>NW_027043031.1:265000-865000 GCF_036013475.1 Columba livia
ATGAACTGCAGTAGGTCTTCAAGAGAATCCTGACATTCCTTGGCTCTCCTCTGCCTATGCAGAAACAGCATCACCTACGCTGGAAACCTTACAGTTAATCTGTAATCTGTTTTCCAGCCTGCAAACAGGAAGATGCCCCCAGGCAGTGCCCTGTGAACAGGCAGGATCTGTAGGGCCAGGGGGAGGGCACAGAGGGTGGGATGGTCTGTGAGCACTGACAGGGAAGAGACATGGACAGGGGAACACCTCCCAGGGGAGAATCTCCAGGCAGCAGGGAAATGATCAGAAATGAGAGGAAACCAAACCCGGAATGGTTATGGGAGGGAGAACAGAGAAAAGTGCCTGTGACCCCCTGCAGTGCAGATCCCTCCTGTGAGCAGCCCCCTGGCCTCCTGTCCCACCCAGCAAAGCCTCTGCCCTCAGGGCCGGGGGCTCCAAGGCATGAAGCAGCTCCTGTGCAGCCAGAGCTCCAGTTCCTCTGCAGAGCACAGGGGCTGAGAGCAGCTGCCCGGCAGTGTTGGTGTCTGGGAGGTGCTGCACAGCTGGGGAAGGGTGACGCTGTCTGAGTGCCCGGCTGCCTCTGCCCTGGCCTCTCTCACACCCACCCTCACCGCATTTTCCTTCTTGCTCCCCTGTTCTGGGTCACTGCTGTTGGGATCTTGTTCTTGCTGTCAGGCTCTCTGGGGATGGCAGTTTCAGCTGCAGAGTCACAGCCTGAGCTTGTGGGTCCTTTCCTGCAGGTGTGTCCATGGGCACACGTGTCCCAGCTTTGCTCTGACCTGTGGGCTGTGGGCAATGCAGTCTGTGGGGCTGGGGAATGAGCTGTGTGTGTTGGCTAACGTTGGCTAAACGTTGGGTGCTGAGACCTTAGGAAAGGGTGAGACCTGTCATGGTCTGAGGTGGATCCCTCTGCTCTCAGCAGTGCCTGGTGGCTTTTCAGGGTAACATGGGAGGGTGATCAGGCTCCATCTCAGAAAGGTGCCAGCCCAGGGCAGCTGGATCAAGACAGAGGGACAGAGCAGCTGCCCTCACTCTGCACTGACCCACAGGCACCCTCTGGTCTCGCAGGACTCGCTCTGTTCTCCCTGAGTGCAGCAGAAATGCTGCGGGTTTCTGACACCCAAGAACGTCAGGATAAAGAGAACTAAGGACATCTGGAGACATCATCCAGAGAAGAGGAAGGCCCTCAGCAGAATATTGAATTGGACTGAGAAAGCTCAGCTTTGCCACATGGTTGATGCCCTAGGATAGATCCTCCTGTCCAAAAGGCAGAATTAGGAGAATTGCACAGACCTATTGCTTTGGAAACTGCTGAGTAAATGGAAGAAACAACAGGATGGATATAAATTTTATTTTGTTCTGTGGAAAAAATAAATAAAAAAGGCCCAAAAAGTACTTTCCACAACCTACAAAGGAATACATCTTTGGAACTGTGATTGTTGCCAAATACGTCTCTATATGAATTCAATATATATATGTATAGGTATATATTTTACAGTGAGCATAGCAGTAGGGTTCTGGCAGCTCTTTTTAGCAAACTGTGCTAGTCTTCGTGTGTGTTCAGCACTTACTTTGGGGAGACTGCTCCTGCTGCTGTTTGGATTATGTTCAACACCTGAGGTGAAACACTTTTTCTATGGTATAGTGTGCTTTAAGTTTATATAGAGGAATGTTTTATCTGGGGAAAACCAGGAGAAGAATACACATACAAAGGCATACAGACATTTTGAGAAGGATGAGAATATTGGTTTCAACTAAGTAGATATGCGAATTTTAAATAACAAAAATAAGCTATAGGAGAGAAATTAATCCAGAAACATGTATGGGTAGGTCTTTACTATCACAACTGCCATGTTAGTCAATGAAAAACATTGAAAAAAACCATGAAAAACAAGAACGCTCCGCAATGAATATGGAGGGAGGTGTAAAAAAACCTGGAAAGCCCAAACTACCTTCACCATCTCTGTTCCTTATGACTGGGAAAGCAAGTGCTGGCAGCCCTTCTGTGTTAGCAGAACCAGACAGTCCCCACCGTTCCTGTGGCCCCACTTCTGCAGAGCTGGGCTGACTTATCGATGGCCCATGGGCAGAGGCCCCGCTCTTGGTTGCACATTTTCCAGCACCAAGCAGGGCTATAGCCACAGTGCTGGAGAAAGTTCTCCTAGGAAAAGAAAAGGGTGTCTGTGTGTGACAGGGGAGGGTCTATGGGACTTGGTATCATTTTTGTCGCAGAACTCTTCCCTGGCTTCTCACTGTCTTTTTTTTCCTCATGACAGCGCCCCATGCTCAGGAAAAGCAAATGTCCAACAGCAGCTCCATCACCCAGTTCCTCCTCCTGCCGTTCACAGACACACGGGAGCTGCAGCTCTTGCACTTCTGGCTCTTCCTGGGCATCTACCTGGCTGCCCTCCTGGGCAACGGCCTCATCATCACCACCATAGCCTGGGACCAGCACCTCCACACCCCCATGTACTTCTTCCTGCTCAACCTCGCCCTCCTCGACCTGGGCTGCATCTCCACCATTGTCCCCAAATCCATGGCCAACTCTCTGTGGGACACCAAGGTCATTTCCTATGCAGGATGTGCTGCACAGGTCTTTTTTTTTTGTTTCTTGTTTGGTTCAGAGTATTCTCTTCTCACCATCATGTCCTACGACCGCTACGTTGCCATCTGCAAACCCCTGCACTACGGGACCCTCCTGGGCAGCAGAGCTTGTGTCCACATGGCAGCAGCTGCCTGGGCCACTGGGTTCCTCTATTCTCTGCTGCACACGGCCAATACATTTTCACTGCCCCTGTGCAAGGGCAATGCCCTGGGCCAGTTCTTCTGTGAAATCCCCCAGATCCTCAAGCTCTCCTGCTCACACTCCTACCTCAGGGAACTTGGGCTTCTTGTGGTCAGTGCCTGTTTAGGTTTTACGTGTTTTGTTTTCATAGTGGTATCCTATGTGCAGATCTTGAGGGCCGTGCTGAGGATCCCCTCTGAGCAGGGACGGCACAAAGCCTTTTCCACCTGCCTCCCTCACCTGGCCGTGGTCTCCCTGTTCATCAGCACTGGCATGTTTGCCTACCTGAAGCCCCCCTCCATCTCTTCCCCATCCCTGGACCTGGTGGTGTCTGTTCTGTACTCGGTGGTGCCTCCAGCAGTGAACCCCCTCGTCTACAGCATGAGGAACCAGGAGCTCAAGGAGTCTATTAGAAAAGTGATTTCATGGGTGTTTGTCTATACTGATCAGCATTCCATCACTGTCCACAAATGATGTCTATTTGTATCCCAGTGCAGGCCTGTACCTTGTTTTATCCCTCTTAATTTGTTAGCATTACCCATATTGTTATTTGTGGTTTTTATGTTCCTACATAATTGTTTGTGTTTAGCTGACTATCCTGAAAAATGTACCCATTATTAATATTTTTAAAACACGTGAAACCTGTATAACTGTTTTCCTAACACTGTTTCAGAGCTTGGTCTCCCACAGCATCTCCGTAATAAAATGACATCTCCTCTCAGCAGTTCCTCAATATTTGGTTGTTGTTCTAAAGCTGATCTCAACAACAGGCCCAGGAATTTCACTCAAAAGGGCCTGAGGTCAAAGCTCATTGTCACGTTGGTAGCTGATAGACAACAGAGTTGTGGTTTAAGACACAACCCTTGTTGTCTGTTGACAGCGGAGAAGGGGACTGGTCATGAGATACAGTCAGACTGGGCTGCCCCAGAGCATGATGGGGCAGAGGACAATCCTCCAGGAGAGGACTCTGGAGCTGCCTGGAGAGCCCATGAGATACACATGTACCTGTGTGCCTGAGGTGGGCAGTGACTGGAGCCCACAGAGTGAGACATGGCCCAAGGTGGAGTCAACCCATGGCAAAGCACTAAATCCAGGTATCTGCAGGGAAACAAACATGGAAACAGCCCACCCCACACAGACCTGTTCCAACAGGGAACAGCACCTTCACAGTCACCACACCAACAGCAGCACTTTTACACAACCATGAGCAACAGTACTGAGCGTGTCCTGTTCCTCCTCTCAGACTGAGCTGCTGTGAAGGTTGCATGAGTTGTCTGCACATCCCAGGTAGAACTTACCTGCAGTTTCACACACCCCTGTGGTCCCTCCAGTGTGGACCTGGGGTTTGGGTCAACCCAGACTCATAGATATTGCCCACTTGGCCATTCCAGCCCCAGTTCTCTTCATATCCTGGTGTTCCCTCTTCCTCGCTAGCCTCACTTAGACCTGACCAAGAAAGCGTGTGCATACATTTACACCCAAACACACACACAACAGTGAACCCACTCACACAGTAAATAGCCAGGAACAGAGTTTAAGAAATATTGTAGTTTAACCCTAGTCATCAGCTCAGCACAACACTGTTGCTGTGGCAGGATGAGGGGAAGATCTTAAAAGTAAAAGAAAACTCGAGGGTTGAGATAAAGACAGTTTAATTGGTAAAGCAAAAGCTGTGTGCGCAATCAAAGAAATATAAGGAATCTATCCCCTGCTTTGCATTGGCAGGTGGGTGTTCAGCCATCTCCAGAAAATCAGGGCTCCATCACACATAGCAGTTACTTGGGAAGACAAACGCCATCACTCTGAGTGTTCCCCCCTTACTTCTTCTCCCAGATTTATTGCTGAGCATGACTTCATGTGCTACAGAAGATCCCTTTGGTCAGCTGGGGTCAGCTGTCCCAGCTGTGTCTCCTCTCAGTTTCTTGGGCACCCCCAGCCTACTCTCACTTCTCAGTGTGAGAAGCAGAAAAGGCCTTGACTCTGTGCAAGCACCGCTCAGCGCTGACTGAAACATGGGCGTGCGATCAACACTGTTTCCATCACAGGTTTAAAACACAGTGCCATAGAGTTGCTATGAAGATAATTAACTCTACCCCAGCTGAAACCAGTCTAATAAGCAGGACAGACCATGGTGATCAGGCAGGGGGGGTGGCCAGAGCAGCACTGACCAGCCACCTCCCCATGAGCAGCTGGTCACTTGAATCCCTCTCCTCCCCACTCTTCCACAGGCTGCTTCTTCCATGATCCACCTTGATCCCTCCTTTTCTCTGCCCCGGTCTCCTCACCAATTCATAACCATCATGAGTTATTTTTTCCCCAATGGGCTCAGGTTTTCTCCACTTGCACTCAAATTTTATAGTTTGGATTCCATTGCCTTGGTCCTCTGGTCCCTTCTCACATCCCTCACTTTCTCATGCACGTCCCACAGTTTCCCATGGCACGTACAGGTGGCTTCACTCCAGGGCAGGGCCCCACCAGGGGCACGGTCATTTGTCTGCAGCCTTCCCATCTGGCGTCCTTGATGACCTCATGATACCTGCCTACCCCTGGCCAATCACATTGCTGTCATGAGGTGACCTCACAAGTAATAACGCATCCATGTTTGCTTGGCCTACATCTGCCCCAGGTAACTGCAATAGAAGTGGCATCACAACCCACCTCCAGCCGTGTCATCTTCCCCTTCTCCTGCATCTCCCGTCTCCCAGGCTCTCAGCACTGCTGGGTGTGTTTTCCAGCATCCAGGTGACATCACTAGGCCTGACTCACCACGTGCCCAGTTGGATTGTTTCCAAAGATGTGACTTCAAAATCTACCTCCCTCACATGACCCCTCACCTTGCATCATCCTCTTCTGGCACCAGGGGTCACCTCACAGCCAACCTCCAGACACTTCCCCTGCACCTGCCTCTCCTTTTTCCCACCCAGCACTGTCGTTTCTGCTGGGCAGGCAGCACCGTGCTCCCCATGGGGACTGCAGAGCCCTGGTGGGACAGCTCAGTGGTGGGAGGGCAGCCAGGGGTGGTCAGGGCTCCTCGGGAAGGCAGGCGGGTGGATGAGGAGCTGGAGATGAGCTCTGTGCAGAGGGGAGCCTGGTGTGCACAGAGCCTTGTCTTGGAGGAAGCTTCATGCTCACAGGTCCTTGATTACATGGCAAGTTGGACCATGTCTTGGTCTGCTGGGAGGGCAACAGCACAAGCAACCCAGGAGGCTCCTGCAGGTGTGGAATACAGCATTTTGAGACAAACATGAACGAGCTGACTAGGGCTGGTCTCCTACTGACAGACAAGGTGGATCAGGCCGGGGATCTGAAGGATGAGTGTGGCCATGGCTGCAGTGACCATGAGATGGTGGAGAAGCAGGACAACTGCAGAACAAGAGTGCAGTCCTGCGGGAGAGCTGATTTCATTACTGGAGGATCTGCTTTGGCTGTCCTGGAGAACAAACAGGCTGTGAGTCCTTGTTCAGGGGCGATGTCCTCAGAGCCCAGGAAGAAACCAATCTGATGGCCAGGGAGTCCAGCAGGGCCTGGCAAGAGGTCAGCATGGATGAACAGGGACCCCCTGACTTAGGAGATCAAACAGCAGAAGGACGTGCAGGGAGGCTGGAGGGGAACAGGCTGCCCAGGAGACAGACAGACAGACAGACACCTGGCCTGGGGGTGCAGGGATGGAGCCGGCAAAGCCAACGCTGAGCAGTGGCTGAAATGGCCGTGCAAGGGGAGGGCACCCAGGAGGGCTTCTCCAAAGATATTGTCAGCACAAGGAAGGCGGCTGAGGGCACCCTAGTCCCAGTGGCCAGTGGGGCAGGGGACGGGTGACAAAGACAATATCAAAACAGCAATTTATCTGAAGAAAGATTCTTCCTTGGAGAGTTCTGGTATGAAATATAACTGGACACACTTATACATTTTACTATATATTTACCAACACATAAATATAATATTTTCCTTATGATCACATAGAAAGACAGACAACACAGGTCTGTTGAGATCACTGTCAACATGGCCATCTAAAAAGAGAAGAAGCTCAATTAACCTTTTTATCCCTCTTTCCTCCATCAGTCAAGAGTGGCCAACAGCTTCCAGCATGACTCACTGTGTGCCAAGGGTAAAAAGTGGCACTGACAGCCCATGGCTGTGGATTGTTTGGTGCCTTCGGCTCTGTACAAGACACAAGGATTATCTTTCTTAATGCTGGAGGCTTTGGTAGGAGAGAAATCTAGAGAACCTTTTTTTAAAAATGGAGGGAAAAAGAAACCAATTGAAATATGTAGAGTGAAGGAAATGTGTTCTTGCAACTTTAAACATCAAACACTGTTGGTGTTGTAATTCTCCTTTCTTTCTTTTGAATACTTTAAATATCAGTGTTTTCCCGTTAGATCAAAATGAGACTTTTCAGGATGTGCATTAAGAGCAAGAGGAGAACTTCTGATCCTCCACTACATTTGCCTTCTCAGCACTCTCTCTGTTACCTGTGCATCTCATCTCCCTCATCCTCCAGGTATTTCCTCCTGCCCTGACTGAACTGACCGTGTCTGAGGTCCCATTTCCAGCAGCTGATCTGCACACAACACTTGCGATTGCTCTCTGGGTTTCCCTTCCTCTTACTGTTTGATCACTCACACACTTGTCAACAATCCAGTTGCTGCTTTCAGCTTCAAGGAGTTAAAAGCTTCCTTGTCTTTCAGTAGTCTGTCTATTCTGTCTCTAGCCAACTCTTTTATTGTGTTTATTTTATAATTTCCTTTCTGTCTAAAACATTTCTTGCATGGTTCTGCCTTGGAGAAGGTGAACCTCAGTGGTGGCAGCTTGTCCTTGGTGTACAGTTGAGGAGTGTGTTTTCTTTTAATCATGACTCTCATCAGTTGTGTTTTGTTTGTTCAAGGGGAAAGCAAAGTCCCTGTTTCCTGTGTGCACTTGGGTCTGCAAGGAGAGCAGGTGGGAGCTGGTGCAAAGGAGCTGGCACATCCAGCTGCAGACTGCAGTGAAGTCTGGTGTGAGGAAAACGGATGCAAGGCCCAGGGGGCCAATGAGAGAAACGATGGGGTTGGGGAGGTGAGGAGCAAGGTTGTCCACACGGTGGAGACCTCAAGGGACAGCTTCTCCAGCCAGTCCAGACCTCCTTAGGAGAGACCCTGGATCCACATCAGACAATGCTGCAATCGCATCTTCTCCAAACTGAAAAGGATTAAAATACACCCTTTACAATAGAAAGACTTTTTTATCAGAAGCTTTTTGAAATCTTTCTCCATAATTACACAAAGAAAACTCTCTAATTAACTATACAAGATTGGAAGGAAATTACAAGAAGAGACATGGTTTGTTAGAGCTTTCTTGAGTGTAATGAGCCCCATGGTGCATTGGGTGCTGAGTCCTTGAACATCACTCAGGTGCTGAGAGGAGACTGCACAAACCTTTCCAGAAGTCAAAGCCAGAAGAAAAAAGCACTAAGTTCCTTGAAGTATTAATGAGTTCCACTGAGGGCAAGTACCAGCAAAGCCTCCCCAGGGACTCGTTAGAGCAGAGAACTGGAGGCCATGATGGCAGATAAACAAAGGGAAGCGTGCAGGCAGCTGAGGTGCTGAGAAAACCCTGGTTTAGTTGGATGAAGCAGAGAGGCCAAGGCCTGACCCCCAGCTCCTGGGAAGGCAGATCCTGTCCCTCACACATTGCTCAGGGCTCTTCCTGGGGCAGGGGATGTGGGCTGTGTGGTGCTGAGTGAAGGACAATGGTGTGACCGTTCCCAGCCTTACTGGGGTGTGCAAGGAGGCCACGAGGTGCCCCAGTGCCTGAGGACAACATGTCTGCTCACAGGCCTTGGTGGCAGAGGCCATTGCCATAGCCAAGGGGACAAAGACTTGAGTTCTCTTGGTGACATCCAGCCTTGCCAGTGCCCTTTGCCATCTCCACCACAGTTTGTCCTACACTGTCCCTCAGCTGCTTCTGTTTCCCTGCAGGCTGTAGACACCCATCTCACTTCCTCCCCTTGCTCTCACCCTGGTATTTCCATACATTGACTGATGTGTCTCCACTCTCATGCTCTGTTCCTGGAAACACAAGTACATGGACTGATCTCCTGCTCCTTCTGGATGATTTCCCGTACCACAGCACTGCCCTTTGAGTGACATTTCTTCCTCCTCATGTCCAGTCTCCACGTTTTAACCTGCGATGTGTGGCAGTGTTTCTCTGCTGTAGAAAGAAGGACTCTGAAAACTACTGACCTGTCAGCCTCTTACCTGTGCCTGGGAAGATGATGGAACAGATCCTCCTAGAAGCTGTGCTAAGGAACAGAGAATGGTGACTCAACCACTTCCCTGGGCAGCCTGTTCCACTGCTTCACAACCCTTTCCATGACGAAATGTTTCCTAATATCAATTCTGAACTTTCTCTGGTACAAGCTGAGTCCACTTCCTCTCATCCTCTCACTTGCTACTCAGGAGAAGACCAACACCCTCCATGCTACAACCTCTTTTCAGAGAGTTGTACAGAGCAAAAAGGTCTCCTCTCAGCCTCCTTTTCTGCAGGATAAACAGCCTCAGAACCCCCAACTGCTCCTCAGCAGACTTGTGCTCCAGACCCTCAACAGCCTTGTCCCCCTCCTCTGCACTCACTCCAACACCCCAAGATCTTTCCTACAGTGATGGGCCCAAAACTGAACCAAGGATTTGAGTTATGGCCTCACCAGTGCCGAGTACAAGGGGATGATCGCTGCTCCGGTTCTGCCCACTACACTATTCTTGATGCACATCAAGCCATTGGCCTTTTTGGCAACCTGGGCACACGCTGGCTCATGTTCAGCTGCTGTCAATCAACAACCCCAGGTCCTTTTCCACCAGGCAGCTTCCCAGCTACTCTTCCCCAAGCCTGTAGTGTTGCAGGGCATTGTTATGACCAAAGTGCAGGACCTGACACTTGGCCTTGTTAAACCTCACACAAATGGCCTCAGCCTAATGAAGCAGCAGCTCCAGATCCCTCTGTAGAGCCTTCGTACCCTCCAGCAGATCAACACTCCCACCCAAATTGGTGTCATCTGAAAACATAGTCAGGGTGCGCCTGATCCCCTCATCCAGATCACTGATAAAGAGATGAGAGAGAACTGGTCCCAATACTGAGCCCTGGGGACACCACTCATGACCGGCCACCAACTGGATTTGGCTCCGTTCACCACAACTCTTTGGGCCCGTCCCTCCAGCCAGTTCTTGATCCATCACAGATACACCATCCAGGCCACGAGCTGCAGCTTCTCCAGGAGATGCTGTGGGACACGGTGTCAAAGGCTTTACTGCAGTCTAAGGACACAACACCCACAGCCCGTGTGGTGGATTCACTCCCCACGACAGACTTTCCCTCATCTGCTCAGCCGGTCACCTTGTCATGGAAGGAGATCAGGGTGGTCAAGCAGGACCTGCCTTTCATCCAGCCATGCTGATTGGGCCCGATTGCTCGTCTCGTGTGTGTGACCTCACAGTCCTTTCCCAGCCCTGTTCCTGCTGTTGGCCAATCCCCTGCAGAGGCAGAAGTGACCTCACAGTCCCCTCCACAGCCATTGGTTCCTACTGGACTATGAGTTCCTGAGACACAAGTGACCACATGACATCGTACCCACCATCACCCTCCTTGTGGTCCAGTGTGTGAGCAGATCAAACTGAGCTGCTTTCATCAAATTTATCCAATAGATTTCCTATCAAGGGTTTGAGTGAAGAAACGTTCCTCAGAGGAGCTGCTGGATTTACTCTGGGGCATTTTACATCTCTGCTTCTGCCTCTGTTTTTTTCTCCTTCCTCTGTCTATTCTGATGTTAAAGAGCTCTCCAAGGAAAAGATTCATGGAATCCTACAATAACGCAGGTTGGAAGAGGCCCCTGAACACCATCTGTGTCCCACTGACCTTTATGGCACCCCAAGGAACAGCTGATGGCATTTGTGCTCGCTTGGGTTCATCTCACCACATGCACACAGTGGACATGCACATGATGTGTATGTTTACAACTCATCTGCACAATGAAGACATGGACTCTTGACCTAGTCTTTCATAGAATCATAGAATGTCCTGAGTTAGAAGGACCCACGAGGATCATGGAGTCCAAGTCCTGTCCCTGCACAGGACACCCCACAGGTCACCCCGTGTGTCTGAGGACGTTGTCCAGTCTCTTCTTGAACACTGTCAGGTTGGGGCCGTGACACCTCCCTGGGGAGCCTGTTCAGTGTCCAGCACCTCTTGGGGAAGAACCTCTTCCTCATGTCCCACTGACCCTCCCCTGGCACATGCTTCTTCCATTCCCTTGGTTTCTACCATTGGTCACCACAGAGAAGAGATCAGTACCTTCCCCTCCTTCTCCCCTTGTGAGGAAGCTGTAGCCACCATGAGGTCTCCTTTCAGTCTTTTCTTCAGCTCTCGTGCTCAGAAACCCCTTGGTTTGCTTTCTGAAGCAGAAAGGAGGAGCCCTGAGCTCCAGGCAATGGGAAGGGGGATCCTGTCCCTCACACACGGCTCAGGGCTCTTCCTGGGACCGTGGGATGTGGGTGTGCAAGGCCCAGGGAAGGACAACACTGGGACAACAACTTCCAGCTTCCCCATGGGGCTGCAAGGAGGCACCGAGGCCCCAGTGCCATGAGGACAACATGTCTTGTCCTGGGCCTCAGTGGCAGAGACAACTGCCCTGGCCAAGGGGACAGAGACCTGGGTTCTGTGGGTCCCTTCCAGCCTTACAGCGCCCTTTGCCATCTCCACCACAGGCTGTTCTACACGGTGCTACCCCTGCCCCTCTTTCCCTGCAGGCTGCAGACACCCATCTCGCTTCCCCACCTGCTCTCACCCAGCATTTCTGCACCTTCACTGCTGTGTCTGCACCCTCACTGGCTGCTCTTTGGAACACAAACCATGGGCTGATCCAGCTCCCTCTGGGTCACCTCTTGCCCCACAGCACTGCCCTTACAGTGACATTTCTTACTCCTGATAACCAGTCCCACTTCCCAATCTGCACTTGGTGGTTTGTTTTTTTTTCTCTGCTGCTTTTTCCCACTACTTGAGAAAGATTCACCACCTCAGAAACTGCCCATCAAGCAGAGATCCCAACCTGTTATTCTTCATGTGGTCTTGCACTTGACCAGAGAGAAGTAACCTCACCATGATCTCTTAAATCCCGTGAGTGCTGCTGGCCTTTCAGCTTCTCTGATACACACGACCATGTCCCTGCTGCTGTCCCGTCATGTTCTCAGGTGGGATGGATGTGACAACCTGTCTCCAAGATCTCTTCCTGGGTAGGATCTGTCATACTTAGGCTGAGGTTCTTTCCCAGCCATGTCCCTGCTGCTGGGCTGTCACCTCCAGAGACAGAACTGACCTCACTGTCCCCTTCAGAGCCACAGGATTCTGACTGGATTATGAGTGTCTGAGACACATGTAACCTCATAATACCACAACCATCCATTCCCCCTCCTTAGCACCCAGGACCTGACAAAGACAGAAACACATTCCTATACCTGCCCCTCTTTCCCACAGGCTGTAGACACCCATCTCACTTCCCCGCCTTGTTCAAATTCGTCAAATATATTTCCTACTCACAATGTAAGTGAAAAGCACTCCTCACTGGAACTGCTTTTTTTTATGTTAACACCTTCTATATCTCTATACCTATTCTCTATCCTGAAACCTCTCCAAGGCAAAAATTCTGTCAAACCACAGAATAACTCAGGTTTGCAGAGAGCCCTTGTCTCACTCTTCTTGTCTCACTCTCCTGCTCAGGGTGAACCAGGTGAGGTTGCTCAAGGCCTCCACCCAGGTTTGCATCATCCTCAAAGGCACTGAAAGTGCTCTCTGATACATCATAGAAGGGGAGAATAAAGATGTTCAACAGTGTTGGTCCAAGTGCTGGTCACGGGGAGATGACACCAGTAACTGGCTGCACAGAGGACTTTGTACCACTGGTGATATTTGGGCTTGATGGTTCAGCCAACTTCCCACCCAGCATCCACTTCGTGAGCCCCATCAGCACCACTCTGGCCAGAAGGAGACCATGGCTGAGCCTTGCAAACGCCCTGTACACAACATGCCTTTCCTTCCCGTCCATTTGAGTTCAGCAATCCCTTCCTTGTCCTTCACATTCCTGGAAATGGCTTCAGGAGGCTTGTCCCATCCCCTTCCCAAGGAGGGAGGTAGGGTGGCCAGACTGTTATTCTCCCCATTCCTGTTTGTGCTCTTCTTGAAGATGGGACTGAGTTCTGCATTTTTTAAGGACCCCAGAACCTCTCTGGTTTCTAGGGCACTTTTGAGAGCACAATGTGGAATCAAGGGCAAGGGTGATGTAGCAGACAAGAGCACTTGCAATGATCCTGTCCAAAGCAGCTGAGATGAATCTCACTGATCCAGGGGGGTTTGTTCCTGGAGTCACACACAGAAATGTCAGGGTTCTGTGAGGTGTCCACATCAGAGCTGGTCTCAGGACTCCTTATGCACCCAGGTATGCTCAGAGACAGAGTCTGTCCATTTTACACATAGAGGCAGGAGTCACAGTGTCCCTCTGGCCTCCTGTTGCCACTCCAAAGAGACAGGAGACACCTCAGCCCTGTGGTGTGTCACCTGCTCTGCACTCATCTGAGATGTCCCATGCCATGAGGAATGGACACGGAGACCTCAGATCAAGGTTGCATATCCCAGTGCTGCATTCAGGTCGCATCCCAATGTGATGTGACCTCAAGCCACTCTCTGTGCCACGGACCTTCATAGAGCCCCAAGGAATAGTTGATGGTGTTTATGCTCGCTCACGTTCATGTCACCTCAGGTACATGATGTGCGTGCTCCCATCTCATCTGTACAAAGCAAACAGGGACTGCTGAACTATTCATTGAGTGTCCATCCATGGAGGGAAGAACAACCCCTGTGGGTGAGAGGCCAGTGCTGTAAACGGTAGTTGTGAAGGGCCAGTCGATGATGACTGACCTGAGGCTCCTTCCCTGGGGTGTCCAGTGCACAGGGGCACAGCCCAGCCCCTGCTCTGCTGGTCCTGCAGGTCTCTGGCAGGAGCCTGGCTGTGAGAGGACACTGCTGTGTGCCAGCCCTGCACACACACACTGTTCAGCTGTACTCTGGGGTTTGCATCTGTGGCCACTTTCTTGGGCATGTTCTAGAAGAACTGCCACACAGAAGGACGGTGACCAAGCTGCCAGAGCACTCAGGCCTTGCACCAACACCAGGGATGAGAAGGAGAGTGTGGGAGTGGAACCAGAACAGCTCTGGAAGAACAAGCGCTGCTGCTCCCTGGCAGGGCTACCAGGATGGACTCTTTTCCCCTCCTCCCATTGACAAAGAGATAGTCCCTGCAGCTCAAAATAGGCCTTGGAGGAAGAATCTCAGAGAAAAAAAGTCACAGCAGAGACCTTTATTTTGCAGAGAGCATGGCTTCATATTTATACAGGCAGTGGGTTTGAAAAACAATAGACAATTAATTAGAAAGGGGATGAGAAAAATATCATGATTTATTAAAAAAAACCACCACCACCACCACACACACACACACACAGAAGTCTGAGCCTCTAATGAGTTACATTAAAACTGTTATCTGTTAAAGAGCAGATGACGGATACTTTATTATTTGTGAAAAGCACCCCGCCATTAGTTTATTCAGGGCATCCTTGAGCTCCTGGTTCCTCATGCTGTAGATGAGGGGGTTCACTGCTGGAGGCACCACCAAGTACAGAACTGACACCACCAGGTCCAGGGATGGGGAGGAGATGGAGGGGGGCTTCAGGTAGGCAAACATGGCAGTGCTGAGGAACAGGGAGACCACGGCCAGGTGAGGGAGGCAGGTGGAAAAGGCTTTGTGCCGTCCCTGCTCAGAGGGGATCCTCAGCACGGCCCTCAAGATCTGCACATAGGACACCACAATGAACACAAAACACATAAAAGCTAAACAGGCACTGACCACAAGAAGCCCAAGTTCCCTGAGGTAGGAGTGTGAGCAGGAGAGCTTGAGGATCTGGGGGATTTCACAGAAGAACTGGCCCAGGGCATTGCCCTTGCACAGGGGCAGTGAAAATGTATTGGCCGTGTGCAGCAGAGCATTGAGAAACCCAGTGGCCCAGGCAGCTGCTGCCATGTGGACACAAGCTCTGCTGCCCAGGAGGGTCCCGTAGTGCAGGGGTTTGCAGATGGCAACGTAGCGGTCGTACGACATGATGGTGAGAAGGTAAAACTCTGCACTAAGCAAGAAAAATACAAAGAAGACCTGTGCAGCACATCCTGCATAGGAAATGACCCTGGAATCCCATAGAGAGTTGGCCATGGATTTAGGGACAGTGATGGAGATGGTTTCCAGGTCAAGGAGGGCGAGGTTGAGCAGGAAGAAGTACATGGGGGTGTGGAGGTGCTGGTCCCAGGCTATGGTGGTGATGATGAGGCCGTTGCCCAGGAGGGCAGCCAGGTAGATGCCCAGGAAGAGCCAGAAGTGCAAGAGCTGCAGCTCCCGTGTGTCTGTGGACGGCAGGAGGAGGAACTGGGTGATGGAGCTGCTGTTGGACATTGGCTGCCTGTGGGCATGAGGACCTGTCATAGGAGGAAAAGACAGTGACAAGTTAGGGGAGACTTCTCTGAGGAAAATAAACAGGCTGTTTCGCATGGAAAACGCCCTCCCTGATGGAGGGATGTTTCAGCTCATTCTCTCTTTCTACCACATGAGAAAAAACAGTTTATCACAGTTTAAAATGCAGCTTGGGCATCTGGTTTCCGTGAACACAGCTCTGGGGCAAAACCCCCTGAGTTGATGCCAGAACAAGAAGAGACTGACACTTGCACCCCAACCCCAGAGAGCAAGAGCACCAGGGACAGGTGGAGAAACAGGGAAGAACACTGCAGTGCTACCAGAAAATAAAGCAGGGACAGAAAGGCAGACGGGCATGCTGTGGCACCTTCTCCTTACCCAGCTGTGCTGCTGCCACTCACATAATGACACTGGAGAGCAAGTACTTTTAGCACCTTATTTGAGTACCACGTTCCAGGAACCCTTCACCTGGAGGTCCAGCTGCTGAGGTGGAGACTCGTGACCTGGACCCCATGGCTTTGGGGCAGAGGGTCTGCTGGGGAGGAGAGGAGACCAGGGGTTGCACTGGGAAATGTGTCTGCACTGCAGGGGATTGCAGGGGGGTTCCTAAATCCCCCCCCTGGCATATCTGGTAGGAGCTCCTTCTCCCTGCCCATGTCTGTGCTGCCTGCAGCTGTGTGTCTGTCCCTGGTCTGCTCCCTGTCAGTGTCACAGACCCCGTCCCACCCGCTGTGTGCTCAGCTCTGTGCTGCTCACACCTCCTGGCACTGCCCAGGGGCAGCTCTGTGTGTGCAGGGGCTCAGGAGCAGCTCAGACCAGTCCTAACGAGAACTGGGGTCTCAGTGTCTGCTCCAAAGAGAGAAATAAATCCCCATCTCCCACTGCACACCCAGACGAGCAAGAGTGGAAAACTGAAAGCACAGACTCCTTCCCTTGCAGCTGTTCCTGTCTCGATGTTGTTGTTCAGAAGGACCCTCTGCCATGTCTGTGGGGGGATCTGGAGCTCTGAGCAGCCCTGACCCACACAGCCCCCTTCGACCCCACAAGCTCCCTGCCTGCCCTGCCGGGGGTCGCTCCTTCCACCCACAGCTGCTGCCATGGGATCTCCCGGGCAGGCTGAGCGCTGACCCTGGCAGGCGGCAGAGTCCCTGCCCGGCACAGCCCTGGGGTGCAGGGACCCTGCTCTGCAGGACAGCCCTGGGCACCCCTGGGTGCTCACCCGGCTTCACAGCTGTTCAACATGGCCTGACAAGAGCCCCGTCCTCACAGACCCCACAAGCTGTGCCTGTGCCAGTTTTAGGAGTTGCCTCCAGGAGCTACAGCTGCACTGCCCTGCACCCAGAGACTTACCATGGCAAGGGCTGCAAAGGTTTCTCCTCCAGTGAGCTCTCAGTCATCCTCCCAGTCCTGACCACCTTTAATCTCTCTCTGCCTTGCTCGTCTCCTGAGATCCCCAGGCAGAGCCCTCAGCCCTGCTGCGTGTGCAGAGGAGCTGCTCCTGGGCAGAGCTGTCTCTCTGCAGCGCTGCCGCTGCCATGAGCTCCCTGTGTCCCAGGAGCCCAGCCCAGCTCAGCAGCACAGGAGCAGCCCAAGGCGCTTTAATGAACCCTCTGGTGGGTTTGGTGCTGAGTCCATGGACTTCAGGCCCTGGAGGAAGTTGAAGAAACTTCTCAAGAAGTCAGATTCAGATTCAAACTCCAAAGTTTCTTGTACTGTTAATGGGTCCCACTGAGGGAACCTACTGAGAAACAATATCCAGGTTTGGTTAGAGAATAAAACTGAAGGTCAGGAAAAGCAAAGTAAAGATATCTCTGATGCTGAGGAAACCTGGTTGTGTTTCTTTAACCAAAAGCAAAGCCCTGACCTTGTACCATGGGAAGTCAGATCCTGTCCCTCCCACGTTGCCCAGGGCCCTTCCTGGGACAGTGTGATGTGGGGCTGTGCAAGGCCAAGGGCAGGACTATGGTCCCACACCTCACAGGTTCCTGGCTGGGGACAAGGAGGCCATGAGGCCCCTGTGCTGCAAGGACAAGGTGTCTCCTCACAGGCATCAGAGGTGCAGACAACAGCCACAGCCAAGGGGAGAAGGAGCTCATGTCTGGTGGGGCTTTCAGCCTCTTTCCATCCCGTGATCATCTCCACGACAGCCTGTCCTGTGCTGTGGCATCCCCTGCACCTCTGTCCCTGCAGGCTGGAGACATCCCCCCTGCTGCCCCACCTTGCTCTTGCCTGAGCATCTTCCTTCCTTTGCCGAGATCTCTCCAACCTCCCCAGCTGGTCCTTGAAGCACAAAGCCTTGGGCTGATGCAGACTCCCTCTGCTGACCTGCTCCCCCACAGCACTGCCCTTCCATCACATTCCTTTCTGCTCATGTCCAGCCTGGACCTCCCCAGATGCACTTTGGCCATTATTTCTTTCTCATGCTCTTTCCCACTGTGGAGAAACATCCTCCATCTCTGAAACCGCCCTTCAAGCACTCTCAGGCTACTCCTGCACTGCTGCAGCCTCCCCAGCACTGCTGGACCAAAGCAGCCCAGGTCCCTCAGCACCCCACACCATGTGCACAAGGTGCTGAACCTGCCTTGGCACAGCCCTGCACTCTCCAGTTCCTCCCTGCTGCTCCAAACTGGGAAGCCGCACACTGGCACACACCCGTGTGTGTGGGTCACACCAGTGCTGAACCGAATGGGATGAGAACTGCAGGTGTCTGGGTCCCCACGCTCCTCCTCATGCAGCCCCGTGTGCAGCTGCCTTGTTCATGGTGAGCGTGCACCATGGGCTGGTGTGGGGACCTTGTAGTGCCCAGGCCCTTCTACTCAGGGTCACTGCTCAGCGTGTCAGGTCCTGCTCTGTCCTGATGGATGGGGTTGTTCTCCTGCCCCGATACAGAACTGGTCACTTCCCTTTTTAAATCTTTAGAGTTTTTTGATGGGCGAACACCAGATTTTCTCAAGGTCTGCACTCTCCCTTGACTGAAGCTCCATTTGTTCAGCTCATAATGTTTGCATGCAGACGGCTTATCCTGATAAGGGTGTCTCTCCCAAGATACCAGGATGTGGAGTTGAAGGGCACTACAAATACCATCTTCTGGAGAAACTGTGGGGCCTTGGGCGTCTGATACTCATAATATCAGAGGTCTGGACTTTGAAGTTTCCCTTCATATGAGAGACCAGCAGGAATGCGTGGAGCTCTGCCTGGGGACAGACAATGTCAGCTGAAGGTTGAGGAGTCAGCATGAGAGGGTAGAACAACATGGGCAATGTCGAGGTGACTGGACACCTATACACTCACTGATGAGGAAGAGGAATGAGATGAGGCCTCCTTCAGACAAATAAAAGAAGCCTCATGTTTCCAGGCCATGTCCTCGTGGCAGACCTGAGATATCCCAATATCGGCAAGGTACCAGCCATCCAGGAGGGTTTGGAACCCATTGACAACATCTTCCTGACACGGGTGACTGAGGAGTCAGTGGGGTGAGGTGCCCTGTGGGACTTCACACTTACAAACCAGAAAGAGTTGGTCAGGATGGAACAGTCAGGGATGGAAAGTGGAGCTGAGGCTCCTGGGAGATGAGAACAAGGCCAAGAGCAGGATTTCAGGAGAGCAGGATTTGGCCTGCTGAGGGACCTGCTTGGGTCCTATGGGATATGACCTTGGTGTCTGCAGTGCTTTTCTCTCCCATTTCCTCCCTCCTCTCTCCCACCTGCTGTTGTGCAGCGTTTTTTACCCTTTCTCAAATACAATATCCCAGAGGTGCTGCCAGCATCACTGAGTGGCTCAGATTTGGCAAGGAGTGGGTCCATCTTGGAGCAGCTGAAATCAGCTCTGTCTGACATTGGTCGAACTCCTGTTGTCTTCCCAGAGAGGTGACAACTGTAGCACACCCACACACACCCCCAGTTCCAAGACTTTGCCATGTAAGCCCAGTACAGGGTGACAACATGTTGTGTGCTACAAATTACTTGATCATGGAGGAGAAATGGATCTTCTGTCAGCAGCTCGAGCAACTCACCAGTCAATGAGTACGTTCCTGTGGGGAACAGTAATTGCTCTGACATTCACTGGCCAGGCAGAGCTGCATGTACCAACAGTCCAAAGGATATTGGGCCAACTGCTTAACATGGCTGCCTGGTGGGCCAACAAGGGTGATGCTCACCTGAATCTGGAACTGGGAAACAAGGAAACCCTGGTGAGGGATGTGAACATCAGTGTCCACCTTGGCTGTCATGGCCAGGACACAGTGGGGTCCCAGGCACCAGAGGGGAGGGAGGAAGGCCAGCAGCAGAGCACAGGCTGGTGGGCGCCAGAGGAGGAGACTTTGACATACTGGGGGGTGGTGGGCAAAATGGTGACATGGAAGTAGGTCTGAAGGGTGAAGGAGCTCAGGAAATCTGATCAGCCTTACAGAACAGCCTGCTCCAAGCACAAGAATGATCTCTCCAAGTACCCATGAACATTTATCTCTTGAGACTGTTTGTCTGAACTGTTGGAGCTCCAGGGCACAAAGGCAGCACAGAGGAGGTGGGGGCAGGTGAAGCTGCAAAGGAGGAATTTAGAAACCTTGTCCATGAATGCAGAGAATATGCCAAAGCTGCCCTGGACTTGATACCTGTACCTGAAGGGCAGCAAGATGAGCTGACGGAGCTTCACTTGCAGTAGAAGAATAGACAGGGTGATCATGGGCCTGCTGCTCAACTTCGTAAGAGTAGAATCAGATGGGGCTGAGGTTCTTCATGGCTTCTTTGCCTCCATCTTCACCAGCAGGATCTCCTGGGACTTTGTTCCTGAAGGCAGGAGTCTGGAGAACACCCAGCAGTGGATGGGGCTCAAGTCAGGGGTGACCTGAGCAAACTCAGACACCGTTACAGAACAGGAGATGCGTCACTTGACCAGCTCCCTGAACACAAGTATCGCTGTGCTGTGGCACCTGAGACTGCCAGGGACACCCACCTTTGATCCAGAGGAGTGTGACTCCTCTTGAGGTGTTCTGGACTATCTCCTCATTCAAGTGGTGATTTAGGCACCCACTTTTCTGACCTATTCAGTCTTCTCAGGACACGTTCCACATCCATATGAACAGGAGAGTGGTTATACCACCTGTTCTGGAAAGGCAGGGAAGGGTGAACAGGGACAAAAATAGAATAGATTCGGTTTTACTGCTATTTATTATGGAAATGTATTTCGCTATTCCTGAAATCCCCCTAATCATCCACACCAGACTTGAAGCCTTTATGAAAATGATGCACAGAGCCTTGGCTTGCAAGGGCATTTTAGATGTTAGTGAGCCCTCTGCTGCCATGATCCTGAACTGCAGCTACTGAGAGAATGAACAAACCTCTAATGAAATGAAAGGCAGAAGCAAACCCCAAGTTTCTGAGGGTGTTTGGACCCCACGATGGGCCATCACTGACACAGCTGTGAAGGAAACAACCAGTGCAGGTCCCTGTCCCTGGAGGCTGCTGAAGGAAAGACTTGGAGACACTGGTTCCAGGTGGTGAGGGCCATGTGGAGGTGGCTCTGGTGCCATGTCAGCCATTGATGCTTGTTCATCACCAGAATGGCTGAGCCCTGACCCCTGGGACCTGGTGGATTTTTCTCCAATGTTTTTCAACGCTTTTCCTGTGGTCAGTGTGAGTGTTTTGTGTTTTGGGGGTGGGTTTTATGTCGAGTGCTGTTGCTTTAACTGCAAGACTCTGGTGTTCTGTGGAGTTGGAAATGCCTGTGAGCAAATCACAACTCATCCAGCTTCTTTCATACACCTGGCAATGGTCAGCAATCACCACAATGTCCCAATCCCACACTTGCTTGAATCTTCTGTTTGGATACACACCCCTTCACTCCAGGAGGTTCATGGATCCACCAGGCTCATGGATGATTCCTGAGGACCATCCAAGTGTGGGCAGTGTAAGAGAGGAGCAGAGCAGGGTCAGCTCATGGGCCATGACTGAGCACAGCCACCCCAGCAGCAGCCGTTCCCCATCTCCCAGGCACAGCCATGCCCACAGCATGCAAATGGCACTGCCATACACGATTAGCCCAAGAGAGGCCTTTCTTCCTTCCGTATTCCCAGGAAAATCTTCCTCCTGTTCCTCCTCCACCTGCAGACATCAACTGCTTTCCATTTCTGGGCTCAGACATGGCTGGAAGGGTTCACTGAAGCCATCAGCCATCTCATTGCTTCTCCCTGACATGCCCTGACCCTCTCCCACACCTACAATGGCCAATCACGGCTGCTCAGGCCTCCCGCTCTTCAGAAGAGGTCTTGAGCTTCTTGGTTGTTCTTCTTATTATAAATTTATTAACTGCTTATTATAAACTTCCTCTCTCTCTGCAGATTTCATGGTGAGCTTTCTTGTCCATAACAGCCCCTTTATGACCATGTCTCACTAAATGGTTGTGTTTGTATGATCATTTGTGCAGAAAGGGCACTCACAGGACAGCACCCAATATGTCAAACTGATGCCCGGTGAAATGCCGTAAAGCCCTGATGAGTTCCCCCTGTGTCTGTGTCTCTCCTGGAAGGAGTCTGTCCCGAGAAGGGGATCCAGCTTCTGCCACTCTCTGCAGAAGCACATGAGCAGTGTCCATCACCTGGGGACACAAAGGGCGACGTTTTCCAGACACCCTTCATCTGAACCACTTAGATGTGTGCTTGTGGATGAGGTATGGAGCCTTATAGTGCAAATACCTATTTAATTGTCATTGCCAGAGGGGCGACCACAGATGCAGAGTACTATTTTACAGATATTTTAATATAAGCATGTTAAACCTTTTTCTTTTCTTTAACTGACATTCCTAGACAAATTACACAAACACTTGAAGGATTATTCATGCTTTTAACATGATTATCCTCAGAAGGCCACAAACTTTGCATCTCAGGAAATGGGATCCAGAGTCCAAGGGCAGGATGGTTTGGGCTCTGTGCTGGGATCTGGAAACTGAAACGTGCTCCCATCTCCCAGCCCCCTGCCCTCCTCAGTGAGGGTGTGAGACATTCTGCCAGCGAGGGCTGAACTCACAGCCATGACCAGTATCTTATGTCCAACTGCAGCCAATGGTGTCCTGCCAGCTCAGCATTGGAGCTTCCATTGCTGGAGGTGTTTAAAAGATGTGCAGATGTGGTGCATAGGGACATGGTTTATTGTTGGAGTTCTTATGTTGGAGTTCCATGTTCTTATGTGTCTTTTCCAAACTAAATGATTCCATAATGCTGTGATTCGATGATTGGAGTTTAAATAATTTCAGTTCTCACTAACCATAGCTTCTGTCCAGGGTGGCTCTTGTGTGGCACAACTGTCCTGGCTCTGCAGGCAGGTTGGGCACTGGTTTGGTGCCTGCACTGGAAGTTTGTCCCATCCTTGGGTAAAAGACTTGGGTCACAGATGTTTGAAGCAGTCCTGTCAAATACAGAGCAGGCTGAGCTTTGGAGCCGAGGGATGACAGCGACGTTTTCAAGGATGTTTTTGAATAGTGGTTCTATCACTAATAACAGTAACAGAACACTCCGTATTCTTGGTTATGGTGAGGAATTAAGCTCCCAGCAGTCATTCTCACTTCTCAAAATACATATTGTGTTTCAGTAGTTGTTCTTAGAACAGTGCTTTCTCTCACTTCTACCTTTTTTATTATTGAAAGAATACACGTGTTGGTCAGAATTTCTCCCAGTTCATCCCTCTTCCATACATTTTCTCTTGCTCTGAAAGGGTTAACAAGATGGGCAGTTCTTTCTGGAAAGGCATTAGGACAACAAAAAAGAAGATTTTGGGTGAGGGCAAAAGAAGAAGGATGCAAAAGTTGTGGTCAGGGCTGTTTGGGGGCACTTGTAAAGCAGCCCTGCACACCATGTGAATTATTCCTGTGCTCAGAGAGCACCTGAGAGCTTTGTCTAAATGGAAAACATGAAGGGGAAGGAAGGACAGCGTCATTCAGGCTGGATGGGACCTCAGGAGGTGTCTTGACCAACCTCCTGCTCACAGCAGGGTCAGACCAGATTGCTCAGGGCTTTATCCAAACACATCTTGGTCACTTTCTGGGACAGAGTGGGTGCGCACTCCTGGGAAACAGCTTCCAGTGCTGGACTGTCCTCAGGACTGGAAAGTTTCTCCTTTTACCTACTGTCCTTCTAAGCCCAACCATCCAGCTTGCTTTATAGCCATTTACTTGAACATCAAAGCAGACCATAATATCCTGCCTTGGACACATGAATATTGCAGGGGATGATGATGGATGCCTTGCTGACTTGCAAGTAAAATACCATAACACCTTTTTGTATTGCACACCAGGTTCTGAGGGATGACACTGATTTGACAGGTTCAGCATATGCTGGCAAAACTTCTGCACACAACCATTGATATGTTGTAATGTGATAGCTTCACAGTCAGGACCTCTAAGATGGGTAAATAAGTACCAAACCCATCTGCTGGCTAACTTGTGAGAAGAATCCAGTGCTGCTTTCCATGGCAACACATGCAGAGACATTTCAATTTCCTGGGGGGTAATCACCGCCCCATTATCAGTCTCAGGCCATGCCTCTGGTGGAGCCAGCTGATCCAGGAAAGTGGTCACGGGGACCCAGCACTCAGTACTGGGCCATCCCTGAACACAGGGAGTCACCAGCACGGCCGACCCAGTCCCCGACCTTTTTGCAAACCATGGCGTGGCTGTTTCTGGTGATGCTGACTGTGCCAAATGTGTGAGCTGACACAGGCGGGTCACAGGAACAACCACAAACTGCAGATGAAATGCAAAGTGTAATTTATTTTCTTTACCTCGCTAACTGGGGGATCCCCAAAAAAGCACCTGAGCACCTGGGCAGATGTGACACAAGCAAGAGTGAAGGTGCTGCAGAACTCAGTCCTGGCGGGATCCCAGGGCCTGCTGGTTTCACCTGTATATCAGGGATTCATGCAGGCACGGTTTACCACATTGCTTTGATACTTTCGTGCAATAGAGCAGGAATTTCAGGGATGTTTGAAAAGATGTCTTTAGGACTTTTGCAAGTCTATGTTATATAAAGACACAGGCTCAACTTGTGAAGCATACAAGGCTAAACAAAAATTAGTGTGATTTGCATTTTTCTACACCCCAGGTACAGTTACTTAAGTGTATTTACAAATCTCCTCCTTGCCAATCTTCCATTGTATTCCCACACCTACAATTAGTGTCATGCTCAGTATAAAGCTAGAGCTGGCATTTCTGACTGATTACTTCAGTTAGTTCCAGCTACTTTGGTTAGTTTTGTTTGGAAGTTCCGTTCTGTTGGGAGTTTTGAGTGAGTTCCGACTTTTCCCGTTCTGCCATTTTTCAGTTGGCCCATGGGCCTTTTTGCTCTCTCACACTGGGATTGGCTGTTTGGGACCAAGGCGCTCCCTTCTCCAGGACTGGCTGTTCTGTGTGACTGGAGTTACATGAGGGAATGCACCGAGTATATTTTCTTAATTTAATCTGATTTTTTTATATATCCTTTTTTTTTAAGTTTAATTTAATTATATATACAGTAATAGTAGTAGTATATTATACTATTCTTATTGTCTTATTAAAACGCTTTTTCTGAACCCATGGGTTTCTCCCTTCCCGTCAGTTATCTTCCATATCCCACTTCATAGGTTGGGGGAGCATGTGAGCAGCGTTGTGGTCTTAGTTGCTGGCTGGGGTAAAACATTGACAGGAAAGGATAATAGTGGCTCAAGAACTCTTGAAAATCACTTTCCAAGATGATGACATCGTTGTGTGCTTCGTTTGTTTTTGTTGTTTTTTTTGTGTTTGTTTTTGTGTTGTTTTGTTTTGCTTTGTATTGTTTTGTTTTGTTTTGTTTTGTTTTTTCAGTAGGAAACAACATGAGAAAGGAAAAACACCATAAGCTGCAGCTCTGGATGTCCAGAGTGGAGCTCAGGATAAAGAAATGTCATTCTGAGCACAGTGCTGTGGTCATTCAGAAGGATTCTGGATCAGCCATGACTTTGTGTTTCCAGGAACAGCTGGTGAGGATGGAGAGACAGCAGCACAGGTGGGGACACACTGGGGTGAGAACAAGGTGGGGAAGCACATGGGGTGTCTGCAGCCTGTGGGGAAACAGCCACAGGCCTGGGACAGTGCAGGATGGACTGTGGTGGAAATGGCCAAGGGTGACACTGGATGTCCCTGCAAGAGCCAAGGTCTTTGTCCCCTTGGCTATGGCTGATGTCCCTGCCAGTGAGGTCTTAGAGGAGACACATGGTTGTCATTGTTATAGTTGAATTGAATTTTGTGGGCTGTGTTTTGATTCTGTAGACCGTATCCAAGATTCTTAGCTTTGATACTGTATCCAGGTTCAGAATGTGCATTCAAGCATGATTTTATATAACCATACCCTATTCTTGAAATTGACATAGATTTATGACATATTCTTTAGAACAGATAACTTAAACCATACCCTATTCTTAAGATTGATATAGATTTATGATATTCTTTAAAACAGGTAAAAACAGGTAACTTAGAAATAACTGATAAACATGCGAATGTTACTTAGCATTGCTTAGATAGATAATTTGTGTTAGAATAGGTGTGGAATATGCTAATGGTTGTCAAGAATTGTAATGCATATGTATGTGATCAAATTGTATAAATATGGTGTGGACTGAATCAGTGGCTGAAGCCAGCTTTGGGTGCGAACCCCTGGTTTCCCAGCGCTGAAATAAAGCACCGCATATAACTGCACCTGTGGTTATGTGTCTTGAATGCTAACATTTTTGGCGACCCAGATGGGACCTCGCGAGCATTGCTGAGGCGGATCGCGTCTTGATCCTGCTCCAGCTAGCACCGAGGTATTCTTGGGGAGCGCATCGGACGCGACCGACCCTCTGCTGCTCACGACGGACCTCTGACTGGTAAGAAGGTGCTTTATCTGGATTGTTGGGTACCCACTTGGTCTGGTTCTGGTCTGGTAGCCTGCTGGTCAGGCATCTGGTAGCCTGCCGGTCAGACGCGGCGAAAGCCACGCTCGGTTGGGCAGGGAGCTCCCGTGGTATTGCCTAGGCAGCCGTCCGTCAGACAGAGGGAAACCTCTGCAGGTTCGGCATCTGGTCTGGTTATTTGTGCCGCAGGCTCGGCACCTGGTCTGGTTATTTGTGCTACTCAGCACCTGGTCTGTAGTTCTGGTGATTTAATCTGTATTTACTGTTGAAACCGGTGATTTGATCCTGTTTACTGTTGTTCTGGTAAAGTTACTGTGTTATCTTTCTGTGTTAGTTATCTGTATCCTTCTCTGTTGATATGTCCAATTCAAACGTATCGCCGTCAAATTGCTTTCTGAAACATTAGAAGAAGGCTGGGTTTGGACAGTTTATGCATAAAAGAAGTGTGATTGTGATCTGTTTGCATATTTGAACTCGGTATTCGGTTTGCATGTCTGAGCTCAGTATTTTAGTTTGTATGTTTGTATTTGGTACCAAAAGGATTTGTTTGGGGAAATAATTACAAAATAAGAACCGTTTCCGTTACTAAAGTGCCACCTTGCTCCCCCTTCAGATTCATCTGTACACATGAAAGTAAATTGAGTTAGCTGTATTGCAGTTAGTGTTGTTTTGTGGATAGACTGATTTGGATTTGGATCTAAAATTAATGTCAGGGATTGATGTTTAGTATGCTGTTTATTGACATCTGTAAGAAGTTACAAAAGGGTAGGAGCTGAGGGATGTAAATATTGTTCAGCTAATTGGAATTACATATAAAGTTTATAATCACAGGAATTAAATGAAGAGAGAAAAGGGCAAAAGGATCCCAAACCTGTGCCCGGCAGCTTCTCCTTGATAAGCTGCAGAGAGAAGGAAAAAAAAAAAAAAAAAAAAAAAAAAAGGTGAAAAGCTGACTGTCTGCTAAAGCGGTGGGAAAGGGGGGGGGGGAGCGGCGGCTGCTAAGGCTGAAGCTGCAGCTCCTCTCCTCCAAGCTCGCCGCCCGCGGGGGATCATCAAAGTAATAGCACCCCTGCGGTAGGCAGTAGGTGTTGGGGGGGGGAACCAGTCTATGTAAAAGTCCCGTTTTCGCCGGGGGATTTAGTGATCTGGAAGCAGTCGGCTGGTCCTTATCGGGAAAACCCAGATAAGGTTGCAAAAGTGATTAAGATGATAATTAAGACGTAGAATCCTGATTGGGATGATTTACAAGTCATTTTAGATACATTAATGGACTCTACAGAAAAATATGTGGTTATACAGGTTGCGAGGGATAAGGTGAGAGAAGATATTCGGAATGGGAAAGTAGAGGCTAACGTTGACAAGAACTTTCCAAAAGAAGATCCCCGATAATACAGGAGATACAGACAATACAGGAGGCGGGTTAAGCCGTCTCCGGAGGTATCAGGATTGGTTATTGATTAGCGTTTAAACAGCTATGCCGAAGCAAATGAATTGGTCAAAATTGTATGATGTGATGCAGGAAAACAATGAGTCTCCCTCGGCCTTTTTAGAAAGATTAAAAGAAGCTGCCAAAACCGGGATGTAAAATTTTTAGTAGACACAGGGGCTATTTATAGTCTCTACTGAATTCCTTACAGGAATTCCTTACAGAGCTACAACAATTGTTGGTGCCACGGGGAAGGAGGAAGTACGGCCATTCCTGCAACCTTTAGATTTGTGTTTTGGAGAAAAGGAGCTAACCCATGAGTTCTTATATGTTCCAGATTGTCCAGTTTCTCTTTTAGGACGAGATTTGCTGACCAAATTAGATGCCACAATAACATTTGAGGATGGAAATTTGGTAATGAAAGTTCCGGAGTCAAAGGTAGGACAAATTTTACTATTAAAGGAAAATCCAATTGTAAAAATACCACAGGCAATAGAAGATGCAGTGATTCCCACGGTATGGGAAACTGACATACCTGGGAAGTAAAAGGCAGCTAAACCTGTGAAAGTAGCGCTGAAGGAAGGTGCTGAACCGGTACGATTAAGACAGTACCCATTGAAATTGGAAGCCAGATTAGGAATAGTATCTTTAATTGAGAAATTTTTGAAATATGGAATTCTAGAAGAATGTGAATCAGAATACAATACTCCAATTTTTCCAGTAAAGAAACCTGATGGTAGCTATCGACTAGGCCAAGACTTATGAGCAATAAACCAGATCACTAAGGACATATATCCAGTAGTTGCAAATCCGTATACCTTGTTAACATCTGTGAAAGAGAAATATAAATGGTTTACAGTACTTGATTTAAAAGATGCCTTCTTCTGCATACCCCTTGACCAGGAAAGCAAAAGCTATTCGCTTTTGAATGGGAGAACCCACACAACGGGAGAAAAGCCCAATTAACCTGGACACGCCTTCCACAAGGATTTAAGAATAGTCCAACTATCTTCGGAAATCAACTAGCCAAAGAGCTTGAGGAATGGACTACAAGAGGCTATATCAGAATTCCTCGACAATGGTATTTGTTGCTGCAATATGTGGATGATATTCTGATTGCTGCTGAGACCCAAGAACTTTGCATTCAGGAATGGCAGGATGGTGCAGGCTCTGGATCATGGACTATGGACTTATTGCCAAACCTTTATACGAGGCACAGAAGAATAAGACCTTGGTGTGGGAAAGACCACAACAAGAAGCTTTTCAAAAATTGAAACAGGCCTTAATGCAAGCGCCTGCTTTGGGCCTACCTGATCTGAGTAAAGACTTTCAGTTATTTGTACATGAATGACAGAGACTTGCTCTAGGGGTATTAACCCAACGGCTGGGATCTTGGAAAAGGCCCGTCAGTTATTTCTCTAAACAACTTGACCCGGTAAGTGCTGGATGGCCGGCGTGCTTGCGGGCGGTGGCTGCTACCGTGACATTAATTCAGGAAGTCCGGAAACTGACTATGGGGAAAAGGATCGAAGTGTTTGTATCCCATATGGTGACTACTGTATTGGAACAAAAGGGGGGCCATTGGCTTTCCCCAAGTAGGATGATGAAATATCAGGCAATTTTAACAGAGCAGGATGATGTTATCCTAAAAACAACTAACCTAATGAATCCAGCTGTGTTTTTAAGCGCAGAGACTGAAGAAGAAAATCTGGAACATGATTGTGTGGAGGTCATTGAATATACCCACGCAAGTCGACCTGACCTGAAAGATACCCCATTGGAGAAGACGGATTGGGAGCTTTTTAGTGTCGGCAGTAGTTTTGTGGAAAGCGGAGTGCGGTATGCAGGATACGCGATTACTACTGCCAAAACAGTAATTGAAGCTAAATCCCTACCACCAAACACATCAGCACAGAAAGCTGAGTTGATAGCCCTAACTAGGGCATTAGAGCTCAGTGAGGACAAAAGGGTCAATATTTGGACCGACTCAAAATATGCATTCGGGGTTGTTCATGTACATGGAGCTCTTTGGAAAGAGCGTGGACTACTCTCCTCCCAAGGAACAAACATCAAGTACCAAAAAGAAATATTGAACTTGATTAATGCCGTTCAAAAGCCATCACTGGTTGCCATCATGCACTGTAAAGCTCATCAGAGTGGGACATCGACAATTATTGAAGGAAACCGACTTGCTGATCAAACAGCCCGATCAGTGGCACGACGAGTCTGGATGATGGTGGGTCTTGTCTCCCAAAAGGTAAGAGCAATTGATTTATTACCTACATCTTCAGAGGCACCTGAATATTCTGCAGAAGATGAGAAATTGGCAAGACTAGTAAAAGCCGTCAAGAGTAATTCTGGATGGTATGTAACCACCAACGGACAAATTGTGGTCCCAATCACAATTATGAGAGGGATACTTCAAGCGGAGCACCAGAAGTGTCATTGGGGTGCAGAAGCATTGGTAACTTATCTAAGAAAACAAATTATCTCGGTCCAGATGTTAACAATGGCAAAATCTATCACAGCTAAGTGTGAAATTTGCTTGAGAAATAATCCTTTAGTTAAAAGAAAAGTAGATATGGGAAAAATTAGGACAGGTGTACAACCAGGGGATTGTTGGCAAATAGATTATGTGGAACTCCCCAAAACTCGAGGATTCAGATATCTGCTAGTTGGGGTATGCACCTTTTCAGGATGGCCAGAAGCCTTCCCTTGTCGCACCAACCAGGCACAAGAAACTGTAAAATGGTTACTGAAGGAAATAATTCCCAGATTTGGAGTACCATTGGGAATATCATCTGATAGGGGACCGCATTTTGTTGCTCAAGTGGTAAAGGAAGTCAGTAGATGTTTGGGAATTAAATGGGAATTACATACCCCATGGAGACCCCAGTCTAGTGGCCAGGTGGAGAAAATGAATCAGACGTTAAAACGACAACTTAGCAAAATTTGCCAGGAAGCAAAAATTCAGTGGCCCCAGGCCTTACCAATAGCGTTATTGCGAATTAGGATTAAACCTAGGAGTGGAATGTCCGTAAGCCCATACGAAATTCTGTATAGCAAACCATACGAAGCACCTGATCCGAATCCAAGTGTACATGTAAAAGGTAATCAGGATGTGTGCAATTACGTATTGTCTCTCGGCAGGACATTGAATCGACTCAGATCCGTATTAGTGTGGAATCGCCCGCTAGCACTTGAGAATCCGGTACATGATATAGAGCCTGGAGACACGGTGTATATAAAGACTTGGAGAGAAGATCCTTTAAAAGAACGTTGGGACTGACCTTATCAAGTACTTTTAACTACATTTACCGCAATCAAGGTTGCTGAAATAGACTCCTGGATACATTACGCCCAAGTGAAGAAAGTCCCAAAACTGTGGCAATCACGATTAGTGGGTCCAACCACACTTAAAATCACAACGCAGGATGTCTAACTTTTGTTACCGTTTTGTTTTTATAGTAGTTTATGTACCCAGACTGTATGCCACACTGATTTGCAAAGTCACTGGAGAACAATTATGTAAAACACGAAGGGCTGTAGGAGATAGTGACGATACTCAAATGCCGCAAGTAGTACAGAGTGTACAGAATCAGGCAGAGAACCTGATGATAGGACTAATTCGAGATTTTGCACAAACCCAAAATGTCAGTAGCATCACTGCTTGTCTTCCCATCCCGAAATCAGCTGAAGATCCGGTACAGTGGGGAATAATATCTACGACCTTACCAGAAGTAAATAAGACTGGTAAGATAGTGTGTGAGTCCCATACTAAAATAGAGCAAGTACCAATTGAACAACAGACAAAAGAGCTTGTTAAGAATGCCATGATAAAAAGAGGTGACTGCTTAAAGTTGCCAGGAGCAGAATTTGTAAAGATATGATGATTTCATAATATTGGGCATTGCACGTATGAAAAGTGGACCACCAAAACAGTATATGAAAAGGTTGAGCGAGCCTATTGGGAATGTAAAGATCAGGATAATCAGAACATAACTGAATCATGGGATAACATGTGGACGTTGAGTATAGTACAGCAATATCAATATAGCGAAGCATTTCCATGGTGTATACGATGGACCAATGTAACAAGAGGAGTAACAGTACCGTGGTGGAATTGCTCTCAAGTAATGACCTGCCAGACAGATGTGAAAGAAATACCTCTGTCCATCATTAAAGTTGCAGTAATCGCAGGTTGCATTTGTCAGAAACAATTGGATCCAAAGGAAGCAATCAAAATAGGCATTGATGGAGATAATATAGATTGTAGAGGAACTATAGGTAGTGTGGGACATTTGGTTTGGGCCTTAAGTGATGGAACCTGGACAACACATTTACCGATAGCAGGACCAGTAAGGGAGGTTACTTTGGGGTTACCAACCCTATGTCCCATTTGGAAGAAGTCACCCTTGAAGAATAGGCAAGAACTCCTACAAGTTAGGCACAAGCGAGAGATAGATGATGATGTGTGGCACGAGCCATCAGGTAGTGTTAAATTCGGCTGGGCATTAGAATCTTTCTTTGCACCAATTGCAGCCTATAGAAACAGAGAAATGATTGACAGATTAATTGGACAGATGGATCGATTGGCAAGGATAACCAAAAAGGGTTTTCGAGATTTCAATATACAATTGCAAGCTACGACCAAAATGACTTTGCAGAACAGAATGGCACTTGATATAATGTTGCTAAAAGAAAATGGGCTTTGTGGGTATTTAAAGGATAGGGTTGATCACTGCTGCATTCATATCCCAAACATAACCTCTGAAGTGGAGAAAGATATTTCCCAATTAACCCAAACAGAAGAGGAACTGCAAGCGGAAAAACAAGATGTAGAGCAGAGCTGGATTGGGGCCTTGCTAGGCAAATTGAACCTGAACCTGGGAGGATGGGTATATTCGTTGTTGGAAAGTTTATTTTTGCTTGCTATTATAGTTGCTCTTTTCTTTTTGCTGTATGCTTGTATTAAGCATCAGATAAGTCAATCAAACGCCAGGAACGACTGCATCTTTACTGTTCTTTGCAGACCTACTTTTGACAACACTGCAGCTTATAAGGAAAACATAATGTAGTGAAAATGCATTGTCTAGGAATAGAAAAGCATTTTCAAAGGGGGGAAATGTTATAGTTGAATTGAATTTTGTGGGCTGGGCTGTGTTTCTGATTCTGTAGACCATATCCAGGATTCCTACCTTATCGTAAAAGCTATGCAAGTTGTATACGAGCTCATATTTTAGAGAAATGAAAATTAGTTCTGTTAGTTCTCAGTAAGCTCTTATCTTATCTTGAAAGTGCTGAGAAGGTACATTTGCTATCATCCAAGAATTTGTATAATTTTATACGAAGTGCGCATGTGCTGTGACGAAAGGTGAAAAGTACACTAGTGATGAAGACTACTTACTTCATCCTGAAGACCCCCTGAACGACCACCAGAGGACACTGCGCATGCTTAGAGTAGTTCCAAGGTGTTGCAACTGATATTGTGAAATAATTGTGTAACCTAATGAATATGCAATATACACGTTGTAACTTCAATGAATATGTATGTAACCAAATTGTATAAAATGGTGAAGTTTGAATCAGTGGTCGGAGCCAGCTTTGGGTGCGAGCCCCTGGTTTCCCCAGCGCTGAAATAAAGCACCACATATAACTACGCCCGTGGTTATGTGTCCTGATTGCTAACAACCCGGCTTCACAGCTGTTCAACATGGCCGGACAAGAGCCCCGTCCTTACAGACCCCACAAGCTGTGCCTGTGCCAGTTTCAGGAGTTGCCTCCAGGAGCTACAGCTGCACTGCCCTGCACCCAGAGACTTACCATGGCAAGGGCTGCAAAGGTTTCTCCTCCAGTGAGCTCTCAGTCATCCTCCCAGTCCTGACCACCTTTAATCTCTCTCTGCCTTGCTCGTCTCCTGAGATCCCCAGGCAGAGCCCTCAGCCCTGCTGCGTGTGCAGAGGAGCTGCTCCTGGGCAGAGCTGTCTCTCTGCAGCGCTGCCGCTGCCATGAGCTCCCTGTGTCCCAGGAGCCCAGCCCAGCTCAGCAGCACAGGAGCAGCACAAGGCGCTTTAATGACCCCTCTGGTGGGTTTGGTGCTGAGTCCATGGACATCAGACCCTTAGGGGAATTTGATGAAACCTCCCAAGAAGTCAAAGTCAGAATCAAACTCCAAACTTTCTTGTAATGTTAATGGGTCCCACTGAAGGACACTACTGAGCAACTGTCCCCAGGGCCAGTTAGAGCAGAAAACTGGAGACAGTGATGACATGTCAGGAAAAGCAAAGTAAAGGTCTCTCTGATGCTCAGTAAACCTGAATGTGTTTCATTAATCAAAGGGCAAAGCCCTGACCCCCAGCCCTGGGAAGGCAGATCCTGTCCCTCCCACGTTGCCCAGGGCCCTTCCTGGGACAGTGTGATGTGGGGCTGTGCAAGGCCAAGGGCAGGACTATGGTCCCACCCCTCCCAGGTTCCTGGCTGGGGACAAGGAGGCCATGAGGCCCCTGTTCTGGAAGGACAAGGTGTCTCCTCACAGGCATCAGAGGTGCAGACAACAGCCACAGCCAAGGGGAGAAGGAGCTCATGTCTGGTGGGGCTTTCAGCCTCTTTCCATCCCGTGATCATCTCCACGACAGCCTGTCCTGTGCTGTGGCATCCCCTGCACCTCTGTCCCTGCAGGCTGGAGACATCCCCCCTGCTGCCCCACCTTGCTCTTGTCTGAGCATCTTCCTTCCTTTGCTGAGATCTCTCCATCCTCCCCAGCTGGTCCTTGAAGCACAAAGCCTTGGGCTGATGCAGACTCCCTCTGCTGACCTGCTCCCCCACAGCACTGCCCTTCCATCACATTCCTTTCTGCCCATGTCCAGCCTGGACCTCCCCAGCTGCACTTTGGGCCATTATTTCTTTCTCAAGCTCTTTCCCACTATGAAGAAACCTCCACCATCTCTGAAACCGCCCTTCAAGCACTCTCAGGCTACTCCTGCACTGCTGCAGCCTCCCCAGCGCTGCTGGGCCAAAGCAGCCCAGGTCCCTCAGCACCCCACACCATGTGCACAAGGTGCTGAACCTGCCTTGGCACAGCCCTGCACTCTCCAGTTCCTCCCTGCTGCTCCAAACTGGGAAGCCGCACACTGGCACACACCCGTGTGTGTGGGTCACACCAGTGCTGAACCGAATGGGATGAGAACTGCAGGTGTCTGGGTCCCCACGCTCCTCATGCAGCCCCGTGTGCAGCTGCCTTGTTCATGGTGAGTGTGCACCACGGGCTGGTGTGGGGACCTTGTAGTGCCCAGGCCCTTCTCCTCAGGGTCACTGAGAACTCAGCATTTCATCTTGTCACAATTCAGAGATTTCTGATGGGCAAACACCAGATATTCACAAGGTCTGGACTCTCCCTGGACTGCAGCTCCATTTGCTCAGCTGTTAATGTTTGCACACAGACGGCTTATCCTGATGTGGGTGTCTCTCCCAACATAACATCATCAGGCGTTACAGGACACTATAAATATCATCTCCTGGCTAAAAATGGGGTCTTGGGTGTCTGATACTCATAATGCCAGAGGTCTGGAGTTTCTGATGTTTCCCTTCATATGGCAGAGCAGCAGGAATGCGTGGAGCTCTGTCTGGGGGCAGACAATGTCAGCTGAACGTTGAGGAGTCAGCATGAGAGGGCAGAACAACATGGGCAGTGTTGTGGTGACTGAATATCAGCTACAGAGTCACTGATGAGGAAGAGGAATGAGATGAGGACTCCTTCAGACAAATGAAAGAAGCCTCATGTTTCCAGGGCCGTGTCCTCATGGCAGACCTGAGATATCCCAATATCTGCATGGTCCCGGCCATCCAGGAGGGTTTGGAGCTCATTGACAACATTTCCTGACACGGGTGACTGAGGAGTCAGTGGGGTGAGGTGCCCTGTGGGACTTCACACTTACAAACCAGAAAGAGTTGGTCAGGATGGAACAGTCAGGGATGGAAAGTGGAGCTGAGGCTCCTGGGAGATGAGAACAAGGCCAAGAGCAGGATTTCAGGAGAGCAAGCTTTGGCCTGCTGAGGGACCTGCTTGGGTCCAATGGGATATGACCTTGGTGTCTGCAGAGCTTTTCTCTTCCATCTCCTCCCTCCTCTCTCCCACCTGCTGTTGTGCAGCGTTTTTTACCCTTTCTCAAATACAATATCCCAGAGGTGCTGCCAGCATCACTGAGTGGCTCAGATTTGGCAAGAAGTGGGTCCATCTTGGAGCAGCTGAAATCAGCTCTGTCTGACATTGGTCAAACTCCTGTTGTCTTCCCGGAGAGGTGACAACTGTAGCACACCCACACCTACCCCCAGTTCCAAGAGTTTGTCATGTAAACCCAATAGAGAGTGACAATGTGTTGGGTGTTACAAACTACATGATCATGGAGAAGAAATGGACAAGATCTTCTGTCAGCAACTCAAGGAGGAAGTCACCAGTCAATGAGCAGGTTCCTATGGGGAACTGTAATTGCTCTGACATTAACTGGCCTGGCAAAGTGGCAAGTGCCATCAGTCCAAAGGATCTTGGGCCAACTGCTTAAAGTGTCTGCATTGTGGGCCAATGATAGTGATGCTCAACTGGATCTGGAACTGGAAAACAAGGAAGTGCTGGTGAGGGATGTGAACATCAGTGTCCACCTTGGCTGTCATGAGCAGGACACAGTGGGGTCCCAGGCACCAGAGGGGAGGGAGGAAGGCCAGCAGCAGAGCACAGGCTGGTGGGCTCCAGAGGAGAAGACTTGGACATACTGGGGGATGGTGGGCAAAGTGGTGACATGGAAGTAGATCTGAAGGGTGAAGGAGCTCAGGAAATCTGATCAGCCTTACAGGACAGGCTGCTCCAAGCACAAGAATGATCTCTCCAAGTACCCATGAACAGAAGCATTTATCTCATGAGGCTGCTCCTCTGAACTGATGGAGCTCCAGGGCACAAAGGCAGCACACAGGAGGTAGAAGCAGGGGAAGCTGCAAAGGAGGAATTTAGAAACATTGTCCATGGATGTGGGGATGATGACAAAGCTGCCCTGGACTTGATACCTGCACAGGAAGGGCAGCAAGATGAGCTGACAGAGCTTCACTTGCATTGAGAGAATACACAGGATGAACGTGGGCCTGCTGCTGAACTTCAGAAGAGTAGAATCAGACAGGACTGAGGTTCTTCATGGCTTCTTTGCCTCCATCTTCACCAGCAAGGTCTCCTGGGCCTTTGTTCCTGAAGGCAGGAGTCTGGAGAACACCCAGCAGTGGATGGGGCTCAAGTCAGGGGTGACCTGAGCAAACTCAGACACCATTACAGAACAGGAGATGGGTCACTTGACCAGCTCCTGAACACAAGTATCGCTGTGCTGTGGCACCTGAGATTGCCAGGAACACCCACCTCTTGGTCCAGAGGAGTGTGACTCCTCTTGAGGTGTCCTGGCCTGTCTCCTGATTCACATGCTAATTTAGGCACCCACTTTTCTGACTTATTCAGTCTTTATCAGGAGACGCTCCATACGGATACGAACTGGATTCTGCCGATACCCCCTGTTCTGGAAAGGGAGGGAAGGGTGAGAAGGGAAGGAAATAGAAGAAATTTGGCTTTATTGCTATTTATTTTGCAAATGCTCTCTGTTTGGCTATTCCTGAAATCTCCCTAATCATCCACACCAGGCTTGAAGCCTTTAGGATAATGATGCACAGAGCCTTGGCTTGTAAGAGCATTTTAGATGTTAGTGAGCCCTCTGGTGCCATGATCCTGAACTGCAGCTACTGAAACAATGAACAAACCTCTAGTGAAGTGAAAGGCAGAAGCAAACCCCAAGTTTCTGAGGGTGTTTGGACCCCATGAAGGGCCATCACTGACACAGCTGTGAAGGAAACAACCAGTGCAGGTCCCTGTCCCTGGAGGCTGCTGAAGGAAACACTTGGAGACACTGTTTCCAGGTGGTGAGGGCCATGTGGAGGTGGCTCTGGTGCCATGTCAGCCCTTGATGCTTGTTCATCACCAGAATGGCTGAGCCCTGACCCCTGGGACCTGGTAGATTTTTCTCCAATGTTTTTCAAGGCTTTTCCTGTGGTCACTGTGAGTGTTTTGTGTTTTGGGTGTGGGTTTTATGTCAACTCCTGTTGCTTTAACTGCAAGGCTCTGGTTTTCTGTGGAGTTGGAAATGCCTGTGAGCAAATCACAACTCATCCAGCTTCTTTCATACACCTGGCAATGGTCACCAGTCACCTCAATGTCCCAATCCCACACTTGCTTGAATCCCCTATTTGGATCCATACCCATCACTGCAGGAGGTTCATGGATCCACCAGGTTCATGGATGATTCCTGAGGACCATCCAAGTGTGGGCAGTGTAAGAGAGGAGCAGAGCAGGGTCAGCTCATGGGCCATGGCTGAGCACAGCCACCCCAGCAGCAGCCGTTCCCCATCTCCCAGGCACAGCCATGCCCACAGCATGCAAATGGCACTGCCATACAGGATTAGCCCAAGAGAGGCCTTTCTTCCTTCCGTATTCCCAGGAAAATCTTCCTCCTGTTCCTCCTCCACCTGCAGACATCAACTGCTTTCCATTTCTGGGCTCAGACATGGCTGGAAGGGTTCACTGAAGCCATCAGCCATCTCATTGCTTCTCCCTGACATGCCCTGACCCTCTCCCACACCTACAATGGCCAATCACGGCTGCTCAGGCCTCCCGCTCTTCAGAAGATGCCTTGAGCTTCTTGGTTCTTCCTGGTGCTTATTATGAACTCCCTCGCTCTCTCCAGAGTTCATGATGAGCTTTCTTGTCCATAACAGCCCCTTTATGACCATGTCTTACTAAATGGTTGTGTTTGTATGATCATTTGTGCAGAAAGGGCAGTCACAGGACAGCACCCAATATGTCAAAACTGATGCCCAGTGAAATGCCTTAAAGCCCTGATGAGTTCCCCCTGTGTCTGTGTCTCTCCTGGAAGGACTCTGTCCCGAGAAGGGGATCCAGCTCCTGCCACTCTCTGCAGAGGCACATGAGCAGTGTCCATCGCCTGGGGACACAAAGGGTGACGTTTGCCAGACCACCGGTCATCTGAACCACTTAGATGTGTGCTTGTGGATGAGGTATGGAGCCTTATAGTGCAAATGCCTATTTAATTGTCGTTGCCAGAGGGGCTACCAGAGATGCAGTGTACTATTTTACAAATCTGTAAATATAAGCATATACGACTGACATTCCTAGACAAATTACACAAACACCTGAAGGATTATTCATGCCTTTTAACATGATTATCGTCAGAAGGCCACCGGCTTTGCGTCTCAGGAAGTGGGATCCAGAGTCCAAGGGCAGGATGGTTTGGGCTCTGTGCTGGGATCTGGAAACTGAAACGTGCTCCCATCTCCCAGCCCCCTGCCCTCCTCAGTGAGGGTGTGAGACATTCTGCCAGCGAGGGCTGAACTCACAGCCATGACCAGTATCTTACGTCCAACTGCAGCCAGTGGTGTCCTGCCAGCTCAGGATTGGAGCTTCCATTGCTGGAGGTGTTTAAAAGACGTGGAGATGTGGCACTTTGGGATATGGTTTAATGGTGGACTTGGCAGTGTTTGATTTACAGTTGGACCCCATGTTCTTAAGGGTCTTTTCCAGCCTAAATGATTCTCTGATTCTATGATTTGGGTTGAAACCATTTCAATCCCATCACCTCCAGGTTCCCCCAGAGGCTGCTGTTGTGTGGCACAACTGTCCTGGCTCTCCAGGCAGGTTGGGCACTGGGTTGATGTCTGCATTGGCAGTTTTCCCCTTCCTGGGGTAAAAGGCTGTTGAGCAGAGACAGTTGTAGAGATTTGGGTCACAGGGGTTTGCAGCAATCCTGTCAAGCTCTGAGCAGGATGAGCTTTGGAGCCCAGGAACAATGGAGATGCGCTGAAGGATGTTTGTGAACAGTGGTGCTGTCACTAGTAACAGTAACAGGGAACTCCTTATTCTCAATGATGATCATGATGAACTAAAGCTCTTTAATTTCATTCCTAACAGTCATTCTTGCTTTTCTAAGCATCTACTACACCTCAGCAGTTGTGTCTTGAAAGAATTTCTTAGAACAATGCTTTTTCTCTCACTTAATTTTTGTTATAGTCATTTAAAGAGTACACCTCTTGGACAGAATTACCCCCAAATTGTGCTTCTTTCATTATTTTTCTACCTTTTAATTATTTCTTACGTGGAGTAATAGAGGTTGCATAGGAGAACAGTTTCTTTTTGAGACAAAGAAGGCCAAGGAACAGATCCCAGGTCAGTACAAAGGCCCAAAGGAAGCCAGAACCTTTATGTGTGTGCACTGACACACACTGTCACCTGCATTTCCAGTCTCTGCAGTCCCAACCGTGCAGCAGAGTCTGGAGTTCTGAGCTCCCTTCATCTGCCCTGTGTGACACGTGTAAAATGGAACTACCCCAGTGCAATGGCTGGTTTTGATTCTCTTCACAGCCTGAAGCACCACATGGGTCAGGAGACAAGCCAGGATACCCAACCAGGACTCACATGCTCTGCACTTACAGTTCACGTGTTCCCGGGAATCTCAGCAGACATGTCACGCTGATATCTGGGTGCAAGGAGCTGGTCAAGTGTCTCATCTCCATTTCCGTAATGGTGGCTTTGCTGCCTGGCTGATGTGCAGACTCTGTACATGGATGCTGACAACTCTTGAACAACCTGCTATGGAAGGGTTAACAAGGCGGGATGTTCTTTCTGCAAGGGCATTAGGAGAGCAAAAAAGACCCTGGATTGGGGCAAATGAAAAGGAATGCAAAAGTTGTGGTCAGGACTGTTTAGGGGCACTTGCAAAGCAGCCCTGCACATGTAAATTATTCCTGTGCTCAGGGAGCACCTGAGAGCTGTCTCTAAATTGAAAACATAAAGGAGAAGGAAGGACAGTGTCCTTCAGGCTCAAAGGGACCTTGGGAGGCGTCTTGACCAACCTCCTGCTCACAGCAGGGTCAGACCAGATTGCTCAGGGCTTTATCCAAACACATCTTGGTCACTTTCTGGGACAGAGTGGGTGCGCACTCCTGGGAAACAGCTTCCAGTGCTGGACTGTCCTCAGGACTGGAAAGTTTCTCCCTTTCTACAGCACCTTTCCAAGCCCAACCATCCTGACTGGTTTTACCCATCTACTTACACACTGACACAGACCATAATATCCTACCTTGGACACAAGAATGTTGTGGGGGATGATGCTGAATGCCTTGCTCACTTCCAGGTAATGGGCCATTGTTGTTCTCCCCACGTCCACAACCGTGTCCTTTCCTCACAGAAAGCAAAGAGGATGGACACGCCAACCCGCCCTGGGCAAACCCCATCACCTTCTCTTGCAGACACCCAGAAATGGGGTCCCAGTGGACATGCTCTGGGGCACAGCCCTTAGTTCCCCTGCTCACCCATTGGCCATTTTGAAAAGTGCACACACTGTGTGAGAGCTGCCAGTGGTCAGGGAGTCCCCCCAGTCTCCATGAGCTTTCCAAGATGGCGGAGAGTGGCCTCACTGTGACATCGTCCTGCTGTCCCAGCTCCTGGGATGCTGCCCCTGCTGTCCCATAGACTGGAGAGGATTGTGTTAGTTCCGGTGACCCCTGACTTGATCCCCATGCACTGCTGGTTGTTCTGCCTCCAGCCACAGAGGCCTGGGACACATGGCTGGTGAAGAGGGAGGACAAGAGGACACAGGGATTCTCACCTCTTTCCCTTATTAAATTCATCAGTCACCACACAGGGTCTTTGCTTCTCCTTTAACTGTTCCTGCAGTAGTAACAGCTCATTATGGGGCCCTTGAATTGCCTTACAGGTCTGGACTGAGCTTTGATCTGGACTGTTGCTGTGCTTGGAGGCTGCTGTCCTTGAGACCAGATGAACTCACTCCTGTCACCCTGCCTGGCAGTTCATTCCATCCGTGTCACAGCTCTGTCTGCAGCACTGACAGCTCCAGCTCCCCAGTCAGGTCCCTGGCTGAGGACATTGCCTCACATCTGGGCTGAGCCACCCCAGCTGTGGCACCAGCCCAGCTCTGACCTGACACAAGAAACCTGGTACCAAGTGTCCAAGAGCCCATGTGTGCAAAGGCTTTGAATCAGAGCACAGACATGACATGGCCAAAGACTGATGAATGTCTCTCTAGACCTGGGAGTGTAAAACCAGAACAAAATGCCTAAGTTAATTCAACTGAAGATATTCCTCCCCTAGCCTGGAGAAATTAGATCCTTTGCTGTAACATTCCTTGTGTCCTGTCTAATGATGGGACAAGAAAGATGATTGTCATACCAATTTATTTTTTAACATGAAAAATACAATGCTGGAAAGAAGTGTCTCTGAAGAGGAGAGGGAATCAACATCACTGATTACTTCAACTTTGAAGTTGTGCCACTGGAGCCCCAGGGAGACCTGGATGTGCCCAGAGGGGACAGAGAAAGGGACATCATGTGCTGCTCCTGTGCTGCTGAGCTGGGCTGGGCTCCTGGGACACAGGGAGCTCATGGCAGCGGCAGCGCTGCAGAGAGACAGCTCTGCCCAGGAGCAGCTCCTCTGCACACGCAGCAGGGCTGAGGGCTCTGCCTGCAGCACCGAGGGCACAGGAGCCAGGCACAGAGAGGGAAACGCAGTCTGGGCTGGGAGGATGCTGAGAGTTCACTGGAAATGAAATCCTCTCAGATATGAAGCCTGTGGCTGCAGGGCATTGAACCTGCAAATCTTGGTAGGATCTCAGAAAGCTGTCACATTGCAGAGCCTGCGAGAGATGTAAGTACAGCTCTCAGAGATTCTCTGATCAGAGGAGAGGATGTGCTGCAGAGCAGGGATTGCCTTCTGCACTGTCAGAGTGACAAGACGTGAATGCTGCGTTCTCCCCAGGGTGGCTGTGGGGTGTAAATGTAAATGTGCAGGCAGGGGTGCCCAGGGCTGTCCTGCAGAGCAGGGTCCCTGCACCCCAGGGCTGTGCCGGGCAGGGACTCTGCCGCCTGCCAGGGTCAGCGCTCAGCCTGCCCGGGAGATCCCAACAACACTGAGGGGAGAAGCTGTGGTGGAGGAGCAAACCCTATTGGGCAAGAAAGGTGCCTCTGCTGTGGAGAGGGTGCTGTGTGGGTCAGGGTTGCTCACACATCCAGATCAGCCCCAGCATTTTTCCAAGTGGATGCCTCAAGGAGAAGATCAATGCAAGGATTGCCAGACAGATAAGGAGCTTTCCTGAGCCTGTCTTTTCAGTTTCCTCTCCCAAGGGGTGGGGGGTGCAGGAAAGGATAAAATGAAAATGAGCTCTCATATTTAACAAGTCACTGAGACTCCTGAACTGCAACTGTGAGTGATCAGTCCATCTGCCAGGAGGCTCATGACATCCCTTCCCCACCCCTCTGCCTGTGCACAGCACCTGCATCACCTTGGCTGGACCCGTCAGCCTTAGTCTGACCTGTCCTGTTTTCCAGCCTGCAAACAGGAAGATGCCCCCAGGCAGTGCCCTGTGAACAGGCAGGATCTGTAGGGCCAGGGGGAGGACACAGAGGGTGGGATGGTCTGTGAGCACTGACAGGGAAGAGACATGGACAGGGAAACACCTCCCAGGGGAGAATCTCCAGGCAGCAGGGAAATGATCAGAAATGAGAGGAAACCAAACCCGGAATGGTTATGGGAGGGAGAACAGAGAAAAGCCCCTGTCATCCCCTGCAGTGCAGATCCCTCCTGTGAGCAGCCCCCTGGCCTCCTGTCCCACCCAGCAAAGCCTCTGCCTCAGGGCCGGGGGCTCCAAGGCATGAAGCAGCTCCTGTGCAGCCAGAGCTCCAGTTCCTCTGCAGAGCACAGAGGCTGAGAGCAGCTGCGCGGCAGTGTTGGTGTCTGGGAGGTGCTGCACAGCTGGGGAAGGGTGACGCTGTCTGAGTGCCCGGCTGCCTCTGCCCTGGCCTCTCTCACACCCACCCTCACCGCATTCTCCTTCTTGCTCCCCTGCTCTGGGTCACTGCTGTTGGGATCTTGTTCTTGCTGTCAGGCTCTCTGGGGATGGCAGTTTCAGCTGCAGAGTCACAGCCTGATCTTGTGGGTCCTTTCCTGCAGGTGTGTCCATGGGCACACGTGTCCCAGCTTTGCTCTGACCTGTGGGCTGTGGGCAATGCAGTCTGTGGGGCTGGGGAATGACCTGTGTGTGTCCTGGGCTAAACGTTGGGTGCTGAGACCTTAGGAAAGGGTGAGACCTGTCATGGTCTGAGGTGGATCCCTCTGCTCTCAGCAGTGCGTGGTGGCTTTTCAGGGTAATATGGGAGTGTGATCAGCCCCCATCTCAGAAAGGTGCCAGCCCAGGGCAGCTGGAGCAAGACAGAGGGACAGAGCAGCTGCCCTCACTCTGCACTGACCCACAGGCATCCTCTGGTCTCGCAGGACTCGCTCTGTTCTCCCTGAGTGCAGCAGAAATGCTGAGGGTTTCTGACACCCAAGAACACTCCCCAGGGTGGGAGGGGAGAAGCAGCTGTAGAAACCCCAAACCTCTCAAAGTCAGTTTCTCAGGCCTGGGGGTACAGATGCTGACAGTCCCTTCTGCACCAGGAGCGGTTCCAGCTGACAAAGCTGAACCCCAGGACTGGCCCCTGCCCACCCGATCACACAGGGTCAGGCTGAGTCCTCAGGAGCCCCTGGGCAGAGACCCTGCTCTTCATTGCACACTCATCAAGCACCGACGAGGGCTCCAGCCAGGACGTTCTCGTGGAAAAAGAAAAGTGTCTCTTTGTGTGACAGCGTGGGAGGGTCTGTGGGAAATGGTTTTGATGATTCCCAGAGAAGCATCATCTAAACCTTCACTAACTTTTCCTCCTATGACAGGCCCTCATGCCCAGAGGCAGCAAATGTCCAACAGCAGCTCCATCACCCAGTTCCTCCTCCTGCCGTTCACAGACACACGGGAGCTGCAGCTCTTGCACTTCTGGCTCTTCCTGGGCATCTACCTGGCTGCCCTCCTGGGCAACGGCCTCATCATCACCACCATAGCCTGGGACCAGCACCTCCACACCCCCATGTACTTCTTCCTGATCAACCTCGCCCTCCTCGACCTGGGCTGCATCTCCACCATTCTCCCCAAATCCACAGCCAACTCTCTATGGGACACCAGGGCCATCTCCTATACAGGCTGTGTTGCGCAGCTATTTTTGTTTGTCTTTTCCATTTCAACTGAGTATTTTCTTCTCACAGTCATGTCTTACGACCGCTATGTTGCCATCTGCAAACCCCTGCACTACGGGACCCTCCTGGGCAGCAGAGCTTGTGTCCACATGGCAGCAGCTGCCTGGGCCACTGGGTTTCTCAGTGCTCTGCTGCACACGGCCAATACATTTTCACTGCCCCTGTGCAAGGGCAATGCCCTGGACCAGTTCTTCTGTGAAATCCCCCAGATCCTCAAGCTCTCCTGCTCACACTCCTACCTCAGGGAACTTGGCCTTATTGTGGTCAGTGCCTGTTTAGTTTTCATGTGTTTTGTGTTCATTGTGGTGTCCTATGTGCAGATCTTGAGGGCCGTGCTGAGGATCCCCTCTGAGCAGGGACGGCACAAAGCCTTTTCCACCTGCCTCCCTCACCTGGCCGTGGTCTCCCTGTTCATCAGCACTGGCATGTTTGCCTACCTGAAGCCCCCCTCCATCTCTTCCCCATCCCTGGACCTGGTGGTGTCTGTTCTGTACTCGGTGGTGCCTCCAGCAGTGAACCCCCTCATCTACAGCATGAGGAACCAGGAGCTCAAGGAGTCTATTAGAAAAGTGATTTCATGGGTGTTTGTCTATACTGATCAGCATTCCATCACTGTCCACAAATGATGTCTATTTGTATCCCAGTGCAGGCCTGTACCTTGTTTTATCCCTCTTAATTTGTTAGCATTACCCATATTGTTATTTGTGGTTTTTATGTTCCTACATAATTGTTTGTGTTTAGCTGACTATCCTGAAAAATGTACCCATTATTAATATTTTTAAAACACGTGAAACCTGTATAAATGTTTTCCTAACACTGTTTCAGAGCTTGGTCTCCCACAGCATCTCCGTAATAAAATGACATCTCCTCTCAGCAGTTCCTCAATATTTGGTTGTTGTTCTAAAGCTGATCTCAACAACAGGCCCAGGAATTTCACTCAAAAGGGCCTGAGGTCAAAGCTCATTGTCACGTTGGTAGCTGATAGACAACAGAGTTGTGGTTTAAGACACAACCCTTGTTGTCTGTTGACAGCGGAGAAGGGGAGTGGTCATGAGATACAGTCAGACTGGGCTGTCCCAGAGCATGATGGGGCAGAGGACAATCCTCCAGGAGAGGACTCTGGAGCTGCCTGGAGAGCCCATGAGATACACATGTACCTGTGTGCCTGAGGTGGGCAGCCACTGGAGTCCACAGAGTGAGACATGGCCCAAAGTGGAGTCAACCCATGGCAAAGCACTAAATCCAGGTATCTGCAGGGAAACAAAGATGGAAACAGCCCACCCCACACAGACCTGTTCCAACAGGGAACAGCACCTTCACAGTCACCACACCAACAGCAGCACCTACACAACCATGAGCAACAGTACTGACCGTGTCCTGTTCCTCCTCTCAGACTGAGCTGCTGTGAAGGTTGCACAAGTTGTCTGCACATCCCGGGTAGAACTTACCTGCAGTTTCACACACCCCTGTGGTCCCTCCAGTGTGGACCTGGGGTTTGGGTCAACCCAGACTCATAGATATTGCCCACTTGGCCATTCCAGCCCCAGTTCTCTTCATATCCTGGTGTTCCCTCTTCCTTGCTAGCCTCACTTAGACCTGACCAAGAAAGCGTGTGCATACATTTACACCCAAACACACACACAACAGTGAACCCACTCACACAGTAAATAGCCAGGAACAGAGTTTAAGAAATATTGTAGTTTAACCCTAGTCATCAGCTCAGCACCACACTGTTGCTGTGGCAGGATGAGGGGAAGATCTTAAAAGTAAAAGAAAACTCGAGGGTTGAGATAAAGACAGTTTAATAGGTAAAGCAAAAGCTGTGTGCGCAATCAAAGAAATATAAGGAATCTATCCCCTGCTTTGCATTGGCAGGTGGGTGTTCAGCCATCTCCAGAAAATCAGGGCTCCATCACACATAGCAGTTACTTGGGAAGACAAACGCCATCACTCTGAGTGTTCCCCCCTTACTTCTTCTCCCAGATTTATTGCTGAGCATGACTTCATGTGCTACAGAAGATCCCTTTGGTCAGCTGGGGTCAGCTGTCCCAGCTGTGTCTCCTCTCAGTTTCTTGGGCACCCCCAGCCTACTCTCACTTCTCAGTGTGAGAAGCAGAAAAGGCCTTGACTCTGTGCAAGCACCGCTCAGCGCTGACTGAAACATGGGCGTGCGATCAACACTGTTTCCATCACAGGTTTAAAACACAGTGCCATAGAGTTGCTATGAAGATAATTAACTCTACCCCAGCTGAAACTAGTTTAATAAGCAGGACAGACCATGGTGATCAGGCAGAGGGGGTGGCCAGAGCAGCACTGACCAGCCACCTCCCCATGAGCAGCTGGTCACTTGAATCCCTCTCCTCCCCACTCTTCCACAAGCTGCTTCTTCCATGATCCACCTTGATCCCTCCCTTTCTCTGCCCCGGTCTCCTCAACAATTCAGAACCATCAGCAGTTACTTTTTCCCCAATGGGCTCAGGTTTTCTCCACTTGCACTCAAATTTGATAGTCTGGATTCCATTGCCTTGGTCCTCTGGTCCCTTCTCACATCCCTCACTTTCTCACGCAGGTCCCAGAGTTTCCCATGGCATGTACAGGTGGTTTGACCCAGGGCAGGGCCTCACCAGAGGCACGGTCACTTGTCTGCAGCCTTCCCATCTGGTGTCCTTGATGACCTCATCATACCTGCCTAACTCTGGCCAATCACATTGCTGTCATGAGGTGACCTCACAAGTAATAATGCATCCATGTTTGCTTGGCCTACATCTACCCCATGTATCTGCAATAGAAGTGGCATCACAACCCACCTCCAGCCGTGTCATCTTCCCCTTCTCCTGCATCTCCCGTCTCCCAGGCTCTCAGCACTGCTGGGTGTGTTTTCCAGCATCCAGGTGACATCACTAGGCCTGACTCACCACATGCCCAGCTGGGTTGTTCTCAAAGATGGGACTTCAAAATGTACCTCCCTCCCATGACACCTCACCTTGCATCATCCTCTTCTGGCACCAGGGGTCACCTCACAGCCGACCTCCAGACACTTCCCCTGCACCTGCCTCTCCTTTTTCCCACCCAGCACTGTCGTTTCTGCTGGACAGGCAGCACCGTGCTCCCCATGGGGACTGCAGAGCCCTGGTGGGACAGCTCAGTGGTGGGAGGGCAGCCAGGGGTGGTCGGGGCTCCTCGGGAAGGCAGGCGGGTGGATGAGGAGCTGGAGATGAGCTCTGTGCAGAGGGGAGCCTGGTGTGCACAGAGCCTTGGTTTGGAGGAAGCTTCATGCTCACAGGTCCTTGATTACATGGCAAGTTGGACCATGTCTTGGTCTGCTGGGAGGGCAACAGCACTGGGCACAAGCAACCCAGGAGGCTCCTGCAGGTGTGGAATACAGCATTTTGAGACAAACACGGACGAGCTGACGAGGGCTGGTCTCCTACTGACAGACAAGGTGGATCAGGCCGGGGATCTGAAGGATGAGAGTGGCCATGGCTGCAGTGACCATGAGATGGTGGAGAAGCAGGACAACTGCAGAACAAGAGTGCAGTCCTGCAGGAGAGCTGATTTCATTACTGGAGGATCTGCTTTGGCTGTCCTGGAGAACAAACAGGCTGTGAGTCCCTGTTCAGGGGCGATGTCCTCAGAGCCCAGGAAGAAACCAACCTGATGGCCAGGGAGTCCATCAGGGCCTGCAAGAGGTCAGCATGGATGAACAGGGACCCCCTGACTTAGGAGATCAAACAGCAGAAGGACATGCAGGGAGGCTGGAGGGGAACAGGCTGCCCAGGAGACAGACGGACAGACAGACACCTGGCCTGGGGGTGCAGGGATGGAGCCAGCAAAGCCAACGCTGAGCAGTGGCTGAAATGGCCGTGCAAGGGGAGGGCACCCAGGAGGGCTTCTCCAAAGATATTGTCAGCACAAGGATGGTCCCAGTGGCCAGTGGGGCAGGGGATGGGTGACAAAGACAATATCAAACGAGCAATTTATCTGAAGAAAGATTCTTCCTTGGAGAGTGCTGGTAGGAAATGTAACTGGACACACTTATACATTTTACTATATATTTACTAACACATAAATATATTTTTTTCCTTACAATCAGATAGAAAGACAGACAACACAGGTCTGTTGAGATCACTGTCAACATGGCCATCTAAAAAGAGAAGAAGCTCAATTAACCTTTTTATCCCTCTTTCCTCCATCAGTCAAGAGTGGCCAACAGCTTCCAGCACGACTCACTGTGTGCCAAGGGTAAAAAGTGGCACTGACAGCCCATGGCTGTGGATTGTTTGGTGCCTTCGGCTCTGTACAAGACACAAGGATTATCTTTCTTAATGCTGGAGGCTTTGGTAGGAGAGAAATCTAGAGAACCTTTTTTAAAAATGGAGGGAAAAAGAAACCAATTGAAATATGCAGAGTGAAGGAAATGTGTTCTTGCAACTTTAAACATCAAACACTGTTGGTGTTGTAATTCTCCTTTCTTTCTTTTGAATACTTCAAATATCAGTGTTTTCCCGTTAGATCAAAATGAGACTTTTCAGGATGTGCATTAAGAGCAAGAGGAGAACTTCTGATCCTCCACTACATTTGCCTTCTCAGCACTCTCTCTGTTATCTGTGCATCTCATCTCCCTCATCCTCCAGGTATTTCCTCCTGCCCTGACTAAACTGGCCATGTCTGAGGTCCCATTTCCAGCAGCTGATCTGCACACAACACTTGCGAGTGCTCTCTGGGTTTCCCTTCCTCTTACTGTTTGATCACTCAGACACTTGTCAACAACCCGGTTGCTGCTTTCAGCTTCAAGGAGTTAAAAGCTTCCTTGTCTTTCAGTAGTCTGTCTAATTCTGTCTTTAGCCAACTCTTTTATTGTGTTAATTTTATAATTTCCTTTCTGTCTAAAACATTTCTTGCATGGTTCTGCCTTGGAGAAGGTGAACCTCAGTGGTGGCAGCTTGTCCTTGGTGTACAGTTGAGGAGTCTGTTTTCTTTTAATCATGACTCTCATCAGTTGTGTTTTGTTTGTTCAAGGGGAAAGCAAAGTCCCTGTTTCCTGTGTGCACTTGGGTCTGCAAGGAGAGCAGGTGGGAGCTGGTGCAAAGGAGCTGGCACATCCAGCTGCAGACTGCAGTGAAGTCTGGTGTGAGGAAAAGGGATGCAAGGCCCAGGGGCCAATGAGAGAAACGATGGGGTTGGGGAGGTGAGGAGCAAGGTTGTCCACACGGTGTGAGACCTCAAGGGACAGCTTCTCCAGCCAGTCCAGACCTCCTTAGGAGAGACCCTGGATCAACATCAGACAATGCTGCAATCGCATCCTCTCCAAACTGAAAAGGATTAAAATACACCCTTTACAATAGAAAGACTTTTTTATCAGAAGCTTTTTGAAATCTTTCTCCATAATTACACAAAGAAAACTCTCTAATTGACTGTACAAGATTGGAAGGACATAACAAGAAGAGACATGGTTTGTTAGAGCTTTCTCGAGTGTAATGAGCCCCATGGTGCATTTGGTTCTGAGTCCTTGAACATTACCCAGGTGCTGAGAGGAGACTGCACAAACCTTTCCAGAAGTCAAAGCCAGAAGAAGAAAGCACTAAGTTCCTTGAAGTATTAATGAGTTCCACTGAGGGCAAGTACCAGCAAAGCCTCCCCAGGGACTCGTTAGAGCAGAGAATTGGAGGCCATGATGGCAGATAAACAAAGCGAAGCGTGCAGGCAGCTGCGGTGCTGAGAAAACCCTGGTTTAGTTGGATGAAGCAGAGAGGCCAAGGCCTGACCCCCAGCCCCTGGGAAGGCAGATCCTGTCCCTCACACATTGCTCAGGGCTCTTCCTGGGGCAGGGGGTGTGGGCTGTGTGGTGCTGAGTGAAGGACAATGGTGTGACCGTTCCCAGCCTTACTGGGGGTGTGCAAGGAGGCCACGAGGTGCCCCAGTGCCTGAGGACAACATGTCTCCTCACAGGCCTTGGTGGCAGAGGCCATTGCCATAGCCAAGGGAACAAAGACTTGGGTTCTCTTGGTGACATCCAGCCTTGCCAGTGCCCTTTGCCATCTCCACCACAGGTTGTCCTACACTGTCCCTCAGCTGCTTCTGTTTCCCTGCAGGCTGTAGACACCCATCTCACTTCCTCCCCTTGCTCTCACCCTGGTATTTCCATACATTGACTGATGTGTCTCCACTCTCATGCTCTGTTCCTGGAAACACAAGTACATGGACTGATCTCCTGCTCCTTCTGGATGATTTCTCGTACCACAGCACTGCCCTTTGAGTGACATTTCTTCCTCCTCATGTCCTGTCTCCACGTTTTAACCTGCGATGTGTGGCAGTGTTTCTCTGCTGTAGAAAGGAGGATCCTGAAAACTACTGACCTGTCAGCCTCTTACCTGTGCCTGGGAAGGTGATGGAACAGATCCTCCTAGAAGCTGTGCTAAGGAACAGAGAATGGTGACTCAACCACTTCCCTGGGCAGCCTGTTCCACTGCTTCACAACCCTTTCCATGACGAAATGTTTCCTAATATCAATTCTGAACTTTCTCTGGTACAAGCTGAGTCCATTTCCTCTCATCCTCTCACTTGCTACTCAGGAGAAGACCAACACCCTCCATGCTACAACCTTTTTTCAGATAGTTGTACAGAGCAAAAAGGTCTCCTCTCAGCCTCCTTTTCTGCAGGATAAACAGCCTCAGAACCCCCAGCTGCTCCTCAGCAGACTTGTGCTCCAGACCCTCAACAGCCTTGTCCCCCTCCTCTGCACTCACTCCAACACCCCAAGATCTTTCCTATAGTGATGGGCCCAAAACTGAACCAAGGATTTGAGTTGTGGCCTCACCAGTGCCGAGTACAAGGGGATGATCGCTGCTCCGGTTCTGCCCACTACACTATTCTTGATGCACATCAAGCCATTGGCCTTTTTGGCAACCTGGGCACACGCTGGCTCATGTTCAGCTGCTGTCAATCAACAACCCCAGGTCCTTTTCCACCAGGCAGCTTTCCAGCTACTCTTCCCCAAGCCTGTAGTGTTGCAGGGCATTGTTATGACCAAAGTCCAGGACCTGACACTTGGCCTTGTTAAACCTCACACAAATGGCCTCAGCCTAATGAAGCAGCAGCTCCAGATCCCTCTGTAGAGCCTTCGTACCCTCCAGCAGATCAACATTCCCACCCAATTTGGTATCATCTGAAAACATAGTCAGGGTGCGCCTGATCCCCTCATCCAGATCATTGATAAAGAGATGAGAGAGAACTGACCCCATTACTGAGCCCTGGGGACACCACTCATGACCAGCCACCAACTGGATTTGGCTCCGTTCACCACAACTCTTTGGGCCCGTCCCTCCATCCAGTTCTTGATCCATCACAGATACACGATCCAGGCCATGAGCTGCAGCTTCTCCAGGAGATGCTGTGGGACACGGTGTCAAAGGCTTTACTGCAGTCTAAGGACGCAACACCCACAGCCCATGTGGCGGATTCACTCCCCATGACAGACTTTCCCTCATCTGCTCAGCCGGTCACCTTGTCACAGAAGGAGATCAGGGTGGTCAAGCAGGACCTGCCTTTCATCCAGCCATGCTGACTGGGCCCGATTGCTCGTCTCGTGTGTGTGACCTCACAGTCCTTTCCCAGCCCTGTTCCTGCTGTTGGCCAATCCCCTGCAGAGGCAGAAGTGACCTCACAGTCCCCTCCACAGCCATTGGTTCCTACTGGACTATGAGTTCCTGAGACACAAGTGACCACATGGCATCGTACCCACCATCACCCTCCTTGTGGTGAGTTTGTGAGTAGATCAAAGGAAGCTGCTTTCATCAAATTTATCCAATAGATTTCCTATCAAGGGTTTGAGTGGAGAAACGTTCCTCAGAGGAGCTGCTGTATTTACTCTGGGACATTTTGCATCTCTGCTTCTGCCTCTGCTTTTGTTCTCCTTTCTCTGTCTATTCTGACGTGAAAGAGCTCTCCAAGGAAAAGATTCATGGAATCCTACAATAACACAGGATGGAAGAGCCCCCTGAACACCATCTCTGTCCCACTGACCTTTATGGCAGCCCAAGGAACAGCTGATGGCATTTGTGCTCATTTGGGTTCATCTCACCACGTGCACACACTGGACATGCACATGATGTGTATGTTTGCACAACAAAAATATGGACTTTAAACCTAGTATTTCATAGAATCATAGAATGTCCTGAATTGGAAGGACTCACAAGGATAATGGAGTCCAGCTCCTGTCCCTGCACAGGACACCCCACAGGTCACCCCGTGTGTCTGAGGACGTTGTCCAGACTCTTATTGATCACTGTCAGGTTGGGGCCGTGACACCTCCCTGGGGAGCCTGTTCAGTGTCCAGCACCTCTGGGGGAAGAACCTTTTCCTCATGTCCAACCTAAACCTCCCCTGACACATCTTCTGCCATTACCTTGGGTTCCTTCACTAGTCACCACAGAGAAGAGATCAGTGAAGATCTGTGAAGAGATCAGTACCTTCCCTTCCTTCTCCCCTTGTGAGGAAGCTGTAGCCACCATGAGGTCTCCTTTGAGTCTTTTCTTCAGCTCTGATGCTCAGAAACCCTTTGGTTTGCTTTCTGAAGCAGAAAGGAGAAGCCATGACATCCAGCCTCTTTCCCTGCAGGCTGCAGACATCGATCTCACTTCCCCACCTGCTCTCACCCCAGCATTTCTGCACCTTCACTGCTGTGTCTGCACCCTCACTGGCTGCTCTTTGGAACACAAACCATGGGCTGATCCAGCTCCCTCTGGGTCACCTCTTGCACCACAGAACTGCCCTTCCAGCAACATTTCTTCCTCCTCATATCCAGTCCTCACCTTCCAAACTGTACTTTCTGATATTTTTTTTCTGTTTCCTTCTTATTCCCAGTATCAAGGAAAGCTCAGCCACCTCAGAAACTGCCCTTCATGCAGGGAACCCAACCCGTTAGGCTTCTTATGGTCTTTTACCTGACCAGAGAGAAGTCACCTCACCATGATCTTCTAAATTCCACAACTGCTGCTGTTCTTTCAGCTTCTCTGACAGACATGACCATGTCCCTGCCGATGTCCTGTCATGTTCTCAGGTGGGATGGACATGACAACCCGTCTCTCTTCCTGGGTAGGGCCTGTGGGCCCTTGGGCAGAGGTTCTTTCCCAGCCATGTCCCTGTTGCTGGGCTGGCACCTCCAGACACAGAACTGACCCCACTGTCCCCTTCGCAGCCACAGGATTCTGACTGGATTATGAGTTTCTGAGACACAACTGACCTCATAATACCACACCTGTCCATCCCCCTCCTTAGCATCCAGGACCTCGCCAGACTGAAGCATGTTCTATACATTCCTACACCTGCCCCTCTTTCCCACAGGCTGTAGACACCCATCTCGCTTCCTCACCTTGTTCAAATTTGTCAAATATATTTCCTACTAACACTGTGAGTGAAAAGCGCTCCTCACTGGAACTCCTGTACTTCCGTTAACACCTTCCATATCTCTTCTTCTGCCTTACCTTTTTTTTTTTTTTTCCTATTCTTCCACCTATTCTCTCTCCAGAAACCTCTCCAAGGGAAAGCTCTGTCAAACCACAGAATAACTCAGGTTTGCAGAGAGCCCTTGTCTCACTCTTCTTGTCTCACTCTCCTGCTCAGGGTGAACCAGGTGAGGTTGCTCAAGGCCTCCACCCAGGTTTGCATCATCCTCAAGGCCCTTAAAGTGCTGTCTCTTATATCTTGGAAAGGGAGAATAAAGACGTTCAACAGTGTTGTCCAAGTGCTGGTCACTGAGAGATGACACCAGTAACTGGCTGCACGGAGGACTTTGTACCACTGATGACATTTGTGCTGGATGGTTCAGCCAACTTCCCACCCAGCATCCGCTTTTTGAGCCCCATCAGCACCACTCCGGCCAGAAGGAGACCATGGCTGAGCCTTGCAAACACCCTGTACACAACATGCCTTTCTTTCCCTGTCCATTCAGGTTCAGCAATCCTCACATTCCTGGAAATGGCTTCAGGAGGCTTGTCCCATCCCCTTCCCAGGGAGGGAGGAAGGGTGGCCAGCCTGTAGTTATCCCAGTTCCTATCCCTGCTTTTCTTGAAGATGGGTTTGAGGTCTGCATTTCCTTAGGACCCCAGAACCATTTCTAGGGCAGTTTTGAGATCACAATCTGGAATCACAAGAACGGGTGACAGAGCAGACTGGAACACTTGAAATGATCCTGTCCAAGGCAGCTGAGACAAATCTCACTGATCCAGGGGGGTTTGTTCCTGGAGTCACACACAGAAATGTCAGGGTTCCATCAGGCATCCATATCTCAGCTGGTCTCAGGACTCCTTGTGCACCCAGGGATGCTCACAGACAGAGTCTGTCCCTTTTACACACAGAGGCAGGAGTCACAGTGTCCCTCTGGCCTCCTATTGCCACTCCAAAGAGACAGGAGACACCTCGTCCCTGTGGTGTGTCACCTGCTCTGCACTCATCTGAGATGTCCAACGCCATGAGGAATGGACACGGAGACCTCAGATCAAGGTTGCATATCCCAGTGCTGCATTCAGGTGGTTTTCCAATGTGATGTGACCTCAAGCCACTCTCTGTGCCACAGACCTTCATGGAGCCCCAAGGAATAGTTGATGGTGTTTATGCTCGCTCACGTTCATGTCACCTCACGTACATGATGTGTGTGCTCGCATCTCATCTGTACAAAGCAAACAGGGACTGCTGAACTATTCATTGCGTGTCCACCCATAGAGGGAAGAACAACCTCTGTGGGTGAGAAGCCAGTGCTGTAAAAGGTAGTTGTGAAGTTAATGATGATTGACTTGAGGCTCCTTCCATGGGGTGTCCAGTGCACAGGGGCACAGCCCAGCCCCGGCTCTGCTGGTCCTGCAGGTCTCTGGCAGGAGCCTGGCTGTGAGAGGACACTGCTGTGTGCCAGCCCTGCACACACACAATATTCAACTGTAAAGTGTTGGTTGCATCTGCGGCCACTTTTGTGGGAATGTTCTTGAGATAAACTTTGTAAGAAGACATAAACCTCTGGACCTGCCCATAGGAGATCACCTTTCTATCTGGAAAGGCTGTTGTGAGGCCAGCTCTGTCACAGCAGTGCCCATTGCCTGTCCCTGCCTGTGCCCACAGCACTGACACACAGCAGGACGGTGACCAAGCTGCCAGAGCACTCAGGCCTTGCACCAACACCAGGGATGAGAAGGAGAGTGTGGGAGTGGAACCAGAACAGCTCTGGAAGAACAAGCGCTGCTGCTCCCTGGCAGGGCTGCCAGGATGGACTCTTCTCCCCTCCTCCCATGGACAGGAACTGTCCCTGCAGTTCCATAAGGCCTTGCAGGAAAGATATAGTGAAAAACAAGTCACTAAAGAGCCCTTTATTCTTTTTAGAGACAAGGAGAGCAGTGCTGCTCATTTAAGAGGAAAACAGTTATAAAAGAAAAGCCAGCAGTGAATTAGAAAGGGGTTGACAACATTATCACAATAAGAAAACAACCAACAACAACAGAAAATCCAGTTGACAGGCTGGGCTTGTAATTAGCTACATTAAAACTCCTGTATAGAAGAAGATGGCCAGTTTATTGCTTCAGAAAACAGAGGGATATGAGTTTGCACAGGGCATCCTTGAGCTCCTGGTTCCTCATGCTGTAGATGAGGGGGTTCACTGCTGGAGGCACCACCGAGTACAGAACAGACACCACCATCTCCAGGGATGGGGAAGAAATGGAGGGGGGCTTCAGGTTGGCAAACACGCCAGTGCTGAGGAACAGGGAGACCACGGCCAGGTGAGGGAGGCAGGTGGAAAAGGCTTTGTGCCGTCCCTGCTCAGAGGGGATCCTCAGCACGGCCCTCAAGATCTGCACATAGGACACCACTATGAAAACAAAACACGTAAAACCTAAACAGGCACTGACCACAAGAAGCCCAAGTTCCCTGAGGTAGGAGTGTGAGCAGGAGAGCTTGAGGATCTGGGGGATTTCACAGAAGAACTGGCCCAGGGCATTGCCCTTGCACAGGGGCAGTGAAAATGTATTGGCCATGTGCAGCAGAGCATTGAGAAACCCAGTGGCCCAGGCAGCTGCTGCCATGTGGACACAAGCTCTGCTGCCCAGGAGGGTCCCGTAGTGCAGGGGTTTGCAGATGGCAACGTAGCGGTCATACGACATGACGGTGAGGAGACAATATTCTGCTGTGATCAAGAAGACAAACAAAAAGAGCTGTGCCGCACATCCCAAGTATGAGATGGCCCTGCAATCCCAGAGGGAATTGGCCATGGACTTGGGGACAATGGTGGAGATGGAGCCCAGGTCGAGGAGGGCGAGGTTGAGCAGGAAGAAGTACATGGGGGTGTGGAGGTGCTGGTCCCAGGCTATGGTGGTGATGATGAGGCCGTTGCCCAGGAGGGCAGCCAGGTAGATGCCCAGGAAGAGCCAGAAGTGCAAGAGCTGCAGCTCCCGTGTGTCTGTGAACGGCAGGAGGAGGAACTGGGTGATGGAGCTGCTGTTGGACATTGGCTGCCTATGGGCATGAGGACCTGTGCAAGGAGGAGAATATAGTGAAGGTTTAGATGAGACTTCTCTGGGAATAATCAAACCCATTTCCCACAGACCCTCCCACCCTATCTCACAAAGAGACACTTCTCTTTTCCAGGAGAACGTCCTGTCTGGAGCCCTCGTTGGTGCTTGATGAGTGTGCAATGAAGAGCAGGGTCTCTGCCCAGGGGCTCCTGAGGAGTCAGCCTGACCCTGTGTGATCGGGTGGGCAGGGGCCAGTCCTGGGGTTCAGCTTTGTCAGCTGGAACCGCTCCTGGTGCAGAAGGGACTGTCAGCATCTGTACCCCCAGGCCTGAGAAACTGAGTTTAAGAGGTTTGGTATTTCTACAGCTCCTTCTGCCCTCCCACCCTGGGGAGTGTTGTTGGGTGTCAGAAACCCTCAGCATTTCTGCTGCACTCAGGGAGAACAGAGCGAGTCCTGCGAGACCAGAGGGTGCCTGTGGGTCAGTGCAGAGTGAGGGCAGCTGCTCTGTCCCTCTGTCTTGCTCCAGCTGCCCTGGGCTGGCACCTTTCTGAGATGGAGCCTGATCACACTCCCATGTTACCCTGAAAAGCCACCAGGCACTGCTGAGAGCAGAGGGATCCACCTCAGACCATGACAGGTCTCACCCTTTCCTAAGGTCTCAGCACCCAACGTTTAGTCCAGGACACACACAGCTCATTCCCCAGCCCCACAGACTGCATTGCCCACAGCCCACAGGTCAGAGCAAAGCTGGGACACGTGTGCCCATGGACACACCTGCAGGAAAGGACCCACAAGATCAGGCTGTGACTCTGCAGCTGAAACTGCCATCCCCAGAGAGCCTGACAGCAAGAACAAGATCCCAACAGCAGTGACCCAGAGCAGGGGAGCAAGAAGGAGAATGCGGTGAGGGTGGGTGTGAGAGAGGCCAGGGCAGAGGCAGCCGGGCACTCAGACAGCGTCACCCTTCCCCAGCTGTGCAGCACCTCCCAGACACCAACACTGCCGGGCAGCTGCTCTCAGCCCCTGTGCTCTGCAGAGGAACTGGAGCTCTGGCTGCACAGGAGCTGCTTCATGCCTTGGAGCCCCCGGCCCTGAGGGCAGAGGCTTTGCTGGGTGGGACAGGAGGCCAGGGGGCTGCTCACAGGAGGGATCTGCACTGCAGGGGATCACAGGCACTTTTCTCTGTTCTCCCTCCCATAACCATTCCGGGTTTGGTTTCCTCTCATTTCTGATCATTTCCCTGCTGCCTGGAGATTCTCCCCTGGGAGGTGATTCCCTGTCCATGTCTCTTCCCTGTCAGTGCTCACAGACCATCCCACCCTCTGTGCCCTCCCCCTGGCCCTACAGATCCTGCCTGTTCACAGGGCACTGCCTGGGGGCATCTTCCTGTTTGCAGGCTGGAAAACAGGACAGGTCAGACTAAGGCTGACGGGTCCAGCCAAGGTGATGCAGGTGCTGTGCACAGGCAGAGGGGTGGGGAAGGGATGTCATGAGCCTTCTGGCAGATGGACTGATCACTCACAGTTGCCGTTCAGGAGTCTCAGTGACTTGTTTAAGGATGAGAGCTCATTTTCATTTTATCCTTTCCTGCACCCCCCACCCCTTGGGAGAGGAAACTGAAAAGACAGGCTCAGGAAAGCTCCTTATCTGTCTGGTAATCCTTGCATTGATCTTCTCCTTGAGGCATCCACTTGGAAAAATGCTGGGGGTGATCTGCATCTGTGTGAGCAACCCTGACCCACACAGCACCCTCTCCACAGCAGAGGCACCTTTCTTGCCCAACAGGGTTTGCTCCTCCACCACATCTTCTCCCCTCAGTGTTGTTGGGATCTCCCGGGCAGGCTGAGCGCTGACCCTGGCAGGCGGCAGAGTCCCTGCCCGGCACAGCCCTGGGGTGCAGGGACCCTGCTCTGCAGGACAGCCCTGGGCACCCCTGGGTGCTCACCCGCCTTCACAGCTGTTCAACATGGCCTGACAAGAGCCCCGTCCTTACAGACCCCACAAGCTGTGCCTGTGCCAGTTTCAGGAGATGCCTCCAGTAGCTACAGCTGCACTGCCCTGCACCCAGAGACTTACCATGGCAAGGGCTGCAAAGGTTTCTCCTCCAGTGAGCTCTCAGTCATCCTCCCAGTCCTGACCACCTTTAATCTCTCTCTGCCTTGCTCGTCTCCTGAGATCCCCAGGCAGAGCCCTCAGCCCTGCTGCGTGTGCAGAGGAGCTGCTCCTGGGCAGAGCTGTCTCTCTGCAGCGCTGCCGCTGCCATGAGCTCCCTGTGTCCCAGGAGCCCAGCCCAGCTCAGCAGCACAGGAGCAGCCCTTGATGTCCCTTTCTCTGTCCCCTCTGAGCTCCTCCAGGTGTCCCTCAGGCTCCAGGGGCACATCCTTTGAGACAACCTATAGTAATCAGTAATGTTAGTTGTGTCTGCTCTGCAGAGATACTTCTTGCCAGCATTGTATTCTTGCTAGTAAAAAATAAATTGGTATGAGAATATTCCAGGTGTGGTCTCCCCAGGGCAGAGCAGAGGGGCAGGAGAACCTCTCTGAGCTACTGACCACCCCCTTCTAACCCCCCCAGGTACCATTGCCTTCCTGGCCACAAGGGCCCAGTGCTGGCTCATGGTCACCCTGCTGTCCCCAGGACCCACAGGTCCCTTTCCCCTACACTGCTCTCCAACAGGTCCTTCCCCAACTTATACTGGAATCTGGGGTTCTTCTTGCCCAGATGTAAGACTCTACACTTGCCCTTGTTCTATTGCATTACATTTTCCCCGCCCAGCTCTCCAGCCTGTCCAGGTCTCTGATGGCAGCACAGCTCCCGGTGTCACCCACTCCTCCCAGCTTGGTGTCATCAGCAAACTTGCTGACAGTCACTCTATTTCCTCATCCAAGTCACTGATGAATTTATTGAATAGTACTGGCCCCAGCACTGCCCCCTGAGGCACTGCACTAGATCCAGGCCTCAACTGGACTCTGCCCCATTGACCACGACCCTCTGGCTTCTTCCCTTCAGCCAGTTCACAGTACACCTCACTATCCGATCGTCCAGACCACACTCCCCCAGTTTAGCTGTGAGGATGCTGTGGGAGACTGTGTCAAAGTCTTTACTGAAGTCAAGGTAGACCACATCCACTGTTTCGTCACCATGTATCCACATCGTTATGTCTTCATAAAAGTCAATGAGGTTGGTCAAGCACGACTTCCCCTTGGTGAAGCCATGTTGACTGCCCCTAATGACCCTCTTATCCCAGATATGCCTTGAGATGGCACCAAGGAGAAGTCATTCCCTCAGTTTCCCAGGGATGGAGGTGAGGCTGACCGGTCTAGAGTTCGCCAGGTCCTCCTTCTTGCCCTTTTTGAACACTGCAGTGACATTTGCTTCCCTCCAGTCCTCAGGCACCTCTCCCATTTGCCACAACTTAGCAAAGATGATGGAGAGCGGCCCAGCAATGACCTCAGCCAGCTCCCTCAGCACCCGCGGGTGCATCCCATCCAGACCCATGGATTTATGGATTTACCTTCAAGCAGCCTTGCCCACGGGATTTCCCCCAGCAATTACCTGAAAAGGCCAAAGTTTGCCTTGCTGAAATCCAGGGTTGCAATTCTGCTTGCTATCCTGCTCCTGCCACACGAGATCCTGAACTCCACCATCTGATGGTCACTGCAGCCAAGGCAGCCCTCGACCTTTACCGCCTCAACCAGCCCCTCCTTGTTAGTGAGGATGAGGTCCAGCAGCTCCTCTCCTGGTCGGCTCCTCCACCCTTTGCATCAGGAAGTTCCCATGGATGCACTTGCTGAACCTCCTGGGCTGTGTCTGGCTGAGTCGTCCTTCCAGAAACATCAGGGGAGTTCAAACCCCCACGACAGGCAGGGCCTGTGACTGAGGCCGCTCTCAGCTGCTGGAGAGGCCTCGGCAACGACCGCACCCTGAGCTGGTGGGTTGTGATGGACACCCACAGCAGTGTCACCCTAATGCTCCCAGTGCTTCCAGTAATGCTCCCACTGACCCCTCCAGTGCTCCCAGTAATGCTCCCACTCACCCCTCCAGTGCTCCCAGTAACCCCTCCAGTGCTCCCAGTAACCCTCCCACTGACTCCTCCAGTGCTCCCAGTAACCCCTCCAGTGCTCCCAGTAACCCCCACTAACCCCTCTAGTGCTCCCAGTAACCCTCCCACTGACCCTTCCAGTGCTCCCAGTAACCCTCCCACTAACCTCTCCAGTACCCCCAGTAACGCCCACTAACCCCTCCAGTGCCCCCAATAACCTTCCAGTGCTCCCAGTAACCCCCACTAACCCCTCCAGTGCTCCCAGTAACCCTCCCACTGACCCCTCCAGTGCTCCCAGTAACCCTCCCACTAACCCCTACAGTGCTCCCAGTAACCCTCCCATTAATCCCTCCAGTGCTCCCATTAGCCCCCAACTAACCTTTCCAGTGCTCCCAGCAGCCCCCGTTGTTCCCAGTAATTTTCCAAGAACTCCCAGTTAACCCCCAGTGCTCCCACTAACTGTCCTTGTGCTCCCAGCAGGCCCCCACAGTGCTCCCAGTAACCATGTTGTGTTCCCATTAACCCCCCACTAATCGTCCTACTGTTTCCAGTAATCCTCCCAGTAAACCTCCCAGTGCTCTCAGTAAACCTCCCAGTGCTCCCAGCAACCCCCCCAGTGCTCACAGTGAGCCCCAGCAACCCCCTCATTGCTCCCAGTAATCCCCCGCTAGCCCTCCCAGTGATCCCAGTAACCACCTAGTGCTTTCATGTGAGCCCTCAGCAACCCCCACTGTCCCCAGTAACCCCTCCCAGTGCTCCCAGTAACCCCCAACTAACCCCTCCAGTGTTCCCAGCAACCCCCTGTGGGAAACTGCAGCGGGTCTGTGGAATCCTTGACAGAAAATATGAGAGTAGAGATCAGCCTTGAGATATTAAGATTTACCCTTGAGAAGGATGGGAGTAAAGGAGTATCCAGAGAGAGGACAGATGTACCCGTGAGAGAGAAGGGGATAGAAGAATAACATGGACGATAGAAAAATTAACCAATGAGATGTTAGTGCTGTAACTTGTAACCAATGGTGAAAAGACACATGAACTGGTAGAGTTGTATAAAAATGCACTTGTAGCAATAAATGGCATCTATTACTTTCATCTTGAAAGAACTTGGTCCATGTTGTTTGTCCGTCTCAACCGCGACAACCCCCATTGTTCCCAGTAATCCTCCAAAAATTCCCAGTAAACTCTCAGTGCGCCCAGTAACCCTCCCAGTGCTCCCAGAAACCACCTAGTGCTCCCAGTAACCCCCACCAACTGGAACGTTCCCAGTAACCCCCACAATGTTCCCAATAACCCCGCAATAATCCTTCTAATGTTCCCAGTTACACTCCCAATAACCCTCCCAGTAAAGCCCCAGCAACCCCCAATGTTCCCAGTAATCCTGCAAGAACTCCCAGTAAACCCCCAGTGCTCCCAGTAACCCTCCCAGTGTTCCCAGAAACCCCCCACTAAGAAACCTACTGTTCCCAGTAACCTTCCCAGTGCTCCCAGTAACCACATAGTGCTCCCAGTAACTCCCCAGCAACCCCCAGTGTTCCCAGACACCTCCCCAGAGCAGCCAGTGGCCCCCACTAACCCCTCCAGTGCTCACAGCAACCCCCATTGTTCCCAGTAATCCTGCAAGGACTCCCAGTAAAACCCCAGTGTTCCCAGTAGCCCTCCCAGTGCTCCCAGTAACCACCTAGTACTCCCAGTAACACTCAGGCAACCCCACATGCTCCCAGGAACCCTCCCAGTATTCCCAGTACTCCCCCACTAATCTTTCTAGTGTACATAGTAACCCCCACTATCCTCTCCAGTGATCCCAGCAACCCCCATTGTTCCCAGGAAACCTCCAGGAAGTCCCAGTAATCCCCCAGTGCTCCCAGTAAACGTCCCAGTGCTCCCAATACTCCCCCACAAATGTCCATCCTGGGGCCCTGGGCAGCATCCTCTGGGCACTGTGGGGCAGGGGCAGGGTCGGTTGTACACAAGTGGGTCAGCTCTCCACTCGGGTGGGGAGAGCTGCTGGGTGAAGCTGCCGGCCTGGCTCGCACAAGCCAGACAAGACCTTTGCTGGTTATCAGCATCGATGCATCCAGTCTTTTCTGTCACTGAATCCTAGAATCACAAAGTAGTTGGAGTTGGAAGTGACATTCACAGCCCGTCTGGTCCAACTCCCCTCGGCCATCAGGGACATCTTCAGCAGCTCAGGTTGCTCAGAGCCCCATCCAGCCTGGCCTGGGATGTCTCCGGGATGGTTCATCCACCCCCTCTCTGGGAAGCCTGTCCCAGTGTTTTACCACCCCCAGTGTAGAAAATCTCTTCCTCATTTCATTCCTTGACTCTCCCCTCTTCTAGTTTAAACCATCACCCTTTGTCCTGTCGCAACAGCCCCTGCTCAGAAGTCTGTCCCCATTGTTCTTATCAGCCCCTTTTCGGTCCAGAAAGGCTGCAATAAGGTCTCCCAGGAGCCTCTCTTCTCGATCTGAACACCACAACTTTTAAATGGGCAAACTCATGACATTTTAATTTTTCAGTACACTACTGTCACAAAAGCATGAGCACATCTTTTTCTATAGCATTTTATATAGCTTCTATAGTCCCCCGTAGAGCCAAATGTCACCAGTGGTACAAAGTGTCCACAGAGCCAGTTACCAGTGGGATCCCTCAGGGACCAGCACTTGGGCCAACACTGTTGAACGTCTCTATTCTCCCCCTGTATGATGTGACGCAGTGAACCTTCAGCTCCTTAGTGGATGGTGCAAAGCTGGGCAGAGGCCTTGGACAACCTCACCTGGGTCACCCTGCCCTGAGCAGGAAATTGGGACAAGATGATGTTCACACCTGAGTTGCTCTGTGATTCCAGGAATCTTTCCCTTGGAAACGTTTTGGAAGAAGGAAGAGGTGGAGGAACAAGAAAATAAAAATACAGGCAGAGGAGGAGACCTCAAAGGTGTCAAATAAACAGAGCAGTTCTCTGAAGAATGTTTCTCTGCTCAAACTGTTAGCAGGAAATCTGTAACCAGCTCCCCAAACTCCCTGTTCTGCTCATTGGCCCCTGGGATTTACAGCACATTTCTTTACATCAGATTCTGCACTGAAGTTTGCACTGATTGTTACAGCTTCTTCACAGGATTGCTTCATGTTTCCTTAGAGAACTGGATGTAAACAGGCACCGGGGAATTTTTAATTACAGGAAACAAAACATAAAACACAATAGAACTTAATGATGTTTCTCAGTTCTGTGGTTAAATTAAGCAGTTTCCAGCGAGGTCCATTGCCATAATTGAGGAGTTGCCTGTAGGGAGTAGGAGAGCAACTGCTGAATGGCTTGACCTGCCTGAAGCTCCAAGCAGAGTGAGAGCTGAGAGGCTCTGAATGAGCCAAGAGTGAGAGGTGAAGAACCTCTGGGGAGCGATGGAAAGTGCAAATGTCCAGACAGGCTTCTGAAGAGATGAGTTCAGACACGGGGAGCTGGGTAAGGACAGGTGGAAACTCCTGGATGTGCAGGGGATTAAATACACGTAGTGACAGACAGAGTCCTGGCACTGCAAGCACAGGGAAAGGCCAACGTTTCATCTCCCACAGTCCGTACACATTCTGAAAATTCATATTTTGGCAGGATAGAAATTCCACAGACATTTTATTGGAAATTTTGAATTATTTCATCTGATTAAAAAATGGAGTGTGGGGATTTTTGTTCTTTTTGTTGTTGTTGTTGGGTTGGTTTGGTTTTCAGTTTTGAGGGATGTTCTCAGGTTTTCGGGCTGAGCTCCATTGTCCCACTATAAGCACCCAGTGCAAACCTCGAGAGGCCCCGTGTACCTGAGGTGTTTGCCTTGGACTGGCAGGTATCAGACCAGACTGATAGAGCCATGTCACTTCCATCATTTACATCTGGTATTCAAGACTTGTGTGCTTAATTAGAAAACTTTCAGGACTGTAGGTAAAGAGGCAGGTACGTGAAGAGCACTGAGAAGAAGTGATAGAAGAATTATGCAGTTGATATAACAGAATCATAGAATCGTTTCTGGTGAAAGAGACACTCAGGATCATCGAGTTGAACCATAACCTGACTCGAACACTAAACCATCTTCCTTAAGAACCTCGTATAAACTCCTTTTAAACCCCTGCAGGGCTGGTGACTCCACCACTGCCCTGGGCAGCCTGTTCCAATGCCTGACAACCCTTTCCAGGAAGAATTTTTTCCTAATATCCAATCTGAACCTTCCCTGGCACAATTTGAGGCCATTTCCTCTTGTCCTATCACTTGCTAGTCATGAGAAGAGACCAACACCCTCCATGCTCCAAGCTCCTTTCAGGTAGTTGTGGACAGCGAGAAGGTCTCCCCTCAGCCTCCTGTTCTCCAGACTGAACCCACCAGTTCCCTCACCTGCTCCTCATCACACTTGTGCTCCAGACCCTCACCAGCTCCATTCCCTCCTCTGCACTCTCTCTAGTGCCTCAGTGTCCTTCTTATGATGAAGAGCCCAAACCTGAACACAGGATTCAAGATGCGACCTCATTAGCACTGAGAGCAGTGGCACAATCACGCTACTCCTGCTGGCCACACCATTCCTGATACAAGCCAGGATGCTGGTGGCCCTTTTGGCCACCTGGGCATACACAGGCTCATGTTCAGCTGCTGTCGATCAACACCCCCTGATCCCTTTCCAACAGGCAATGTTCCAGCCACTCTTCCCTGAGCCTGGGGTTGTTGTGACCCAAGTGCAGGACCCGGCCCTTGGTCTGGTCAAACCTCATACAAATGGCCTCAGCCCAATGATCCAACGGGTCCAGATCCCTCTGCATGGCCTTCCCACCCTCCAGCAGATCAACACTCCCACCCAACCTGGTGTCATCTGCAAACTTAATGAGGGTGCACTTGATCCCCTCATCCACATCACTGATAAAGCTTAAATAGAACTGAGTCAAATACTGAGCCCTGGGGACACCACTTGTGACCAGACACCAACTGGATTTGGTTCTGTTCACCACAATTCTTTTGGTCCAGCCCTCCATTGCACATATACCCATCCAGGCCACGAGCTGCAGCTTCTCCAGGAGATGCTGTGGGATACGGTGTCAAAGGCTTTACTGCAGTCTAAGGACACAACACGCACAGCCCGTGTGGCGGATTCACTGCCCACGACAGACTTTCCCTCATCTGCTCAGCCGGTCACCTTGTCACAGAAGGAGATCAGGGTGGTCAAGCAGGACCTGCCTTTCATCCAGCCATGCTGATTGGGCCCGATTGCTCGTCTGGTCTGTGTGACCTCACAGTCCTTTCCCAGCCCTGTTCCTGCTGTTGGCCAATCCCCTGCAGAGGCAGAAGTGACCTCACAGTGCCCTCCACAGCCATTGGTTCCTACTGGACTATGAGTTCCTGAGACACAAGTGACCACATGGCATCGTACCCACCATCACCCTCCTTGTGGTCCAGTGTGTGAGCAGATCAAACTGAGCTGCTTTCATCAAATGTATCTGATAGAATTCCTATCAAGGGTTTGAGTGGAGAAACGTTCCTCAGAGGACCTGCTCCATTTACTCTGGGACATTTTACATTTCTGCTTCTGCAACTAATTTTCTTCTTCTTTCTCTGTCTTTTCTGAAATGAAAAGCTCTAGAAGGAACAGATTCATGGAATCCTACAAGAACACTGGTTGGAGGTGACCCTTGAACACCATCTCTGTCCCACTGACCTTTATGGCACCCCAAGGAATAGCTGACGGCATTTGTGCTCACTTGGGTTCATCTCACCACATGCACACACTGGACATGCACATGATGTGTATGTTTACAACTCATCTGCACAATGAAAACATAGACTTTTGACCTAGTATTTCATAGAATCAATGAATGTCCTGAGTTGGAAGGACCCACAGGATCATCGAGTCCAACTCCTGTCCCTGCACAGGACACCCCACAGGTCACCCCGTGTGTCTGAGGACGTTGTCCAGTCTCTTGTTGAACACTGTCAGGTTGGGGCCGTGACACCTCCCTGGGGAGACTGTTCAGTGTCCAGCACCTCTGGGTGAAGAACCTTTTCCTCATGTCCAGCCTAAACCTCCGCTGTCTCATCTTCCTGCTTTTCCCTTGGGGACTGTCATTGGTCACCACAGAGAAGAGATCAGTCCCTTCTCCTCCTTCTCCCCTTGTGAGGAAGCTGTAGCCACCATGAGGTCTCCTTTGAGTCCTTTTTTAAGCTCTGATGCTCAGAAACTCCTTGGTTTGCTTTCTGAAGCAGAAAGGAGAAGCCCTGAGCTCCAGGCAATGGGAAGGGGGATCCTGTCCCTCACACACGGCTCAGGGCTCTTCCTGGGACCGTGGGATGTGGGTGTGCAAGGCCCAGGGAAGGACAACACTGGGACAACAACTTCCAGCTTCCCCATGGGGCTGCAAGGAGGCACCGAGGCCCCAGTGCCATGAGGACAACATGTCTTCTCCTGGGCCTCAGTGGCAGAGACAACTGCCCTGGCCAAGGGAACAGAGACCTGGGTTCTGTGGGTCCCTTCCAGCCTTACAGCGCCCTTTGCCATCTCCACCACAGGCTGTTCTACACGGTGCTACCCCTGCCCCTCTTTCCCTGCAGGCTGCAGACACCCATCTCGCTTCCCCACCTGCTCTCACCCAGCATTTCTGCACCTTCACTGCTGTGTCTGCACCCTCACTGGCTGCTCTTTGGCACACAAACCATGGGCTGATCCAGCTCCCTCTGGGTCACCTCTTGCCCCACAGCACTGCCCTTCCAGTGACATTTCTTACTCCTGATATCCAGTCTCCACTTCCCAATCTGCACTTGGTGGTTTGTTTTTTTTTTCTCTGCTGCTTTTTCCCACTACTTGAGAAAGCTTCACCACCTCAGAAACTGCCCATCAAGCAGAGATCCCAACCTGTTATTCTTCATGTGGTCTTGCACTTGACCAGCGAGAAGTAACCTCACCATGATCTCCTAAATCCCATGAGTGCTCCTGGCCTTTCAGCTTCTGTGATACACACGACCATGTCCCTGCTGCTGTCCCGTCATGTTCTCAGGTGGGATGGATGTGACAACCTGTCTCCAAGATCTCTTCCTGGGTAGGATTTGTCATACTTAGGCTGAGGTTCTTTCCCAGCCATGTCCCTGCTGCTGGGCTGTCACCTCCAGAGACAGAACTGGCCTCACTGTCCCCTTCACAGCCACAGGATTCTGACTGGGTTATGAGTGTCTGAGACACAACTGAACTCATAATACCATAACTATCCATCACCTTTTTTATGGCCCAGAACCCGATCAGATAAAAGTATACTTGTTTTATCAAATTTATCAAATATATTCCCGACTAGAGATTTGAGTTGAAAAACACTCTTCAGAGGAACTGCTGTATTTTTGTTGACAACATTTAGAACTCCTTTTCTGTCTTTTATTCTTTTTATTCTTCCTCTGCCTATTCTGCCTTCAAAATCCTCTCCAAGGGAAAGATTTACTGAATCGCAGAATAACTTCAGGTTTGAAGAAAGCCCTTGTCTCACTTGTCTCACTGTTCTGCTCCAGGCAGGGTTAACCAGGTGAGGCTGTTCAAGGCTTCCTCACAACTCTGCATCATCCACAGAGAAGCTGAATGTGCACTCGTCACATCATACAGATGGAGAATAAAGATGTTTAACAGTGCTGGTCCAAGTGCTGGTCACTGAGCAATGCTACTAGTAACTGGCTGCACGGAGGGCTTTGTACCGCTGATGACATTTGGCTTGATTGTCCAGCCAACTTCCCACCCAGCTTCCAATTCTCCAGCCCAGAGATCACTGATCTGGCTACTAGGACACCAAGGAACACCATGTCTGTGACCCTGCAAAATTCCGGTTATGGTGGCAGGTTGACCAGCCATTAATTCTCCTTCATGCTTTTCATGCAGATGGGTTTGATATCTGCCTTTCCAAAGACCTCGGAAACCCTCTTACCACTTTGTCTTACTTTTGAGAGCACAACCCAGAATCACAGGCAAGGGTGACAGCAGACAGGAGCACTTGCAATGAGCCTGTCCCAGCAGCTGAGATGAATCTCACTGGGACACTGAGGTTTGTTCCTGGAGTCATACACAGAAATGCCAGGGTTCCATCAGGCATCAATATCTCAGCTGGTCTCAGGACTCCTTGTGCACCCAGGGATGCTCAGAGACAGAATCTGTCCCTTTTACACACAGAGGCAGGAGTCACATTGTCCCTCTGGCCTCCCGTTGCCACTCCAAAGGGGTGGGAGACACCTCAGCTATGGTGAGTCACCCTGCTCTGCACTAATCTGAGATGTCCCACATCATGAGGAATGGACACGGGGAGCTCAATTAAGGAAGCACAACCCAGTGCTGCATTCAGGCAGTTTCCCGTGGGGTGTTACTTCCAACAGGAAGTGACCTCAGGACCTTGTGTGTGCCACAAGTTTTCATGGAACCCCAAGGAACAGTTGATGATGTTTGTGCTCACTCGTGTTCATGTCACACAGTATCACAGTATCACAGTATCACAGTATGTTTGGGATTGGAAGGAACCTCATAAGATCATCCAGTCCAATCCCCCTGCTGGAGCAGGAACGCCCAGGTGAGGTCGCACAGGAAGGTGTCCAGGCGGGTTTTGAATGTCTGCACAGAAGGAGACTCCACAACCCCCCTGGGCAGCCTGGGCCAGGCTCTGCCACCCTCACTGAGAAGAAGTTTTTTCTCAAATTTAAGCGGAACCTCTTGTGTTCCAGCTTGATCCCATTACCCCTTGTCCTATCATTGTTTGCCACCGAGAAGAGCCTGGCTCCATCCTCCTGACACTCACCCTTTATATATTTATATAACATCAATAAGGTCACCCCTCAGTCTCCTCTTCTCCAAACTAAAGAGACCCAGCTCCCTCAGCCTTTCTTCATAAGGGAGATGCTCCACTCCCTTAATCATCTTCGTTGCCCTACGCTGGACCCTCTCCAGCAGTCCCCTGTCGTTCTGGAACTGAGGGGCCCAGAACTGGACACAATATTCCAGATGTGGTCTCACCAGGGCGGAGTAGAGGGGAAGGAGGACCTCTCTTGATCTACTAACCACCCCTCTCCTAATACACCCCAGGATGCCATTGGCCTTCCTGGCCACAAGGGCCCAGTGCTGGCTCATGGTCATGTCACCCCACATACATGATGTGCGTGCTCACATCTCATCTGTACAAAGCAAACCCAGACTGCTGAACTACTCATTCATTGTCCATCCATGGAGGGAAGAACAACCTCTGTGGGTGAGAGGACAGTGCTGCAAATGGAGGTTGTGAGGGGCCCGTCCATGATGATTGACCTGAGGCTCCTTCCATGGGGTGTCCAGTGCACAGGGGCACAGCCCAGCCCCTGCTCTGCTGGTCCTGCAGGTCTCTGTCAGGAGCCTGGCTGTGAGAGGACACTGCTGTGTGCCAGCCCTGCACACACACACTGCTCAGCTGTACTCTGGTGTTTAATCTGTGGGTGACTTTTGTAGGAATATGATTGAGAGAAACTTTGCAAGAAGATCTAAACCATCATGCACTGCCCTGAGGAGATCACCTTTCTATCTGGAAAGGCTGTTGTGAGGCCAGCTCTGTCACAGCAGTGCCCATTGCCTGTCCCTGCCTGCGCTCACAGCACTGACACACAGCAGGACGGTGACCAAGCTGCCAGAGCACTCAGGCCTTGCACCAACACCAGGGATGAGAAGGAGAGTGTGGGAGTGGAACCAGAACAGCTCTGGAAGAACAAGCGCTGCTGCTCCCTGGCAGGGCTGCCAGGATGGACTCTTTTCCCTTCCACCCATGTACACAGGAACTGTCCCTGCAACTCCAAAAGGCCTTTATTTTGTTTAAATACACACAGATCATAGCTTCTCATTTACACAGCCAGTGGTTATAAAATAAAGGCAGACAGTGATTTAGAAAGGGGATGACAACATTATCACAACAAAACCAATGTCAACAACAACAGAAAATAGAGATGAGAGGCTGAACCTGTAACTAGTTACATTAAAACTGCTAAGTAGAAGCAGATGGGCAATTTATTGCTTCAGAAAACACTAAGATATGAGTTTCCACACAGCATCCTTGAGCTCCTGGTTCCTCATGCTGTAAATGAGGGGGTTCACTGCTGGAGGAACCACTGAGTACAGAACAGACACCACCAGGTTCAGGGATGGGGAAGAGATGGATGAGGGTTTCAGGTGGGCAAACATGGCAGTGCTGACAAACAGGGAGACCACGGCCAGGTGAGGGAGGCAGGTGGAAAAGGCTTTGTGCCGTCCCTGCTCAGAGGGGATCCTCAGCACGGCCCTCAAGATCTGCACATAGGACAGGATGATGAACACAAAACACATGAAAACTAAACAGGCACTAAACACAAGAAGCCCAAGTTCCCTGAGGTAGGAGTGTGAGCAGGAGAGCTTGAGGATCTGGGGGATTTCACAGAAGAACTGGCCCAGGGCATTGCCCTTGCACAGGGGCAGTGAAAATGTATCGGTCGTGTGCAGCAGAGAATAGAGGAACCCAGTGGCCCAGGCAGCTGCTGCCATGTGGACACAAGCTCTGCTGCCCAGGAGGGTCCCGTAGTGCAGGGGTTTGCAGATGGCAACGTAGCGGTCGTAGGACATGACGGTGAGGAGATAAAACTCTGCTGAAGCTAAAAAGACAAACAGAAAGAGTTGTGTAGCACACCCTGCATAGGAAATGACCCTGGTATCCCACAGAGAGTTGGCCATGGACTTGGGGACAGTAGTTGAGATGGAGCCCAGGTCGAGGAGGGCGAGGTTGAGCAGGAAGAAGTACATGGGGGTGTGGAGGTGCTGGTCCCAGGCTATGGTGGTGATGATGAGGCCGTTGCCCAGGAGGGCAGCCAGGTAGATGCCCAGGAAGAGCCAGAAGTGCAGGAGCTGCAGCTCCCGTGTGTCTGTGAACGGCAGGAGGAGGAACTGGGTGATGGAGCTGCTGTTGGACATTTGCATCCTCGGACAGGAGGCACTGTCATAGGAGGAAAAACTGTTACAAGTTAGGTGAGACTTTTTCAAGTACAATGAAAACTATTTTGCAAAGACGCTCCACCTATCACAGACAGAGACTCTTCTTTGTACAGGGCATATTCCTTCAGCTCCATGGCCAGAGCCTTGTTTGATGCCTCTGCCTGCGGGCTCTTCATAAATCAATCCGCCTCTACAGAACTGAGCAGGGACAGGGATCAGTCCTGGTGTTCAGCTTTCTAAGGTGAAACCACTTGTAATGCAGAAAGGCCTGTCAGCATCTGCACTGCCAATGCTATGGGATGGGAAGTGTCCAGGCAGTTTAAGAGTTCTATGTTTTTTACATTTGCTCCCCATTTCCCCTGTTGAGTGTTCTTGTGTTTATTTCTGCTGCACTCAGGGAGAACAGAGCGAGTCCTGCGAGACCAGAGGATGCCTGTGGGTCAGTGCAGAGTGAGGGCGGCTGCTCTGTCCCTCTGTATTGCTCCAGCTGCCCTGGGCTGGCACCTTTCTGAGATGGAGACTGATCACACTCCCATGTTACCCTGAAAAGCCACCAGGCACAGCTGAGAGCAGAGGGAGCCACCTGAGACCATGACAGGTCTCATCCTTTCCTAAGGTCTCAGCACCCAACGTTTAGTCCAGGACACACACAGCTCATTCCCCAGCCCCACAGACTGCATTGCCCACAGCCCACAGGTCAGAGCAAAGCTGGGACACGTGTGCCCATGGACACACCTGCAGGAAAGGACCCACAAGCTCAGGCTGTGACTCTGCAGCTGAAACTGCCATCCCCAGAGAGCCTGACAGCAAGAACAAGATCCCAACAGCAGTGACCCAGAGCAGGGGAGCAAGAAGGAGAATGCGGTGAGGGTGGGTGTGAGAGAGGCCAGGGCAGAGGCAGCCGGGCACTCAGACAGCGTCACCCTTCCCCAGCTGTGCAGCACCTCCCAGACACCAACACTGCCGGGCAGCTGCTCTCAGCCCCTGTGCTCTGCAGAGGAACTGGAGCTCTGGCTGCACAGGAGCTGCTTCATGCCTTGGAGCCCCCGGCCCTGAGGGCAGAGGCTTTGCTGGGCGGGACAGGAGGCCAGGGGGCTGCTCACAGGAGGATCTGCACTGCAGGGGGTCACAGGCACTTTTCTCTGTTCTCCCTCCCATAACCATTCCGGGTTTGGTTTCCTCTCATTTCTGATCATTTCCCTGCTGCCTGGAGATTCTCCCCTGGGAGGTGTTTCCCTGTCCATGTCTCTTCCCTGTCAGTGCTCACAGACCATCCCACCCTCTGTGCCCTCCCCCTGGCCCTACAGATCCTGCCTGTTCACAGGGCACTGCCTGGGGGCATCTTCCTGTTTGCAGGCTGGAAAACAGGACAGGTCAGACTAAGGCTGACGGGTCCAGCCAAGGTGATGCAGGTGCTGTGCACAGGCAGAGGGGTGGGGAAGGGATGTCATGAGCCTTCTGGCAGATGGACTGATCACTCACAGTTGCCGTTCAGGAGTCTCAGTGACTTGTTTAAGGATGAGAGCTCATTTTCATTTTATCCTTTCCTGCACCCCCCACCCCTTGGGAGAGGAAACTGAAAAGACACGCTCAGGAAAGCTCCTTATCTGTCTGGTAATCCTTGCATTGATCTTCTCCTTGAGGCATCCCCTTGGAAAAATGCTGGGGCTGATCTGGATGTGTGAGCAGCCCTGACCCACAGAGCACCCTCTCCACAGCAGAGGCACCTTTCTTGCCCAATAGGGTTTGCTCCTCCACCACATCTTCACCCCTCAGTGCTGTTGGGATCTCCCGGGCAGGCTGAGCGCTGACCCTGGCAGGCGGCAGAGTCCCTGCCCGGCACAGCCCTGGGGTGCAGGGACCCTGCTCTGCAGGACAGCCCTGGGCACCCCTGGGTGCTCACCCGGCTTCACAGCTGTTCAACATGGCCTGACAAGAGCCCCGTCCTTACAGATCCCACAAGCTGTGCCTGTGCCAGTTTCAGGAGATGCCTCCAGGAGCTACAGCTGCACTGCCCTGCACCCAGAGACTTACCATGGCGAGGGCTGCAAAGGTTTCTCCTCCAGTGAGCTCTCAGTCATCCTCCCAGTCCTGACCACCTTTAATCTCTCTCTGCCTTGCTCGTCTCCTGAGATCCCCAGGCAGAGCCCTCAGCCCTGCTGCGTGTGCAGAGGAGCTGCTCCTGGCAGAGCTGTCTCTCTGCAGCGCTGCCGCTGCCATGAGCTCCCTGTGTCCCAGGAGCCCAGCCCAGCTCAGCAGCACAGGAGCAGCCCATGATGTCCCTTTCTCTGTCCCCTCTGGTCTCCTCCAGGTGTCCCTCAGGCTCCAGGGGCACATCCTTTGAGACAACCTATAGTAATCAGTAATGTTAGTTGTGTCTGCTCTGCAGAGATACTTCTTGCCAGCATTGTATTCTTGCTAGTAAAAAATAAATTGGTATGAGAATATTCCAGGTGTGGTCTCCCCAGGGCAGAGCAGAGGGGCAGGAGAACCTCTCTGAGCTACTGACCACCCCCTTCTAACCCCCCCAGGTCCCATTGCCTTCCTGGCCACAAGGGCCCAGTGCTGGCTCATGGTCACCCTGCTGTCCCCAGGACCCACAGGTCCCTTTCCCCTACACTGCTCTCCAACAGGTCCTTCCCCAACTTATACTGGAATCTGGGGTTCTTCTTGCTCAGATGTAATACTCTACACTTGCCCTTGTTCTATTTCATTACATTTTCCCCGCCCAGCTCTCCAGCCTGTCCAGGTCTCTGATGGCAGCACAGCTCCCGGTGTCACCCACTCCTCCCAGCTTGGTGTCATCAGCAAACTTGCTGACAGTCACTCTATTCCCTCATCCAAGTCACTGATGAATTTATTGAATAGTACTGGCCCCAGCACTGCCCCCTGAGGCACTGCACTAGATCCAGGCCTCAACTGGACTCTGCCCCATTGACCACGACCCTCTGGCTTCTTCCCTTCAGCCAGTTCACAGTCACCTCACTACCCAATCATCCAGACCACACTTCCTGATTTTAGCAGAAGGATGCTGTGGAAGACTGTGTCAAAGGCTTTACGGAAGTCAAGGTGTTTTTATGATAATTTGTGCAGAAAGGGCAGTCACAGGACAACACCCAATATGTCAAAACTGATGCCGAGTGAAATGCCGTAAAGCCCTGGTGAGTTCCCCCTGTGTCTGTGTCTCTCCTGGAAGGAGTCTGTCCCGAGAAGGGGATCCAGCTCCTGCCACTCTCTGCAGAGGCACATGAGCTGTGTCCATCACCTGGGAACACAAAGGGTGACGTTTGCCAGACCACCCTTCATCTCACCACCAAGAGCAGGGACAGCCCCCTAGGCCTCCTGGGCACAAGGACAGCCTGGGGGCCAGCAGCACCCCGAAGTCCTTCCTCCAAAGAGTGCTGGGTACATGGGTGGCGTGGGACACTGGGGGCCCATGTCACCTCCATGTCACAATGTGACCATGGGGCAATGCTGATGTCACAATGCCCGGGGGCAGTATAAAAGTGAGCAGCGTCCCGTGTCTGCTGCCAGAGCTGGCCTGGAGGCAGCCTGAAGACATCGGAGAGGAAGTCCTTGAGGAGCCGGTAGAATCCCTTGACAGGGGCTGAAATAGGAAGACCTGGACGAGGCAGCTGGAGTTTCTCCGCTGCAAGGCCATCTCCCAGCAGGGCAACCTTCCAGGTTCATCTGATGGATGATCATCCTTTTCAGCTGGATAGCAGTAGCCAAATGAAGGGAATGCCTTCTTGAGGAGCACTGCAGAGCTCACCGTCCTGATGGAGTGGGGAGCTAGGGTCAGCAGCTGTAGGAAGTGGAATGCAGAGCGGTTTGAAGGGGGCCCGGTGCTCTCCCGGCCACCAGAAGGTAGATGCGTTGGTGGCACAAGGTGATGGAGCGAATGGGTAAGCTGGGCAAGGTTCCAAGTGTTTGTCAGGGATTTCCCCAGCATGTACTGGTAGTGAAAGGAGGGGGAAGGAAAAGAGGGAGAGAGAAGAAGAGGAAGAGGGAGAGAGAGAGGGGGAAGAGGTGAAGCAAGAGGAGAAGAGAGAGAAGAGAGAAGAGAGAAGAGAGAAGAGAGAAGAGAGAAGAGAGAAAGAGGAGGAAGATGAAGAGGAGGAGGAAGAGGAAGAGGAAGAGGAGGAGGAAGAGGAGGAGGAAGAGGAGGAGGAGGAGGAGGAAGAGGAAGAGGAACATCCTTTTCAGCTGAATAGCAGCAGCAAAATGAAGGGAATGCCTTCTTGAGGAGCACTGCAGAGCTCACCGTCCTGATGGAGTGGGGAGCTAGGGTCAGCAGCTGTAGGAAGTGGAATGCAGAGTGGTTTAAGGGGGCACGGTGCTCTCCCGGCCACAAGAAGGTACATGCGTCCTTTGCACAAGGTGATGGAGCGAATGGCTAATCTGGGCAAGGTTACAAGTGTTTGTCAGCAATTTCCTCAGCATGTACTGCTAGTGAAAGGAGGGAGAAGGAGAAGAAGGAGAGAGAAGAGGGAGAGGGAAGAGGTGAAGAAAGGAGAGGAGAGGAGAGGAGAGGAGAGGAGAGGAGAGGAGAGGAGAGGAGAGGAGAGGAGAGGAGAGGAGAGGAGAGGAGAGGAGAGGAGAGGAGAGGAGAGGAGAGGAGAGGAGAGGAGAGGAGAGGAGAGGAGAGGAGAGGAGAGGAGAGGAGAGGAGAGGAGAGGAGAGGAGAGGAGAGGAGAGGAGAGGAGAGGAGAGAAGAGAAGAGAAGAGAAGAGAAGAGAAGAGAAGAGAAGAGAAGAGAAGAGAAGAGAAGAGAAGAGAAGAGAAGAGAAGAGAAGAGAAGAGAAGAGGAGAAGAGGAGAAGAGAAGAGAAAAGAGAAAAGACATCATCATCCTATCATTCTATCCTTCTATTATTCTGTGGTCTTCTGGGAGGCATGACCAGCCTGTGGACCGAGGAGCCAGGTCTTGCTCAAATGCTCAGGGAACAGCCGATCGCCAGTGTTGGCTTCAGGAAGGAATTTTCCCCCGGGGCAGACTGGCCCTGGTCCCCGGGGTTTTTTTGCCTTCCTCTGCAGCATTGAGCATGACCACCTGTCAGAGCTCCTCTGGGCCCTTTTGGCTCGGTTCATGCCCACTGCTCTTGCCCTCCAAGGCACCACTCGTGCCCTGGCCTTCTCGGGTTCTTTCTCCCAGGGCAAGTTTGCAGCAGGAGCCAGCTCTCCTCCTTCTCCTTCTTCTATTAAAATCTGTAATTTTAATAAAATAAATATAAATATTAAAAAATAATTTTAAAAATCTGTTTCCAGTTGTATCCTTTGTGTACGTGTCCCTGAAACTGTTTTTGGATCTAAAACCTCTCTGGCATTTCAGTCAAACTGTCCCATCTTTATTGGACTCCTTGTGAGCGTACAGAATAGAGCAGCACAGCACAGCACAGCACAGCATGGTTGTGCTCAGTAGCTGTGCCTGGAGCACGATGAGCTCTGAGCCAGGCCTGAGGACTCCATCCAGGAGAGCCGCTCTCTGCAGGGCAGGGCCCAGGCCCGTCCAGGAGATGGGGCAGAGACAGGCACACACACCTACAACATGGCTCAGGCAGGCACCAGAGGTCCCAGGCTGAGCTGAGACACGGCCCCTGGGCCCCTGCAGGAGATGGTCCCCAGGGAGGCCGGTCCCAGCCACTGAGGCCTTTGGGCACCCCAAGACCCTGTAGACACGGATGGCTGGCAGCTTTGGAGACTGAGTCTTGGCCCAGATGGACCTTCTCTCTGATCAGGACTTTTGTTCTCAGATTCTTTTCTTTAGGTACGTTTTTTCCAAAGCAAAGATCTCAGGCATTACTAAAAAGGAGAACAAGGAGAAAAAGAAATCCATGTCACACACCACACACTATCCCATGTGTGTATGAGTTTTGGTGCAAATGTCCAAAATGGCAGTAGCTTCCTTACTCTTTCAGTACTCCAAAGAGTATCTCTTAAAGGCTTTCCAGAAGTTCTGAACCTCTTCCCACCACTCAAGGTAGGCAAATAACTCCGAGAAAGGTGCAAGTCACACAGGAGGTGTGGAAGGTTTACCCTGCGGCTGAAGTGCATTTTGCATCCCCTGTACAGATGGCCAACTGTGGATCTTGGTTTGGGTAGAAAAGGAAACATGACTGCAGTAGCAGCAATGGACTCTTTTTGCTCATTTGGGAAGAGTCATCATTTGCCTGGCTGTGCTTTGGGAATGGATTCAAAGCGAGTCTTATTTCCATGGCGGTCTGTTGGCACTGTCCAGCGCAGCCTATGGCTCTGGTCACACTGGGGATTTTCTCCACGCTGCAGTGGTTGAAACCATCCTGTTATCCCCTCAGAAAAGGCTTTGTGAGCCTGGTCCTCCTCGCTGTGGGGCCTCATGGACATCAGCTCTGGTGCAGAGAGGGGACAGCTACCAGGGCTCTTCTCTTGGTTGCAGGGCTGGTTTCTGCCATGACTGGAGAGAAGAGCAGGAGCTTTGTCCTGGAGAGCCAAAGGGCAGAGAAGGCACCAGGGACAGCCAGCAGCTGTGCCCAGCACGTGGCCACCAAGGGCAGGGACAGCCCCCCGGAACTCCTGGGCACCGGGACTGCCTTGGGGCCAGCACCCCAAAGGCTTCCTGCAAAGGGTGCTGGGTGGGGCTGTGGTGGGGGGGCTCTGCAGCTTCCCCCTGCTAGGGAAAGGAGGAGAAAGGGAAGAAGGGAGGTGAGGTATAGTTCAGCTGTAAGGGACCTAGAATGACCATCTAGTCCCACTGCATGACCAATTCAAGGCTGATCTAAAGTTAAAACAGGGTAGTAAGTGCATTGGCCAAATGCCTCTTGAATGCTGAGGCTTGGGGCATCAACCAGCTGTCACAGAATCACAGAATGGTTGGGCTTGAAAGGGACCTCTGGAGATCATCTAGCCCAACCCACCTGCTAAAGCAGGTTCGCCCAGAGCAGATGGCACAGGAAGGTGTCCAGGCGGGTTTTGAATGTCTCCAGAGGAGGACACTCCACAACCTCTCTGGACAGCCTGTTCCAGTGCTCAGGCACCCTCACAGTAAAGAGGTTTTTCCTAATATTCAGATGGGACCTCCTATGCTGTGCCCGTTGCCCCTCATCCTATCGTTCAGAAGTCTGTTCCAGTATCTGACCACACTCTCAGTAGAGGGTCAAGTCTGAACTTCCTCTGACCCAGGTTTGCACCATTCACACATGTCCTGTCACTGGATACCAGGGACAAGAGATCAGCACTTCCCTATACACTTCCCTCCTCGGGAACTTTTAGAGGGCAATGAGCTTGCTCATCAGCTTCCTTCTCTCCAAACTAGAGAAATCCAGATTGCTCGGCCACTCCTCAGAGGACATGCCTTCCGGTCGGTCACCAGCTTTGTTGCTCTCTGGACACATTGGAATACTTCACCATCCTCGTCAAATCGTGGGCCCAGAACTGCACACAGCACTCAAGGTGAGGCCACAGCAACTCTGAATACAGCAGGATAATCACCTCCTTTGAGCGGTTGGTTCTGCTCTGTCTGATGTACCCCAGGATGGGATTTGCACTCTTGGCTGCCAGGGCACACACTGCTGACTCTTGTTGAGCCTCCTGTCAACCAGCGCCCCATGGCTCCTTTCTGCAGGGCTGCTCTCCAGCCAATCCTCTCCCCATTTAGACTTGTGCTTGGCATTACTTTATCCCAGGTGCAGAATCTGGCATGTGGACTTGTTAGATTTTATGCCGTTGATCATTGCCTAATGCTCCAATCTATCTAGATCGTTCTGCAAGGCTCCTTGTCCCTCAGGATAGTCATCAGCACCTCCGAGGATGGTATGATCAGAAAATTTGCTAATGGTGCATTAAATTCCTGCATCCAGATTATTGATACAAATATTGGACAGACCTGGCCCTAGGACTGAGTCCTGAGGAACATCCCTGGTCACTTGTCTCTAGCCAGATGTAGCACCATCCACTGCAGCATTTTGAGTTCTGCCATTCACCCAGCTCTCCACCCAGCACACTGCGTATCTGCTCATCTCACAGCTGGACAACTTGTCCAGAAGTGTGCTGGGAGGGACAGTATCAATGGATTTACTAAAATCCAGACAAACTACATCTACTGCCTTCCCTTAATGCACTAGGCAGCTGAAATTCCAAACCTTATAAACTTGCTGAAACGTCAAAACACTTAGGAGGGAAATATTCAACAAGAATTCTGAGAAAAGAATGCACATTATTATATTTGTTTTTGTACTTTCTTCCCACTCCTCCCGACTTCAGTTTAACACAGTGAGGCACAGAGACAATCTACATGGGTTTTTTTTCTAATACCATTGGTAAAGATTTCAAAGTAAGAACAGATTTTTAGCAGATAAAATTAGAGAACATTTCACAAACGACACATCTGTGATCCTTAAAACTGACTCAGCTGAGTTGCTGGTTGCTGTCACACTCAATAAATGGCATGTGATAGAAAAATAACCAACAGGATGAGCAGCCGCCCATGTTCTGGTTTTGGAGATTCATCTGCCTGGGGACTTTTAGGACAGTGGAACTGGCTGAGTAGACTGGGTAGGTTCTTACTTTGTTTCTAGGGAGAATTAAGCTAAGTCTAATTGGAGTCACTTTAATCCAGAACGTGAGGGCACGGGTTCACGGTGAGACCAAAGGATGTGAAGACCCTTTGCAGCAGAGGATCTGCCCGTGGGCCTGTCTTTACTCTTCTGCAGTTAATGAAGCGCTTCCAACACGGCACCACCTTGCATTACCCCGAGTGCTTGAATTAGGGATAATTACCATGTCTGAGCTGTCAGGCAGCCATCTGCCAGCCCACAGAACCTGGTGCCTGAGCCCAGAGGCTATGCCTATGCTTTCACACCTATGCTTTCCATAGCAGGTGCCCTGGGGTTTAGCTGAGACCTGCTCCCCTGCCTGTTTTCCTACCTGGACATCTAGGAGGTGAGAGAGGCCACATGCCAAACACATGGAGCCGGCACCAAAATGTTGAGATTCTTTAATGGAATAGACGTAGGCTGGCAGGTTCCTGCACCCATGGCAGCACTTTCGCAGAGCAATTCATTACCATCATGTACTAGAGGATTGTTTTTCATAGTTTCTTTTAGTAACTTTAAAGGAAAAGAGAAGTTCCTTTGTATGTGAATAACCTCCTCAGTAATTTCATGCCACCGCCATTCCCAGGTGGTTTCAGCCATGCCCAGTGCGTGACCACCAAGAGCAGGGACAGCGCCCTGGGCCTCCTGGGCACAAGGACAGCCTCGGGGCCAGCAGCACCCCGAAGTCCTTCCTCCAAGGAGTGCTGGGTGCATGGGCAGCAGACGGGGTGGGACACTGGGGGCCCATGTCACCTCCATGTCACAATGCGACCACGGGGCAATGCTGATGTCACAATGCCCCGGGGCAGTATAAAAGGGAGCAGCGTCCCGTGTCTGCTGCCAGAGCTGGCCTGGAGGCAGCCTGAAGACATCGGAGAGGAAGTCCTTGAGGAGCCGGTGGAATCCCTTGACAGGGGCTGAAGGAGGAAGAGCTGGACGAGGCAGCTGGAGTTTCTCCGCTGCAAGGCCATCTCCCAGCAGGGCAACCTTCCAGGTTCATCTGACGGATGAACATCCTTTTCAGCTGGATAGCAGTAGCCAAATGAAGGGAATGCCTTCTTGAGGAGCACTGCAGAGCTCACCGTCCTGATGGAGTGGGGAGCTAGGGTCAGCAGCTGTAGGAAGTGGAATGCAGAGTGGTTTGAAGGGGGGCCGGTGCTCTCCCGGCCACCAGAAGGTACATGCGTCCTTTGCACAAGGTGATGGAGCGGACGGCTAATCTGGGCAAGGTTCCAAGTGTTTGTGAGGGATTTCCCCAGCATGTACTGCTAGTGAAAGGAGGGAGAAGGAAAAGAAGGAGAGAGAAGAGGGAAGAGGTGAAGAAAGGAGGAGAGGAGAGGAGAGGAGAGGAGAGGAGAGGAGAGGAGAGGAGAGGAGAGGAGAGGAGAGGAGAGGAGAGGAGAGGAGAGGAGAGGAGAGGAGAGGAGAGAAGAGAAGAGAAGAGAAGAGAAGAGAAGAGAAGAGAAGAGAAGAGAAGAGAAGACAAGAGAAGAGAAGAGAAGAGAAGAGAAGAGAAGAGAAGAGAAGAGAAGAGAAGAGAAGAGAAGAGAAGAGAAGAGAAGAGAAGAGAAGAGAAGAGAAGAAGACATCATCATCCTATCATTCTATCCTTCTGTTATTCTGTGGTCTTCTGGGAGGCATGACCAGCCTGTGGGCCGAGGAGCCAGGTCTCGCTCAAATGCTCAGGGAACAGCCGATCGCCAGTGTTGGGGTCAGGAAGGAATTTTCCCCCGGGGCAGACTGGCCCTGGTCCCCGGGGTTTTTTTGCCTTCCTCTGCAGCATTGAGCATGACCACCTGTCAGAGCTCCTCTGGGCCCTTTTGGCTCGGTTCACGCCCACTGCTCTTGCCCTCCAAGGCACCACTCGTGCCCTGGCTTTCTCGGGTTCTTTCTCCCAGGGCAAGTTTGCAGCAGGAGCCAGCTCTCCTCCTTCTCCTTCTTCTAGTAACATTTGTAATTTTAATAAAATAAATATTTAAAAAAAAAAAAATACTGTTTCCAGTTGTATCCTTTGTGTCTGTGTCCCTGAAACTGTTTTTGGATCTAAAACCTGTCTGGCATTTCAGTCAAACAGTCCCATCTTTATTGGACTCCTTGTGAGCGTACAGAATAGAGCAGCACAGCACAGCACAGCACAGCATGGTTGTGCTCAGTAGCTGTGCCTGGAGCACGATGAGCTCTGAGCCAGGCCTGAGGACTCCATCCAGGAGAGCCGCTCTCTGCAGGGCAGGGCCCAGGCCCGTCCAGGAGATGGGGCAGAGACAGGCACACACACCTACAACATGGCTCAGGCAGGCACCAGAGGTCCCAGGCTGAGCTGAGACACGGCCCCTGGGCCCCTGCAGGAGATGGTCCCCAGGGAGGCCGGTCCCAGCCACTGAGGCCTTTGAGCACCCCAAGACCCTGTAGACATGGATGGCTGGCAGCTTTGGAGACTGAGTCTTGGCCCAGATGGACCTTCTCTCTGATCAGGACTTTTGTTCTCAGATTCTTTTCTTTAGGTATGTTTTTTCCAAAGCAAAGATCTCAGGCATTACTAAAAAGGAGAACAAGGAGAAAAAGAAATCCATGTCACACACCACACACTATCCCATGTGTGTATGAGTTTTGACGCAAATGTCCAAAATGGCAGCAGCTTCCTTACTCTTTGAGTACTCAAAAGAGTATCTCTTAAAGGCTTTCCAGAAGTTCTGAACCTCTTCCCACCAATCAAGGTAGGCAAATAACTCCGAGAAAGGTGCAAGTCACACAGGAGGTGTGGAAGGTTTACCCTGCGGCTGAAGTGCATTTTGCATCCCCTGTACAGATGGCCAACTGTGGATCTTGGTTTGGGTAGAAAAGGAAACATGACTGCAGTAGCAGCAATGGACTCTTTTTGCTCATTTGGGAAGAGTCATCATTTGCCTGGCTGTGCTTTGGGAATGGATTCAAAGCGAGTCTTATTTCCATGGCGGTCTGTTGGCACTGTCCAGCGCAGCCTATGGCTCTGGTCACACTGGGGATTTTCTCCACGCTGCAGTGGTTGAAACCATCCTGTTATCCCCTCAGAAAAGGCTTTGTGACCCTGGTCCTCCTCGCTGTGGGGCCTCATGGACATCAGCTCTGGTGCAGAGAGGGGACAGCTACCAGGGCTCTTCTCTTGGTTGCAGGGCTGGTTTCTGCCATGACTGGAGAGAAGAGCAGGAGCTTTGTCCTGGAGAGCCAAAGGGCAGAGAAGGCATCAGGGACAGCCAGCAGCTGTGCCCAGCACGTGGACACCAAGGGCAGGGACAGCCCCCTGGAACTCCTGGGCACCGGGACTGCCTTGGGGCCAGCACCCCAAAGGCTTCCTGCAAAGGGTGCTGGGTGGGACTGTGGTGGGGGGGCTTTGCAGCTTGCCCCTGCTAGGGAAAGGAGGAGAAAGGGAAGAAGGGAAGTGAGGTATAGTTCAGCTGTAAGGGACCTAGAATGACCATCTAGTCCCACTGCATGACCAATTCAAGGCTGATCTAAAGTTAAAACAGGGTAGTAAGTGCATTGGCCAAATGCCTCTTGAATGCTGAGGCTTGGGGCATCAACCAGCTGTCACAGAATCACAGAATGGTTGGGCTTGAAAGGGACCTCTGGAGATCATCTAGCCCAACCCACCTGCTAAAGCAGGTTCGCCCAGAGCAGATGGCACAGGAAGGTGTCCAGGCGGGTTTTGAATGTCTCCAGAGGAGGACACTCCACAACCTCTCTGGACAGCCTGTTCCAGTGATCAGGCACCCTCACAGTAAAGAGGTTTTTCCTAATATTCAGATGGGACCTCCTATGCTGTGCCCGTTGCCCCTCATCCTATCGTTCAGAAGGCTGTTCCAGTATTTGACCACACTCTCAGTAGAGGGTCAAGTCTGAACTTCCTCTGACCCAGGTTTGCACCATTCACACATGTCCTGTCACTGGATACCAGGGACAAGAGACCAGCACTTCCCTATACACTTCCCTCCTCAGGAACTTTTAGAGGGCAATGAGCTTGCTCATCAGCTTCCTTCTCTCCAAACTAGAGAAATCCAGATTGCTCAGCCACTCCTCAGAGGACATGCCTTCCGGTCGCTCACCAGCTTTGTTGCTCTCTGGACACATTGGAATACTTCAACATCCTTGTCAAATCGTGGGGCCCAGAACTGCACACAGCACTCAAGGTGAGGCCACAGCAACTCTGAATACAGCAGGATAATCACCTCCTTTGAGCGGTTGGTTCTGCTCTGTCTGATGTACCCCAGGATGGGATTTGCACTCTTGGCTGCCAGGGCACACACTGCTGACTCTTGTTGAGCCTCCTGTCAACCAGCGCCCCAAGGCTCCTTTCTGCAGGGCTGCTCTCCAGCCAATCCTCTCCCCATTTAGACTTGTGCCTGGCATTACTTTATCCCAGGTGCAGAATCCGGCATGTGGACTTGTTAGATTTTATGCCGTTGATCATTGCCTAATGCTCCAATCTATCTAGATCGTTCTGCAAGGTTCCTTGTCCCTTGGGATAGTCATCAGCACCTCCGAGGATGGTATTATCAGAAAATTTGCTAATGGTGCATTAAATTCCTGCATCCAGATTATTGATAAAAATATTGGACAGACCTGGCCCTAGGACTGAGTCCTAAGGAACATCACTGGTGGTTTCCGTGAAGAATTTTTTCCTCATATCCAATCTAAACCTCTCCGTGTGCAACTTGAGGCCATTTCCTCTTGTCCTGTCACTTGCTACTTGGGACAAGAGACCAACACCCTCCATGATAAAACCTCCTTTCAGGCAGCTGTAGAGAGTAATAAGGTCTCCCCTCAGCCTCCTGTTCTCAAGGCTGAACAGCCCCAGCTCCCTCAACCGCTCCTCGTCAGACTGGTGCTCCAGACCCTTCACCAGCCTTGTCACCCTCCTCTGAACTCTCTCCAGCACCTCAATGTCTTCCTTGCCATGAGGGGCCTAAAACTGCCCCCAGGATTCAAGGTGCAGCCTCACCAGTGCCCAGTACAAAGGGATGATCACTTCTCTAGTCCTGCTAAAGCTCTGATTGAATCAAGGCTTGAACACCTTGGTGTGACCCAGTTGGTGACAGGTTGGACTGCAGACTCCTGAGGTCCCTTCAACCTCAGTTCTCTCATGATCCCATTGTGATGTTGGGCTCTGTTTCAGACTGGAGCAGAGCAGGCGATGATGGGGCAGGATCCACCTGTGCTGTAGGTGACCATCTAAACCAACATCTCAGCCAGTGAACCAGCCAACCCCTCAGTGTGACTCGCTCTGGGCAACGTGTGAGGAGTCCTGGGCAGGGAAGGTTCAGAGGGCATGGGGCGCTGTGCAAGACACAACATGATCTTGGCTTCATGCCTGCAGGCCCATCAGATGTCAGTTGATGTCAATGAAAATTAAAATGAGAAGAACTGAAGACAAAGATCCAAAGCAAAGGAAGGTGTCAACATACTTTCTTTCTTTCTTTCTCTTTCTTTCTTTCTTTCTTTCTTTCTTTCTTTCTTTCTTTCTTTCTTTCTTTCTTTCTTTCTTTCTTTCTTTCTTTCTTTCTTTCTTTCTTTCTTTCTTTCTTTCTTTCTTTCTTTCTTTCTTTCTTTCTTTCCTTCTTTCTTTCTTTCTTTCTTTCTTTCTCTTTCTTTCTCTCTTTCTTTCTCTCTTTCTCTCTTTCTTTCTCTCTTTCTTTCTCTCTTTCTTTCTTTCTCTCTCTTCTTTCTTTCTATTTATTCATGTATGTATTTATGTATTTACTTATTTACTTACTTATTGACATACTTATTTACATACTTATTTATTTATTTACTTACTGCTTTATTTATTTATTTATTTACTTATTTATTTACTTATTTACTTATTTACTTATTTATTTATGTACATATTTATTTATATATTTGCTTGTTTATTTATTTATTTATTTATTCATTCATTCATTCATTCATTCTTTTTAACGTCTTTGTAGGGGAGTCTTTTTTCTTTGTAAAGGAAAGAGTTCTCCAGAACCGGGCATGGGTTTAGGATACAAATGTCTTCAGCTCCAGGGACACAAACACCTGGTGCCAGTGTAGATGCCCCGGGAACCCCTGCCCAGGCTCCACCTGCACTGCAAGGTGCTCTGGTCTCCCCAGGTCCTGTGTGAGAGATGCCAATCCCAGGCCAGCACCTCAGGTACACTGGGCCCCTAAAATGGCCCTGGCTGTCTATGGTGAGACAGCTGATGACTGATGTCTGTCTGGAAGTGTACTAAGGATAGGAGAAGAAATATTGGTCTTCCTCTGTACTTCTATTACCAACAGTCTATTATTTCATCTCCCTCGTCATTCAGGAGTTCCCACCTCTCCTGATTAAATGTCCCTGTCCAAGGACAACTTTCCAGCACTGTCTGGACGTTTGCCCTTCCCAGTGCTCTCAGGTTTCTCCTCCACTTGCTCTTTGGTCATTCAGTGGCCTCTCAGCTGTCTGGTTTCTGCTTTGAGCTTCAGGGAGTTACAAACTTGCCCCATTCTTCAGAGCTCTAATTAACATGGCAGTCAACACGTTCATTGTGTTTATTTCTATCCTCTCCTATCTCTCTGTCTAAACCAGTTCTTGTGTGGGTGTCCCTTGTGGATGCTGGACCTCACCAGATCCAGCTTACACACACAGCTGAGGAAAGTGTTTTGCTGTTTATTAAACTGATGTAGGAAAAGTGATGCAATCTCTGGTGGCCAATGAGGGAACCGGCAGACTGGGGGTGGGGGTGAGGAGCCAGGTTGTCCATACAGTGTCCAGCCTCAAGGACTGTCCTCCTGCCTGTCCAGATGTCTTCAGGAGACCCTCTGGATCAATGTCCAGTGTAGAATGCTGCTGTCACTTCTTCCACACACTGAAAAATGATAGAAAACACCCTGGAAAGAAAAAACCCTCCTTTATGAAATCTTCTTTGAAATCTTCATCAGCAAGTGTCCCATTGAAACCTCTCCAGTTAGTTCTACAAGTCTGGAAGGTTTAAAGAAAATTACAGAAAGAAACATCGCTCGTTAGGGCTTTCTGTGTTTTAATGAGCCCCGTGGTGTATTTGGTGCTGAGTCCATGAACCTCAGATACCAAGGACAGGCTGAAGAATCTGCTCAAGAAGTCCAAGTCAGAACAAACTCCAAAGTACCTTGAAGCATTAATGGGCCCCACTGAGGGCTGTTCCTGACAAAGCCTCCCCAGGGACTCGTTAGAGCAGATAATTGGAGGCTGTGATTGCATCAGGCAAAGGCAAAGTGCAGCAGCTCTGATGCTGAGAAAGCCCTTGGTTTGTCTGATGAAGGACAATGGCCAAGCCTTGAGCCCCTGCCCCTGGGAAGGGAGATCCTGTCCCTCACGTGTGGCTCAGGTTCTTCCTGGGGCTGTGGGGAGTGCGATGCCCAGTGCAGGACAATGGTGTGACACTCCCTGGGGTTGCAAGGAGGCAATGGGGTGCCATGGCCATGACAACCATGTGTCTCCTCTTAGGCCTCGCTGGCAGGGACATCAGCCATAGCCAAGGGGACAAAGACTTAGGGTCTTTCAGGGACATCCAGCCTTGCCAGTGCCCTTGGCCATGTCCACCACAGTCCATCCTGCACTGTCCCAGACCTGTGGCTGTTTCCCCACAGGCTGCAGACACCCCATGCGCTTCCCCACCTTGTTCTCAGCCCAGTGTGTCCCCACCTGTGCTGCTGTCTCTCCATCCTCACCAGCTGTTTCTGGAAACAAAAAGCCATGGCTGATCCAGAGTCTCTTTGAATGACCACAGCGCTGTGCTCAGAATGACGTTTCTCTATTCTGAGCTCCACTCTGGACATCCAGAGCTGCAGTTACTGATGGTTTACCTTTCTCATGCTGTTTCCTTCCTCCCATCATCTTAGAAAGCGATTTTCAAGATTTCTGAATCTACTGCTACTCTTTCTTGTCATGGTTTTACCACAACCACCAACTACGACCATGAGAGCTGCTCACATCCTGCCCCCAACCCCCAAAGTGGGCCAAGGGAGAGGACTGAAAGGGAAGAGAAAAGCTCGTGGGCTAAGAAAATAAAATTATTAAAACAATTTAAAAAAATAATAATACACTACTACTTATATACTGATACTAAAATATACATAAAATAAAATATATGATAGTGCAATCCTCCACATGACTCCAGTCACCTGGAACAAGCAGCCCAAAAGAAGGGAACACCCTGGTCCTGAACAGGTGATCCCAGCATGAGAAAGTGAAAATGAAAAAGGCAGAAAGGCCCAAGGGCCAACTGAAAAACAGCAAAACATCATCAAGCTGGACTCACACTGCACTAATGGAACTTCTGAACAGAACTAACGAAGGAGCCAGAAAGCCTGAACTAACTAGCTGGAGAAGGCATCTCCAGCTTTATATTGAGCATGACATTAATGGTAGGGAACAGCTCACTGATTGACCTGTCTGACTCCACCAGTTCCCTGGGCAGCCTGTTTCAATATCCCACAACCCACAATCAAACCTGTGCTCTGGACCCTTCACCAGCTCCGTTCCCTTCTCTAGACTCACTCCAGGGCCTCAAGGGCTTTCCACCAACTGCATCTGACTCTATTCACTACAACTCTTCAGGCCCAGATATCCAGCCAGTTCTTTACCCAGCAGGAGTACACCTGTTCAAGCCATGAGCAGACAATATTTTTATTTTATTATTTTGTTTCATTTTATTTATGAATAAATACGGTATTTAAAATGTGTATATACCTCTATAAATATGTATATTTGTATATATTTTATATAGATATGTATAAAACCAGAGAAATTAAATATACATAACCATTATAACCTACATATAAAATGGATAACACCTTTTTTAATAAGACCTAATGAGAGTAGAAAGAAAAGTACAAGGATGGGTCCACATTTCCCACTTCATCAGGTGCAGAAGCACCCACAGATGTGTGGGGTGGAGGAACTTCCGGAAGGTGGGGAGCACACAGGCAAGTTGGATCACGCCCAAGGGCCAAGATCCCCCAAGGGGACCACCAATGGACCCTCAGCGCAAATCCTTTAACATACAAAGAAAAGCCCAGTCCTGTGGGCTGGACTGGAAGTTCCCCACATTCCCCACATGTCAATGAACTGATGGCCCACAAACTCCATTTTGAGGTGCCAGAGGAATGGTGGTGGGGAACTGCCTTTCCCCATGGTTGTAGGGGATCATACAGCTGCTTGTAAGGGCACTGTGGGGTGCAGGCTGGTGATAAATAGGTTTCCTTGTCCTTAGGATCTCAAAGGGGATCTCAAAATAGACCACGTGAAGCAGAGGAACTCACCAATGAACCCTGAACCACAAACTGGATGTTGAGGTGCCATACAGAGACACCCCCCTTGTTGTGGGCGTCTCCCAGCCGCTTGTAAGGCCAATGGGGGGTGCAGGCTGGTGATAAACAGGTTTCCTTGTGTGACAACCTTGAAGCGCTCCCCCCATCCTTAGCAGAACAAAGACCTTGTTATGCCTTAAACGTCTGGATTTTGTTGCTTTGGGAGGAAGACATAGATGACACCCGAAGTTTTATGGCCATGGAGGCAGAAGATAAGGACAATTAACAGTGTTGCTGTGAAAGGCCTCATGGCCTAATTGGGATAGAGATGAACCATCTGTCTGACGACCAACTACCAGAAGAAATCACAAACCATCCATAGAGACCCATGGAGACCATAGAGACCCATGGAGACCATGGAGACCACAGAGACCCATAGGGACCCATGGAGACCATAGAGACCCATAGAGACCCACGGACACCATAGAGACCATAGAGACCCATAGGGACCATAGAGACCATAGAGACCCATGGAGACCATAGAGACCCACAGGGACCCATAGAGACCATAGAGACCCACAGACACCCATAGACACCCCTAGAGACCATAGAGACCCATAGGGACCGTAGAGACCCATAGAGACCATAGAGACTCACAGAGACCCATAGAGACCATAGAGAACCATGGAGACCATAGAGACCCATAGGGACCCATAGAGACCCATAGAGACCCATAGACACCCACAGAGACCCATAGAGACCATAGAGAGCCATGGAGCCCATAGAGACCCACAGGGACCCATAGAGACCATAGAGAACCATAGAGACCCATAGAGACCCATAGAGACCCATAGAGACCATAGGGACCATAGAGACCCATGGAGACCCATAGAGACACATGGAGACCACAGAGACCCATAGGGACCCGCAGAGACCATAGAGACCATAGACACCCATAGGGACCATAGAGATCCATAGGGACCCATGGAGTCATCCCAGGACCAATGTACCCGTGGGGTGGTGATATCTGTGATATCTCTCTCTCCCTTTCTCTTTCTGATATCTTAGTTTTCCTCTTCTCTCTCTCTCTTCCTTCTTCCCTCTTCATCCCATCTGTTGAGTCAGGATTGACTCATCCCTCATCCCATCTGTTGGGACGGGACACGTTGTCCTTAGGCTCATAATCTGACTGAATGTTCCCAACTGCTCTGGCTGAGCGAGGGGAGAAGTCAGGAGTTCTGGGACCTGCCCTGGTCCACCTGAGCCACACCAGCCAAAACAGTGTGTGCGTGTGTCATGGCAAGGGCTGGGGAAGGGGTGGTGCTGGATGTCAATGTCTGAACACTGTAAGGACCTGAGTAGGGTGCACACGGTGTGGAACAAGGGGTGGAGATGGTACTGGCTGGGATGGAGCTGATTTTCCTCTTCAAAACCCCTGCTGATGGTGCCCAGAACAGCTCTGACAACACTGACGTTGTAGCAGTTGCTGAGCAGCACTGGCACAGCCTCAAAGCCTTCGCTGTTTCTCACGCTGCTCTAACAGTGTGGAGGCTGGAGGTGACAGGAGGCTGGAGGGGACGAAGCCAGGAGAGCTGACCCCAACTGACCAAAGGAATATTCCACACCATCTGATATCAGGGTCAGCAATAAAACTGAGGAGGCAGGTGGGTTCCTCAAAACATCCTTTGCTCAGAGGCAGGCTGGGCATATGTATCTCCTGCTGTCAGTAACTATTTCTCCACTTATTAAATTGTCTTTATCTTGACCCATGAGGTTTTCTTTCTTGCTTCTGCCCTTCCATTCCCTCCCACATCCCACTGGTGGGGTGTGAGTGAGTGATTGGGTGGGCGCTGCCACATGGGGTCACCCCCAACATGTGCACAGAGCAAACAGGTTGTGCTGGTGACGTCCCTGGGGTCTCAGTAGAGTCTTGTATCTGAGCAGGAACAACCCCAGGTTCCAGTATAAGTTGGGGAATGACCTATTAGAGAGCAGTGTAGGGGAAAGGGACCTGGGGGTCCTGGGGACAACAGGGTGAGCATGAGCCAGCACTGGGCCCTTGTGGCCAGGAAGCCAATGGTACCTGGGGTGGGTTAGAAGGGGGTCAGAGAGGTTCTCCTGCCCCTCTACTCTGCCCTTGAATAAAGGGTTTAGTTCAGTTACTATCAGGATATACATGAGGATCATATACTTATATACAATATATACAGCCATAGCACCCTGAGAATGGCTGATTGGGGAAGCTAAGCAGGGTCGGGCCCAGTTAGTACTTGGATAGGAGACCTTGTGGCCAGGAAGCCAATGGTACCTGGGGGGGATTAGAAGGGGATGGTCAGTAGGCCAGAGAGGTTCTCCTGTACCTCTACTCTGCTCTTGAAAAAAGGGTTTAGTTTGGATACTACCAGAATATGCTTGAGGAACATATATATATAATATATGCAGCCACATCACCCTTAGAACATCCATCTCATCTGCTCTGGGAAGCTAAGCAGGGTTGGGCCTGGTCAGTGCTTGGATGGGAGACCATATATATACACAGCCATAGCACCCTGAGCATGCCCCATCTCGTCTGATCTGGGAAGCTAAGCAAGGTCAGGCCTGGTCAGTGCTTGGATGGGAGACCATAAAGACCAATGGTACCTGGGGTGGATTAGAAGGGGGTGGTCAGTAGGTCAGAGAGGTTCTCCTGCCCCTCTGCTCTGCCCTGGGGAGACCACACCTGGAATATTGTGTCCAGCTGTGGCCCCTCAGTTCCAGCAGGACAGGGAACTGCTGCAGAGAGTCCAGCGCAGCCACCAAGATGCTGAAGGGAGTGGAGCATCTCCCGTGTGAGGAAAGGCTGAGGGAGCTGGGGCTCTGGAGCTGGACAAGAGGAGACTGAGGGGGGACTCATTCCTGGGGATCAATATGGAAAGGGCGAGTGTCAGGAGGATGGAGCCAGGCTACTCTGGGTGGCAACCAATGGTAGGACAAGGGGCAGTGATGTCGCTCCTGGCTGGACGGCTGATAGGCCAGGACCAGGTGCACGTCCTTACAGGAGCTGGTGAGGTCACTGTCAGTATAACCAATGAGCACACAGCGGTGGCAGTAGAGGGTGTGAGGTCACTGTCAGTGTAACCAATGAGCACACAGCGACGGCAGTAGAGGCTGTGAGGTCACTGTCAGTATAACCAATGAGCACACAGCAGTGGCAGTAGAGGGTGTGAGGTCACTGTCAGTGTAACCAATGAGCACACAGCGGTGGCAGTAGAGGGTGTGAGGTCACTGTCAGTGTAACCAATGAGCACACAGTGCTGGCAGTAGAGGGTGTGAGGTCACTGTCAGTGTAACCAATGAGCACACAGCGGTGGCAGTAGAGGGTGTGAGGTCACTGTCAGTGTAACCAATGAGCACACAGCGGTGGCAGTAGAGGGTGTGAGGTCACTGTCATTTTAACCAATGAGCACACAGCAGTGGCAGTAGGAGGAGCAGTGCTCATGTCACCCGTGACACCCCATGGCCATGGAGCCCGGTGCCGACCGTCCATGTGCTGTCACAGGGTCCCCAGCAGGTACAGGAGCTGCCCGGCCCCGTGCCTGCGAGGCTGAAGGAGCAGCCCCTGCAGCCCTGGCTGCAGCCGTCGGGCTGGGGGTGTCTCGGGGCACCACAGGGATGTGCCTGGCACGGGGCCAGGAGGAAACCACAGACTTCCTGCCCGGGTGCCGTGGGGGGAGCGCGGGGGCTGTGGTTTGTGCACCTGCAGGCTGCAGCTCTGATCCACCCGTGGGGAATAACGGCCCCTCGGTGACACGCTGACAGTCAGGGACACGTCTGAGCCTCTGGGCTGCACGTCTGCTGCCAGGACAGGGACGTGTCCCAGCTCCAGCTCCTGTGAGGGACCTTCCGCGGGCTCTCCAGGGAGCGGTGGGTGAGCCAGCGCTCCGGGGATGGGGCTCTGCCCTGGGCTAAGGCCCTTTCCCAGCTGCTGCTCCCCGCACAGCGGGCTCTGTCACAGGGGCTGTTTCCTTCCCTTCCTGACACAGCCCTGGTGCAGTCCCAGCCCCATGGGTCTTATGGCACCGGGGTGACTGGGCACTCTCACCTCGGGCTCTTGGATGTGCCTGTCGCAGCACATGCTTAGTGCTCCTGGTCCACACTCAGAGCTCAAGGGGTGAAAAACTGTTTCCCCCACTACAGCCAGCCCTGTTCTCTCACGTTCTACCATTGCAGTGCTGTGACACCTGCAGCAGAGCCAACCCTCATATATGGTCATGAACAGCGCTGGAGAAGTTCATTGGAGGACTGGGCCATGTCGGAGGGGAGATAGCTCCCGATAATGTCTAAAAAGGTGCTGCTGCTTCGATTGGCTCCTCCTGTAACCGGGGGGCATCTGCAGAGATATATTGCCCTCCCATCATCGTTGATCCCACAAGTCCCTGGAGCTGTGGCAGGGATTGCGGCACAGAGGGATGTGCCATCAGGGCAGGAGGCTCAGGATGGGCACAGAGGGACTTGTGTCCCCTCAGACGCTGTGGCTGCTCCTCTGGGTACAGCTGTGCAGGGGTAAGTGCTGACTCCCTTGTCCCACCACCCAGGGCCAGCGGGTACCAGTGTGGTCATGGGTCTGGGAATGGGGTTCCTTTGCAGCTGCTGCTGAGACAAGGGGCAGAAGGTTCTCAGTTCCATGGAGCCTGTGCTTTTCCCTGTGCCTGTCTGGGTGGGAGACAGTATCTCCTTTTCCGGGGCTCCAGTGTTCTGTGCCTGGCTGGATTCACAGACCCCCTGTCCTGGGGTACCTTTGGGGACCCCTTGTTCCCAGCACTCTGCCTCTGGACCAGTGGCAGCCTCACTGGCGATGGCAGCACCCAGACATCCCCAGGGCACTGCCAACCTCTGGGGTGCCCCAGAGGGTTTGTGTGCTGCTCACTGCCCCTTGTTCAAAGGGAAGCCTGACCCCACGAGTTGCAGCACTGGGGCTGGGTGCTCTCCTGACTCATCCCATGTTGGTGTCTGAAGGTGCTGCGGAGGTGAGGCTGGCGGATGGCGGCAGGCGCTGTGCCGGAAGAGTGGAGGTGAAACACCAGGGACAGTGGGGGACCGTGTGTGGTGACTACTGGAGCATGAACGATGCAGCAGTGGTTTGTAAGCAGCTGGGCTGTGGGTCTGCTGTTGGAGCTTCTCAGTACGGACACTTTGGGGCAGGATCTGGCCCCATTTGGATGGATGATGTTGGCTGTGATGGCACCGAATCCGCCCTGTCCGACTGCAAACATGAAGGATGGGGTGAACATAACTGTGATCATGATGAGGATGCTGGAGTGACGTGTTCAGGTAAGGGGTCACCCTGTTCCCACCTTTGGGGCTGGGATGGTGGAAGGCCCTGGCTGTGCTCTCAGGAAGCAACAAACATGCTGGAGCAGGTCCCAGTGTGGCTAGTCGTGCTGCTGAGCTGGGACTGTCATTGATGGAGCAACCGGTCCTTGGGGAAAGCTGTGACAGCCCTGTGGGCACAGGACCCCGTGCAGGCAGAACTGACCAGCTGCCCAGCCCCTCCTGCCTCGCCACAGGTTTGTATGACTTGCTTTTTGCTGTTTTTTTCCAGGATTTGTCCGTCTGGTGGACGGGAAGAGCCGCTGTTCAGGACGTGTGGAGATCCGTGATGGGGACCAGTGGAAAACTGTTTGTAGTTCCCACTTTGGCCCCAAGGCTGCTGAGGTGGTCTGCAGGGAGCTGCAGTGCGGCGTGGCCCTGCCTGTGTCTGGAGGAGGTCACTTTGGAGAAGGGGCTGGTCCCATGTGGGATGGAGAGCTGCAGTGTGTGGGGAATGAGTCCCTCCTGTCCTCCTGCCCCACGGGGTCCTCCAGGGACCAGGCCTGCCCCCAGATGAACAGCGCTGCTGTCAGCTGCACACGTGAGGACTCGGGGTGGGGTGCTGAACACTGGGGTGAAACCCAGCCTGAGGAGGGGACAGTTGGTGCTGTTGAGACAAGGGAACTGGGGCATCTGTTCCCACAGGCGACAGAGACCTGACCCTCCTGGGGATAATAGACAATGGCAGGACTGGGCTGATGCCCCAAGACAAAGGGGGCCATGGGCTGGGAGGACTCCCTGGGATCATCATGTTTCTCCACAGAAGATACGCATAGGGCTGAGATGATGAGCTGGGAGGTCCCCAGGGCAGACTGTGGCCCATGGGAGCTGGGGGCCCTGGGAGAAGCAGCAGTATGTGCTTGGGGATCCCTGGAGACAGGTCTGTTCCCAGGGTGCTGGCTGGGGAGGAGTGGGTGCTCTGGGTGGGCCTGGGCTAGAGGCAGGTTGAAAGGACCATTAGGGTAGAAGGAAGGCTGTGGGGCACAAGTGATCCAGCAGGGCTGGAGCTGGTCACCCCAGCCTTGCACAGCCTGTGGGGATAGAAGGGACCTCTGCACCACCCTGGGAACAGCCTGCAGGGGAGAGGGCTCCTACCCTGGTGCCCCTGACTCTGCCCAGGCAGGAGGTTCCCAGAGCTGCAGCACTGGGGCTCGGTGCTCTCCTGACTCATCCCTTGTTGGTGTTTGAAGGTGCTGCGGAGGTGAGGCTGGCGGATGGCGGCAGGCTCTGTGCCGGGAGAGTGGAGGTGAAACACCAGGGACAGTGGGGGACCGTGTGTGGTGACTACTGGGGTATGAACGATGCAGCAGTGGTTTGTAAGCAGCTGGGCTGTGGATCTGCTGTTGGAGCTCCTCAGTATGGACACTTTGGGCCGGGATCTGGCCCCATTTGGATGGATGATGTTGGCTGTAATGGCACCGAATCTGCCCTGTCTGACTGTAAACATGCAGGATGGGGTGAACATAACTGTGTGCACGATTTCGATGCTGGAGTGACGTGTTCAGGTAAGGGGTCAGTTTGTTCCCCACCTTTGGCGCTGGGATGATGGAATGGCCCTGGCTGTGCCATAGGGAGCAACAAACATGCTGGAGTAGGGCCCAGTATGGCAATCATGCTGCTGAGCTGGAACTGTCATTGCTGGTATAACTGGTCCCTGGGGAAAGCTGTGACAGCCCTGTGGGGACAGGACCCCATGCCAGCAGCGCTGACCAGCTGCCCAACCCCTCCTGCGTGCCCACAGCTCCCCACACTGACCCATGAAACAGGGTCTTTGCCAGCATTTACTGACTCTCGTCTGTGCTGCTGTCACCCTCTGGGGCAGCAGGAGGCCAGAGGGACATGCGGATCTCCTGTCCCCACCCTGGCCATTGGCCTGGGACCCGTGCACCCAGATAACAGTGTCCCTGGATGAGGACATGCCCCTAGAGCAGGCAGGGGAGGGCTCTGGAAAGCACCAGTTGTGATAACAGCTACTCCATTTCTGTGCTCTGGGACACCTCCCACCTAAAAGGAACCTCCCAACACCCAGGAACACCCTGGGATCAGAGTGAGCCTCTGGTGGCACCAGGTGATGATGGTCCTGCCTGTCCCGAGCTCTGCAGGGGCTGAGCAGCTGCAGCTTCGTCACCATCTGGGCCAGTTCTCCTGGACCCCAACGGCTCACACGGGTGCGGTGCTGGGGGAGCGTGCCGGGCAGCACACAGGACCTTCTGTGGGACCCTTTGTCTGAGCACACCTGTGGCTGTGAGTGTGTGGCAGACACACACCTCGAGTGCTCTGGTGCTGTAGAGAAGGGGCAGAGGAGCCTTGGATGTGTTTGTGGCACCAACACTCCCCCAACAGCTTCCGCTGGGATGTGCAATGTGCGGTTTGTCCAGGGATTCCTTGGAGGTGATGTGGGATGTGGCCAAGTAACTGCCAGAGGGCTCTGGGAACTCCCAGGTTTGCTGGTGTTTATTTCCAGGATTTGTCCGTCTGGTGGACGGGAAGAGCCGCTGCTCAGGACGTGTGGAGATCCGTGATGGGAACCAGTGGAAAACTGTTTGTGATTCCGGCTTTGGCCCCAAGGCTGCTGAGGTGGTCTGCAGGGAGCTGCGGTGCGGCGTGGCCCTGCCCGTGTCTGGAGGAGGTCACTTTGGAGAAGGGGCTGGTCCCATGTGGGATGGAGAGCTGCAGTGTGTGGGGAATGAGTCCCTCCTGTCCTCCTGCCGCACGGGGTCTTCCAGGGACCAGGCCTGCCCCCAGATGAACAGCGCTGCTGTCAGCTGCACACGTGAGGACTCGGGGTGGGGTGTTGAACGCTGGGGCTGTGCGGGGGGTTGGGGACAGAGCAAGGACTGTGCTGGGTGGGTGTAGGGCCGGCGGGGTCATGGGACAGTCTGCAGCATGAAAACCATGCAGAAGGAGAAGAAAGGCCTCTGCCCCTCTGGCCTTTCCACCAGCTACCAAGGCTACGAAGGCACAAACCCGCCCTCTCTCTTCCTCTGTCCTCAGAGTACACAGGGTTCAGGCTGGTGAACGGCAGCACAGCGTGTGCGGGGAGGGTGGAGGTCCAGGTGCTGGGGACCTGGGGGACCCTCTGTGCCTCCCGCTGGGATCTCTCGGATGCCCACGTTCTGTGTCGTCAACTCAACTGTGGGTTTGCTGAGTCCGTTCCTGGAGGACAGCATTTTGGGAGAGAGACTGGCCCTGTCTGGAGAGACTCATTCCACTGTGACGGGACTGAATCTGACCTGGGACAGTGCCCAGTGGTCACCCTGGGGGCCTCCCCATGCTCCCCGGGGAACAACGCTGCTGTCATTTGCTCAGGTGAGTGCTGGGAAAATGGTGCATTAGCTCTGTTTCCCTTTGTGTGAGACACGGCCACCCAAAGCAGGGGTCCCATGGCAGCACCAGGCTGAATTTCTCCCTGGAGGATCCCTGGGGGGCTTTCCCTGCTCAGACTGACTGCTCTGCCCTGGGAGAGCTGAGGTCTGAACAGACACAGACACCTGTCCCCAGGGCAGCGCCTTAGGCCCTGGTACCACTGCCCAGCCCGGGTTCCATAGGATGAGCCCAGGACAGGCTGGTGCGGCTCTGCTCCATCCCTGTGGCTGCAGACAAACACATCCCATCCCCACAGAGAGCCCTGCAGAGCCCCATCCCACCACCCAGCAGCAGCAGACCCGGTGTGAGCTGCAGATAGGGCCTGGGCTTTGCCCTCGCTTCTTGTCAGCACAGGGCTCGCTCTCGCCCTGTTTGGTCGGACAACCCCCCTTGCCCTCCTCCCTGGAGGCTGCCGTGCTGCCCGGTGCCGCTGATGGCTGTGGCTCCTCTGCTCTTCCCAGGCCCAGCTGACTCTGAGTCCCTGCGGCTGGTGGGCGGCGGGAGCCGGTGCGACGGGCGAGTGGAGATCTTCCAGCGCGGGACGTGGGGCAGAGTGCTGGACGACCAGTGGGACGTGCGGGAGGCCAGCGTGGTGTGCCGGCAGCTGCGGTGTGGAGAGGCAGAAAAAGCCTACAGCCCCCCAAAGCCTGAGCGAGGGACGGGCCCCGTGGGGCTGCGAGGGGTCCGGTGCGCAGGGCACGAGGCCAGCCTGACCCTCTGCAACACCTCCCTGCCCGGGAGTGCCCTGTTGGGAGGGGTTGTGGAGGACGTGGGAGTCATTTGCTGGGGTGAGCGGCGCTGCACGAGCCCCCAGATGATGGGGTGGGGGGGAAGGCACCCCCTGACAGCTCATGGGCTTTCTCCCCACTGCAGGAAGCCGGCGGGTCCGGCTGGTGAACGGGCCCGGACGCTGCGCAGGGAGAGTGGAGATCTACTACCAGGGCAGCTGGGGGACCGTCTGTGACGATGGCTGGGACCTGTCTGATGCCGCCGTCGTTTGCCACCAGCTGGGCTGCGGAGGGGCGGTGGAGGTGGCCGGCTCCGCTCGGTTTGGGGAAGGCTCCGGGCAGATCTGGCTGGACGGTGTGAACTGCTCCGGGGCCGAAGCTGCTCTCTGGGACTGCGCTGCCGGGCCCTGGGGGCAGCACGACTGCGGGCACAAAGAGGACGCGGGTGTCATGTGCTCAGGTGTGTGCCGGGAGCTGTGCCGGGATGGTTCCCAGGAGGACAGGACACAGGGAAAGCCGGGCATGGCCAAGGCTGTCCCTGGCTGAGCCCCTGCCTGAGCCCGGCCTACAGACACCCATGCACGGGTGCCCTCAGTTCACCGGGGTCCCTGGGGAGCTCAGTGTCCCCCAGGGTGAGTGGGGAGAGCAGGGGCTGTGTCCATCAGGGACTTCTCTCTGCCCTGGGTGCAAGGGGGACTTGCTGGCCCTGCCCTGCCTGGCTGGGGGCCTGGGGAGCGCAGGGGTGTCCTGGCTCCCACAGCCCCACACCAGCCTGTGCCTCTTGCTGCCTTTCCTCCCAGAGTTCGTGGCCCTGAGGCTGGAGAACAGTGACGGCTGCTCCGGGCGCCTCCAGGTTTTCTACAACGGGACGTGGGGGAGCGTTTGCTCCAACTCGATGACTCCTGACACGGTGTCATTGGTGTGCAAGGAGCTGGGCTGTGGGGACGGAGGATCCCTGGAAGCAGGCCTGCCCTATGGCAGGGTGTCTGGCACTGCCTGGCTGGATTACGTGCAGTGTGAGAAGGGAACCAGCTCCTTCTGGCAGTGTCCATCCACCCCCTGGGACCCACAGTCGTGCGATTACCTGCAAGAAGAGACCCACATCACCTGCAATGGTAACTCTGAGCCACTCAGGCACCAGTGCCACCCCAGCTTCTGCTCCCCTCTGGGCACGGCCAAATGCAGAGAAAGAGCTTGGAGGGGATTTCATTGCCATGTCAGACTCTTCTGCTGCTGGTGGCACAGATGTGACCACAGTTCTCAGTGCCCCACATGTCCAGCAGCAGTCGCCACCCAGCAGTGCGTGGGGGAGGCAGCGACATCTCCAAGTGGTCTCAGCGGAGACCAGAGAGGGTTCAGAGCAGCCTCCCCTCCATGGACACCCTCCTGCTGCTCTGTGACCAAGATGGCACACACAGGCACAAACAGAGCTCAGCCCCGCTCTCTTCTGCACAATCCCCCGAGCCAGCCCCTTCACCACAGTGTTTCCTTCTTCAGGAAGACGCCCAGAAATGCCCCCAGAGCCTTTGGCCCCGTGCCCCAACTCCAGCAGCTGCACAGGTAGGGAGCTGCTCCTCCGCGTGCTGCGCTCACCTGGCTCCTCTGCTGTCTGAGTGCCGTGGGAGCTCTTTGCCCTCTCCAGACAGGGAGAAGATCCGTGCCGTGGGAGGCGAGGACGGGTGCTCGGGCAGAGTGGAGCTCTGGCATCGCGGCTCCTGGGGGACAGTGTGCGATGACTCCTGGGACATGCGGGATGCCCAGGTGGTGTGCAGGCAGCTGGGCTGTGGCCCCGCGGTGTCTGCCCTGCATGAGGCTGCTTTTGGGGTGGGCCAGGGCCCCATCTGGCTGGAGCGGGTGGAGTGCCGGGGGACGGAGTCGTCTCTGCAGGACTGCTGGGCCCGGCCTGGGGATGGACGTGCTTGCCGGCATAAGGAAGACGCTGCCGTGCGCTGCTCGGGTGAGTGGGGGCTGGGACCCCTTGGTCAGGTATTGGCAGGGAGCTGGGAAAGGCCTTTCACCCGCTTGGTTCTGGCACGGCCCCTGAGCTCCCGAGAGCAGGAACGTTCCTGTGGGGTGCAGCAGTCTGGTGCCAAGCAGGGAGCAGCCTCGGTGGAACTGGGTGTCCTTGGGCCACTGCCCGTGGGGCCCTGCAGCTCCAGGACCATCCATCCCCGGGCTGCCTGTGCCACTCTGCCCGCCGCCCAGAGCAGAGGCCCCGGGCCCTGTCCTGGGTCCCTTTCTAGCACTAAGGGAGGGGCAATTGGGGTGGCATATGTCAGGGACACTACAGACACACACCGGGGTGTCGCAGGGGAGGCTCCCTGGTACGTGCACTCCCACCCCCTCAGCCCAGCTCTCCTTTTCCTCCTCTGCAGCTGCACCCAGGACAGCAGCATCTCCACCCCGAGCAGGTAACTCGTCCTCCCCAGGGCTGGGTATCCCAGGGCCAGGCTCTGACCCACAGTGGGGTGCAAGGGGCTCCTTGTTGGGGCATGAAACTCCCAGGAGGAGGCACTGGGGTGGTTGTGTGGGGGTTGAGGAGGGGGTGAAACTCAGTCAGCAGGGTGGAAGCTTCTCCATCATCCCCCCTGGGGCCCTCCACTCTCTGCTGCCTTGTATGATGGGGATCAGGTCTGGTGCTGCCTCCACCTCTCCCAGGGCTGGTGCTGTTCTTCCATGTTCTTGCCCGTGCAGATCCCACCCGGGGCCGTCCGACTGTCAGTGGGGGAATCTCAGTGCCCGTCATCATCTGCATCATCCTGGGGGCCCTTCTCTGCCTGCTCCTGGCCCTGCTGGCCAGGCAAGCGCTCAGGGCCAGGGCTGGGCGCAGAGGTGGGTCCTTCCACAGAGCTCCCAATGATGCCTCCTGGAAGGCCTGGGGGTGCTGCGGGGGGTCAGTAAGGGGCACAAGCAGAGCTGAGGGGAGGAGACTGTGTGCTGCCACCTGTCCCATGCACCCCATTGACTGTCTGGCTATAGGGCAGCAGCAGCAAAGGGTGGAGACAGCCCAGAGGTGGTGGGAGCAAGAGATGGGCAAGGAGAGACATGGCAGAGCAGGACCAGGGGAGATGTCATCCTGGGGAAGATGTCATCTTGGGGAAGATGTCATCTTTGGGGAGATGTCATCCTGGGGGAGAAGTTATTCTGGGGGAGATGGCCAAGGCTGGCAGTGCTCTGGGTAGTACTGGAGGGCGCTCTGGGGCAAAGGAGAAGACGGGAGGAACACAGGGCAGCAGGGCCCATCTCCACGGAGTCAGGCCCCAGGCTGACCCTCTGCCCAGCCCTGCCTGCTGGGGGCCCTGCTATGGACTCGTGGGGCAGACAGGGGTCGGCTCCAGGTGGAGGGGAAACATGGGAGCTGCTCTGGGGTCAGACAAGAGGATGACCCAGGGGCCAGAGCAGCTTGAGCACTGTCTCCAAGGGGCTGAGGTGAGGGTGATGCTGCCCCAGATCTTCTCCACAGTGATGTGGCCCTCACTTGGGGATGTGGCAGCTGTTCCTGGACAGCACCCTGGGGCTGTGCTGTTGGAGCAGTCCTGGGGTGGGCCAAGGAACAGGTTTGGGGAGCACAGTGGGGTCCCATTGCCCCTCTGCCTGCCCCCATGCCAGCTCTGCCTCTGTCCCCAGGCTCCAGGACAGCCCAGGAGCTCTTCCCCGAGGCCGTGTACGAGGAGATCGGTCACAGCCCAGCGTGGGAGAAGCAGGAGAGGTTTGGTCACTCAGGTGGGTGTGGGCACATCTGCAGGACCCTGTCCCCTCACCCCAAACCAGGGCTGATCCCCTGAAGCCCCCAGCCCGTGGTCCCGGCAGTGCTGGGGCTGTGTGGTCTGTGGGGAGAGCACCCCAGCCCTGGGCCCGGGAGAGGAGCTGCCTCCCAACTCGCTTTGCCCATCGCAGCTGGACAGCCCCTCTCTTCCTGCCCCTGCACCCACTGACGAGTGAGGGAAGAGCTGTCCTGGGGCAGCTCTGGGAGCACCTTTGAGACAGGGCTTGTCCCAGGGGAGCAGGGTGAATTCCCAGCCCTCCTCCCCATGCAGCCCCAGCTCTGTGGGTCCCCCCTCCCCAGCAGCACTGGCCACGAACCAGGTCAGTGGGCTCATCCCATAACAGCCGCTGCGCATCTCTCCAGGCTCCTCTTCAGAGCAGTCCCTGACCCAGCTGCAGCCCTACCCTGGGCACCGAGAGGAGGAGGATGGTCTGGGATCAGCACCAGGTAATGAAGCAGGAAGGGGCTGATCTGCCTGCAGACAAGTGATGGACAGAGGTGTCACTGGGTGTCACCGTCAGAGATGGGGAGGACCTGGGGGTCTCCTGTGCTGCTGCCAACACCAGCGCCTCCCATCCTCTGCTCTGCAGGAGGGATCTTCTCACTGTCACCAGCTCCCCTCTCTTTTCAGATGTTCCTGTTCTGCCTGGGGGTGACCCAGTGGATGGCTATGATGATGCCAGGGAGGTTTCTCTCCCTGGGGAGGACGATGCCCCTGGACAGCGAGCTCGGGAAATGCCCAGGATGCCAGAGGAGGGAACAGGACCCAGCGATGCACCCAGAGGTGAGAGGGAAACTCAGTGCTGCTGGTTCCAGGGGTGCCATCCCCACTGCCACCCTGGTTGCTGCTGTACTGAGACCTAAACCTCCTGGGAAGGGGGAACCTGCCCCAGGAGTTTCCCGTGGAGGGACTGAAGGGTGGGAGAAGGAGCTGAGTGTGGTGAGGAGCAGGGGGGAAGGTGGTGCACAGACCCCATGGGGTGAGCTGCAATGTCCCGCATTGCTGCTTGCAGGGGGCAGCCTGTGCTCCCAGAGAAGTGCTGGGGTCCCTGGAGCTGAAGGAGACACCGCGTCCCTGTCCCCGGGGAGCATGGGCTATGATGACGCTGAAGAGATCTCTCTGGCACATCTGTGACACACAAAGGCTGTGACAGAGCTGGGTGCACAGCAGCCCCTGAGCCCCCGGCCAGGAGAGCCCGTCCCTGCTGTGCAGGTGGGTGCAGCCGGGAGGGAGGAGAGGTCCGTGCAGCTGGGAGAGCCGCGAGCACCGGGAACCGCCTCCCTTTGCCCATGAGCAGCACAAACAGCACAGTTTGCTCTACTTTCCCCTTTTTTCCACTGTGTATCATATTTGTTCTTATTAAAAATGTCAGTGGACTTTGACTTGGAGCTGGTTTGTGTCTGCCCAGGCATCAGGAAATCTTCCTGAGTTTGATCAGGGGCAGCAGAGACTAAAAAACACCCCTGGGGTGGTTTCCATCCTGCTTGCCACAGGCAGTTTCTAGTCAAAATGACTCTCTAACAGGTCCTATGATGCTCCCCAGTGCCCATCTCTTCACCCCGAGATTCCCCAGCTGCTCTTTCCCCCAGGCCCTGCCTGGGCCAGGCTGGTCCCACAGTGCAGAGGCCATGACAGAGCTGCTGTGCCAGGGTAAGTCCTGGCTGCGACCCCACAGATGTGAGCCCTAAGGTCATCACCGTGCCCTTTAAACTCCAGATGGCCCAGAGGGGATCACACCCCAGATCACCTCCCACAATGATCAGCAGGCAGCTGTGCTCCCCAGTGACCAGCACAGGGTGCGGAGCCACTTTCTGGGACACACAAGGCTGGGATGCCCTCTCCTCTGGCTCTGCCAGGGCCCCAGTCTCCATGGGCTGCTCCTGCTGCCTTGGGCCGTCACAGACCCCGAGCACTCTTGTCACAGCCACAGAGCCGTGTTCTCCCTGAACAGGGGCTGTGAGGCCCCACGGCAGCCCTGGGACCCCGTCCTCCTGCTGCTTGCAGCCCCCGCCCTGCCCTCCTGCTGCCTCGCCGGGGTGTCAGCGCGGGTTTGTGTCGGGGCAGCACTTGTGTGCAGGTGCGGGAGGGATGGGAGCGGGCGGGTGTCACGGTCCATCGATGATGGACTCGTGATGGTTCTTTTACCTTGATCTCAGAGTGCAAAATTAAGGCGACCAAAAAGCCAAGGGGTTATAGTTCAATCAAGCAGTGTTGCTTTATTAATTTGCCCGTGAAGTGGCACATGATAGAGAGAGAGAGTAAGAAAGAGAAAGGGGAAAGAAACGGGGAAAAGTAAAGGAAAAGATGAGAAATGAGGTTGCGTTTATTACCAGTCCAGTTCCAGAAGTGTCCCTCTGATCTCCGGTCCCACGGAGTCCTGCCGGTTCTCCGCCGTGATTCAGGATCCTCTGATGGGAAGATCTTCAACGGTGTCCATTCTGGAGTCACCTTTTATGCTTCTTCACCCCCCCTTGCTCCCGTTGTTTTAGGGCAGTCTCCGCCTAGACTTTGCAATCCAGGCTCGTACTGCGCAGGCTCGAAAGATTCAAGCTTTATTTGCCAACATGTCCAGCATTCAGGGGTCTTTCTCTGGTCCATTGGGTGACCTCAAGACCCTTGGCGAGCTGCTGGGCATGCTCCTTTTTGTTGGCCATTGTTTGAGGGAGCAGGTGAGGGACATGTGTAACTGAGGCTGCAGGTGAGAACACATCTTCTGGACGGCAGCTATTGTTCCTGGGTCAAAGAGACCCTCATGACAATAGCTTTCAGGAGGCGGGGGCTAGTTTGGCTGAAGCAGCAGCAAAGTCCACACAGCAGCCATTGTAAGCAGGAGACCCCCCATATCGGAGAAAACAGTTCAACACAATGCTTCTCCTTGGGCCTCTCTCCAAGTCATTGTCCATCTGTTCTTTCAGTCAGGGCCTCAGTTCTCTCAGTTCTTGATGGCGATGGTCAGGCAAATACTGCTCCATCTTCAGACCAACTCTCACAATCCCCCAACCCACTGGAGATCCCCCAAACCCATTAGAGACCCCCCAAACCCATTGGAGACCCCCCAAACCCTACCATGGGAGATCCCACAACCCATTTGAGATCCCCTCAAACCCACCGGATATCCCCCAACCCACTGGAGATCTCCCAACCCATTGGAGATACCCCAACACATTGAAGATGCCCCCCAACCCATTGGAGATCCCCCCCAACCCATTGGAGATCCCCAAACCCATTGGAGATCCCCAAACCCATTGGAGATCCCCCCCAACCCACTGGATATCCCCCAAAACCCATTGGAGATTCCCCCAAACACATTGGAGATCCCCCAGCCCACTGGAGATCCCTCAACCCAGCCACCTGAGATCCCCCAACCCATTGGAGATCCCCCCCAACCCATTGGAGATCCCCCAACCCATTGGAGATCCCCCCAAACCCATTCATGATCCCCCAACCCAACCCACTGGAGATCTCCAAACCCATTGGAGATCACCCCCAACCCACTGGAGATCCCTAAAACCTATTGGAGATCCCCCAACGCATTGCAGATCTCCCAAACCCATTGGAAATCCGCCAACCCAACCATGGGAGACCCCACAACCCATTGGAGATCCACCAACACAAACCACTTGAAATTCCCCATCCCAACCATGGGAGATCCCCAACCCATTGGAGACCACCCCAACCCCTTGGAGATCCCCCAACCCAACCATTGGAGATCTTTCAACACATTAGACATCCCCCAACCCAACCATGGGAGATCCCCCAACCCATTGGAGATACACCCTAACCCGCTGGAGATCCCCCAAATGCATTGGAGATCCCCAAACCTATTGGAGATGGCCCCCAACCTACTAGAGATCCCCCCAAACGCATTGGAGTTCCACAAACCCTTGGAGATCCCCCAACCCATTGGAGATCCCCCCAAAGCCACTGGAGATCCCTCAAACCAACTGGATATCCCCCAAACCCATTGGAGATCCCCAAAGCTATTGGAGATCCCCCCCAACCCACTGGAGATCTCCCCAAACCCATGGGAGTTCCTGCCAACCCACTTGAGATTCCCCCCAAGCCCACTGGAGATCCCTCAACCCAATCATGGGAGATCCCCCAACCCATTTGAGATCCCCCCAAACCCATTGGTGATCCCCCAACCCAACCCATTGGAGATCCCCAAACCCATTGGAGATCATCCCCAACCCACTGGAGATCCCCAAAACCCACTGGAGATCCCCCAACGCATTGCAGATCTCACAAACCCATTGGAGATTTACTGAAACCCAAGATGATCCATCCCTGGATGCCTCTGGTCTCCCAGACCCAAGATGTCCCATCCCTGTCCCCCCGGGCCCTGGTCTTGGTGTCCCCAGAGTGTCCAGGAATGGGACAGCTTGGATCCAGAGTTGGGACATTATAGGTCTTGGTGGGCCAAAGTGTCCAGGGCTGGGACATTTTAGGTCTTGGTGGCCTAAGGGCCCCAGGGATGGGACATCTTGCCCTGAGTAATGCAAGGGATAAAGGGGTGAGAAATTTTGGCTCTTGATGGCCCAAGAGGGCTGGAGATGGGACAATCTGGCTCCAGGGATGAGATATCTGGGGTCTTGGTGGCCTCACAATGTCCAGAGATGGGACATCTGGTTTCTCGGTGGCCCAAGTGGTCCAGAGATGGGACATCTTCATTTTGGTGGCCCAAGGTGGCTGGATATAGGACATGCTGGTCTTGGTAGCCAAAAGGGGTCCAGAAACAGGACATCTTGGTCTTGATGGCCAAAGTATCCACAGAATTGACATGTTGGCCTAGGTGGTCCATGTGTTGGGGAATTTTAGGTCTTGGTGGCCCAAGGGGGCTGGAGATGGGACATCTTGGGGCCAGAGATGGGATGTTCTGGGTCTTGGTGTCCCCAAAGTGTCCATGGATGGGACATCTGAAGAAATCCTACATCTTGTTGGCCCAAAGTGTCCAGGGATGCGACATCTTGGGAGCAGAGATAGGACATCTTGATCTGAGTGGCCCAAAGTTTCCAGGGATAGGACATTGGAGGTCTGACATTGAGCAACCTGGCTTGCGGTGATCCTAGGGGTCCAGAGATGGGACATTATAGGTCTTGGTGGCCTAAGGGGTTCAGGGATGGCCTGGGTGGTCTAAGGGATCCAAGAGTTGGGACATTTAAGGTCTTGGTGGCCCGAGATGGCTGCAAATGGGACATCTTGGATCCAGAGTTGGGACATGATAAGTCTGGGTGGCCCAAAGTCTCCAGGGATGGGACGTTTTAGGTCTTGGTGGTTTAAAGGGTGCAGAAATGAGACATCCTGGGTCTTGGTGGCCTCACGGGGTCCAGGGATGGGACATCTTGACCTTGGTAGCCCAAGAGCGCTGGAGATGGGACATCTTGGGTGCAGGGATGGGACATCCTGCATCTTGGTGGCCCTAAGTGTCCATGGATGGGACATCTTGGGTGTTGGTGGCTTCACACGGTCCAGGGATGGGACACTTTGGCCTGGATGGCCCAAAGTCTCCAGGCATGAGACATCTTTGATGCAAGGATGGGACATCTTAGGACTTGGTGTCCCCAAAGTTTCCAAGGATGGCTCAATCTGGGTCTTGGTGGCTTCATGGGGTCCTTCTGGGCCTGGGTGGCCTAAGGTGTCTAAGGATGGGACATCCTGGATCCAGGGATGTGACATTTTAGGTCTTAGTGGCCCACTGTCTCCATACATAGGATATCTGGGTTCTGGCATGGGACATTCTGGCTCTTGGTGGCCCAAGGGGTCCAGAGATGGGACATTTTAGGTCTTGGTGCCCTAATGGGTCCAGGGACAGGAAATTTTGCCCTGAATGGCCCAAGGTGTCCAGGGATGGGAAGTTTTGGCTCTTAGTGGCCTCACGGTTTCCAGGGATGGGACACAGTGGCAGCGAGAGTGGCCACATCTCCTCTTTCACTGGGACCAGGCCATGGTGGGGTGACCGCCTCCCTGCCCCATATTTAAAGGGGTGCCTGGGCAGGGCCCTTTGTGACATCACCAGTGACATCACAATGCCCCACCGTGGCAGTTGCACATCCCCCTGAGATCCAGAGGCTTCCACAGGGCAGTGATGGCTCCTTAGCACCTTTTGTGCCCCACTGTGCCTGTCCCCATGTACACACCAGGGTGGTACCGAGGTGCTGGCAGCCACATCCTCCCCTACCCTGGGCAGGGTGACTTCACCTTCACCACCTTGATACAGGGAATTAACAATTAACTAATTAACACTTAAAGAACTAACACGTAAAGACTTAAAGAGGTAACAGAGAGCTAACCCTTAACTGTTATGAATATGTACAGGTGTTCCTAGAAATTTCATGCATATATAACACTTTACTGCATTTAACCAAGCTCACAGCTACTGGAAATACACACTGGTATTAAGTGAAAATCTTCCCTGTGTTTCTGATGTCGTAAATAGGTAAAATATATACCTTCCATAAAACCTCAAGGGTCTTAAGGTCATTCCACACCTCAGTATCAGAGCCACCTCCACATGGCCATCACCACCTGGAACCAGTGTCTCCAAGTCTTTCCTCCACCAGCCTCCAGGGACAGGGACCTGCACTGGTTGTTTCCTTCACAGCTGTGTCAGTGATGGCCCTTCATGGGGTCCAAACACCCTCAAAACTTGGGGTTTGCTTCTGCCTTTCACTTCACTAGAGGTTTGTTCATTCTCTCGGTATCTGCAGTTCAGGATCATGGCAGCAGAGGGCTCATTGACATACAAAATGCTCTTACAAGCCAAGGCTCTGTGTATAATTTTCCTAAAGGCTTCAAGTCTGGTGTGGATGATTAGAGAGATTTCAGGAATAGCCAAACAGAGAGCATTTCTAAAATAAATAGCAATAAATCCAAATTTCTTCTATTTCGTTCTCTGCTCTTCCTTCCCTCTCTTTCCAGAACAGGTGGCATCAGCAGCCTCCAGTTCATATTGATGTGTTGCATCTCCTGATAAAGACTGAATATGTCAGAAAAGTGGGTGCCTAAATCACCATGTGAGTGAGGAGACAGGCCAGGACACATCAGGAGGAGTCACACTCCTCTGGACCAACCGGTAGGTTTTCCTGGGAATCTCAGGTGCCACAGCGCAGTGATACTTGTGTTCAGGAGCTGGTAAAGGGACCCATCTCCTGTTCTGTAATGGTGTCTGAGTTTGCTCAGGTCACCCCTGACTTGAGCCCCATCCACTGCTGGGTGTTCTCCAGACTCCTGCCTTCAGGAACAAAGTCCAGGAGACCTTGCTGGTGAAGATGGAGGCAAAGAAGCCATGAAGAACCTCAGTCCTGTCTGATTCTATTCTTACAAAGTTTAGGAGCAGGTCTATGTTACCCTGGTCTTTTTCTGTAAGGAAGCTGTATCAGCTCATTTTGCTGCCCTCAGCCTCCCCTGCAGGTATCGATTCCAGGGCAGCTTTGGCATATTCTCTGCATCCACAGCCAAGGTTTCTAAATTCCCCGTTTTTAGCTTCCCCTGCTTCCACCTCCTGTGTGCTGCCTTTGTGCCCTGAGCTCTATCGGTTCAGATCAGCAGCCTCATGAGTTAAATGCTTCTTTCCATGGGTACTTGGAGAGATCATTCTTGTGCTTGGAGCAGCCTGTCCTGTAAGGCTGATCAGATTTCCTGAGCTCCTTCACCCTTCACACCTACTTCCATGTCACCACTTTGCCCACCATCCCCCAGTATGTCAAAGTCTTCTCCTCTGGAACCCACCAGCCTGTGCTCTGCTGCTGGCCTTCCTCCCTCCCCTCTGGTGCCTGGGACCCCACTGTGTCCTGGTCACAACAGCCAAGGTGGACAGTGATGTTCACATCCCTCACCAGCTATTCCTTGTTTCCCAGTTCCAGATCCAGTTGAGCATCACTCTCATTGGCCCACAATGCAGACACGTTAAGCAGTTGGCCCAAGATCCTTTGGACTGATGGCACTTGCCACTTTGCCAGGCCAGTTAATGTCAGAGCAATTACAGTTCCCCATAGGAACCTGCTCATTGACTGGTGACTTCCTCCTTGAGTTGCTGACAGAAGATCTTGTCCATTTCTTCTACATGATCATGTAGTTTGTAACACCCAACACATTGTCACTCTCTATTGGGTTTAAATGACAAACTTTTGGAACTGGGGGTAGGTGTGGGTGTGCTACAGCTGTCACCTCTCTGGGAAGACAACAGGAGTTTGACCAATGTCAGACAGAGCCGATTTCAGCTGCTCCAAGATGGACCCACTCCTTGCCAAATCTGAGACACTCAGTGATGTTGGCACCACCTCTGGGATATTGTATTTGAGAAAGGGTAAAAAACGCTGCACAACAGCAGGTGGGAGAGAGGAGGGAGGAGATGAGAGAGAAAAGCACTGCAGACACCAAGGTCATATCCCATAGGACCCAAGCAGGTCCCTCAGCAGGCCAAAGCTTGCTCTCCTGAAATCCTGCTCTTGGCCTTGTTCTCATCTCCCAGGAGCCTCAGCTCCACTTTCCATCCCTGACTGTTCCATCCTGACCAACTCTTTCTGGTTTGTAAGTGTGAAGTCCCACAGGGCACCTCACCCCACTGACTCCTCAGTCACCCGTGTCAGGAAATGTTGTCAATGAGCTCCAAACCCTCCTTGTCCCCAGCCAGGAACCTGGGAGGTGTGGGACCATAGTCCGGCCCTTGGCCTTGCACAGCCCCACATCACACTGTCCCAGGAAGGGCCCTGGGCAACATGGGAGGGACAGGATCTGACTCCCCAGGGTTGGGGGTCAGGGCTTAGTCCTTTGGTTAATGAAACACATCCAGGGTTACGCAGCATCAGAGAGACCTTTACTTTGCTTTTCTGACCTGTCATCTCTACCTCCAGTTTTCTGCTCTAACCAAACTCTGGGGTCAGTTCTTCAGTTGTGTCCCTCAGTGGGACCCATTAATATTACAGGAAACTTTGGAGTTTGCATCTGACTTGGACTTCCTGAGAAGTTTCTTCAGCTTCCCCTCAGGGTCTGAGGTCCATGGACTCAGCACCAAACCCACCAGAGGGGTCATTAAAGCGCCTTGGGCTGCTCCTGTGCTGCTGAGCTGGGCTGGGCTCCTGGGACACAGGGAGCTCATGGCAGCGGCAGCGCTGCAGAGAGACAGCTCTGCCCAGGAGCAGCTCCTCTGCACACGCAGCAGGGCTGAGGGCTCTGCCTGCAGCACCGAGGGCACAGGAGCCAGGCAGAGAGAAGGAAACACAGTCTGGGGTGGGAGGATGCTGAGATGTCACTTGGAGAGAAATCTTCAGAGATATGAAGCCTGTGGCTGCAGGGCATTGCATCTGCAAATCTTGGTAGGATCTCAGAAAGCTGTCACATTGCAGAGCCTGCGAGAGATGTAAGTACAGCTCTCAGAGATTCTCTGATCAGAGGGGAGGATGTGCTGCAGAGCAGGGGTTGCCTTCTGCACTGTCAGAGTGTCAAGACGTGAATGCTGCGTTCTCCCCAGGGTGGCTGTGGGGTGTAAATGTAAATGTGCAGGCAGGGGTGCCCAGGGCTGTCCTGCAGAGCAGGGTCCCTGCACCCCAGGGCTGTGCCGGGCAGGGACTCTGCCGCCTGCCAGGGTCAGCGCTCAGCCTGCCCGGGAGAGCCCAACAACACTGAGGGGAGAAGATGTGGGGGGAAGGAGTGACACCCAAAATGACAGGGTCCTTCTGCTGTGGAGAGGGTGCTGTGTGGGTCAGGGCTGCTCACAGCTCCAGATCACCTGCAGGATTTTTCCAAGGGGATGCCTCAAGGACAAGATCAGTGCAAGGGTTACCAGACAGATAAGGAGCTTTCCTGAGCCTGTCTTTTCAGTTTCCTCTCCCAAGGGGTTGGGGTGCAGGAAAGGATAAAATGAAAATGAGCTCTCATGCTTAAACACGTCACTGAGACTCCTGAACTGCAGCTCTGAGTGATCAGTACATCTGCCAGAAGGCTCATGACATCCCTTCACCACCCCTCTGCCTGTGCACAGCACCTGCATCACCTTGGCTGGACCCGTCAGCCTTAGTCTGACCTGTCCTGTTTTCCAGCCTGCAAACAGGAAGATGCCCCCAGGCAGTGCCCTGTGAACAGGCAGGATCTGTAGGGCCAGGGGGAGTGCACAGAGGGTGGGATGGTCTGTGAGCACTGACAGGGAAGAGACATGGACAGGGAAACACCTCCCAGGGGAGAATCTCCAGGCAGCAGGGAAATGATCAGAAAGGAGAGGAAACCAAACCCGGAATGGTTATGGGAGGGAGAACAGAGAAAAGTCCTGTGACCCCCTGCAGTGCAGATCCCTCCTGTGAGCAGCCCCCTGGGCTCCTGTCCCACCCAGCAAAGCCTCTGCCCTCAGGGCCGGGGGCTCCAAGGCATGAAGCAGCTCCTGTGCAGCCACAGCTCCAGTTCCTCTGCAGAGCACAGGGGCTGAGAGCAGCTGCCCGGCAGTGTTGGTGTCTGGGAGGTGCTGCACAGCTGGGGAAGGGTGACGCTGTCTGAGTGCCCGGCTGCCTCTGCCCTGGCCTCTCTCACACCCACCCTCACCGCATTCTCCTTCTTGCTGCCCTGCTCTGGGTCACTGCTGTTGGGATCTTGTTCTTGCTGTCAGGCTCTCTGGGGATGGCAGTTTCAGCTGCAGAGCCACAGCCTGATCTTGTGGGTCCTTTCCTGCAGGTGTGTCCATGGGCACACGTGTCCCAGCTTTGCTCTGACCTGTGGGGTGTGGGCAATGCAGTCTGTGGGGCTGGGGAATGAGCCATGTGTGTCCTGGACTAAATGTTGGGTGCTGAGACCTTAGGAAAGGATGAGACCTGTCATGGTCTGAGGTGGATCCCTCTGTTCTCAGCAGTGCCTGGTGGCTTTTCAGGGTAACATGGGAGGGTGATCAGGCTCCATCTCAGAAAGGTGCCAGCCCAGGGCAGCTGGAGCAAGACAGAGGGACAGAGCAGCTGCCCTCACTCTGCACTGACCCACAGGCACCCTCTGGTCTCACAGGACTCGCTCTGTTCTCCCTGAGTGCAGCAGAAATGCTGAGGGTTTCTGACACCCAACAACACTCCCTAGGGTGGGAGGGCAGAAGGAGCTGTAGAAACACCAAACCTCTCAAACTCAGTTTCTCAGGCCTGGGGGTACAGATGCTGACAGTCCCTTCTGCACCAGGAGCGGTTCCAGCTGACAAAGCTGAACCCCAGGACTGGCCCCTCCCCACCCGATCACACAGGGTCAGGCTGAGTCCTCAGGAGCCCCTGGGCAGAGACCCTGCTCTTCATTGCACACTCATCAAGCACCGACGAGGGCTCAGCCAGGACGTTCTCCTGGAAAAAGAAAAGTGTCTCTTTGTGTGACAGGGTGGGAGGGTCTGTGGGAAATGGGTTTGATTATTCCCAGAGAAGTCTCATCTAAACCTTCACTATCTTTTCCTCCTATGACAGGTTTCCCATGACCATCAGCAGCAAATGTCCAACAGCAGCTCCATCACCCAGTTCCTCCTCCTGCCGTTCACAGACACACGGGAGCTGCAGCTCTTGCACTTCTGGCTCTTCCTGGGCATCTACCTGGCTGCCCTCCTGGGCAACGGCCTCATCATCACCACCATAGCATGGGACCAGCACCTCCACACCCCCATGTACTTCTTCCTGCTCAACCTCGCCCTCCTCGACCTGGGCGCCATCTCCACCAGTCTCCCCAAATCCATGGTGAATTCCCTCTGGGACACCATGACCATTTCATACATGGGATGTGCTGCACAGCTCTTTTCATTTGTCTTCTTGGTAGTGGCAGAGTATTCAATGCTCACGGTCATGTCGTACGACCGCTACGTTGCCATCTGCAAACCCCTGCACTACAGGACCCTCCTGGGCAGCAGAGCTTGTGTCCACATGGCAGCAGCTGCCTGGGCCACTGGGTTTCTCAGTGCTCTGCTGCACACGACCAATACATTTTCACTGCCCCTGTGCAAGGGCAATGCCCTGGGCCAGTTCTTCTGTGAAATCCCCCAGATCCTCAAGCTCTCCTGCTCACACTCCTACTTCAGGGAAGCTGGGCTTCTTGTGGTTAGTATATTAGTAGTATTTGGCTGTTTTGTGTTCATTGTGGTGTCCTATGTGCAGATCTTCAGGGCGGTGCTGAGGATCCCCTCTGAGCAGGGACGGCACAAAGCCTTTTCCACCTGCCTCCCTCACCTGGCTGTGGTCTCCCTGTTTGTCAGCACTGGTGTGTTTGCTGACCTGAAGCCCCCCTCTATGTCCTCCCCATCCCTGGACCTGGTGGTGTCTGTTCTGTACTCGGTGGTGCCTCCAGCAGTGAACCCCCTCATCTACAGCATGAGGAACAGGGAACTCAAGGAGTCTATAAGGAAAGTGATGACTGTTCGCTTTTCAAAAGCAGTAATAAAGTGACCTCCTGCTTCTGCATGTCACTTGTAATATAACGCATTACTATTTCAACCTGAGTTCTGTAGCTTTTGTGGTTTTGTTTGTTTGTTTGTTTGTTTTTCTCTTTAGTGTTTGTTTTTCTTGCTTATATTAATGCTATTCACAAGCAAAATTATTTGTCTTCCTATGGCTGTGTCCATATCTACCTGTCTGGTGTGTCCCATAGTCTTTGTGTAAATAAGGAGCTGTAATCTTTGTGTGTATAAATGAAATAAAGGACCCCGCACTGACTTGTTTGCCCAGAATCCTCTCTCTGGGATCTCTGGGGCTGCAGGAGCCATGTCTGTGTGCTGAGGGGGACTGAGCAGGAGCCACCCTGAGCTGGGTCTTCCTCCCACCCTGACCAACGTGAATCTGCGGACTCACCCCATGGCCCTGGGCACCACAGCCCACTTGCTCTGCAGAGCAGCACCGCCAGGTTGGGGCTGTATGGAGCATGGGAAGGGGGGCAGGAACAGCTGGCCAGGTCAGCATAGCTCAGCTCTCTTGGGAAAGGGCTCTGTGGGGAGACGGGATGTTCCAGGAGAAGAGTGGGGCACTGTATGTGTGCAGGAAAGACATGGAACGAGAAACCCTTTGCTGCAGGTGGCAGCTTGGGGCAGGTGGCCCTGGCACTGTGGCAGCAGGACCTTCCTGAGGATCCCCTAGGCCAAATGTCTCATGCTGTCCTGGGGAGCCAGTCTGGACCTGGGTCTGGAGCTGCCTGTGCTGGAGACCCACTCAGCATGCTGGCTGGATGAACATTCTCACTGTCCTTCATTCTCACTGGTCCCCACTGCTGTGGGACCAGTTCCAGTTCCAGTGTGGCTGCTCTGCGGGCTCGGCTGGGGAGAGGGCAGGGGGGTGGCACAATTCAGGAGGGGGTGGGAGGGCTGAACTGGCAAATGCCCCAGAGAAGAAAATACCAGTGAACGGCTGAAGTGTGTGAGTGTGCAGGGCTGGCACACAGCAGTGCCCTCTCCCAGCCAGGCCTCCTGGGAGAGCCCTGAAGCACCAGCAGAGCAGGGGCTGGTGTGTGCCCGTGTTCATGGGACAACCTGGGGAAACTGGCCCAGCACAGTCACCACAGACCAGCCCCTCATAACCACCTTTTCCTGCACTGGCCCTTCACCCCAGCTGAGAGAGGCTGTTCATCCCTCAACACAAGAACACTGAATGAGTAAGTCAGAAGCCAATGTTTCCACTGTATGGATGAGATATGAGCATGCATATCATGTATATAAGATGAACCCGACTCAGTACAGACACCATCAGCTATTCTTGCATGTTCCATGAAGGCCTGAATACAGCACTTGGATGTGCTGCCTTGAACTGAGGTCCCCATGTCCATTCCTCATGACGTGGGACATGAGGATGGCCATGCCTAAGGATCTGGACATGCTGGATCATGGGGCTGAGGCCTATTGGCTGAGGCTTAACAAGGCCAAGTGCTGGGTCCTACACTTGGGTCACAACAACCCCAGGCAGCGCTAGAGTCTCAGGGAGGAGTGGCTGTAAAGCTGCCTGGTGGAAAGGGATGTGCGGGTGTCGAGCAATAGCTGGCTGAATATGAGCCAGAATGTTTCCAGGTGGCCAAAAAGGCCACCAGCATCCTGGCTTGTATCAAGAATAGTGTGGCCGGCATGACTAGAGAAGTGATTGTGCCACTGCTCTCGGCACTGGTGAGGCCGCACCTTCAATCCTGTGTTGAGTTTGGGGCCCCTCATCTCAAGAAGGACATTGAGGTACTAGAGAGAGTGAAGAGGAGGCGACAAAGCTGCTCAGTGTCTGGAGCACAAGTGTGATGAGGAGCGGTTGAGGGAGCTGGGGCTGTTCAAGCCTGGAGAACAGGAGGCTGAGGGGAGACCTTCTCACTGTCCACAGCTGCCTGACAGGAGGTTGCAATATGGCGGGTCTTGGTCTCTTCTCCCAAGTAGCAAGTGATAGGACAGGAGGAATTGGCCACAATTTGCACCAGGGGAGGTTTAGCTTGGTTATAAGGAAAAAAGTATTTCCCGGAAAGGGTTGTCAGGCATTGGAACAGGCTGCCCAGGGCAGTGGGGGAGTCACCACCCCTGGAGGGGTTTAAAGGTGTTTAGACGAGGTTCTCAGGGACATGGTTTGATGCGAGAGCTGGGCTGTGGTTGGACTCAATGATCCCAAGGCTCTCTTCCTATGAGAGTATTCTATGATTCTATGATTCTGCCTCAGCTGAGAGTCCACAAAGCCAACTCAGTTATGGACACCTGGCACAACCCTGACATTTCTGTGTGTGACTCTGGGAACAAACCCCACTGACCCAGTGAGATTCGCCTCAGTTGCCCTGTGATTCTGGATTGTGTTTTCAAAATGACAGTGCAATCGAGGAGGTCCTGGCATCCGTCAAACCCATCTTCAAGAAAGGCAGGAAGGAGAATGGGGAGAATCACAGGCTGCTCAGCTTGCCTGTGTCCCTGGGAAGGTGATGGGACAAGTCCTCCTGCAGCCATCTGCAGGCACTTGAAGGACAAGAAAGAAACTTGTGAACCAAAATGGGCAGGGGAGAGACAGGCACGTTGTGTGTATGAAATTGTGCCAGGCCTTGGACATGGTCTCCCGTGGTGCCCTTATAGCCCAATTGATGCTGTTTGGGCTGAAGAAGTGGATGCTTGGTGGGAAGTTCACTGAAACATCAAGCCCAAATATTATCTGTGATGCAGTGTCATCTGTGCAGTTAGTGTGTCATCCCCCAGTGACCAGCATTTGGGCCAAAACTGCTGAAGGTCTTTACTCTCCCTCCTGTGCTGTGATGGAGTTGACGCAAACCTGAGCGAAGACCTTGAAGAACCTCACCTGGTCACCCTGCTTTGGGAAGGAGAGTGAAACAAGATGTTCAGGGCTCTCTTCAAACCTGACTGACTCTAAGATTCAATGAATCTTTCCCCTGGACACGTTTTTGAATATAGAATATCTGCAGAGAAGAAAAAAAAAAAAAAAAAGAGGCAGAAGAGGAAATAGAAATGATGTCAACATAAAAACAATAGTTACTGCAAAGAAAGTTTCTCCACTCAAGCATTTAGAGGGAAATACATTTGTTTAATTTGATACAACAAGCATACTGTTATCTGGTCAGGCACTGGGCTATGGGGAGGGGGATGGATGGGTTCGGTATTATGAGGACAGCTGAGTCTCAGACACTCATAATCCAGTCAGAATCATGTGGCTGTGAAGGGGACAGTGGGGTCAGTTCTGTGTCTGGAGGTGACAGCCCAGCAGCAGGGACATGGCTGGGAAAGAACCTCTGCCCAAGTGCCCACAGGCCCTACCCAGGAAGAGAGACAGGTTGTCATGTCCATCCCACCGGAGAACATGACGGGACATCGGCAGGGACATGGTCGTGTCTGTCAGAGAAGCTGAAAGGCCAGCAGCACTCATGGGATTTAGAAGATCATGGCAAGGTGACTTCTCTCTGGTCAGGTAAAAGACCACAAGAAGCCTAACAGGTTGATTCCCTGCATGAAGGGCAGTTTGTGAGATGGTTGAGCTTTTCTTGATAGTGGGAAGAAGCAGGAAAGAGAAAAAAGAAGTCTACTTGGAAGGTGAGGAATGGATATGAGGAAGAAGAAATGTCACTGGAAGGGCAGTGCTGTGTTGCAAGAGGTGACCCAGAGGGAGCTGGATCAGCCCATGGTTTGTGTGCCAAAGAGCAGCCAGTGAGGGTGCAGACACAGCAGTGAAGGTGCAGAAATGCTGGGTGAGAGCAGGTGGGGAAGCGAGATGGGTGTCTGCAGCCTGCAGGGAAAGAGGCTGGATGTCATGGCTTCTCTTTTCTGCTTCAGAAAGCAAACCAAGGGGTTTCTCACCATCAGAGCTGAAGAAAAGACTCAAAGGAGACCTCATGGTGGCTACAGCTTCCTCACAAGGGGAGAAGGAAGGGTAGGTACTGATCTCTTCTCTGTGGTGACTAGTGAAGGAGCCCAATGTAATGGCAGGAATATGTGTCAGGGGAGGTTTAGGTTGGACATGAGGAAAAGGTTCTTCCCCCAGAGGTGCTGGACACTGAACAGGCTCCCCAGGGAGGTGTCACAGCCCCAACCTGACAGTGTTCAAGAAGAGACTGGACAATGTCCTCAGACACACGGGGTGACCTGTGGGGTGTCCTGTGCAGGGACAGCAGTTGGACTCCATGATCCTTTGGGTCCTTCCAACTCAGGACATTCCAATATTCTATGAAATACTAGGTGAAAAGTCCTTGTTTTCATGGTACAGATGAGTTGCAAACATACACATCATGTGCATGTCCAGTGTGTGCATGTGGTGAGATGAACCCAAGTGAGCACAAATGCCATCAGCTACTCCTTGGGGTGCCATAAAGGTCAGTGGGACAGAGATGGTGTTCAGGGGTCTCTTCCAACCTGCGTTATTGTAGGATTCCATGAATCTTTTCCTTGGAGATATAAAATGCCCCAGAATAAATACAGCAGCTCCTCTGAGGAACGTTTCTCCACTCAAACCCTTGATAGGAAATCTATCAGATACATTTGATGAAAGCAGCTTAGTTTGATCTGCTCACACACTGCACCACAAGGAGGGTGATGGTGCATATGATGTTGTGTGGTCACTGTGTCTCAGGAACTCATAGTCCAGTAGGAACCAATGGCTGTGGAGGGCACTGTGAGGTCACTTCTGCCTCTGCAGGGGATTGGCCAACAGCAGGAACAGGGCTGGGAAAGGACTGTGAGGTCACACACACGAGACGAGCAATCGGGCCCAATCAGCATGGCTGGATGAAAGGCAGGTCCTGCTTGACCACCCTGATCTCCTTCTGTGACAAGGTGACCGGCTGAGCAGATGAGGGAAAGTCTGTCGTGGGGAGTGAATCCGCCACATGGGCTGTGGGTGTTGTGTCCTTAGACTGCAGTAAAGCCTTTGACACCGTGTCCCACAGCATCTCCTGGAGAAGCTGCAGCTCATGGCCTGGATGGTGTATGTGCGATGGGTAAAGAACTGGCTGGAAGGCATTTTGTCCCCTAGAGCCATTTGTCCCCTTCCTATTCACATGGGCATCCCATGAATGCATCACTGCTCTACCCCAGTGTAGACAGGCACAAGGCCTTCTCCTCCTGGACCTCTCACCTCACCTGTGCCACTGGTTTCTCCAGCACCCTCATCCTGGACTGTGGGATGCCCAGAACAGCCCTCCCGAGACAGTTTGACAAAGTCTTTTTTCTCCACCATCCCCACATCCCTGCTCAATCCCCTCATGTACAGCTCAAGGAACAGAAAGGTTGGGTGCAAGTGGGGCATTGAGAAAAATGGTCAGGAAAGCTTAGAGGTGCACAGAGAGCCCATCAACATGTTGGCAAGCTGCTCTCTTCTGAACAAGCCCAGAAGACCAGCACAGCATTTGCTGTGTCCCAGAAACTCGCCTGGAAGGTTGCGATATGGAGAAAAGGTTTGGTCTGGGAAGGGACAGACAGGTGCTGGTGGAACTGGCTGGTGTGACCATGAGACATCTCTCCAACACCTCAGAAAAGTCCTGGCTCTCAGGGAGGCTGCATGGTTCTCTGAGAAAGAAAATATCAGAAATGACTTATCATAGAACAGTTGTGGTTGGAAGAGACCCTCAAGATCATCAAGTCCAACCATAACCTAAATCTGGCACTAAACCATGTCCCTAAGAACCTCTTCTGTATGTATTTTAAACACCTTCAGTGATGGTGACTCCACAACCTCACTGGGCAGTCTGTTCCATTGCTTCAAAACCCTTTCCCTGAAGAATTTATTCCTCATATCCAATCTAAACCTTCTCATGTGCAACTTGAGGCCATTTCCTCTTGTCCTATCACTTGCTCCTTGGGACAAGAAACCAACAACCTCCATGATAAAACCTCCTTTCAGGTAGTTGTAGATAGTGACAAGGTCTCCCCTCAGCCTCCTGTTCTCAAGGCTGAACAGCCCCAGCTCCCTCAACCGCTCCTCGTCAGACTGGTGCTCCAGACCCTTCACCAGCCTTGTCACCCTCCTCTGAACTCTCTCCAGCACCTCAGTGTCTTCCTTGCCATGAGGGCCCTAAAACAGACCCCAGGAATCAAGGTGCAGCCTCACCAGTGCCCAGTACAAAGGGATGATCACTTCTCTAGTCCTGCTAAAGCTCTGATTGAATCAAGGCTTGAACACCTTGGTGTGACCAGTTGGTGACAGGTTGGACTGCAGACTCCTGAGGTCCCTTCAACCTCAGTTCTCTCATGATCCCATTGTGATGTTGGGCTCTGTTTCAGACTGGAGCAGAGCAGGCGATGATGGGGCAGGATCCACCTGTGCTGTAGGTGACCATCTAAACCAACATCTCAGCCCGTGAACCAGCCAACCCCTCAGTGTGACTCGCTCTGGGCAACGTGTGAGGAGTCCTGGGCAGGGAAGGTTCAGAGGGCATGGGGCGCTGTGCAAGACACAACATGATCTTGGCTTCATGCCTGCAGGCCCATCAGATGTCAGTTGATGTCAATGGATATTAAAATAAGAGGAACTGAAGACAAAGATCCAAAGCAGAGGTAGGTGTCAACATACTTTTTTTTTGTTTCTTTGGTGTGGTGTCTCTTCTTTAAAAAGGAAAGAGTTCTCCAGAACTGGGCATGGGTTTAGGACACAAATGTCTTCAGCTCCAGGGACACAAACACCTGGTGCCAGTGTAGATGCCCCGGGAACCCCTGCCCAGGCTCCACCTGCACTGCAAGGTGCTCTGGTCTCCCCAGGTCCTGTGTGATAGATGCCAATCCCAGGCCAGCACCTCAGGTACACTGGGCCCCTAAAATGGCCCTGGCTGTTTATGGTGAGACAGCTGATGAAAGATGTACTAAGGGTATGAGAAGAAATATTGGTCTTCCCCTGTACTTCTATTACCAACACTCTAGTATTTCATCTCCCTCGTCATTCAGGAGTTCCCACCTCTCCTGATTAAATGTCCCTGCCCAAGGACAACTTTCCAGCACTGTCTGGACGTTTGCCCTTCCCAGTGCTCTCAGGTTTCTCCTCCACTTGCTCTTTGGTCATTCAGTGGCCTCTCAGCTGTCTGGTTTCTGCTTTGAGCTTCAGGGAGTTACAAACTTGCCCCATTCTTCAGAGCTCTAATTAACATGGCAGTCAACACGTTCATTGTGTTTATTTTGATCCTCTCCTATCTCTCTGTCTAAACCAGTTCTTGTGTGGGTGTCCCTTGTGGATGCTGGACCTCATCAGATCCAGCTTACACACACAGCTGAGGAAAGTGTTTTGCTGTTTATTAAACTGATGTAGGAAAAGTGATGCAATCTCTGGTGGCCAATGAGGGAACCGGCAGACTGGGGGTGGGGGTGAGGAGCCAGGTTGTCCATACAGTGTCCAGCCTCAAGGACTGTTCTCCTGCCTGTCCAGATGTCTTCAGGAGACCCTCGGGATCAATGTCCAGTGTAGAATGCTGCTGTCACTTCTTCTATACACTGAAAAATGATAGAAAACACCCTGGAAAGAAAAACCCTCCTTTATGAAATCTTCTTTGAAACCTTCATCAGCAAGTGTCCCATTGAAACCTCTCCAGTTAGTTCTACAAGTCTTGAAGATTTGAAGGAAATTACAGAAAGAAACATGGCTTGTTAGGGCTTTCTGTGTTTTAATGAGCCCCGTGGCGTGTTTGGTGCTGAGTCCATGAACCTCAGATACCAAGGACAGGCTGAAGAATCTGCTCAAGAAGTCCAAGTCAGAACAAACTCCAAAGTACCTTGAAGCATTAATGGGCCCCACTGAGGGCTGTTCCTGACAAAGCCTCCCCAGGGACTCGTTAGAGCAGATAATTGGAGGCAGTGATTGCATCAGGCAAAGGCAAAGTGCAGCAGCTCTGATGCTGAGAAAGCCCTTGGTTTGTCTGATGAAGGACAATGGCCAAGCCTTGAGCCCCTGCCCCTGGGAAGGGAGATCCTGTCCCTCACAGGTGGCTCAGGTTCTTCCTGGGGCTGTGGGGAGTGCGATGCCCAGTGCAGGACAATGGTGTGACACTCCCTGGGGATGCAAGGAGGCAATGGGGAGCCATGGCCATGACAACCATGTGTCTCCTCTAAGACCTCACTGGCAGGGACATCAGCCATAGCCAAGGGGACAAAGACCTTGGCTCTTTCAGGGACATCCAGCCTTGCCAGTGCCCTTGGCCATCTCCACCACAGTCCATCCTGCACTGTCCCAGGCCTGTGGCTGTTTCCCCATAGGCTGCAGACACCCCATGCACTTCCCCACCTTGTTCTCAGCCCAGTGTGTCCCCACCTGTGCTGCTGTCTCTCCATCCTCACCAGCTGTTCCTGGAAACACAAAGCCATGGCTGATCCAGAGTCCTTCTGAATGACCACAGCACTGCGCTCAGAATGACATTTCTTTATCCTGAGCTCCACTCTGGACCTCCAGAGCTGCAGTGTCTGATGGTTTTCCTTTCTCATGCTGTTTCCCACTACAAAAAAAAAAAAAGTGCCATCATCTTGGAAAGTGATTTTCAAGAGTTCTTGAGCCACTATTATCCTTCCCTCTCAATGTTCTATCCCAGCCAGCAACTAAGACCACAATAGCTGCTCACGTATTCCTCCAACCTATTAAGTGCGATATGGAAGATAACCGAAGTGAATGGAGAAACCCGTGGGTTCAGAAACAGCATTTTAATAAGACAATAAAAATAGTATAATATACTACTACTATGTATATAATTAAATGAAATGAAACTTAAAAATTAAAATGATTCTATGAAACACTAGGTCAAAAATCTATGTTTTCATTGTACAGATGAGATGTAAACACATGGCTCAGGGCTCTTCCTGGGACCGTGGGATGTGGGTGTGCAAGGCCCAGGGAAGGACAACACTGGGACAACAACTTCCAGCTTCCCCATGGGGCTGCAAGGAGGCACCGAGGCCCCAGTGCCATGAGGACAACATGTCTTCTGCTGGGCCTCAGTGGCAGAGACAACTGCCCTGGCCAAGGGGACAGAGACCTGGGTTCTGTGGGTCCCTTCCAGCCTCACAGCGCCCTTTGCCATCTCCACCACAGGCTGTTCTACACGGTGCTACCCCTGCCCCTCTTTCCCTGCAGGCTGCAGACACCCATCTCGCTTCCCCACCTGCTCTCACCCAGCATTTCTGCACCTTCACTGCTGTGTCTGCACCCTCACTGGCTGCTCTTTGGCACACAAACCATGGGCTGATCCAGCTCCCTCTGGGTCACCTCTTGCCCCACAGCACTGCTCTTACAGTGACATTTTTAACTCCTGATATCCAGTCTCCACTTCCCCATCTGCACTTAGTGGCTTTGTTTTTTTTTCTCTGCTGCTTTTTCCCACTACTTGAGAAAGCTTCACCACCTCAGAAACTGCCCATCAAGCAGAGATCCCAACCTGTTATTCTTCTAGTCGTCTTGCAGTTGACCAGAGAGAAGTAATCTCACCATGATTTCCTAAATCCCATGAGTGCTGCTGGCCTTTCAGCTTCTCTGATACACACGACCATGTCCCTGCTGCTGTCCCACCATGTTCTCAGGTGGGATGGATGTGACAACCTGTCTCCAAGATCTCTTCCTGGGTAGGATCTGTCATACTTGGGCAGAGGTTCTTTCCCAGCCGTGTCCCTGCTGCTGGGCTGTCACCTCCAGAGACAAAACTGGCCTCACTGTCCCCTTCACAGCCACATGATTCTGACTGGATTATGAGTGTCTGAGACACAGCTGACCTCATAATACCATAACTATCCATCACCTTTTTTATGGCCCAGGACCCGATCAGATAAAAGTATACTTGTTTTATCAAATTTATCAAGTATATTCCCTACTAGAGATTTGAGTTGAAAAACACTCTTCAGAGGAACTGCTGTATTTTTGTTGACAACATTTAGAACTCCTTTTCTGTCTTTTATTCTTTTTATTCTTCCTCTGCCTATTCTGCCTTCAAAATCCTCTCCAAGGGAAAGGTTCATTGAATCGCAGAATAACTTCAGGTTTGAAGAGAGCCCTTGTCTCACTTGTCTCACTGTCCTGCTCCAGGCAGGGTTAACCAGTTGAGGTTGTTCAAGGGTTCCTCACAACTATGCATCATTCACAGAGAAGCTGAATGTGCACTCGTCACATCATAGAGAGGGAGAATAAAGACGTTTAACAGTGTTGGTCCAAGTGCTGGTCACTGAGGGATGCTACTAGTAACTGGCGGCACGGAGGGCTTTGTACCGCTGATGACATTTGGCTTGATTGTCCAGCCAACTTCCCACCCAGCTTCCAATTCTCCAGCCCAGAGATCACTGATCTGGCTACTAGGACACCAAGGAACACCATGTCTGTGACCCTGCAAAATTCTGGGTATGGCGGTAGGTTGACCAGCCATTAATTCTCCTTCATGCTTTTCATGCAGATGGGTTCGATATCTGCCTTTCCAAAGACCTCAGAAACCCTCTTACCACTTTGTCTTACTTTTGAGAGCACAACCCAGAATCACAGGCAAGGGTGACAGCAGACAGGAGCACTTGCAATGAGCCTGTCCCAGCAGCTGAGATGAATCTCACTGGGACACTGAGGTTTGTTCCTGGAGTCACACACAGAAATGCCAGGGTTCCGTCAGGCATCCAGATCTGAGTTGGTCTCAGGACTCCTTGTGCACCCAGGGATGTTCAGAGACAGTCTGTCCCTTTTACACACAGAGGCAGGAGTCACATTGTCCCTCTGGCCTCTTGTTGCCACTCCAAAGGGGTGGGAGACACCTCAGCTCTGGTGTGTCACCTGCTCTGCACTAATCTGAGATGTCCCACGTCATGAGGAATGGACACGGGGAGCTCAATTAAGGAAGCACAACCCAGTGCTGCATTCAGACAGTTTCCCATGGGGTGTTACTTCCAACAGGAAGTGACCTCAGGACCTTGTGTGTGCCACAGGTTTTCATGGAACCCCAAGGAACAGTTGATGATGTTTGTGCTCACTCGTGTTCATGTCACACAGTATCACAGTATCACAGTATCACAGTATGTTTGGGATTGGAGGCGACCTCATAAGATCATCCAGTCCAACCCCCTGCTGGAGCAGGAACACCCAGGTGAGGTTGCACAGGAACATGTCCAGGGGGGTTTTGAATGTCTGCAGAGAAGGAGACGCCACAACCCCCCTGGGCAGCCTGGGCCAGGCTCTGGCACCCTTACTGAGAGAAGGTTTTTCTCAAATTTAAGTGGAACCTCTTGTGTTCCAGCTTGATCCCATTACCCCTTGTCCTGTCATTGTTTGCCACCGAGAAGAGCCTGGCTCCATCCTCATGGCACTCACCCTTTATATATTTATAAACATTAATAAGGTCATCCCTCAGTCTCCTCTTCTCCAAACTAAAAGAGACCCAGCTCCCTCAGCCTTTCTTCATAAGGGAGGTGCTCCACTCCCTTAATCATCTTCGTTGCCCTATGCTGGACCCTCTCCAGCAGTTCCCTGTCCTTCTGGAACTGAGGGGCCCAGAACTGGACACAATATTCCAGATGGGGTCTCACCAGGGCGGAGTAGAGGGGAAGGAGGACCTCTCTCGATCTACTAGCCACCCCCCTTGTAATACACCCCAGGATGCCATTGGCCTTCCTGGCCACAAGGGCCCAGTGCTGGCTCATGGTCATGTCACCTCACATACATGATGTGTGTGCTCACATCTCATCTGTACAAAGCAAACCCAGACTGCTGAACTACTCATTCAGTGTCCATCCATGGAGGGAAGAACAACCTCTGTGGGTGAGAGGCCAGTGCTGCAAATGGAGGTTGTGAGGGGCCCGTCCATGACGATGCCCTGGGGCAGATTCTGTGGGGTGTCCAGTGCACAGGGGCACAGCCCAGCCCCTGCTCTGCTGGTCCTGCAGGTCTCTGGCAGGAGCCTGGCTGTGAGAGGACACTGCTGTGTGCCAGCCCTGCACACACACACTGTTCAGCTGTACCCTGGGGTTTAATCTGTGGGTGACTTTTGTAGGAATATGCTTGAGCGAAACTTTTCAAGAAGATATAAACCATCATGCACTGCCCATAGGAGATCACCATTATGTCTGGAAAGGCTGTTGTGAGGCCAGCTCTGTCACAGCAGTGCCCATTGCCTGTCCCTGCCTGCGCCCACAGCACTGACACACAGCAGGACGGTGACCAAGCTGCCAGAGCACTCAGGCCTTGCACCAACACCAGGGATGAGAAGGAGAGTGTGGGAGTGGAACCAGAACAGCTCTGGAAGAACAAGCGCTGCTGCTCCCTGGCAGGGCTGCCAGGATGGACTCTTTTCTTCTCCTTCCATCACAGAAACTGTCCCTGCAGATCCAAAAGGCCTTGCAGGAAGGATATAGTGAAGGACATAGTGATACAGTGTCACTACAGAACCCTTTATTTTGTTTAAATACACACAGATCATGGCTCCTCATTTACACAACCAGTGGTTATAAAATAAAAGCAGACAGTGATTTAGATTTATTGCTTCAGAAAACACTAAGATATGAGTTTCCAGAGGGCATCCTTGAGCTCCTGGTTCCTCATGCTGTAGATGAGGGGGTTCACTGCTGGAGGAACCACTGAGTAGAGAGCAGACACCAGCAGGTCCAGGGAAGGAGAACAGATGGAGAGGGGCTTCAGGTGGGCAAACATGGCAGTGCTGACAAACAGGGAGACCACGGCCAGGTGAGGGAGGCAGGTGGAAAAGGCTTTGTGCCGTCCCTGCTCAGAGGGGATCCTCAGCACGGCCCTCAAGATCTGCACATAGGACACCACGATGAACACAAAACAAATAAAACCTAAACAGGCACTGACCACAAGAAGCCCAAGTTCCCTGAGGTAGGAGAGTGAGCAGGAGAGCTTGAGGATCTGGGGGATTTCACAGAAGAACTGGCCCAGGGCATTGCCCTTGCACAGGGGCAGTGAAAATGTATTGGCCGTGTGCAGCAGAGCATTGAGAAACCCAGTGGCCGAGGCAGCTGCTGCCATGTGGACACAAGCTCTGCTGCCCAGGAGGGTCCCGTAGTGCAGGGGTTTGCAGATGGCAACGGAGCGGTCATAGGACATGACGGTGAGGATATAAAACTCTGCAAAAATGAAAAACAAAAACAGAAAGACCTGCGCAGCACAATCTGAATAGGAAATGGCCCTGGTGTCCCAGAGGGAATTTGACATGGACTTGGGGACAGTGGTGGAGATGGAGCCCAGGTCGAGGAGGGCGAGGTTGATGAGGAAGAAGTACATGGGGGTGTGGAGGTGCTGGTCCCAGGCTATGGTGGTGATGATGAGGCCGTTGCCCAGGAGGGCAGCCAGGTAGATGCCCAGGAAGAGCCAGAAGTGCAAGAGCTGCAGCTCCCGTGTGTCTGTGAACGGCAGGAGGAGGAACTGGGTGATGGAGCTGCTGTTGGACATTGGCTGCCTGTGGGCATGAGGACCTGTGCGAGGAGGAAAAGGCAGTGACAGGTTAGGGGAGACTTCTCTGAGGAAAATAAACATGCTGTTTCTGATGGAAAACGCCCTCCCTGATGGAGGGATGTTTCCGCTCATTCTCTCTTTCTACCAGCTGAGAAAAAACAGTTCATCACAGTTTAAAAGACAGCTTGGGCATCTGGTTTCCACGAACACAGCTCTGGGGCAAAACCCCCTGAGTTGGTGTCAGAACAAAAACTGGCCCACACTCCCACCCCAACCCCAGAGAGCAAGAGCAGCAGGGACAGGTGGAGAAACAGGGAAGAACACTGCAGTGCTACCAGAAAATAAAGCAAGGACAGAAAGGCAGACGGGCATGCTGTGGAACCTTCTCCTGACCCGGCTGTGCTGCTGCCACTCACATTATCACACTGTAGAGCAAGTACTTTTAGCACCTTATTTGTGTACCCCGTTCCAGGAACCCTTCCCCTGGAGGTCCAGCTGCTGAGGTGGAGACTCGTGACCTGGACCCCATGGCTTTGGGGCAGAGGGTCTGCTGGGCAGGAGAGGAGACCAGGGGTTGCACTGGGAAATGTGTCTGCACTAGAAAGGATGTGAGAGACATTCCTAAATCCCATCCCCAGCATTTCTGATAGCAGTTAAGTCTTCCTGCCCATGTCTGTGCTGCCTGCAGCTGTGTGTCTGTCCCTGGTCTGCTCCCTGTCAGTGTCACAGACCCTGTCCCACCCGCTGTGTGCTCAGCTCTGTCCTGCTCACACCTCCTGGCACTGCCCAGGGGCAGCTCTGTGTGTGCAGGGGCTCAGGAGCAGCTCAGACCAGTCCTAACGAGAACTGGGGTCTCAGTGTCTTCTCCAAAGAGAGAAATAAATCCCCATCTCCCACTGCACAACCAGACGAGCAAGAGTGGAAACCTGAAAGCACAGACTCCTTCCCTTGCAGCTGTTCCTGTATTGAAGTCGTTGTTCAGAAGGACCCTCTGCCATGTCTGTGGGGGGATCTGGAGCTCTGAGCAGCCCTGACCCACACAGCCCCCTTCAACCCCACAAGCTCCCTGCCTGCCCTGCCGGGGGTCGCTCCTTCCACCCACAGCTGCTGCCGTGGGATCTCCCGGGCAGGCTGAGCGCTGACCCTGGCAGGCGGCAGAGTCCCTGCCCGGCACAGCCCTGGGGTGCAGGGACCCTGCTCTGCAGGACAGCCCTGGGCACCCCTGGGTGCTCACCCGGCTTCACAGCTGTTCAACATGGCCTGACAAGAGCCCCGTCCTTACAGACCCCACAAGCTGTGCCTGTGCCAGTTTTAGGAGGTGCCTCCAGGAGCTACAGCTGCACTGCCCTGCACCCAGAGACTTACCATGGCAAGGGCTGCAAAGGTTTCTCCTCTAGTGAGCTCTCAGTCATCCTCCCAGTCCTGACCACCTTTAATCTCTCTCTGCCTTGCTCGTCTCCCGAGATCCCCAGGCAGAGCCCTCAGCCCTGCTGCGTGTGCAGAGGAGCTGCTCCTGGGCAGAGCTGTCTCTCTGCAGCGCTGCCGCTGCCATGAGCTCCCTGTGTCCCAGGAGCCCAGCCCAGCTCAGCAGCACTGGAGCAGCCCAAGGCGCTTTAATGACCCCTCTGGTGGGTTTGGTGCTGAGTCCATGGACCTCAGACCCTGAGGGGAAGCTGAAGAAACTTCTCAAGAAGTCCAAGTCAGATGCAAACTCCAAAGTTTCTTGTAATGTTAATGGGTCCCACTGAGGAAAACAACTGAGAAACTGTCCCAGGGTCTGTTCAGATCAGAAATATGGAGGCAATAATGAAAGGTCAGGAAAAGCAAAGTAAAGGTGTCTCTGATGCTAAGTAAACCTGGATGTGTTTCATTAACCAAAGGGCCAAACCTTGACTCCCCTTTGGAAATCAGATCCTGTCCCTCCCACGTTGCCCAGGGCCCTTCCTGGGACAGTGTGATGTGGGGCTGTGCAAGGCCAAGGGCAGGACTATGGTCCCACCCCTCCCAGGTTCCTGGCTGGGAACAAGAGGCCATGAGGCCCCTGTTCTGCAAGGACAAGGTGTCTCCTCACAGGCATCAGAGGTGCAGACAACAGCCACAGCCAAGGGGAGAAGGAGCTCATGTCTGGTGGGGCTTTCAGCCTCTTTACATCCCGTGATCATCTCCACGACAGCCTGTCCTGTGCTGTGGCATCCCCTGCACCTCTGTCCCTGCAGGCTGGAGACATCCCCCCTGCTGCCCCACCTTGCTCCTGTCTGAGCATCTTCCTTCCTTTGCTGAGATCTCTCCATCCTCCCCAGCTGCTCCTTGAAGCACAAAGCCTTGGGCTGATGCAGACTCCCTCTGCTGACCTGCTCCCCCACAGCACTGCCCTTCCACTCTCATTCCTTTCTGCCCATTTCCAGCCTGGACCTCCCCAGCTGCACTTTGGGCCATTATTTCTTTCTCAAGCTCTTTCCCACTCTGAAGAAAAACTCCACCACCTCTGAATCCACCCTTCAAGCACTCTCAGGCTACTCCTGCACTGCTGCAGCCTCCCCAGCGCTGCTGGGCCAAAGCAGCCCAGGTCCCTCAGCACCCCACACCATGTGCACAAGGTGCTGAACCTGCCTTGGCACAGCCCTGCACTCTCCAGTTCCTCCCTGCTGCTCCAAACTGGGAAGCCGCACGCTGGCACACACCCGTGTGTGTGGGTCACACCAGTGCTGAACCGAATGGGATGAGAACTGCAGGTGTCTGGGTCCCCACGCTCCTCCTCATGCAGCCCCGTGTGCAGCTGCCTTGTTCATGGTGAGCGTGCACCACGGGCTGGTGTGGGGACCTTGTAGTGCCCAGGCCCTTCTCCTCAGGGTCACTGCTCAGCGTGTCAGGTCCTGCTCTGTCCTGATGGATGGGGTTGTTCTCCTGCCCCGATACAGAACTGGTCACTTCCCTTTTTAAATCTTTAGAGCTTTCTGATGGGTGAACACCAGATTTTCATAAGGTCTGCACTCTCCCTTGACTGAAGCTCCATTTGTTCAGCTCATAATGTTTGCATGCAGACGGCTTATTCTGATAAGGGGGTCTCTCCCAAGATACCAGGATGTGGAGTTGAAGGGCACTACAAATACCATCTCCTGCAGAAACTGTGGGGCCTTGGGCGTCTGATACTCAAAATGTCAGAGGTCTGGACTTTGAGGGGAAGTTTCCCTTCATATGAGAGACCAGCAGGAATGTGTGGAGCTCTGCCTGGGGACAGACAATGTCAGCTGAAGGTTGAGGAGTCAGCATGAGAGGGCAGAACAACATGGGCAATGTTGAGGTGACTGGACATCACCTATACACTCACTGATGAGGAAGAGGAATGAGATGAGGCCTCCTTCAGACACATGGAAGAAGCCTCATGTTTCCAGGCCATGTCCTCATGGAAGATCTGAGATATCCCAATATCTGCAAGGTACCAGCCATCCAGGAGGGTTTGGAGCTCATTGACAACATCTTCCTGACACGGGTGACTGAGGAGTCAGTGGGGTGAGGTGCCCTGTGGGACTTCACACTTACAAACCAGAAAGAATTGGTCAGGATGGAACAGTCAGGGATGGGAAAGTGGAGCTGAGGCTCCTGGGAGATGATAACAAGGCAAAGAGCAGGATTTCAGGAGAGCAAGCTTTGGCCTGCTGAGGGACCTGCTTGGGTCCTATGAGATAAGACCTTGGTGTCTGCAGAGCTTTTCTCTCCCACCTCCTCCCTCCTCCCTCCCACCTGCTGTTGTGCAGCGTTTTTTACCCTTTCTCAAATACAATATGCCAGAGGTGCTGCCAGCATCACTGAGTGGCTCAGATTTGGCAAGAAGTGGGTCCATCCTGGAGCAGCTGAAGTCGGCTCTGACTGACACTGATCAAGCTCCTTTTGTCTTCTCAGAGCGGTGACAACTGTAGCACACCTATACTCATCCCCACTTCCAAGACTTTTCCATGTAAACCAAGTACAGGGTGACAACATGTTCAGTGTTACAAACTACTTGATCATGGAGAAGAAATGGAAAAGATCTTCTGTCAGCAACCTGAGGAATCCTGCAGTCAATGAGCAGGTTCCTATGAGGAACTGCAATTGCCGTGGCATTCATTGATCAGTGAAAGCTGTAGGTGCCAACATTCTAGAAGATCTTGGGACAACTTCTAAATGTGGCTGCCTGGTGGGCCAACAAGAGTGATGCTCATCTGAATCTGTAACTGGGAAACAAGGAAGAACTGGTGAGGGATGTGAACATCAGTGTCCACCTTGGCTGTTGTGACCAGGACACAGTGGGGTCCCAGGCACCAGAGGGGAGGGAGGAAGGCCAGCAGCAGAGCACAGGCTGGTGGGCTCCAGAGGAGAAGGCTTAGACATACTGGGGGATGGTGGCCAATAAGGTGGTGCCATGGGAATCAGCTCAGAAGCCTGAAGGAGCTCAGGAAATCTGATAATCCTTACAGGACAGGCTGCTCCAAGCACAAGAATGATCTCTTCAAATACTCGTGAAAAGAACCATTCATCTCATGAGACTGTTTGCCTGAACTGTTGGAGCTGCAGGGCACAAAGGCAGCACACGGGAGGTGGGAGCAGGAGAAGGTACAAAGGAGGAATTTAGAAACCTTGTCCATGGATGTGGGGATGATGCCAAAGCTGCCCTGGACTTGATACCTGCACAGGAATGGCAGCAAGATGAGCTTACAGAGCTTAACTTGCAGTAAGAGAATAGACAGGGAGAATGTGGGCCTGCTGCTGAAATTCGTAAGAGTAGAATCAGACAGGACTGAGGTTCTTCATGGCTTCTTTGCCTCCATCTTCACCAGCAAGGTCTCCTGTGCCTTTGTTCCTGAAGGCAGGAGTCTGGAGAGCACCCAGCAGTGGATGGGGCTCAAGTCAGGGGTGACCTGAGCAAACTCAGACACCGTTACAGAACAGGAGATGGGTCACTTGACCAGCTCCTGAACACAAGTATCGCTGTGCTGTGGCACCAGAGATTGCCAGGAACACCCACCTCTTGGTCCAGAGGAGTGTGACTCCTCTTGAGGTGTCCTGGCCTGTCTCCTCACTCACATGGTGATTTAGTCACCCACTTTTCTGACATATTCAGTCTTTATCAGGAGCTGCTCCACATCAATATGAACTGGAGGCTGCTGATACCACCTGTTCTGGAAAGGGAGGAAAGGGCAAGCAGGGATGGAAATAGAATAAATTTGGCTTTATTGCTGTTTATTATGGAAATGCTCTCTGTTTGGCTATTCCTGAAATCTCTCTAATCATCCACACCAGACTCGAAGCCTTTAGGAAAATGATGCACAGAGCCTTGGCTTGTAAGAGCATTTTCGATGTTAGTGAACCCTCTGGTGCCATGATCCTGAACTGCAGCTACTGAAACTGAACAAACCTCTGATGAAGTGAAAGGCAGAAGCAAACCCCAAATTTCTGAGGGTGTTTGGACCCCATGAAGATCCATCACTGACACAGCTGTGAAGGAAACAACCAGTGCAGGTCCCTGTCCCTGGAGGCTGCTGAAGGAAACACTTGGAGACACTGGTTCCAGGTGGTGAGGGCCATGTGGAGGTGGCTCTGGTGCCATGTCAGCCCTTGATGCTTGTTCATCACCAGAATGGCTGAGCCCTGACCCCTGGGACCTGGTAGATTTTTCTCCAATGATTTTCAAGGCTTTTCCTGTGGTCACTGTGAGTGTTTTGTGTTTTGGGTGTGGGTTTTATGTCAACTCCTGTTGCTTTAACGGCAAGGCTCTGGTTTTCTGTGGAGTTGGAAATGCCTGTGAGCAAAGCACAACTCAGCCAGCTTCTTTCATACACCTGGCAATGGTCACCAGTCACCTCAATGTCCCAGTCCAACACTTGCTTAAATCCTCTATTTGGATCCATAGCCATCACTCCAGGAGGTTCATGGATCCACCAGGTTCATGGATGATTCCTGAGGACCATCCAAGTGTGGGCAGTGTAAGAGAGGAGCAGAGCAGGGTCAGCTCATGGGCCATGACTGAGCACAGCCACCCCAGCAGCAGCCGTTCCCCATCTCCCAGGCACAGCCATGCCCACAGCATGCAAATGGCACTGCCATACAGGATTAGCCCAAGAGAGGCCTTTCTTCCTTCTGTATTCCCAGGAAGATCTTCCTCCTGTTCCTCCTCCACCTGCAGACATCAACTGCTTTCAATTTCTGGGCTCAGACATGGCTGGAAGGGTTCACTGAAGCCATCAGCCATCTCATTGCTTCTCCATGACATGCCCTGACCCTCTCCCACACCTACAATGGCCAATCATGGCTGCATAGGCCTCCCGCTCTTCAGAAGAGGCCTCGAGCTTCTTGGTTCTTCCTGGTGCTTATTATGAACTTCCTCACTCTCTCCAGAGTTCATGGTGAGCTTTCTTGTCCATAACAGCCCCTTTATGACCATGTCTTACTAAATGGTTGTGTTGGTATGATCATTTGTGCAGAAAGGGCAGTCACAGGACAGCACCCAATATGTCAAATCTGATGCCCAGTGAAATGCCGTAAAGCCCTGATGAGTTCCCCCTGTGTCTGTGTCTCTCCTGGAAGGAGTCTGTCCCGAGAAGGGGATCCAGCTCCTGCCACTCTCTGCAGAGGCACATGAGCAGTGTCCATCACCTGGGGACACAAAGGGTGACGTTTGCCAGACCACCCGTCATCTGAACCACTTAGATGTGTGCTTGTGGATGAGGTATGGAGCCTTATAGTGCAAATACCTATTTAATTCTCATTGCCAGAGGGGCGACCACAGATGCAATATACTATTTTACAAATATGTTATTATAAGCATATGCGACTGACATTCCTAGACATATTACACAAACACTTGAAGGATTATTGATGCCTTTAACATGATTATCCTCAGAAGCCCCACCAGCTTTACATCTCAGGAAATGGGATGCCAGAGTTCAAGGGCAGGATGGTTTGGGCTCTGTGCTGGGATCTGGAAACTGAAACGTGCTCCCATCTCCCAGCCCCCTGCCCTCCTCAGTGAGGGTGTGAGACATTCTGCCAGCGAGGGCTGAACTCACAGCCATGACCAGTATCTTATGTCCAACTGCAGCCAGTGGTGTCCTGCCAGCTCAGGATTGAGCTTCCATTGCGGGAGGTGTTTAAAAGATGTACAGATGTGGCCCTTTGGGATATGGTTTAGCGGTGGTCTTGGCAGTGTTTGATTTATGGTTGGACTCCATGTTCTTAATGGTCTTTTCCAGCCTAAATGATTCCATGATTCTCTGATTCTCTGATTTGGGTTGAAACCATTTCAATCCCATCAACTCCAGGTTCCCTCAGAGGCTGCTGTTGTGTGGCACAACTGTCCTGGCGCTCCAGGCAGTTTGGGCACTGGGTTGGTGTCTGCATTGGCAGTTTTCCCCTTCCTGGGGTAAAAGGCTGTTGAGCAGAGACAGTTGTAGAGATTTGGGTCTCAGGGGTTTGCAGCAATCCTGTCAAACTCTGAGCAGGCTGAGCTTTGGAGCCCAGGAACAATGGAGATGCTCTGAAGGATGTTTGTGAACAGTGGTGCTGGCACTAGTAACAGTAACAGAATACTCCATATTCTTGGTTATGTTGATGAATTAAAGCTCTTTAACTTCCCTCCCAGCAGTCATTCTCACTTCTCAAAATACATATTGCATCTCTTGTATGAAGTCCTTGGAACAGTGCTTTCTCCCACTTCCACCATTTTTATCATTGAAAGAATGCACCTGTTGGTCAGAATTGCTCCCAAATCATCCCTCTTCCATCCATTTTCTCCTTTCTTTGTCTGGTGTGAGGGGCAGGTGGCATGGGGGAGCTGTTTCCTTTTTAGCCAGTGAAAGCCAAGGAACAGATCCCAGGTTAGTGAAAAGGCACAAAGGAAGCCAGAATCTTCATGTGGTGTGCACTGACAATACATTGTTCCCTACATTTCTAATCTCTGAAGTCCCAACTGTGCAGCAGAGATTGGAGTTATAAGCCCCCTTCATCTGCCCTGTTTGGCACCATGTAAAATGGAACTAGCCCAGTCCAACGGCTGGTTTGGATTCTCTTCACAGCCAGAAGCACCACATGGGTCGGGAGATGAACCAGGATGCTCAGCGAGGACTAAAACTTCTCAGTTCTTAAAGTTCCGTGTTCCCTGGAATCTCAGCAGACAAGTTGTGCCAATTGCTCGGTCCAAGGAGCTGGTCAAGAGCCTCGTCTCCATTTCTATAATGATAGATTTGCTGCCTGGCTGATGTGCAGATTCTGTACATGGATGCTGACACCTGTTGAGCAACCTGCTCTGAAAGGGTTAATAACATGGGGTGTTCTTTCTGGAAGGGCATTAGGACAGCAAAAAAAGAAGACCTTGGGTCAGGGCAAAAGAGAAAGGATGGAAAAGTTGTGGTCAGGACTGTTCGGGGGCACTTGTAAAGCAGCCCTGCACCTCATGTGAATTATTTCTGTGGTCACAGAGAACCTGAGAGCTCTTCCTAATTGGAAAACATGAAGGGGAAGGAAGGACAGCGTCATTCAGGCTGGATAGGACCTCGGGAGGTGTCTTGACCAACCTCCTGCTCAAAGCAGGGTCAGACCAGATTACTCAGGCTTGATCCAGACACATCTTGGTCACTTGGCTTTTTACCCATCTACTTACACACTAACACAGACCATAATATCCTACCTTGGTCACAAGAATACTACAGGAGATGACACTGAATGCCTTGCTGACATTCACGTATCAGACCGTTGTTGTTACCCCACGTCCACCACCCTGTCCTTTCCTCACAGAAAGCAAAGAGGATGGACAGGCACAACCTGCCCTGGGCAAACCCCGTCACCTTCTCTTCCAGACACCCAGAAATGGGGTCCCAGTGGACATGCTCTGGGGCACAGCCCTTAGTTCCCCTGCTCACCCATTGGCCATTTTGAAAAGTGCACACACTGTGTGAGAGCTGCCAGTGGTCAGGGAGTCCCCCCAGTCTCCATGAGCTTTCACAGATGGTGGAGAGTGGCCTCACTGTGACATCGTCCTGCTGTCCCAGCTCCTGGGATGCTGCCCCTGCTGTCCCATAGACTGGAAAGGATTGTGTTAGTTCCAGTGACCCCTGACTTGATGCCCATGCACTGCTGGTTGTTCTGACTCCAGCCACAGAGATCTCAGAGACCTTGCTGGTGAAGAGGGAGAACAAGAGGACGTAGGGATTCTCACCTCTTATTATATTCATTAGTGTCCACACAGTGTCTTTGTTTCTCCTTTAACTGTTCCTGCAGTAGTAACAGCTCATTATGGGGCCCCTGAATTGCCTTACAGGTCTGGACTGAGCTTTGACCTGGACTGTTTCTGTGCTTGGAGGCTGCTGTCCTTGAGACCAGATGAACTCACTCCTGCCACCCTGCCTGGCAGTTCATTCCATCCGTGTCACAGCTCTGTCTGCAGCACTGACAGCTCCAGCTCCCCAGTCAGGTCCCTGGCTGATGACATTGCCTCACATCTGGGCTGAGCCACCCCAGCTGTGGCACCAGCCCAGCTCTGACCTGCCACAGGAAACCTGGTACCAAGTGTCCAAGAGCCCATGTGTGCAAAGGTTTTGAATCAGAGCACAGACATGACATGGCCAGAGACTGACGAATGTCTGTCTAGGCCTAGGAGTACAAAACCAGAATAAAATGCCTGAAGTCATTCAACTGAAGATATTCCTCCCCCGGCTTGGAGGAATTAGATCCTTTGCTGTAATATTGCTGGTGTCCTGTCTAATGATGGGACAAGAAAAGTTGATTCTCATATGAATTCTTTGTTTAATACAAAGAACACAATGATGGGTCTCTTCAGAGGAGAGAGAATCAACATCGCTGATTACTTGAAGTTGTTTGAAAGGATGTGTCCCCCGAGGCCCATGGACACCTGGAGGGAGCTCAGAGGGGACATCATGGGCTGCTCCTGTGCTGCTGAGCTGGGCTGGGCTCCTGGGACACAGGGAGCTCATGGCAGCGGCAGCGCTGCAGAGAGACAGCTCTGCCCAGGAGCAGCTCCTCTGCACACGCAGCAGGGCTGAGGGCTCTGCCTGCAGCACCGAGGGCACAGGAGCCAGGCACAGAGAGATTAAAGGCAATGTGGGGTGGTTGGTTGCTGAGGATTCAATGACACAAATCACAGTTGTAAAACGGTAAGTCTCTGGCTGTAGGACAATGCAGCTGCATTTCCTGGAGGGAGACCCTAAGCTGGTACATTTCACAATTTACAGGATCTGTCAGGTCTCTCTCACAGTATCTCTGTTGTAGAGGATAAGAACACACTCCAGAGCAGGGCTTCTCTGCTGCACTGTCAGAGGAACAGGGAATGACGACAACTTCTGCTGAGCATGACTACAGGGGGAGCACCCTGGGGTGCCCAGGGCTGTCCTGCAGAGCAGGGTCCCTGCACCCCAGGGCTGTGCCGGGCAGGGACTCTGCCGCCTGCCAGGGTCAGCACTCAGCCTGCCCGGGAGATCCCAAGAACACTGAGGGGAGAAGATGTGGTGGAAGGAGCAAACCCTATTGGGCAAGAAAGATGCTTCTGCTGTGGAGAGGGTGCTGTGTGCGTCAGTGCTGCTCACACGTCCAGATCACCCCCAGGTTTTTTCAAGGGGATGCCTCAAGGAGAAGATCAATGCAAGGATTACCAGACAGATAGGGAGCTTTCCTGAGCCTGTCTTTTCAGTTTCCTCTCCCAAGGGGTGGGGGGTGCAGGAAAGGATAAAATGAAAATGAGCTCTCATGCTTAAACACGTCACTGATACTCCTGAACTGCAACTGTGAATGATCAGTCCATCTGCCAGAAGGCTCATGACGTCCCTTCCCCACCCCTCTGCCTGTGCACAGCACCTGCATCACCTTGGCTGGACCCGTCAGCCTTAGTCTGACCTGTCCTGTTTTCCAGCCTGCAAACAGGAAGATGCCCCCAGGCAGTGCCCTGTGAACAGGCAGGATCTGTAGGGCCAGGGGGAGGGCACAGAGGGTGGGATGGTCTCTGAGCACTGACAGGGAAGAGACATGGACAGGGAAACACCTCCCAGGGGAGAATCTCCAGGCAGCAGGGAAATGATCAGAAAGGAGAGGAAACCAAACCCGGAATGGTTATGGGAGGGAGAACAGAGAAAAGTGCCTGTGATCCCCTGCAGTGCAGATCCCTCCTGTGAGCAGCCCCCTGGGCTCCTGTCCCACCCAGCAAAGCCTCTGCCCTCAGGGCCGGGGGCTCCAAGGCATGAAGCAGCTCCTGTGCAGCCAGAGCTCCAGTTCCTCTGCAGAGCACAGGGGCTGAGAGCAGCTGCCCGGCAGTGTTGGTGTCTGGGAGGTGCTGCACAGCTGGGGAAGGGTGACGCTGTCTGAGTGCCCGGCTGCCTCTGCCCTGGCCTCTCTCACACCCACCCTCACCGCATTCTCCTTCTTGCTCCCCTGCTCTGGGTCACTGCTGTTGGGATCTTGTTCTTGCTGTCAGGCTCTCTGGGGATGGCAGTTTCAGCTGCAGAGTCACAGCCTGATCTTGTGGGTCCTTTCCTGCAGGTGTGTCCATGGGCACACGTGTCCCAGCTTTGCTCTGACCTGTGGGCTGTGGGCAATGCAGTCTGTGGGGCTGGGGAATGAGCTGTGTGTGTCCTGGACTAAACGTTGGGTGCTGAGACCTTAGGAAAGGGTGAGACCTGTCATGGTCTCAGGTGGATGCCTCTGCTCTCAGCAGTGCCTGGTGGCTTTTCAGGGTAACATGGGAGTGTGATCAGGCTCCATCTCAGAAAGGTGCCAGTCCAGGGCAGCTGGAGCAAGACAGAGGGACAGAGCAGCTGCCCTCACTCTGCACTGACCCACAGGCACCCTCTGGTCTCGCAGGACTCGCTCTGTTCTCCCTGAGTGCAGCAGAAAGAAACACAAGAACACTCAACAGAGGAAATGGGGAGCAAATGTAAAAAACATAGAACTCTTAAACTGCCTGGACACTTCCCATCCCATAGCACTGGCAGTGCAGATGCTGACAGGCCTTTCTGCATTACAAGTGGTTTCACCTTAGAAAGCTGAACACCAGGACCGATCCCTGTCCCTGCTCAGTTCTGTAGAGGCGGATTGATTTATGAAGAGCCCGCAGGCAGAGGCATCAAACAAGGCTCTGGCCATGGAGCTGAAGGAATATGCCCTGTAAAAAGAAGAGTCTCTGCCTGTGATAGGTGGAGCGTCTTTGCAAAATAGTTTTCATTGTACTTGAAAAAGTCTCACCTAACTTGTAACAGTTTTTCCTCCTATGACAGTGCCTCCTGTCCGAGGATGCAAATGTCCAACAGCAGCTCCATCACCCAGTTCCTCCTCCTGCCGTTCACAGACACACGGGAGCTGCAGCTCTTGCACTTCTGGCTCTTCCTGGGCATCTACGTGGCTGCCCTCCTGGGCAACGGCCTCATCATCACCACCATAGCCTGGGACCAGCACCTCCACACCCCCATGTACTTCTTCCTTGCTCAACCTCGCCCTCCTCGACCTGGGCTCCATCTCCACCACTGTGCCCAAATCCATGGCCAATTCCTTCTGGGACACCAGGGACATCTCATACTCAGGATGTGTTGCACAGCTCTTTTCGTTTTCCTTCTTGATAGTAGCAGAGTATTCTATGCTCACAGTCATGTCCTATGACCGCTACGTTGCCATCTGCAAACCCCTGCACTACGGGACCCTCCTGGGCAGCAGAGCTTGTGTCCACATGGCAGCAGCTGCCTGGGCCACTGGGTTTCTCTATTCTCTGCTGCACACGGCCAATACATTTTCACTGCCCCTGTGCAAGGGCAATGCCCTGGGCCAGTTCTTCTGTGAAATCCCCCAGATCCTCAAGCTCTCCTGCTCACACTCCTACCTCAGGGAACTTGGGCTTATTGTGGTTAGTGCCTGTTTAATATTTGGGTGTTTTGTGTTCATTGTGGTGTCCTATGTGCAGATCTTGAGGGCCGTGCTGAGGATCCCCTCTGAGCAGGGACGGCACAAAGCCTTTTCCACCTGCCTCCCTCACCTGGCCGTGGTCTCCCTGTTTGTCAGCACCTCCTTTTTTGCCTACTTGAAGCCCCCCTCCATCTCTTCCCCATCCTTGGACCTGCTGGTGTCTGTTCTATACTCGCTGATACCTCCGACATTGAACCCCCTCATCTACAGCATGAGGAACAGGGAGCTCAAGGATGCCCTGAGGAAACTAATGGAGGGATGCATTTGAAAAATAATAAAGTGTTCATCATCTTCTCTTTAAGAAATAACAGTTTTAATGTAACTCATTAGAGGCCCAGACTTGTGTGTGTTGGTGGTGTTTATTTTTTAATAAATCATGATATTTTTGTCATCCCCTTTCTAATTAATTGTCAGCTTTTTTTCAAACCCACTGGCTGTATAAATATGGACCCATGCTCTCTGTGTATTTAAACAAAATAAAGGGCTCTGCAGTGGTTTTTTTTTCACTGATATTATTCCCCCAAGGCCTGTTTGGAGCTGCAGGGACAGGTCCTGTGTACATGGGAGGAGGGGAAAAGAGTCCATCCTGGCAGCACTGCCAGGGAGCAGCAGCGCTTCTTCTTCCAGAGCTGTTCTGGTTCCGCTCCCACACTCTCCTTCTCATCCCTGGTGTTGGTGCAAGGCCTGAGTGCTCTGGCAGCTTGGTCACCGTCCTGCTGTGTGTCAGTGCTGTGGGCGCAGGCAGGGACAGGCAATGGGCACTGCTGTGACAGAACTGGCCTCACAACAGCCTTTCCAGATAGAAAGGTGATCTCCTATGGGCAGTGCCAAAAGGCTTAGGTCTTCTTCAAGTTTCTTTCAAGAACTCTCACAAGAAAGCAGCCTGGAGGTTGAAACATCAGAGTACAGCTGAACGGTGTGTGGCTGGCACACAGCAGTGTCCTCTCACAGCCAGGCTCCTGCCAGAGACCTGCAGGACCAGCAGAGCAGGGGCTGGGCTGTGCCCCTGTGCACTGGACACCCCAAAGAAGGAGCCTCAGGTCAATCACCATGGACTGGCCCTTCACAACCACCATTTCCAGCACTGGCCTCTCACCCCAGCTCAGAGTTCTTTGTCTCTTCATGGAATTACACTGAATGAGTAGGTGAGAGGTTCATGTTTGCATTGTACAGATGAGATGTGAGCATGCACATCATGTACGTGAGGTGACACAAACCCAAGTCAGCACAAACACCATCAGCTATTCCTTGTTGTTCCATGAAGGCCTGTGAGACAGACAGTATATTGAGGTCACGTCATGTTGGGACTAATATCCCATAGGAAACCACCAGAATGCAGCACTGGGATGTGCTTCCTTGAGCCAATGTCCATTCCTAATGATGAGGGACATCAAAGATGAATGCAGAACATGGGAACACACCGTGCAGCTGAGGAGCCTCCCAGTCTCTAGGAACAGAAGGCCAGAGAGACACTGTGACTCCTGCCTCTGTGTGTAAGTGGGAAAGTGTCTGATCCTGATTATGTCAATGTGTTTTAAGAGTCCACAGGGCCAGCTCAGATGTGGATGTCTGACAGAACCCTGATATTTCTTTGTGTGACTCCAATGACAAACCCCAGTGGCCCATTGAGTTTTATCTCAGCTGCCTTGGACAGGCTCATTGCAAGTGTCCTTATTTGCTCCATCACCTTTACCATCCCCATCACATGCTGTTCTACACAGTCCTACACCTGCCCCTCCATCCCTGTGGGAAATTCTGGATTGTGGTCTCAAAATGTCAGAGTGATCAGAGAGGTTCAGAGGTCCCTCAGACAGTCAGACGTCAAACCCATCTTCAGGAATGGCAGGAAGGAGAACTGGGGGAATGACAGGATGCTCAGCCTATGTCTGTCCCTGGGAGGGGGCCGGACCACATTCTCCTGCACCCATCTCCAGGCAGCAGAAGGCCTAGAACAACCTCACCTGGTGCCCCCTCCCTTGAGAAGGAGAGTGAGACAAGATGATGTTCAGGGCTCTCTTCAAACCTGACTTATTCTATGATTCAATGAATCTTTACCTTGGAGAGGTGTTTGAAGACAGAAGATGTAGTCCTTACCAGCTAAAAGAATGAATCCTGCCTGAAATTGCTAACCTAACATATGTAAATCCTCTCAGTTTGGGTCTGTCTGCTCCGCTAACAAAGATAAAAGTGACTTTTAAAACACCCAATCAGAACTTGGAAAGAAAACTGTCCTTGCAGCGCAGACACTCTGGATCCTGCACAAATAGCTGAGTCTTCTTTTAACATCTGGCTCAAGACGGTTACATAAAGTGTCCTTTAGCTGAACTGTGCTCCTCATATACTCATTATAATACTAAACCACATATCCCCAGGATGGGAGCCCCAGGCTCAGCCCGGGACCCTCTCTCAACAAGCATGTGTAGTGGTAAAATGATTATGTAACCAATATGCCAATGTGTAAGCACTTGGCTCTTTAGGACTGCCGGGAGGGTGTGAATGTAGGGATAAGATTTGTATATAATAGATGTTCCTTCTCTATCTGTTGTGCTGGTTTCATTCCAGCATCCAGACTTGCACAACTCTGGAATACACAAGATCTCATCTCTGGGTGTGGGATTGGCTTTGTACTTCAGGTAGCGAATTCACCATGAGAACCAGGAAGAAGGAAAACAATAAGAAATAAAAGAGGTAGGAGAGGACATAGAAAAGGTTTCAACATTTCACATTCCTGTCAAGAATGCTTCTCCTCTCAGATCTTTAGCAGGAAATAGATTTGATGAGTTTGACAAAACAAGCATAATTTTATCTAGTCAGGTCATGGCACATATAGGAGGGGGATGGATGGGTGTGGGATTATGATGTCAGTTGAGTCTCCGAAACTCATAAATGAGTGGAAAGACTTTGGCTGTGAAGAGGACGGTGAGGTCAGTTCTGTGTCTGGAGGTGACAGCCCAGCAGCAGGGACATGGCTGGGAAAGGGAAAGAACCTCTGCCCAAGGGCCCACAGGTCTTACCCAGGAAGAGAGACGGGTTGTCATGTCCATCCCACCTGAGAACATGACAGGACAGCAGCAGGGACATGGTCGTGTGTGTCAGAGAAGCTGAAAGGCCAGCAGCACTCATGGGATTTAGAAGATCATGGCAAGGTGACTTCTCTCTGGTCAGGTAAAAGACCACAAGAAGCCTAACGGGTTGGGTTCTCTGCATGAAGGGCAGTTTATGAGATGGTCGAGCTTTTCGTGATAGTGGGAAGAAGCAGGAAAGAGAAAAAAGAAGTCTACTTGGAAGGTGAGGAATGGATATGAGGAGGAAGAAATGTGACTGGAAGGGCAGTGCTGTGGGGCAAGAGGTGACCCAGAGGGAGCTGGATCAGCCCATGGTTTGTGTGCCAAAGAGCAGCCAGTGAGGGTGCAGACACAGCAGTGAAGGTGCAGAAATGCTGGGTGAGAGCAGGTGGGGAAGCGAGATGGGTGTCTGCAGCCTGCAGGGAAAGAGGGGCAGGGGTAGCACCGTGTAGAACAGCCTGTGGTGGAGATGGCAAAGGGCGCTGTAAGGCTGGAAGGGACCCACCGAACCCAGGTCTCTGTCCCCTTGGCCAGGGCAGTTGTCTCTGCCACTGAGGCCCAGGAGAAGACACGTTGTCCTCATGGCACTGGGGCCTTGGTGCCTCCTTGCAGCCCCATGGGGAAGCTGGAAGTTGTTGTCCCAGTGTTGTCCTTCCCTGGGCCTTGCACACCCACATCCCACGGTCCCAGGAAGAGCCCTGAGCCGTGTGTGAGGGACAGGATCCTCCTTCCCATTGCCTGCAGGTCATGGCTTCTCCTTTCTGCTTCAGAAAGCAAACCAAGGGGTTTCTGAGCATCAGCGCTGAAGAAAAGACTCAAAGGAGACCTCATGGTGGCTACAGCTTCCTCACAAGGGGAGAAGGAGGGGAAGGTACTGATCTCTTCTCTGTGGTGACCAATGACAATATCCAAGGGAATGGAAGAAAAATGTGTCAGGGGAGGTTTAGGTTGGATATTAGGAACAGGTTCTTCCCCAAGAGGTGCTGGACTCTGAACAGGCTCCCCAGGGAGGTGTCACGGCCCCAACCTGACAGTGTTCAAGAAGAGACTGGACAACGTCCGCAGACACACGGGGTGACCTGTGGGGTGTCCTGTGCAGGGACAGGAGTTGGACTCCATGATCCTTTGGGTCCTTCGAACTCAGGACATTCTATGATTCTATGAAACACTAGGTCAAACGTCCATGTTTTCATTGTGCAGATGAGTTGCAAACATACACATCATGTGCATGTCCACTGTGTGCATGTGGTGAGATGAACCCAAGCGAGCACAAATGCCATCAGCTATTCCTTGGAGTGCCATAAAGGTCAGTGGGACAGAGACAGTGTTCAGGGGTCTCCTCCAACCTGTGTTATTGTGGGATTCCATGAATCTTTTCCTTGGAGAGCTTTTCATATCAGAAAAGACAGAGAAAGAAGAAGAAGAAAATGAGGTGCAAAAGCAGAGATGTAAAATGCCACAGAGTAAATACAGCAGCTCCTCTGAGGAACGTTTCTCCACTCAAACCCTTGATAGGAAATCTATTGGATAAATTTGATGAAAGCAGCTTAGTTTGATCTGCTCACACACTGGACCACAAGGAGGGTGATGGTGGGTACGATGCCACGTGGTCACTGTGTCTCAGGAACTCATAGTCCAGTAGGAACCAATGGCTGTGGAGGGCACTGTGAGGTCACTTCTGCCTCTGCAGGGGATTGGCCAACAGCAGGAACACGGCTGGGAAAGGACTGTGAGGTCACACACACGAGACGAGCAATCGGGCCCAATCAGCATGGCTGGATGAAAGGCAGGTCCTGCTTGACCACCCTGATCTCTTCTGTGACAAGGTGACCGGCTGAGCAGATGAGGGAAAGTCTGTCGTGGGGAGTGAATCCGCCACACAGGCTGTGGGTGTTGTGTCCTTAGACTGCAGTAAAGCCTTTGACACCGTGTCCCACAGCATCTCCTGGAGAAGCTGCAGCTCGTGGCCTGGATGGTGTATGTGCGATGGAGGGCTGGACCAAAAGAATTGTGGTGAACAGAGCCAAATCCAGTTGGTGTCCGGTCACAAGTGGTGTCCCCAGGGCTCAGTATTTGACTCAGTTCTATTTAAGCTTTATCAATTATGTGGATGAGGGCATCGAGTGTACCCTTATTAAGTTTGCAGATGACCCCAATTTGGGTAGGAGTGTTGATCTGCTGGAGGGTGGGAAGGCCATGCAGGGGGATCTGGACCCACTGGATCGTTGGACTGAGGCCATTTGTATGAGGTTTGACCAGACCAAGTGCCGGGTCCTGCACTTGGGTCACAACAACCCCAGGCTCAGGGAAGAGTGGCTGGAAAATTGCCTGGTGGAAAGGGATCAGGGGGTGTTGATCGACAGCAGCTGAACATGAGCCTGTGTGTGCCCAGGTGGCCAAAAGGGCCACCAGCATCCTGGCTTGTATCAGGAATGGTGTGGCCAGCAGGACTAGCGTGATTGTGCCACTGTTCTCAGCGCTGATGAGGTCGCATCTTGAATCCTGTGTTCAGGTTTGGGCCCTTTATCATAAGAAGGACATTGAGGCACTAGAGAGAGTGCAGAGGAGGGAACGGAGCTGGTGAGGGGCTGGAGCACAAGTGTGATGAGGAGCAGGTGAGGGAACAGGTGGGTTCAGCCTGGAGAACAGGAGGCTGAGGGGAGACCTTCTCGCTGTCCAAACTGCCTGAAAGGAGGTTGAACATGGAGAGTGTTGGTCTCTTCTCCCAAGTAGCAAGTGATAGGACAAGAGGAAATGGCCCCAAATTATGCCAGGGGAGGTTTAGATTGGATATTACAAAAAAATTCTTCCTGGAAAGGGCTGTCAGGCATTGGAACAGGCTGCCCAGGGCAGTGGTGGAGTCACCATCCCTGCAGGGGTTTATAAGATGTTTAGACGAGGTTCTTAGGGACACGGTTTAGTTCTAGATTTAGGTTGTGGTTGGACTCAATGCTCCTGAGGGTCTCTTCCAACTGAAATAATTCTATGATTCTCTATCATCAACTGGAATATTCTTCTATGACGTCTTCTAAGTGCTCTTCACATATCTGCCTCTTAACCTGCACTCCTGAAAATTATCTAATTAGATGCACATGTGTTGAATACTAATTGTAAATGATGAAAGCACCATCGCTCTATCAGTCTGGTCTGATACCCGCCAGTCCCAGGCAAACACCTCAGGTACATGGGGGCCTCTCGAGGTTTGCACTGGGTGCTTAGAGTGAGACCATGGAGCTCAGCCCAAAAACCTGAGAATTCCCCTCAAAACTGAAAACCAAACCAAAAACAACAAAAAGAACAAAAAATCCCACAATCTTTTTTTCATCAGATGAAATAATTCAATATTTCCAATAAAATGTCTGTGGAATTTCTATCCTGCCAAAATATGAATTTTCAGAATGTGTACGGACTGTGGGAGATGAAACGTTGGCCTTTCCCTGTGCTTGCAGTGCCAGAACTCTGTCTATCACTACGTGTATTTAATCCCCTGCACATCCAGGAGTTTCCACCTGTCCTTACCCAGCTCCCCGTGTCTGAACTCATCTCTTCAGAAGCCTGTCTGGACATTTGCACTTTCCATCGCTCCCCAGAGGTTCTTCACCTCTCACTCTTGGCTCATTCAGAGCCTCTCAGCTCTCACTCTGCTTTGAGCTTCAGGCAGGTCAAGTCTTTCAGCAGTTGCTCTCCTACTCCCTACAGGCAACTCCTGAGTTATGGCAATGGACCTCGCTGGAAACTGCTTAATTTAACCATAGAACTGAGAAACATCATTAAGTTCTGTTGTGTTTTCTTTTTTTTTCTCCTTTTTTTTCTGTTTCCTCTAATTAAAAATTCCCCGGTGCCTGTTTACATCCAGTTCTCTAAGGAAACATGAAGCAATCCTGTGAAGAAGCTGTAACAATCAGTGCAAACTTCAGTGCAGAATCTGATGTAAAGAAATGTGCTGCAAATCCCAGGGGCCAATGAGCAGAACAGGGAGTTTGGGGAGCTGGTTATAGATTTCCTGCTAACAGTTTGAGTAGAGAAACATTCTTCACAGAACTGCTCTGTTTATTTGACACCTTTGAGGTCTCCTCCTCTGCCTGTATTTTTTTGTTTTCTTGTTCCTCCACCTCTTCCTTCTTCCAAAACGTTTCCAAGGGAAAGATTCCTGGAATCACAGAGCAACTCAGGTGTGAACATCATCTTGTCTCACTGTCCTGCTCAGGGCAGGGTGACCCAGGTGAGCTTGTCCAAGGCCTCTGCCCAGCTTTGCACCATCCACTAAGGAGCTGAAGGTTCACTGTGTCACATCATACAGGGGGAGAACAGAGACGTTCAACAGTGTTGGCCCAAGTGCTGGTCCCTGAGGGATCCCACTGGTAACTGGCTCTGTGGGCACTTTGTACCACTGGTGACGTTTGGGCTTCATCATCCAGCCAACTTCCCACCAAACATCCACTTCTTTAGCACTGAAAGCACCAATCGCATTATAAGGACACCACAGGAAACCATGTCTGACACCTTGTGAAATTCCATGTGCACAATGTGCCCTTCTTTCCCTGCCCATTTGGGTTCAGCAATCCCTTCCTTGTTTTCCAAGTGTCTGGACATGGCTGCAGGAAGACTTGTCCCATTCCCTTCCCAGGGATGGAGCTGGGCTGAGTAGCCTGTAGTTCTGACAATTCTCATTCCTGCCCTTCTTGAAGACAGGTTTGACAACTGCCTTTTCCAAGGACCTCAGGACCTCTCTGATGGCTCTGGCATGTTTGAGACCACAATCCAGAGTCATGGGTAAGGATGGTGTAGCAAACAGGAGCAGGTGAGATTGATCTGCCGGGGCCAGTGGGGTTTGTTCCTGGAGTCACACACGGAAATGTCAGTGTCTGTCAGGCATCCATGTCTGAGCTGGCCTCATGGATTCCTTATGCACCCAGGGATGCTCAGAGACAGAGTCTGTTCCTTTCACACACAGCGGCAGGAGTCACAGTGTCCCTCTGGCCTCCTGAGGGAGGCTCCTCAGCCCTGTGGTGTGTCACCCTGCTCTGCACTCATCTGAGATGTCCCACGTTATGGGGAATGGACACGAGGACATTGGTTAAAGGAAACACAGCCCAGTGCTGCATTTAGTTTCCATGTGAGGTCCCTCCCAATGTAAAATGACCTCGGGACGCTGTCTGTCCCACAGGCCTTCATAGAATCATACAGTGTCCTGAGCTGGAAGGGCCCCACAAGGACCATGGAGTCCAACTCCTGTCCTTACACAGGACACCCCACAGGTCACCACGTGTGTCTGAGGACGTTGTCCAGTCTCTTCTTGAACACGGTCAGGTTGGGGCCGTGACACCTCCCTGGGCAGCCTGTTCAGTGTCCAGCACCTCTGGGTGAAGAACCTTTTCCTCATGTCTGACCCCTGGCACATCTTCATGCCGTTCCCTTGGGTTCTGTCATTGGTCACCAGGGACAAGAGAGAAGAGCTCAGCTCCCTTCTGAGGAACCTGCAGCCCCATGAGCTCTGCCCTCAGTCACATCTTCTCCAGCCTGAGCAAACCCAGGGACTTCAGCTGCTCCTAATACGGCTTTTCCTCCAAACCCTTCAACAAATTTGTAGCCTCTTCTGGGCACTCTCCAGTAGCTTTATCTCCTTTTACCCTGTGTCCCCAGCCCTGCACACAGTGAATGCTGCAGGTGAGGCCGCCCCAGCACAGAGCAGAGCGGGACAATCCCCTCCCTGCCCGGCTGGCCGTGCTGTGCTGGCTGCACCCAGGACACGGTCCCTCTTGGCTCCAGGGACACTGGTGGCTCATGTTCAACTTGCTGTTGACCAGACCCTCAGATCCCTCTCTGCAGAGCTGCTCTTCAGCATCTCATCTCCCAGTCTGTATGTACAGACAGGGTTGGCGTGTCCCAGGTGCAAAATGGCACCCCTGAATATGTGACAGCGTTGGCGCTCACTTCGGTTCATCTCACCTCACATACATGATGTTCACACTGACATCTCATCTGTACAATGCTAACATTGACTTTTGACCTACTCATTCAGTGTCTTTTCAGGTAAGGACAAAGAACCTCTGTGAACTGGGGTGAGAGGTCCGGGCTGGAAATGAAGGCTGTGAGGGATTAGTCCATGATGACTGGGGCAGATTTGATGGGGTGTCCAGTGCACAGGGGCACAGCCCAGCCCCTGCTCTGCTGGTCCTGCAGGTCTCTGGCAGGAGCCTGGCTGTGAGAGGACACTGCTGTGTGCCAGCCCTGCACACACGCACTGTTCAGCTGTACAATGGTGTTTAATCTGTGGGTGACTTTTGTAGGAATATGCTTGAGAGAAACTTTGCAAGAAGATATAAACCATCATGCACTGCCCATAGGAGATCACCATTATGTCTGGAAAGGCTGTTGTGAGGCCAGCTCTGTCACAGCAGTCCCCATTGCCTGTCCCTGCCTGCGCCCACAGCACTGACACACAGCAGGACGGTGACCAAGCTGCCAGAGCACTCAGGCCTTGCACCAACACCAGGGATGAGAAGGAGAGTGTGGGAGTGGAACCAGAACAGCTCTGGAAGAACAAGCGCTGCTGCTCCCTGGCAGGGCTGCCAGGATGGACTCTTTTCCCTCCTCCCATGCACACAGGAACTGTCCCTGCAGCTCCATACAGGCCTTGGGGGAATAATATCAGTGAAAAAAACGTCACTGCAGAGCCCTTTTTTTTGTTTAAATAAACAGAGAGAATGGCTGCATATTTATACAGCCAGTGGGTTTGAAAAGAAAAGCAGACAATGAATTAGAAAGGGGATGATAAATATATCATGATTTATTAAAAAATAAATACCACCAACACACACACAGAATCTGGGCCTCTAATGAGTTACATTAAAGCTGTTATCTGTTAAAGGGTGGATGACGGACACTTTATTATTTTTGAAATGCCTCCAGTGATTAGTTTCCTCAGAGCATCCTTGACCTCCTTGTTCCTCATGCTGTAGATGAGGGGATTCAATGTTGGAGGTATCAATGAGTATAGAACAGACACCACCAGGTCCAAGGACGGGAAGGAGATGAAGGGGGGCTTCAGGTAGGCAAAAAAAGAGGTGCTGACAAACAGAGTAACCACGGCCAGGTGAGGGAAGCAGGTGGAAAAGGCTTTGTGCCGACCTTGCTCAGAGGGGATCCTCAACACAGCCCTGAAGATCTGCACATAGGACACCAAAATGAAAATAAAACAAATAAAAAATAAACAGCCACTAACCACAAGAAGCCCAAGTTCCCTGAGGTAGGAGTGTGAGCAGGAGAGCTTGAGGATGTGGGGGATTTCACAGAAGAACTGGCCCAGGGCATTGCCCTTGCACAGGGGCAGTGAAAATGTATTGGCCGTGTGCAGCAGAGCATTGAGAAACCCAGTGGCCCAGGCAGCTGCTGCCATGTGGACACAAGCTCTGCTGCCCAGGAGGGTCCCGTAGTGCAGGGGTTTGCAGATGGCAACGTAGCGGTCATAGGACATGACAGTGAGGAGACAATATTCTGCTGAAGCTAAGAAGACAAACAGGAACACTTGGGCAGCACATCCTGTGTAGGAGATGGCTCTGGTGTCCCAGAGGGAATTGGCCATGGATTTGGGAACAGTGGTAGAGATGGAGCCCAGGTCGAGGAGGGCGAGGTTGAGCAGGAAGAAGTACATGGGGGTGTGGAGGTGCTGGTCCCAGGCTATGGTGGTGATGATGAGGCCGTTGCCCAGGAGGGCAGCCAGGTAGATGCCCAGGAAGAGCCAGAAGTGCAAGAGCTGCAGCTCCCGTGTGTCTGTGAACGGCAGGAGGAGGAACTGGGTGATGGAGCTGCTGTTGGACATTGGCTGCCTGTGGGCATGAGGACCTGTCATAGGAGGAAAAGATAGTGAAGATTTAGATGAGGCTTCTCTGGGAATCATCAAAACCATTTCCCACAGACCCTCCCACCCTGTCACACAAAGAGACACTTTTATTTTTCCAGGAGATCGTCCTGGCTGAGCCCTCGTTGGTGCTTGATGAGTGTGCAATGAAGAGCAGGGTCTCTGCCCAGGGGCTCCTGAGGACTCAGCCTGGCCCTGTGTGATCGGGTGGGCAGGGGCCAGTCCTGGGGTTCAGCTTTGTCAGCTGGAACCGCTCCTGGTGCAGAAGGGACTGTCAGCATCTGTACCCCCGGGCCTGAGAAACTGACTTTGAGAGGTTTGGGGTTTCTACAGCTCCTTCTGCCCTCCCACCCTGGGGAGTGTTGTTGGGTGTCAGAAACCCGCAGCATTTCTGCTGCACTCAGGGAGAACAGAGCGAGTCCTGCGAGACCAGAGGGTGCCTGTGGGTCAGTGCAGAGTGAGGGCAGCTGCTCTGTCCCTCTGTCCTGCTCCAGCTGCCCTGGGCTGGCACCTTTCTGAGATGGGGGCTGATCACACTCCCATGTTACCCTGAAAAGCCACCAGGCACTGCTGAGAGCAGAGGGATCCACCTCAGACCATGACAGGTCTCACACTTTCCTGAGGTCTCAGCACCCCACGTTTAGCCCAAGACACACACAGCTCATTCCCCAGCCCCACAGACTGCATTGCCCACAGCCCACAGGTCAGAGCAAAGCTGGGACACGTGTGCCCATGGACACACCTGCAGGAAAGGACCCACAAGATCAGGCTGTGACTCTGCAGCTGAAACTGCCATCCCCAGAGAGCCTGACAGCAAGAACAAGATCCCAACAGCTGTGACCCAGAGCAGGGGAGCAAGAAGGAAAATGCGGTGAGGGTGGGTGTGAGAGAGGCCAGGGCAGAGGCAGCCGGGCACTCAGACAGCGTCACCCTTCCCCAGCTGTGCAGCCACCTCCCAGACACCAACACTGCCGGGCAGCTGCTCTCAGCCCCTGTGCTCTGCAGAGGAACTGGAGCTCTGGCTGCACAGGAGCTGCCTCATGCCTTGGAGCCCCCGGCCCTGAGGGCAGAGGCTTTGCTGGGTGGGACAGGAGGCCAGGGGGCTGCTCACAGGAGGGATCTGCACTGCAGGGGGTCACAGGCACTTTTCTGTCTTCTTCTTCCCATAACCATTCCGGGTTTGGTTCCCTCTCATTTCTGATCATTTCCCTGCTGCCTGGAGATTCTCCCCTGGGAGGTGTTTCCCTGTCCATGTCTCTTCCCTGTCAGTGCTCACAGACCATCCCACCCTCTGTGCCCTCCCCCTGGCCCTACAGATCCTGCCTGTTCACAGGGCACTGCCTGGGGGCATCTTCCTGTTTGCAGGCTGGAAAACAGGACAGGTCAGACTAAGGTTGACGGGTCCAGCCAAGGTGATGCAGGTGCTGTGCACAGGCAGAGGGGTGGTGAAGGGATGTCATGAGCCTTCTGGCAGATGTACTGATCACTCAGAGCTGCAGTTCAGGTGTCTCAGTGACTTTTTTAAACATGAGAGCTCATTTTCATTTTATCCTTTCCTGCACCCCCCACCCCTTGGGAGAGGAAACTGAAAAGACAGGCTCAGGAAAGCTCCTTATCTGTCTGCTAAACCTTGCACTGATCTTGTCATTGGGACATTACCTTAGAAAAATCCTGCAGGTGATCTGGAGCTGTGAGCAGCACTGACCCACACAGCACCCTCTCCACAGCAGAAGCACCTTTCCTGCCCTTATCAGGGATGCTCCTTTCCCCCACAGCTTGTCCCCACAGCACCATGGGGATCTCCCCCAGACAGGGACCCTGCTCTGCAGGACAGCCCTGGGCACCCCTGGGTGCTCCCCCTGTAGTCACCCTCAGCAGAAGTTGTCGTCATTCCCTGTTCCTCTGACAGTGCAGCAGGGAAGCCCTGCTCTGAAGTGTGTTCTTCTCCTCTACAACAGAGATACTGTGAGAGAGACCTGACAGATCCTGTAAATCATGCAATGTACCAGCTTAAGGTTTCACTCCAGGAAAAGCATCTTCATTGTCCTACAGCCAGACACTTACTGTGTTAGAACTGTGATTTGTCTCATCGAATCCTTAGCAACCAATCCCCCACATTGCCGTTAATCTCTCTGTGCCTGGCTCCTGTGCCCTCGGTGCTGCAGGCAGAGCCCTCAGCCCTGCTGCGTGTGCAGAGGAGCTGCTCCTGGGCAGAGCTGTCTCTCTGCAGCGCTGCCGCTGCCATGAGCTCCCTGTGTCCCAGGAGCCCAGCCCAGCTCAGCAGCACAGGAGCAGCCCATGATGTCCCTTTCTCTGTCCCCTCTGGGCTCCCTCCAGGTGTCCTTGGGGCTTCAGGAGCACATCCTTTGAAACAACCTGAAGTAATCAGTGATGTTTATTCTCTCTCCTCTTCAGAGACACTTCTTGCCAGCATTGTATTTTACATTTTAAAAAATAAATCAGTATGACAATCATCTTTCCTGTCCCATCATTAGACAGGACACCAGGAATGTTACAGCAAAGGATCTAATTTCTCCAGGCTAGGGGAGGAATATCTTCAGTTGAATGAACTTAGGCATTTCATTCTGGTTTTACACTCCTCGGTCTAGAGAGACATTCACCAGTCTTTGGCCATGTCATGTCTGTGCTCTGATTCAAAGCCTTTGCACACATGGGCTCTTGGACACTTGGTACCAGGTTTCTTGTGGCAGGTCAGAGCTGGGCTGGTGCCACAGCTGGGGTGGTTCAGGCCAGATGTGACGCAATGTCCTCAGCCAGGAACCTGACTGGGGAGCTGGAGCTGTCAGTGCTGCAGACAGAGCTGTGACACGGATGGAATGAACTGCCAGGCAGGGTGGCAGGAGTGAGTTCATCTGGTCTCAAGGACAGCAGCCTCCAAGCACAGCAACAGTCCAGATCAGAACTCAGTCCAGACCTGTAAGGCAATTCAAGGGCCCCATAATGAGCTGTTACTACTGCAGGAACAGTTAAAGGAGAAACAAAGACACTGTGTGGACACTGATGAATTTAATAAGAGGTGAGAATCCCTATGTCCTCTTGTTCTCCCTCTTCACCAGCAAGGTCTCTGAGATATCTGTGGCTGGAGTCAGAACAACCAGCAGTGGATGGGGATCAAGTTGGGGTCACTGGAACTAACACAATCCTCTCCAGTCTGGGACAGCAGGGGCAGCATCCCAGGAGCTGGGACAGCAGGACGATGTCACAGTGAGGCCACTCTCCACCATCTGTGAAAGCTCATGGAGACTGGGGGGACTCCCTGACCACTGGCAGCTCTCACACAGTGTGTGCACTTTTCAAAATGGCCAATGGGTGAGCAGGGAACTAAGGGCTGTGCCCCAGAGCATGTCCACTGGGACCCCATTTCTGGGTGTCTGGAAGAGAAGGTGACGGGGTTTGCCCAGGGCAGGTTGTGTCTGTCCATCCTCTTTGCTTTCTGTGAGGAAAGGACCAGCTTTTAGATGTGGGGAGGACAACAATGGCCCGTTACCTGGAAGTCAGCAAGGCATTCAGCATCATCCCCCACAATATTCTGTGTCAGTGTGCAAGTAGATGGGTAAAAACAATCCGGATGGTTGGGCTTGGAAAGGTGCTGTAGAAAGGGAGAAACTTTCCAGTCCTGAGGACAGTCCAGCACTGGAAGCTGTTTCCCAGGAGTGCGCACCCACTCTGTCCCAGAAAGTGACCAAGATGTGTTTGGATCAAGCCCTGAGCAATCTGGTCTGACCCTGCTGTGAGCAGAAGGTTGGTCAAGACGCCTCCCAAGGTCCCTTTGAGCCTGAATGACACTGTCCTTTCATACCCTTCATGTTCTAAAATTAGACAAATCTCTCAGGTTCTCTCTGACCACAGAAATGATTCACATGAGGTGCAGGGCTGCTTTACAAGTGCCCCCAAACAGCCCTGACCACATCTTTTGCATCCCTTTTCATTTGCCCCCACTCAGGGTCTTCTTTTTCTGCTCTATTCATGCCCACCTTGTTGATTCTTTCAGAACAGGTTACTGAAGAGGTTTCAGCATCCACGCACAGACTTTGAACATCAGCCATGCAGCAATAATTCACTCATAATTCATTCAGAAGCATGTAGCTGTGAAGGGGACAGTGGGCTCAGTTCTGTGTCTGGAGGTGACAGCCCAGCAGCAGGGACATGGCTGGGAAAGAACCTCTGCCCAAGGGCCCACAGGCCCTACCCAGGAAGAGAGACGGGTTGTCATGTCCATCCCACCTGACTACATGATATGATATCTGCAGGAACATGGTCATGTCTATCAGAGAAGCTGAAAGGCCAGCAGCTCTCATGGGATTTAGGAGATCATGGTGAGGTTGCTTCTCTCTGGTCAGGTGAAAGACCACAAGAAGCCTAATGGGTTGAGTTTCCTGCATGAAGGGCAGTTTACAAGATGGTTGAGCTTTCCTTGGTAACAGGAAAAAGCAGCAGAGGAAAAAAAAGTAAGAAAGTACAATTTGGAAGGTGGTGGATAGATATCAGGAGTAAGAAATGTCAGAGGAAGGGCAGTGCTGTGGTGCAAGAGGTGACCCAGAGGGAGCTGGATCAGCCCATGGTTTGTGTTCCAAAGAGCAGCCAGTGAGGGTGCAGACACAGCAGTGAAGGTGCAGAAGTGCTGGGTGAGAGCAGGTGGGGAAGCGAGATGGGTGTCTGCAGCTTGCAGGGAAAGAGGGGCAGGGGTAGCACCGTGTGGAACAGCCTGTGGTGGAGATGGCAAAGGGCGCTGTAAGGCTGGAAGGGACCCACAGAACCCAGGTCTCTGTCCCCTTGGCCAGGGCAGTTGTCTCTGCCACTGAGGCCCAGGAGAAGACATGTTGTCCTCATGGCACTGGGGCCTCGGTGCCTCCTTGCAGCCCCATGGGGAAGCTGGAAGTTGTTGTCCCAGTGTTGTCCTTCCCTGGGCCTTGCACACCCACATCCCACGGTCCCAGGAAGAGCCCTGAGCCGTGTGTGAGGGACAGGATCCCCCTTCCCATTGCCTGGAGCTCAGGGCTTCTCCTTTCTGCTTCAGAAAGCAAACCAAGGGGTTTCTGAGAATCAGAGCTGAAGAAAAGACTCAAAGGAGACCTCATGGTGGCTACAGCTTCCTCACAAGGGGAGAAGGAAGGGTAGGTACTGATCTCTTCTCTCTGGTGACCAACGACAGAACCCAAGGGAATGGCAGAAGATGTGCCAGGGGAGGTTTCGGTCGGACATTAATAAAATGTTCTTCCCCCAGAGGTGCTGGACACTGAACAGTCTCCCCAGGGAGGGGTCACGGCCCCAACCTGACAGTGATCAAGAAGAGACTGGACAACGTCCTCAGACACACAGGGTGACCTGTGGGGAGTCCTGTGCAGGGACAGCAGTTGGACTCTATGATCCTTGTGGGTCCTTCTAACTCAGGACATTCTATGATTCTATGAAACACTAGGTCAAAAGTCCATGTTTTCATTGTGCAGATGAGATGTAAACATACACATCATGTGCATGTCCACTGTGTGCATGTGGTGAGATGAACCCAAGGGAGCACAAATGCCATCAGCTATTCCTTGGGGTGCCATAAAGGTCAGTGGGACAGAGATGGTGTTCAGGGGTCTCTTCTAACCTGCGTTATTGTAGGATTCCATGAATCTTTTCCTTGGAGAGCTCTTTAACATCAGAATAGACAGAAGAAGAAGAATAAAAAATCACAGGCAGAAGCAGAGATATAAAATGCCCCAGAGTAAATACAGCAGCTCCTCTGAGGAACGTTTCTCCACTCAAACCCTTGATAGGAAATCTATTGGATACATTTGATGAAAGCAGCTTAGTTTGATCTGCTCACACACTGGACCACAAGGAGGGTGATGGTGGGTACGATGTCGTGTGGTCGCTTGTGTCTCAGGAACTCATAGTCCAGTAGGAACCAATGGCTGTGGAGGGCACTGTGAGGTCACTTGTGCCTCTGCAGGGGATTGGCCAACAGCAGGAACAGGGCTGGGAAAGGACTGTGAGGTCACACAGACAAGACGAGCAATCGGGCCCAATCAGCATGGCTGGATGAAAGGCAGGTCCTGCTTGACCACCCTGATCTCTTCTGTGACAAGGTGACCGGCTGAGCAGATGAGGGAAAGTCTGTCGTGGGGAGTGAATCCGCCACACGGGCTGTGGGTGTTGTGTCCTTAGACTGCAGTAAAGCCTGTGACACCGTATCCCACAGCATCTCCTGGAGAAGCTGCAGCTCATGGCCTGGATGGTGTATGTGTGATGGAGGGCTGGACCAAAAGAATTGTGGTGAACAGAAACAAATCCAGTTGGCATCTGGTCACAAGTGGTGTCCTCAGGGCTCAGTATTTGACTCAGTTCTATTTAAGCTTTATCAGTGATGTGGATGAGGGGATCGCGTGCACCCTCATTAAGTTTGCAGATGACACCAGGTTGGGTGGGAGTGTTGATCTGCTGGAGGGTGGGAAGGCCATGCAGGGGGATCTGGACCCGCTGGATCATTGGGCTGAGGCCATTTGTATGAGGTTTGACCAGACCAAGGGCCGGGTCCTGCACTTGGGTCACAACAACCCCAGGCTCAGGGAAGAGTGGCTGGAACATTGCCTGTTGGAAAGGGATCAGGGGGTGTTGATCGACAGCAGCTGAACATGAGCCTGTGTGTGCCCAGATGGCCAAAAGGGCCACCAGCATCCTGGCTTGTATCAGGAATGGTGTGGCCAGCAGAAGTAGCGTGATTGTGCCACTGCTCTCAGCGCTGATGAGGTCGCATCTTGAATCCTGTGTTCAGGTTTGGGCCCTTCATCATAAGAAGGACATTGAGGCACTAGAGAGAGTGCAGAGGAGGGAACGGAGCTGGTGAGGGGCTGGAGCACAAGTGTGATGAGGAGCAGGTGAGGGAACTGGTGCATTCAGCTGGAGAACAGGAGGCTGAGGGGAGACCTTCTCGCTGTCCACAACTACCTGAAAGGAGCTTGGAGCATGGAGGGTGTTGGTCTCTTCTGATGACTAGCAAGTGATAGGACAAGAGGAAAAGGCCTCAAATTGTGCCAGGGAAGGTTCAGATTGGATATTACAAAAAAATTCTTCATGGAAAGGGTTGTCAGGCATTGGAACAGGCTGCCCAGGGCAGTGGTGGAGTCACCAGCCCTGCAGGGGTTTAAAAGGAGTTTATACGAGGTTCTTAAGGAAGATGGTTTAGTGTTCGAGTCAGGTTATGGTTCAACTCAATGATCCTGAGTGTCTCTTTCACCAGAAACGATTCTATGATTCTGTTATATCAACTGCATAATTCTTCTATCACTTCTTCTCAGTGCTCTTCACGTACCTGCCTCTTTACCTACAGTCCTGAAAGTTTTCTAATTAAGCACACAAGTCTTGAATACCAGATGCAAATGATGGAAGTGACATGGCTCTATCAGGCTGGTCTGATACCTGCCAGTCCAAGGCAAACACCTCAGGTACACGGGGCCTCTCGAGGTTTGCACTGGGTGCTTATAGTGGGACAATGGAGCTCAGCCCGAAAACCTGAGAACATCCCTCAAAACTGAAAACCAAACCAACCCAACAACAACAACAAAAAGAACAAAAATCCCCACACTCCATTTTTTAATCAGATGAAATAATTCAAAATTTCCAATAAAATGTCTGTGGAATTTCTATCCTGCCAAAATATGAATTTTCAGAATGTGTACGGACTGTGGGAGATGAAACGTTGGCCTTTCCCTGTGCTTGCAGTGCCAGAACTCTGTCTATCACTACGTGTATTTAATCCCCTGCACATCCAGGAGTTTCCACCTGTCCTTACCCAGCTCCCCGTGTCTGAACTCATCTCTTCAGAAGCCTGTCTGGACATTTGCACTTTCCATCGCTCCCCAGAGGTTCTTCACCTCTCACTCTTGGCTCATTCAGAGCCTCTCAGCTCTCACTCTGCTTTGAGCTTCAGGCAGGTCAAGTCTTTCAGCAGTTGCTCTCGTACTCCCTACAGGCAACTCTTCAATTATGGCAATGGACCTCTCTGGAAACTGCTTAATTTAACCACAGAACTGAGAAACATCATTAAGTTCTATTGTGTTTTCTTTTTTTTTTTTTCCTTTGTTGTTTCCTCTAATCAAAAATTCCCCGGTGCCTGTTTACATCCAGTTCTCTAAGGAAACATGAAGCAATCCTGCGAAGAAGCTGTAACAATCAGTGCAAACTTCAGTGCAGAATCTGATGTAAAGAAATGTGCTGGAGATCCCAGGGGCCAATGATCAGAACAGGGAGTTTGGGGAGCTGGTTATAGATTTCCTGCTAACAGTTTGAGTAGAGAAACATTCTTCACAGAACTGCTCTGTTTATTTGACACCTTTGAGGTCTCCTCCTCTGCCTGTATTTTTATTTTCTTGTTCCTCCACCTCTTCCTTCTTCCAAAACGTTTCCAAGGGGAAGATTCCTGGAATCACAGAGCAACTCAGGTTTGAACATCATCTTGTCTCACTGTCCTGCTCAGGGCAGGGTGACCCAGGTGAGGTTCTCCAAGGCCTCTGCCCAGCCTTGCACCATCCACTAAGGAGCTGAAGGTTCATTTCGTCACATCATACAGGGGAAGAATAAAGATATTCAACAGTGTTGGCCCAAGTGCTGGTCCCTGAGGGATTCCACTGTGTCCCCATCCCTGCACACAGTGAATGCTGCAGGTGAGGCCGCTCCAGCACGGAGCAGCGCGGGACAATCCCCTCCCTGCCCGGCTGGCCGTGCTGTGCTGGCTGCACCCAGGACACGGTCCCTCTTGGCTCCAGGGACACTGGTGGCTCATGTTCAACTTGCTGTTGACCAGACCCTCAGATCCCTCTCTGCAGAGCTGCTCTGCAGCATCTCATCTCCCAGTCTGTATGTACAGACAGGGTTGACGTGTCCCAGGTGCAAAATGGCACCCCTGAATATGTGACAGCGTTGGCGCTCACTTCTATTCATCTCACCTCAAATACATGATGTTCACGCTCACATCTCGTCTGTACAATGCAAACATGGACATCTGACCTACTCATTCAGTGTCTTTTCAGGTAAGGACAAAGAACCTCTCTGAACTGGGGCGAGAGGTCCAGGCTGGAAACGAAGCTGTGAGGGATTAGTCCATGATGATTGGGGCAGATTTGATGGGGTGTCCAGTGCACATGGGCACAGCCCAGCCCCTGCTCTGCTGGTCCTGCAGGTCTCTGGCAGGAGCCTGGCTGTGAGAGGACACTGCTGTGTGCCAGCCCTGCACACACACACTGTTCAGCTGTACACTGGGGTTTCATATATAGGTCACTTTCTTGGGCATGTTCTTGAGAGAATCTTTGTAAGAAGAACTAAACCTTCAGGTCCTGCCCTGACCAGATCACCTTTCTATCTGGAAAGGCTGTTGTGAGGCCAGCTCTGTCACAGCAGTGCCCATTGCCTGTCCCTGCCTGCGCCCACAGCACTGACACACAGCAGGACGGTGACCAAGCTGCCAGAGCACTCAGGCCTTGCACCAACACCAGGGATGAGAAGGAGAGTGTGGGAGTGGAACCAGAACAGCTCTGGAAGAACAAGCGCTGCTGCTCCCTGGCAGGGCTGCCACGCTGGACTCTGTTCCTCCTCCCATGAACACAAGAATTGTCCCTGCAGTTCCATAAGGCCTTGCAGGAAGGATATAGTGAAAAACAAGTCACTAAAGAACACTTTATTTTGTTTAGAGACAAGGAGAGCACGGCTCCTCATTTACACAGCCAGTGGTTATAACAGAAAAGCAGACAGTGAATTAAGAAATGGGATGACAACAACATTATCACAATAAAAAAACTACCAACAACAACAGAAAATCCAGATGACAGGCTGGGCCTGTAATTAGTTACTCTAAAACTCCTACGTAGAAGCAGATGGGTAGTTTAATACTTCAGGAAATTGTAAGATATGAGTTTCCACAAGGCATCCTTGAGCTCCTGGTTCCTCATGCTGTAGATGAGGGGGTTCACTGCTGGAGGCACCACCGAGTACAGAACAGACACCACCAGATCCAGGGATGGGGAAGAGATGGAGGGGGGCTTCAGGTAGGCAAACACGGCAGTGCTGACAAACAGGGAGACCACGGCCAGGTGAGGGAGGCAGGTGGAAAAGGCTTTGTGCCGTCCCTGCTCAGAGGGGATCCTCAGCACGGCCCTCAAGATCTGCACATAGGACAGGATGATGAAAACAAAACACATGAAAATTAAACAGGCACTGACCACAATAAGGCCAAGTTCCCTGAGGTAGGAGTGTGAGCAGGAGAGCTTGAGGATCTGGGGGATTTCACAGAAGAACTGGCCCAGGGCATTGCCCTTGCACAGGGGCAGTGAAAATGTATTGGCCGTGTGCAGCAGAGCATTGAGAAACCCAGTGGCCCAGGCAGCTGCTGCCATGTGGACACAAGCTCTGCTGCCCAGGAGGGTCCCGTAGTGCAGGGGTTTGCAGATGGCAACGTAGCGGTCGTACGACATGACTGTGAGAAGAAAGTACTCTGAACCAAGCAAGAAACAAAAAGAGAAGACCTGGGCAGCACATCCTGCATAGGAAATGACCCCAGAATCCCACAGAGAGTTGGCCATGGATTTGGGGACAATGGTAGAGATGCAGCCCAGGTCCAGAAGGGCGAGGTTGAGCAGGAAGAAGTACATGGGGGTGTGGAGGTGCTGGTCCCAGGCTATGGTGGTGATGATGAGGCCGTTGCCCAGGAGGGCAGCCAGGCAGATGCCCAGGAAGAGCCAGAAGTGCAAGAGCTGCAGGTCCCGTGTGTCTGTGAACGGCAGGAGGAGGAACTGGGTGATGGAGCTGCTGTTGGACATTTGCTGCCTGTGGGCATGAGGACCTGTGCAAGGAGGAAAAGACAGTTACATGTTAGGGGTGACTTCTCTGAGGAAAATAAACTTGCTGTTTCTCATGGAAAACCTCCTCCCTGATGGAAGGACGTTTCAGCCAATTCTGTTTCTACCAACTGAAAAAAACAGTTCATCACAGCTTAAAACGCAGCTTAGGCATCTAGATACTATGAGCACACCTCTGGGTCAAGACCCCCTGTGTTGGTGTCAGAACAAAAACTGACCCACACTCCCACCCCAACCCCAGAGAGCAAGAGCACCAGCAACAGGTGGAGAAACAGGGAAGAACACTGCAGTGCTACCAGAAAATAAAGCAAGGACAGAAAGGCAGACGGGCGTGCTGTGGAACCTTCTCCTGACCCGGCTGTGCTGCTGCCACTCACATAATGACACTGGAGAGCAAGTACTTTTAGCACCTCTTTTGAGTACCACGTTCCAGGAACCCTTCACCTGGAGGTCCAGCTGCTGAGGTGGAGACTCGTGACCTGGACCCCATGGCTTTGGGGCAGAGGGTCTGCTGGGCAGGAGAGGAGACCAGGGGTTGCACTGGGAAATGTGTCTGCACTGCAGGGGATTGCAGGGGGGCCTGAATCCCCTCCCCAGCATTTCAGGTTGTAGCTCCCGCTCCCTGCCCAGGTCTGTGCTGCCTGCAGCTGTGTCTCTGTCCCTGGTCTGCTCCCTGTCAGTGTCACAGACCCCGTCCCACCCGCTGTGTGCTCAGCCCTGTCCTGCTCACACTTCCTGGCACTGCCCAGAGGCAGCTCTGTGTGTGCAGGGGCTCAGGAGCAGCTCAGACCAGTCCTATCGAGAACTGGGGTGGAGAGAACCAAGAGTGGAAAACTGACAGCACAGACTCCTTCCCATGCAGCTGTTCCTGTGTTGATGTCATTGTTCAGAAGGACCCTCTGCCATGTCTGTGGGGGGATCTGGAGCTCTGAGCGGCCCTGACCCACACAGCCCCCTTCAACCCCACAAGCTCCCTGCCTGCCCTGCCGGGGGTCGCTCCTTCCACCCACAGCTGCTGCCATGGGATCTCCCGGGCAGGCTGAGCGCTGACCCTGGCAGGCGGCAGAGTCCCTGCCCGGCACAGCCCTGGGGTGCAGGGACCCTGCTCTGCAGAACAGCCCTGGGCACCCCTGGGTGCTCCCCCTGCAATCACCTTCAGCAGAAGCTGCCATCATGCCCTGTCCCTCTGACAGTGCAGCAGGGAAGCGCTGGTCTGGACAATATTCTCGTCCTCTACATGAGAAATACTGTGAGAGAGACCTGACAGATCCTGTAAATTGTGGGATGTATCATCTTTAGGAGATCCCTCCAGGAAATGCAGCTGCATTGTTCTACAGCCAGAGACTTACCGTGTTAGAACTGTGAAGATTTGTCACTCAATGAGCCCTCAGCAACCAAACCCCTACATTGCATTTCCCATCTCTGTGCCTGGCTCCTGTGCCCTCGGTGCTGCAGGCAGAGCCCTCAGCCCTGCTGCGTGTGCAGAGGAGCTGCTCCTGGGCAGAGCTGTCTCTCTGCAGCGCTGCTGCTGCCATGAGCTCCCTGTGTCCCAGGAGCCCAGCCCAGCTCAGCAGCACAGGAGCAGCCCATGATGTCCCTTTCTCTGACCCCTCTGGGCTCCTCCAGGTCTCCCTGGGGCTCCAGTGGCACAACTTCAAAGTTGAAGTAATCAGTGATGTTGATTCTCTCTCCTCTTCAGAGACACTTCTTTCCAGCATTGTATTTTTCATGTTAAAAAATAAATTGGTATGACAACCATCTTTCTTGTCCCATCATTAGACAGGACACCAGGAATGTTACAGCAAAGGATCTAATTTCTCCAGGCTAGGGGAGGAATATCTTCAGTTGAATTAACTTAGGCATTTTGTTCTGGTTTTACACTCCTAGGTCTAGAGAGACATTGACCAATCTTTGGCCATGTCGTGTCTGTGCTCTGATTCAAAGCCTTTGCACACATGGGCTCTTGGACACTTGGTACCAGGTTTCTTGTGGCAGGTCAGAGCTGGGCTGGTGCCACAGCTGGGGTGGTTCAGCCCAGATGTGAGGCAATGTCCTCAGCCAGGGACCTGACTGGGGAGCTGGAGCTGTCAGTGCTGCAGACAGAGCTGTGACACGGATGGAATGAACTGCCAGGCAGGGTGGCAGGAGTGAGTTCATCTGGTCTGCAAGGACAGCAGCCTCCAAGCACAGCAACAGTTCAGATCAGAACTCAGTCCAGACCTGTAAGGCAATTCAAAGGCCCCATAATGAGCTGTTACTACTGCAGGAACACTTAAAGGCAAAACAAAGACACTACTGTGTAGCTACTGATGAATTTAATAAGGGAAAGAGGTGAAAATCCCTGTGTCCTCTTGTCCTCCCTCTTCACCAGCCATGTGTCCCAGGCCTCTGTGACTTTAGATGGGAATGTGGAGAAAAAGCAGGAGTGGATGTGGATCAAGTCAGGGGTCACTGGAACTAACACAATCCTCTCCAGTCTATGGGACAGCAGGGGCAGCATCCCAGGAGCTGGGACAGCAGGACGATGTCACAGTGAGGGCACTCTCCACCATCTGTGAAAGCTCATGGAGACTGGGGGGACTCCCTGACCACTGGCAGCTCTCACACAGTGTGTGCACTTTTCAAAATGGCCAATGGGTGAGCAGGGGAACTAAGGGCTGTGCCCCAGAGCATGTCCACTGGGACCCCATTGCTGGGTGTCTGGAAGAGAAAGTGATGGGGTTTACCCAGGATATGTTGCGTCTGTCCATCTTCTTTGCTTTTTGCGAGGAAAGGAAAGGGTTGCTGGACATGGGCAGAGCAGTGGTGGTCTGTTACCTGGAAGTCAGCAAGGCATTCAGCATCATACCCCACAATATTCTTGTGTCAAAGGAAAGATATCACAGTCTTTGTCAGTAGATGGGTAAACACCAGTTTGGATGGTTGGGCTTGGAAAGGTGCTATAAAGGGAGAAAGTTTCCCATCATGAGGACAGTCAAGCACTGGAAGCTGTTTCCCAGGAGTGCGCATTCACTCTACCCCAGAATACGTCCAAACTATGTTTGGATAAAGCCCTGAGTAATCTGGTCTGACCCTGCTTTGAGAAGGAGGTTGGTCACGACTCCTTCTGGGGTTCCATTCAGCTTGAATGATGCTGTCCCTTCATCTCCTTCATGTTTTAAATTTAGCGAGAACTCTCAGGTTCTCCCTGACCACAGGAATAATCCACCTGAGGTGCAGGGCTGCTTTACAATTGCCCCCAAACAGCCCTGACCACATCTTGTGCATCCCTTTTCATTTGCCCCCACCCAGGTTCTATCCTCATGCCTGCCTTTTTAATCCTTTCAGAGCAGGTTGCTCAACAGGTGTCAGCATCCATGTACGGAGTCTGCACAGCAGCCAGGCAGCAAAGCCATCATTACAGAAATGGAGATGAGGCTCTTGACCAGCTCCTGAAACCCAGGAATCAGCACGCCTTGTCACCTGAGATTCCCAGGAACACTTGAACTTGAATTGAAAAGCATGTGAGTCCTCGTTGGGTATCCTAGCTTGTCTCCTGACCCATGTGGTGCTTCAGGCTGTGAAGAGAATCAAAACCAGCCATTGGACTGGGGTGGTTCCATTTTACACGTGTCACATGGGGCAGATGAAGGGAGCTCAGAACTCCAGACTCTGCTGCACGGTTGGGACTGCAGAGACTGGAAATGCAGGTGACAGTGTGTGTCAGGGCACACACATAAAGGTTCTGGCTTCCTTTGTGCCTTTGTACTGACCTGGGATCTGTTCCTTGGCCTTCTTTGTCTCAAAAGTAAACTGTTCTCCTATGCAACCTCTATCACTCCACGTAAGAAATAATTAAAAGGTAGAAAAATAATGAAAGAAGCACAATTTGGGGGTAATTCTGTCCAAGAGGTGTACTCTTTAAATGACTATAACAAAAATTAAGTGAGAGAAAAAGCATTGTTCTAAGAAATTCTTTCAAGACACAACTGCTGAGGTGTAGTAGATGCTTAGAAAAGCAAGAATGACTGTTAGGAATGAAATTAAAGAGCTTTAGTTCATCATGATCATCATTGAGAATAAGGAGTTCCCTGTTACTGTTATCAGTGACAGCACCACTGTTCACAAACATCCTTCAGAGCATCTCCATTGTTCCTGGGCTCCAAAGCTCATCCTGCTCAGAGTTTGACAGGATTGCTGCAAACCCCTGTGACCCAAATCTCTACAACTGTCTCCACTCAACAGCCTTTTACCCCAGAAGGGGAAAACTGCCAATGCAGGCACCAACCCAGTGCCCAACCTGCCTGGAGAGCCAGGACAGTTGTGCCACACAACAGCAGACTCCGAGGGAAGCTGGAGGTGATGGGATTGGAACGGTTTCAAGCCGAATCAGAGAATCATGGAATCATTTAGGCTGGAAAAGACCATTAAGAACATGGAGTCCAACCATAAATCAAACACTGCCAAGACCACCGCTAAACCATGTCCCAAAGTGCCACATCTGCACATCTTTTAAACACCTCCCGCAATGGAAGCTCAATCCTGAGCTGGCAGGACACCATTGGCTGCAGTTGGACATAAGATACTGGTCATGGCTGTGAGTTCAGCCCTCGCTGGCAGAATGTCTCACACCCTCACTGAGGAGGGCAGGGGGCTGGGAGATGGGAGCACGTTTCAGTTTCCAGATCCCAGCACAGAGCCCAAACCATCCTGCCCTTGGACTCTGGATCCCATTTCCTGAGATGTAAAGCTGGTGGCCTTCTGAGGATAATCATGTTAAAGGCATGAATAATCCTTCAGGTGTTTGTGTAACATGTATAGGAATGTCAGTCGTATATGCTTATATTTACATATCTGTAAAATAGTACTCTGCATCTCTGGTAGCCCCTCTGGCAACGACAATTAAATAGGTATTTGCACTATAAGGCTCCATACCTCATCCACAAGCACACATCTAAGTGGTTCAGATGAAGGGTGTCTGGCAAACGTCACCCTTTGTGTCCCCAGGTGATGGACACTGCTCATGTGCCTCTGCAGAGAGTGGCAGGAGCTGGATCCCCTTCTCGGGACAGACTCCTTCCAGGAGAGACACAGACACAGGGGAACTCATCAGGGCTTTACGGCATTTCACTCGGCATCAGTTTGACATATTGGGTGCTGTCCTGTGACTGCCCTTTCTGCACAAATGATCATACAAACACAACCATTTAGTAAGACATGGTCATAAAGGGGCTGTTATGGACAAGAAAGCTCATCATGAACTCTGGAGAGAGCGAGGAAGTTTATAATAAGCACCAGGAAGAACCAAGAAGCTCGAGGCCTCTTCTGAAGAGCGGGAGGCCTGAGCAGCCGTGATTGGCCATTGTAGGTGTGGGAGAGGGTCAGGGCATGTCAGGGAGAAGCAATGAGATGGCTGATGGCTTCAGTGAACCCTTCCAGCCATGTCCGAGCCCAGAAATGGAAAGCAGTTGATGTCTGCAGGTGGAGGAGGAACAGGAGGAAGATCTTCCTGGGAATATGGAAGGAAGAAAGGCCTCTCTTGGGCTAATCATGTGTGGCAGTGACATTTGCATGCTGTGGGCATGGCTGTGCCTGGGAGATGGGGAACGGCTGCTGCTGGGGTGGCTGTGCTCAGTCATGGCCCATGAGCTGACCCTGCTCTGCTCCTCTCTTACGCTGCCCACACTTGGATGGTCCTCAGGAATCATCCATGAACCTGGTGGATCCATGAACCTCCTGGAGTGATGGGGTGTGGATCCAAACAGAAGATTCAAGCAAGTGTGAGACTGGGACACTGAGGTGACTGGTGACCATTGCCAGGTGTATGAAAGAAGCTGGATGAGTTGTGATTTGCTCACAGGCATTTCCAGCTCCACAGAAATCCAGAGCCTTGCAGTTAGAGCAACAGCACTTGACATAAACACCACCCCCAAAACACAAAACACTCACACTGACCACAGGAAAAGCCTTGAAAAACATTGGAGAAAGATCTACCAGGTCCCAGGGGTCAGGGCTCAGCCATCTGGTGATGAACAAGCATCAAGGGCTGACATGGCACCAGAGCCACCTCCACATGGCCCTCACCACCTGGAACCAGTGTCTCCAAGTCTTTCCTCCACCAGCCTCCAGGGACAGGGACCTGCACTGGTTGTTTCCTTCACAGCTGTGTCAGTGATGGCCCTTCATGGGGTCCAAACACCCTCAGAAACTTGGGGTTTGCTTCTGCCTTTCACTTAATTAGAGGTTTGTTCATTCTCTCAGTAGCTGCAGTTCAGGATCATGGCAGCAGAGGGCTCATGAACATCTAAAATGCTCTTACAAGCCAAGGGTCTGTGCATCATTTTCCTAAAGGCTTCAAGTCTCGTGTGGATGATTAGGGGGATTTCAGGAATAACCAAACAGAGAGCATTTCCATAATAAATAGCAATAAAGCCAAATTTCTTCTATTCCCTTCCCTGCTCGCCCTTACCTCCGTTTCCAGAACAAGTGGTATCAGCAGACTACAGTTCATATTGATGTGGAATGTCTCCTAGAAAAGACTGAATATGTCAGAAAAGTACGTAACTAAATCACCATGTGATCAAGGAGACAGGCCAGGACAGCTCAAGAGGAGTCACACTCCTCTGGACCAAGAGGTGGGTGTTCCTGGCAATCTCAGGTGCCACAGCACAGCGATACTTGTGTTCAGGAGCTAGTTAAGCGACCCATCTCCTGTTCTGTAACGGTGTCTGAGTTTGCTCAGGTCACCCCTGACTTGAGCCCCATCCACTGCTGGGTGTTCTCCAGACTCCTGCCTTCAGGAACAAAGTCCCAGGAGACCTTGCTGGTGAAGATGGAGGCAAAGAAGCCATGAAGAACCTCAGTCCTGTCTGATTCTACTCTTATGAAGTTCATCAGCAGGCCCATGTTCACCCTGTCTATTCTCTCACTGCAAGTGAAGCTCTGTCAGCTCATCTTGCTGCCCTTCCCGTGCAGGTATCAAGTCCAGGGCAGCTTTGTCATCATCCCCACATCCATGGACAAGGTTTCTAAATTCCTCCTTTGCAGCTTCCCCTGCTTCCACCTCCTGTGTGCTGCCTTTTCCCCTGGAGCTCCATCAGTTCAGACAAACACCCTCACGAGATAAATGCTTCTGTTCATGGGTACTTGGAGAGATCATTCTTGTGCTTGGAGCAGGCTGTCCTGTAAGGATTATCAGATTTCCTGAGCTCCGTCACCCTTCAGATCTACTTCCATGTCACCACTTTGCCCACCATCCCCCAGTATGTCCAAGTCTTCTCCTCTGGATTCCACCAGCCTGTGCTCTGCTGCTGGCCTTCCTCCCTCCCCTCTGGTGCCTGGGACCCCACTGTGTCCTGCTCACGACAGCCAAGGTGGACACTGATGTTCACATCCCTCACCAGCCCTTCCTTGTTTCCCAGTTCCAGATCCAGTTGAGCATCACCCTTGTTGGCCCACCAGACAGCCATGTTAAGCAGTTGGCCCAAGATCCTCTGGAGTGTTGGCACCTGCCACTTTGAATGGTCAATGAATGCCAGGGCAATTACATTTCCACATAGGAACCTGCTCATTGACTGGTGACTTCCTTCAGTTGCCCACGGAACTGTGGGCATTTCTTCTCCGTGATCAAGTAGTTTGCAAGAAATAACACATTGTCACCTTGTACTGGGCTTACATGGCAAAGTCTTGGAACTGGGGGTAGGTGTGGGTGTGCTACAGCTGTCACCTCTCTGGGAAGACAACAGGAGTTTGACCAATGTCAGACAGAGCTGATTACAGCTGCTCCAAGATGGACCCACTTCTTTCCAAATCTGAGCCACTCAGTGATGCTGGCAGCACCTCTGGGATATTGTATTTGAGAAAGGGTAAAAAACGCTGCACAACAGCAGGTGGGAGAGAGGAGGGAGGAGATGGGAGAGAAAAGCACTGCAGACACCAAGGTCATATCCCATAGGACCCAAGCAGGTCCCTCAGCAGGCCAAATCTTGCTCTCCTGAAATCCTGCTCTTGGCCTTGTTCTCATCTCCCAGGAGCCTCAGCTCCACTTTCCCATCCCTGACTGTTCCATCCTGACCAACTCTTTCTGGTTTGTAAGTGTGAAGTCCCACAGTGCACCTCACCTCACTGACTCCTCAGTCACCCGTGTCAGGAAGACGTTGTCAATGAGCTCCAAAACCTTACTTGTCCCCAGCCAGGAACCTGGGAGGTGTGGGACCATAGTCCTGCCCTTGGCCCTGCACAGCCCCACATCACACTGTCCCAGGAAGGGCCCTGGGCAATGTGGGAGGGACAGGATCTGACTCCCCAGGGTTGGGGGTCAGGGCTTAGTCCTTAGTTAATGAAACACATCCAGGGATACTGAGCATTAGAGAGACCTTTACTTTGCTTTTCCTGACCTGTCATCTCTACCTCCAGTTTTCTGCTCTAACCAAACTCTGGGGTCTGTTCTTCATTTGTGTCCCTCAGTGGGACCCATTAATATTACAGGAAACTTTGGAGTTTGCATGTGAGTTTGACTTCCTGAGAATTTCTTCATGTTCCCCTCAGGGTCTGAGGTCCATGGACTCAGCACCAAACCCACCAGAGGGGTCATTAAAGCGCCTTGGGCTGCTCCTGTGCTGCTGAGCTGGGCTGGGCTCCTGGGACACAGGGAGCTCATGGCAGCGGCAGCGCTGCAGAGAGACAGCTCTGCCCAGGAGCAGCTCCTCTGCACACGCAGCAGGGCTGAGGGCTCTGCCTGGGGATCTCAGGAGACGAGCAAGACAGAGAGAGATTAAAGGTGGTCAGGACTGGGAGGATGACTGAGAGCTCACTGGAGGAGAAACCTTTGCAGCCCTTGCCATGGTAAGTCTCTGGGTGCGGGGCAGTGCAGCTTTAGCTCCTGGAGGCATCTCCTCAAACTGGCACAGGCACAGCTTGTGGGATCTGTAAGGACGGGGCTCTTGTTAGGCCATGTTGAACAGCTGTGAAGGCGGGTTAGCACCCAGGGGTGCCCAGGGCTGTCCTGCAGAGCAGGGTCCCTGCACCCCAGGGCTGTGCCGGGCAGGGACTCTGCCGCCTGCCAGGGTCAGCGCTCAGCCTGCCCGGGAGATCCCATGGCAGCAGCTGTGGGTGGAAGGAGCGACCCCCGGCAGGGCAGGCAGGGAGCTTGTGGGGTTGAAGGGGGCTGTGTGGGTCAGGGCTGCTCAGAGCTCCAGATCCCCCCACAGACATGGCAGAGGGTCCTTCTGAACAACAACATCAACACATGAACAGCTACAAGGGAAGGAGTCTGTGCTTTCAGTTTTCCACTCTTGCTCGTCTGGGTGTCCAGTGGGAGATGGGGATTTATTTCTCTCTTTGGAGAAGACACTGGGACCCCAGTTCTTGTTAGGACGTGTCTGAGCTGCTCCTGAGCCCCTGCAGACACAGAGCTGCCCCTGGGCAGTGCCAGGAGGTGTGAGCAGGACAGAGCTGAGCACACAGCGGGTGGGACGGGGTCTGTGACACTGACAGGGAGCAGACCAGGGACAGAGACACAGCTGCAGGCAGCACAGACATGGGCAGGGAGAGTTAACTGCTACCAGAAATGCTGGGACAGGATTTAGGAACCTCTCTCACGTGCTCTCGATTGCAGACACATTTCCCAGTGCAGCTCCTGGTCTCCTCTCCTCCCCAGCAGACCCTCTGCCCCAAAGCCATGGGGTCCAGGTCACGAGTCTCCACCTCAGCAGCTGGACCTCCAGGTGAAGGGTTCCTGGAACAGGGTACACAAAAAAGGTGCTAAAAGTACTTGCTCTCCAGTGTCATTATGTGAGTGGCAGCAGCACAGCCGGGTCAGGAGAAGGTTCCACAGCATGCCCGTCTGCCTTTCTGTCCTTGCTTTAGTTTCTGGTAGCACTGCAGTGTCCTTTCCTGTTTCTCCACCTGTCGCTGGTGCTCTTGCTCTCTGGGGTTGGTGTGCGAGTGTCGGTCACTTATTGTTCTGACACCAACTCAGGGGTCTTGCCCCAGATCTGTGTTGATGGAAACCAGATGACCAAGCTGCATTTTAAACTGTGATGAAATGTTTTTCCCACTTCATAGACAGAGAGAATGAGCTGAAACATCCCTCCATCAGGGAGGGGGTTTTCCATGATAAACAACATGATATTTTCCCCAGAGAAATCTCCCCTAACTTGTCACTATCTTTTCCTCCTATGACAGGTCCTCATGCCCACAGGCAGCCAATGTCCAACAGCAGCTCCATCACCCAGTTCCTCCTCCTGCCGTTCACAGACACACGGGAGCTGCAGCTCTTGCACTTCTGGCTCTTCCTGGGCATCTACCTGGCTGCCCTCCTGGGCAACGGCCTCATCATCACCACAATAGCCTGGGACCAGCACCTCCACACCCCCATGTACTTCTTCCTGCTCAACCTCGCCCTCCTCGACCTGGGCTCCATCTCCACCATTGTCCCCAAGTCCATGGCCAACTCTCTGTGGGATTCCAGGGACATTTCCTATGCAGGATGTGCTGCACAGCTCTTTCTGTTTGTCTTTTTAGCTTCAGCAGAGTTTTACCTTCTCACCATCATGTCCTACGACCGCTACGTTGCCATCTGCAAACCCCTGCACTACGGGACCCTCCTGGGCAGCAGAGCTTGTGTCTACATGGCAGCAGCTGCCTGGGCCACTGGGTTTCTCAATGCTCTGCTGCACACGGCCAATACATTTTCACTGCCCCTGTGCAAGGGCAATGCCCTGGGCCAGTTCTTCTGTGAAATCCCCCAGATCCTCAAGCTCTCCTGCTCACACTCCTACCTCAGGGAACTTGGGCTTATTGTGGTCAATGTGTGTTTATTTTTCATGTGTTTTGTTTTCATAGTGGTGTCCTATGTGCAGATCTTGAGGGCCGTGCTGAGGATCCCCTCTGAGCAGGGACGGCACAAAGCCTTTTCCACCTGCCTCCCTCACCTGGCCGTGGTCTCCCTGTTTGTCAGCACTGCCATATTTGTCCACCTGAAGCCCCCCTCCATCTCCTCCCCATCCCTGGATCTGGTGGTGTCTGTTCTGTACTCAGTGGTGCCTCCAGCAGTGAACCCCCTCATCTACAGCATGAGGAACCAGGAGCTCAAGGATGCCTTGTGGAAACTCATATCTTACAATTTCCTGAAGTATTAAACTACCCATCTGCTTCTACATAGGAGTTTTAGAGTAACTAATTACAGGCCCAGCCTGTCATCTGGATTTTCTGTTGTTGTTGGTAGTTTTTTTATTGTGATAATGTTGTTGTCATCCCATTTCTTAATTCACTGTCTGCTTTTCTTTTATAACCACTGGCTGTGTAAATGAGGAGCCGTGCTCTCCTTGTCTCTAAACAAAATAAAGGGCTTTTTAGTGACTTGTTTTTCACTATATCCTTCCTGAAAAAGTCTTATGGAACTGCAGGGACAGTTCCTGTGTTCATGGGAGGAGGAAAAGAGTCCATCACGGCAGCCCTGCCAGGGAGCAGCAGCGCTTGTTCTTCCAGAGCTGTTCTGGTTCCACTCCCACACTCTCCTTCTCATCCCTGGTGTTGGTGCAAGGCCTGAGTGCTCTGGCAGCTTGGTCACCGTCCTGCTGTGTGTCAGTGCTGTGGGCGCAGGCAGGGACAGGCAATGGGCACTGCTGTGACAGAGCTGGCCCCAAAACAGCCTTTCCAGATAGAAAGGTGATCTGGTCAGGGCAGGGCCTGAAGGTTTAGTTCTTCTCACAAAGATTCTCTCAAGAACATGCCCAAGAAAGTGACCCACAGATGAAACCCCAGTGTACATCTGAACAGTGTGTGTGTGCAGGGCTGGCACACAGCAGTGTCCTCTCACAGCCAGGCTCCTGCCAGAGACCTGCAGGACCAGCAGAGCAGGGGCTGGGCTGTGCCCCTGTGCACTGGACACCCCATCAAATCTGCCCCAGTCATCATGGACTAATCCCTCACAGCCTTCATTTCCAGCCCGGACCTCTCGCCCCCGTTCAGAGAGGTTCTTTGTCCTCACCTGAAAAGACACTGAATTAGTAGGTCAGATGTCCATGTTTGCATTGTACAGATGAGATGTGAGCGTGAACATCATGTATGTGAGGTGAGACGAACCGAAGTGAGAGCCAATGCTGTCAGATATTCAGGGGTGCCATTTTGCACCTGGGACACATCAACCCTGTCTGTACATACAGACTGGGAGATGAGATGCTGCAGAGCAGCTCTGCAGAGAGGGATCTGAGGGTCTGGTCAACAGCAAGTTGAACATGAGCCACCAGTGTCCCTGGAACCAAGAGGGACCGTGTCCTGGGTGCAGCCAGCACAGCACGGCCAGCCGGGCAGGGAGGGGATTGTCCCGCTCTTCTGTGTGCTGGGGCGGCCTCACCTGCAGCATTCACTGTGTGCAGGGATGGGGACACAGGGTAAAAGGAGATAAAGCTACTGGAGAGTGCCCAGAAGATGCTATGAAGTTGGTGAAGGGTTTGGAGGAAAAGCCGTATTAGGAGCAGCTGAAGTCCCTGGGTTTGCTCAGGCTGGAGAAGATGTGACTGAGGGCAGAGCTCATGGGGCTGCAGGTTCCTCAGAAGGGAGCTGAGCTCTTCTCTCTTGTCCCTGGTGACCAATGACAAAACCCAAGGGAACGGCATGAAGATGTGCCAGGGGTCAGACATGAGGAAAAGGTTCTTCACCCAGAGGTGCTGGACACTGAACAGGCTCTCCAGGGAGGTGTCACGGCCCCAACCTGACCGTGTTCAAGAAGAGACTGGACAACGTTCTCAGACACACGGGGTGACCTGTGGGGTGTCCTGTGTAAGGACAGGAGTTGGACTCCACGGTCCTTGTGGAGCCTTTCCAGCTCAGGACATTGTATGATTCTATGAAGGCCTGTGGGACAGACAGCGTCCCGAGGTCATTTTACATTGGGAGGAACCTCACATGGAAACTAAATGCAGCACTGGGTTGTGCTTCCTTTAACCAATGTCCTCGTGTCCATTCCCCATAACGTGGGACATCTCAGATGAGTGCAGAACAGGGTGACACACCACAGGGCTGAGGTGCCTCCCTCAGGAGGCCAGAGGGACACTGTGACTCCTGCCTCTGTGTGTGAAAGGAACAGACTCTGTCTCTGAGCATCCCTGGGTGCATAAGGAATCCATGAGGCCAGCTCAGACATGGATGCCTGACAGACACTGACATCTCTGTGTGTGACTCCAGGAACAAACCCCACTGGCCCCGGCAGATCAATCTCACCTGCTCCTGTTTGCTACACCATCCTTACCCATGACTCTGGATTGTGGTCTCAAACATGCCAGAGCCATCAGAGAGGTCCTGAGGTCCTTGGAAAAGGCAGTTGTCAAACCTGTCTTCAAGAAGGGCAGGAATGAGAATTGTCAGAATTACAGGCTACTCAGCCCAGCTCCATCCCTGGGAAGGGAATGGGACAAGTCTTCCTGCAGCCATGTCCAGACACTTGGAAAACAAGGAAGGGATTGCTGAACCCAAATGTGCAGGGAAAGAAGGGCACATTGTGCACATGGAATTTCACAAGGTGTCAGACATGGTTTCCCGTGGTGTCCTTATAATGCGATTGGTGCTTTCTGTGCTAAAGAAGTGGATGTTTGGTGGGAAGTTGGCTGGATGATGAAGCCCAAACGTCACCAGTGGTACAAAGTGTCCACAGAGCCAGTTACCAGTGGAATCCCTCAGGGACCAGCACTTGGGCCAACACTGTTGAACGTCTCTATTCTCCCCCTGTATGATGTGACACAGTGAACCTTCAGCTCCTTAGTGGATGGTGCAAAGCTGGGCAGAGGCCTTGGACAAGCTCACCTGGGTCACCCTGCCCTGAGCAGGACAGTGGGACAAGATGATGTTCACACCTGAGTTGCTCTGTGATTCCAGGAATCTTTCCCTTGGAAATGTTTTGGAAGAAGGAAGAGGTGGAGAAACAAGAAAATAAAAATACAGGCAGAGGAGGAGACCTCAAAGGTGTCAAATAAACAGAGCAGTTCTGTGAAGAATGTTTCTTTCCTCAAACTGTTAGCAGGAAATCTATAACCAGCTCCCCAAACTCCCTGTTCTGCTCATTGGCCCCTGGGATTTGCAGCACATTTCTTTACATCAGATTCTGCACTGAAGTTTGCACTGATTGTTACAGCTTCTTCGCAGGAATTGCTTCATGTTTCCTTAGAGAACTGGATGTAAACAGGCACCGGGGAATTTTTAATTAGAGGAAACAAAAAAGTTAAAAAAAAAAAAGAAAACACAATAGAACTTAATGATGTTTCTCAGTTCTGTGGTTAAATTAAGCAGTTTCCAGCGAGTACCATTGCCATAGTTGAAGAGTTGCCTGTAGGGAGTAGGAGAGCAACCGCTGAAAGACTTGACCTGCCTGAAGCTCCAAGCAGAGTGAGAGCTGAGAGGCTCTGAATGAGCCAAGAGTGAGAGGTGAAGAACCTCTGGGGAGCGATGGAAAGTGCAAATGTCCAGACAGGCTTCTGAAGAGATGAGTTCAGACACGGGGAGCTGGGTAAGGACAGGTGGAAACTCCTGGATGTGCAGGGGATTAAATACACGTAGTGATAGACAGAGTCCTGGCACTGCAAGCACAGGGAAAGGCCAACGTTTCATCTCCCACAGTCCGTACACATTCTGAAAATTCATATTTTGGCAGGATAGAAATTCCACAGACATTTTATTGGAAATTTTGAATTATTTCATCTGATTAAAAAATGGAGTGTGGGGATTTTTGTTCTTTTTGTTGTTGTTGTTGGGTTGGTTTGGTTTTCAGTTTTGAGGGATGTTCTCAGGTTTTCGGGCTGAGCTCCATTGTCCCACTATAAGCACCCAGTGCAAACCTCGAGAGGCCCCGTGTACCTGAGGTGTTTGCCTTGGACTGGCAGGTATCAGACCAGACTGATAGAACCATGTCACTTCCATCATTTACATCTGGTATTCAAGACTTGTGTGCTTAATTAGAAAACTTTCAGGACTGTAGGTAAAGAGGCAGGTACGTGAAGAGCACTGAGAAGAAGTGATAGAAGAATTATGCAGTTGATATAACAGAATCATAGAATCGTTTCTGGTGAAAGAGACACTCAGGATCATCGAGTTGAACCATAACCTGACTCGAGCACTAAACCATCTTCCTTAAGAACCTCGTACAAACTCCTTTTAAACCCCTGCAGGGCTGGTGACTCCACCACTGCCCTGGGCAGCCTGTTCCAATGCCTGACAACCCTTTCCATGAAGAATTTTTTTGTAATATCCAATCTGAACCTTCCCTGGCACAATTTGAGGCCATTTCCTCTTGTCCTATCACTTGCTAGTCATGAGAAGAGACCAACACCCTCCATGCTCCAAGCTCCTTTCAGGCAGTTGTGGACAGCGAGAAGGTCTCCCCTCAGCCTCCTGTTCTCCAGACTGAACCCACCAGTTCCCTCACCTGCTCCTCATCACACTTGTGCTCCAGACCCTCACCAGCTCCATTCCCTCCTCTGCACTCTCTCTAGTGCCTCAGTGTCCTTCTTATGATGAAGAGCCCAAACCTGAACACAGGATTCAAGATGCGACCTCATTAGCACTGAGAGCAGTGGCACAATCACGCTACTCCTGCTGGCCACACCATTCCTGATACAAGCCAGGATGCTGGTGGCCCTTTTGGCCACCTGGGTATACACAGGCTCATGTTCAGCTGCTGTCGATCAACACCCCCTGATCCCTTTCCAACAGGCAATGTTCCAGCCACTCTTCCCTGAGCCTGGGGTTGTTGTGACCCAAGTGCAGGACCCGGCCCTTGGTCTGGTCAAACCTCATACAAATGGCCTCAGCCCAATGATCCAACGGGTCCAGATCCCTCTGCATGGCCTTCCCACCCTCCAGCAGATCAACACTCCCACCCAACCTGGTGTCATCTGCAAACTTAATGAGGGTGCACTTGATCCCCTCATCCACATCACTGATAAAGCTTAAATAGAACTGAGTCAAATACTGAGCCCTGGGGACACCACTTGTGACCAGACACCAACTGGATTTGGTTCTGTTCACCACAATTCTTTTGGTCCAGCCCTCCATTGCACATATACCCATCCAGGCCACGAGCTGCAGCTTCTCCAGGAGATGCTGTGGGACACGGTGTCACAGGCTTTACTGCAGTCTAAGGACACAACACCCACAGCCCGTGTGGCGGATTCACTCCCCACGACAGACTTTCCCTCATCTGCTCAGCCGGTCACCTTGTCACAGAAGAGATCAGGGTGGTCAAGCAGGACCTGCCTTTCATCCAGCCATGCTGATTGGGCCCGATTGCTCGTCTGGTCTGTGTGACCTCACAGTCCTTTCCCAGCCCTGTTCCTGCTGTTGGCCAATCCCCTGCAGAGGCAGAAGTGACCTCACAGTGCCCTCCACAGCCATTGGTTCCTACTGGACTATGAGTTCCTGAGACACAAGTGACCACATGGCATCGTACCCACCATCACCCTCCTTGTGGTCCAGTGTGTGAGCAGATCAAACTGAGCTGCTTTCATCAAATTTATCCAATAGATTTCCTATCAAGGGTTTGAGTGGAGAAACGTTCCTCAGAGGAGCTGCTGTATTTACTCTGGGGCATTTTACATCTCTGCTTCTGCCTGTGATTTTTTGTTCTTCTTCCTCTGTCTATTCTGACGTGAAAGAGCTCTCCAAGGAAAAGATTCATGGAATCCTACAAGGTTAGAAGAGACCCCTGAACACCATCTCTGTCCCACTGACCTTTATGGCAGCCCAAGGAACAGCTGACAGCATTTGTGCTCACTTGGGTTCATCTCACCACATGCACACAGTGGACATGCACATGATGTGTGTGTTTACATCTCATCTGTACAATGAAAATATGGACTTTTCACCAAGTATTTCATAGAATCATAGAATGTCCTGAGTTCGAAGGACCCAAAGGATCATGGAGTCCAACTCCTGTCCCTGCACAGGACACCCCACAGGTCACCCCATGCGTCTGAGGACGTTGTCCAGTCTCTTCTTGATCACTGTCAGGTTGGGGCTGTGACACCTCCCTGGGAAGCCTGTTCAGTGTCCAGCACCTCTGGGGGAAGAACCTTTTCCTCATGTCCAACCTGACCCTCCACTGGCACATGCTTCTTCCATTCCCATGGTTTCTACCATTGGTCACCACAGAGAAGAGATCAGTCCCTTCCCCTCCTTCTCCCCTTGTGAGGAAGCTGTAGCCAGCATGAGGTCTCCTTTGAGTCTTTTCTTCAGCTCTGATGCTCAGAAACCCCTTGGTTTGCTTTCTGAAGCAGAAAGGAAAAGCCATGACCTGCAGGCAATGGGAAGGGGGATCCTGTCCCTCACACACGGCTCAGGGCTCTTCCTGGGACCGTGGGATGTGGGTGTGCAAGGCCCAGGGAAGGACAACACTGGGACAACAACTTCCAGCTTCCCCATGGGGCTGCAAGGAGGCACCGAGGCCCCAGTGCCATGAGGACAACATGTCTTCTCCTGGGCCTCAGTGGCAGAGACAACTGCCCTGGCCAAGGGGACAGAGACCTGGGTTCTGTGGGTCACTTCCAGCCTTACAGCGCCCTTTGCCATCTCCACCACAGGCTGTTCTACAGGGTGCTACCCCTGCCCCTCTTTCCCTGCAGGCTGCAGACACCCATCTCGCTTCCCCACCTGCTCTCACCCAGCATTTCTGCACCTTCACTGCTGTGTCTGCACCCTCACTGGCTGCTCTTTGGAACACAAACCATGGGCTGATCCAGCTCCCTCTGGGTCACCTCTTGCCCCACAGCACTGCCCTTCCAGTCACATTTCTTACTCCTGATATCCAGTCTCCATCTTCCAAGTCACTTTGTGACTTTTATTCCTCTTTCTTGCTTTTTTTCTGCTACTCAACCATCTCATAAACTGCTCTTCAAGCAGAGAACCCAGCCCGTTAGGCTTCTTGTGGTCTTTCACCTCACCAGAGAGAAGTCACCTCACCATGATCTTCTAAATCCCATGAGTGCTGCTGGTCTTTCAGCTTCTCTGACACGACCATGTTCCTGCTGCTGTCCCGTCATGTTCTCAGGTGGGATGGACATGACAACCCATCTCCAAGGTCTCTTCCTGGGTAGGGCCTGTGGTACCTTGGCAGAGGTTCTTTCCCAGCCATGTCCCTGCTGCTGGGCTGTCACCTCCAGTGACACAACTGGCCTCACTGTCCCCTTCACAGCCACATGATTCTGACTGGATTATGAGTGTCTGAGACTCAGCTGACCTCATAATAGCACACCCACCCATGCCCCTCCTTAGCACCCAGGACCTGACCAAGACTGTACCGTGTTCTACACACTCCTACACCTGCCCCTCTTTCCCACAGGCTGCAGACACCCATCTCGCTTCCTCACCTTGTTCAAATATGTCAAATATGTTTTCTACTAGCAACGTGGGTGAAAAGTGCTCCTCACTGGAATTGAGGGGTTCACGTTAACAGCTTCTAGATCTCCTCTTTTGCATTGTTTTTTACTATTCCTCTACCTATTCTCTCTCCAGAAACCTCTCCAAGGGAAAAATTCTGTCCAATCACAGAATAACTCAGGTTTGCAGAGAGCCCTTGTCTCACTCTTCTTGTCTCACTCTCCTGCTCAGGGCAGGTTCAACCAGGTGAGGTTGCTCAAGGCCTCCAATCAGCTTTGCATCATCCTCAAGGCTCTTAAAGTGCTCTCTGTTATATCTTAAAAAGGGAGAATAGAGATATTCAACAATGTTGGCCTAAGTGTTGGTCACTGAGAGATGACAGCAGTATCTGGCTGCACGGAGGACTTTGTACCACTGGTGATATTTGGGCTTGATGGTTCAGCCAACTTCCCACCCAGCATCCACTTCTTGAGCCCCATCAGCACCACTCTGGCCAGAAGGAGACCATGGCTGAGCCTCGCAAACACACTGTACACAACATGCCTTTCTTTCCCCTGTCCATTTGAGTTCAGCAATCCCTTTCTTGTCCTTCACATTCCTGGAAATGGCTGCAGAAGGACATGTCCCATCCCCTTCCCAAGGAGGGAGGAAGGGTGGCCAGCCTGTAGTTATCCCAGTTCCTATCCCTGCTTTTCTTGAAGATGGGTTTGAGGTCTGCGTTTCCTTAGGACCCCAGAACCATTTCTAGGGCAGTTTTGAGATCACAATCTGGAATCACAAGAACGGGTGACAGAGCAGACTGGAACACTTGAAATGATCCTGTCCAAGGCAGCTGAGACAAATCTCACTGATCCAGTGGGGTTTGTTCCTGGAGTCACACACAGAAATATGGGGGTTCCATCAGGCATCCATATCTCAGCTGGTCTCAGGACTCCTTATGCACCCAGGGATGCTCAGAGACAGAGTCTGTCCATTTTACACACAGAGGCAGGAGTCACAGTGTCCCTCTGGCCTCCTGTTGCCACTCCAAAGAGACAGGAGACACCTCAGCCCTGTGGTGTGTCACCTGCTCTGCACTCATCTGAGATGTCCCATGCCATGAGGAATGGACACGGAGACCTCAGATCAAGGTTGCATATCCCAGTGCTGCATTCAGGTCGCATCCCAATGTGATGTGACCTCAAGCCACTCTCTGTGCCACGGACCTTCATAGAGCCCCAAGGAATAGTTGATGGTGTTTATGCTCGCTCACGTTCATGTCACCTCAGGTACATGATGTGCGTGCTCACATCTCATCTGTACAAAGCAAACAGGGACTGCTGAACTATTCATTGCGTGTCCATCCATGGAGGGAAGAACAACCTCTGTGGATGAGAAGCCAGTGCTGTGAATGGTAGTTGTGAAGGGCCAGTCCATGGTGATTGACCTGAGGCTCCTTCTATGGGGTGTCCGGTGCACAGGGGCACAGCCCAGCCCCTGCTCTGCTGGTCCTGCAGGTCTCTGGCAGGAGCCTGGCTGTGAGAGGACACTGCTGTGTGCCAGCCCTGCACACACACACTGTTCAGCTGTACCCTGGCGTTTGCATCTGTGGCCACTTTCTTGGGCATGTTCTAGAAGAACTGCCACACAGCAGGACGGTGACCAAGCTGCCAGAGCACTCAGGCCTTGCACCAACACCAGGGATGAGAAGGAGAGTGTGGGAGTGGAACCAGAACAGCTCTGGAAGAACAAGCGCTGCTGCTCCCTGGCCGGGCTACCAGGATGGACTCTTTTCCCCTCCTCCCATTGACAAAGAGATAGTCCCTGCAGCTCAAAATAGGCCTTGGAGGAAGAATCTCAGAGAAAAAAAGTCACAGCAGAGACCTTTATTTTGCAGAGAGCATGGCTTCATATTTATACAGGCAGTGGGTTGGAAAAACAATAGACAATTAATTAGAAAGGGGATGAGAAAAATATCATGATTTATTAAAAAAAACCACCACCACCACCACACACACACACACACAGAAGTCTGAGCCTCTAATGAGTTACATTAAAACTGTTATCTGTTAAAGAGCAGATGACGGATACTTTATTATTTGTGAAAAGCACCCCGCCATTAGTTTATTCAGGGCATCCTTGAGCTCCTGGTTCCTCATGCTGTAGATGAGGGGGTTCACTGCTGGAGGCACCACTGAGTAAAGAACAGACACCACCAGGTCCAGGGATGGGGAGGAGATGGAGGGGGGCTTCAGGTGGGCAAACATGATAGTGCTGAGGAACAGGGAGACCACGGCCAGGTGAGGGAGGCAGGTGGAAAAGGCTTTGTGCCGTCCCTGCTCAGAGGGGATCCTCAGCATGGCCCTCAAGATCTGCACATAGGACACCACTATGAACACAAAACACATGAAAACTAAACAGGCATTAACCACAATAAGCCGAATTTCCCTGAGGTAGGAGTGTGAGCAGGAGAGCTTGAGGATCTGGGGGATCTCACAGAAGAACTGGCCCAGGGCATTGCCCTTGCACAGGGGCAGTGAAAATGTATTGGCCGTGTGCAGCAGAGCATTGAGAAACCCAGTGGCCCAGGCAGCTGCTGCCATGTGGACACAAGCTCTGCTGCCCAGGAGGGTCCCGTAGTGCAGGGGTTTGCAGATGGCAACGTAGCGGTCATACGACATGACGGTGAGGAGACAATACTCTGCTACTATCAAGAATGCAAATGAAAAGAGCTGTGTCGTACATCCTGAGTATGAGATGGCCCTAGTGTCCCAGAGGGAGTTCGTCATGGATTTGGGGACAATGGTGGAGATGGAGCCCAGGTCGAGGAGGGCGAGGTTGAGCAGGAAGAAGTACATGGGGGTGTGGAGGTGCTGGTCCCAGGCTATGGTGGTGATGATGAGGCCGTTGCCCAGGAGGGCAGCCAGGTAGATGCCCAGGAAGAGCCAGAAGTGCAAGAGCTGCAGCTCCCGTGTGTCTGTGAACGGCAGGAGGAGGAACTGGGTGATGGAGCTGCTGTTGGACATTGGCTGCCTGTGGGCATGAGGACCTGTCATAGGAGGAAAAGACAGTGACAAGTTAGGGGAGACTTCTCTGAGGAAAATAAACAGGCTGTTTCGCATGGAAAACGCCCTCCCTGATGGAGGGATGTTTCAGCTCATTCTCTCTTTCTACCACGTGAGAAAAAACAGTTTATCACAGTTTAAAATGCAGCTTGGGCATCTGGTTTCCGTGAACACAGCTCTGGGGCAAAACCCCCTGAGTTGATGCCAGAACAAGAAGAGACTGACACTTGCACCCCAACCCCAGAGAGCAAGAGCACCAAGGACAGGTGGAGAAACAGGGAAGAACACTGCAGTGCTACCAGAAAATAAAGCAAGGACAGAAAGGCAGACGGGCATGCTGTGGCACCTTCTCCTTACCCAGCTGTGCTGCTGCCACTCACATAATGACACTGGAGAGCAAGTACTTTTAGCACCTTTTTTGAGTACCACGTTCCAGGAACCCTTCACCTGGAGGTCCAGCTGCTGAGGTGGAGACTCGTGACCTGGACCCCATGGCTTTGGGGCAGAGGGTCTGCTGGGGAGGAGAGGAGACCAGGGGTTGCACTGTGAAATGTGTCTGCACTGCAGGGGATTGCCGGGGGGTTCCTAAATCCCATCCCTGGCATATCTGGTAGGAGCTCCTTCTCCGTGCCCATGTCTGTGCTGCCTGCAGCTGTGTGTCTGTCCCTGGTCTGCTCCCTGTCAGTGTCACAGACCCCGTCTCACCCGCTGTGTGCTCAGCTCTGTCCTGCTCACACCTCCTGGCACTGCCCAGGGGCAGCTCTGTGTGTGCAGGGGCTCAGGAGCAGCTCAGACCAGTCCTAACAAGAACTGGGGTCTCAGTGTCTGCTCCAAAGTGAGAAATAAATCCCCATCTCCCACTGCACACCCAGACGAGCAAGAGTGGAAAACTGAAAGCACAGACTCCTTCCCTTGCAGCTGTTTCTCTCTCGATGTTGTTGTTCAGAAGGACCCTCTGCCATGTCTGTGGGGGGATCTGGAGCTCTGAGCAGCCCTGACCCACACAGCCCCCTTCAACCCCACAAGCTCCCTGCCTGCCCTGCCGGGGGTCGCTCCTTCCACCCACAGCTGCTGCCATGGGATCTCCCGGGCAGGCTGAGCGCTGACCCTGGCAGGCGGCAGAGTCCCTGCCCGGCACAGCCCTGGGGTGCAGGGACCCTGCTCTGCAGGACAGCCCTGGGTACCCCTGGGTGCTCACCCGGCTTCACAGCTGTTCAACATGGCCTGACAAGAGCCCCGTTCTTACAGACCCCACAAGCTGTGCCTGTGCCAGTTTCAGGAGATGGCTCCAGGAGCTACAGCTGCACTGCCCTGCACCCAGAGACTTACCATGGCAAGGGCTGCAAAGGTTTCTCCTCCAGTGAGCTCTCAGTCGTCCTCCAGTCCTGACCACCTTTAATCTCTCTCTGCCTTGCTCGTCTCCTGAGATCCCCAGGCAGAGCCCTCAGCCCTGCTGCGTGTGCAGAGGAGCTGCTCCTGGGCAGAGCTGTCTCTCTGCAGCGCTGCCGCTGCCATGAGCTCCCTGTGTCCCAGGAGCCCAGCCCAGCTCAGCAGCACAGGAGCAGCCCAAGGCGCTTTAATGACCCCTCTGGTGGGTTTGGTGCTGAGTCCATGGACCTCAGACCCTGAGGGGAAGCTGAAGAAACTTCTCAAGAAGTCAAACTCAGATGCAAACTCCAAAGTTTCTTGTAATGTTAATTGGTCACACTGAGGGACACAACTGAGAAACTGTTCCCAGGATCTGGTTAGAGAAGAAAACTGGAGGCAATGATGACAGGTCAGGAAAAGCAAAGTAAAGGTCTCTCTGATGCTGCGTAAACCTGGATGTGTTTCATTAACCAAAGGGCCAAGCCCTGACCCCCAACCCTGGGGAGTTAGATCCTGTCCCTCCCATGTTTCCCAGGGCCCTTCCTGGGACAGTGTGATGTGGGGCTGTGCAAGGCCAAGGGCAGGACTATGGTCCCACACCTCCCAGGTTCCGGGCTGGGGACAAGGAAGATTTTGGATCTCATTGACAACATCTTCCTAACACGGGTGACTGAGGAGTCAGTGGGGTTGAGGTGCCCTGTGGGACTTCACACAGGATGGAACAGTCAGATATGGGAAAGTGGAGCTGAGGCTCCTGGGAGATGAGAACAAGGCCAAGAGCAGTATTTCAGGAGAGCAAGCTTTGGCCTGCTTAGGGACCTGCTTGGGTCCTCTGGGATATGACCTTGATGTCTGCAGTGCTTTTCTCTCCCATTTCCTCCCTCCTCTCTGCCACCTGCTGTTGTGCAGCGTTTTTTACCCTTTCTCAAATACAATATCCCAGAGGTGCTGCCAGCATCACTGAGTGGCTCAGATTTGGCAAGGACTGGGTCCATCCTGGAGCAGCTGAAATCGGCTCTGTCTGACATTGGTCAAACTCCTGTTGTCTTCCCAGAGAGGTGACAGCTGTAGCACAGCCACACTCACCCCCAGTCCCAAGACTTTGTCATGTAAGCCCAGTACAGGGTGACAACATGTTGGATGTTACAACTACTTGACCATGGAGAAGAAATGGATCTTCTGTCGGCAACTCAAGCAACTCACCAGTCAATGAGTACTATCCTATGGGGAACTGTAATTGCCCTGACATTCACTGGCCAGGCAAAGCTGCAGCTGCCAACAGTCCAAAGGATCTTGGGCCAAATGCACAACATGGCTGCCTGGTGGGCCAACAAGGGTGATCTTCATCTGGATCTGGAACTGGAAAACAAGGAAACCCTGGTGAGGGATGTGAACATCAGTGTCCACCTTGGCTGTTGTGACCAGGACACAGTGGGGTCCCAGGCACCAGAGGGGAGGGAGGAAGGCCAGCAGCAGAGCACAGGCTGGTGGGCTCCAGAGGAGAAGACTTGGACATACTGGGGGATGGTGGGCAAAGTGTTGACATGGAAGTAGATCTGAAGGGTGAAGGAGCTCAGGAAATCTGATAATCCTTACAGGACATCCTGCTCCAAGCACAAGAATGATCTCTCCAAGTACCCCTGAACAGAAGCATTTATCTTGTGAGGCTGCTCCTCTGCACTGATGGAGCTCCAGGGCACAAAGGCAGCACACGGGAGGTGGGAGCAGGGGAAGCTACAAAGGAGGAATTTAGAAACCTTGTCTATGGATGTGGGGATGATGTCAAAGCTGCCCTGGACTTGGTACCTGCACAGGAATGGCAGCAAGATGAGCTGACAGAGCTTCACTTGCAGTAAGAGAATAGACAGGGTGAATGTGGGCCTGCTGCTGAACTTCATAAGAGTAGAATCAGACAGGACTGAGGTTCTTCATGGTTTCTTTGCCTCCATCTTCACCAGCAAGGTCTCCTGGGACTTTATTCCTGAAGGCAGGAGTCTGGAGAACACCCAGCAGTGGATGGGGCTCAAGTCAGGGGTGACCTGAGCAAACTCAGACACCGTTACAGAACAGGAGATGGGTCCCTTTACCAGCTCCTGAACACAAGTATCGCTGTGCTGTGGCACCTGAGATTGCCAGGAACACCCACCTCTTGGTCCAGAGGAGTGTGACTCCTCTTGAGGTGTCCTGGATTATCTCCTCATGCACATGGTGTTTTAGGCAATCCATTTTGTGACATATTCAGTCTTTATCAGGAGATGCACCACACCAATATGAACTAGAGGCTGCTGATGCCACCTGTTCTGGAAAGGGAGGGAAGGGCGAGCAGGGAAGGAAATAGAAGATATTTGGCTTTATTGCTATTTATTTTAGAAATGCTCTCTGTTTGGCTATTCCTGAAATCTCCCTAATCATCCACACCCGACTTGAAGCCTTTAGAAAAATGATGCACAGACCCTTGGTTTGTAAGAGCATTTTAGATGTTAATGAGCCCTCTGCTGCCATGATCCTGAACTGCAGCTACTGAGAGAATGAACAAACCTCCAGTGAAGTGAAAGGCAGAAGCAAACCCCAAGTTTCTGAGGGTGTTTGGGACCCCATGAAGGGCCATCACTGACACAGCTGTGAAGGAAACAACCAGTGCAGGTCCCTGTCCCTGGAGACTGGTGAAGGAAAGACTTGGAGACACTGGTTCCAGGTGGTGAGGGCCATGTGGAGGTGGCTCTGATACCATGTCAGCCCTTGATGCTTGTTCATCACCAGAATGGCTGAGCCCTGACCCCTGGGACCTGGTAGATCTTTCTCCAATGTTTTTCAAGGCTTTTCCTGTGGTCAGTGTGAGTGTTTTGTGTTTTGGGGTGGGTTTTATGTTGAGTGCTGTTGCTTTAACTGGTTGTGTTTTTACGATAATTTGTGCAGAAAGGGCAGTCACAGGACAGCACCCAATATGTCAAAACTGATGCCCAGTGAAACGCCGTAAAGCCCTGATGAGTTCCTCCTGTGTCTGTGTCTCTCCTGGAAGGAGTCTGTCCCGAGAAGGGGATCCAGCTCCTGCCACTCTCTGCAGAGACACATGAGCAGTGTCCATCACCTGGGGACACAAAGGGTGATGTTTGCCAGACCACCCGTCATCCCACCACCAAGAGCAGGGACAGCGCCCTGGGCCTCCTGGGCACAAGGACAGCCTCGGGGCCAGCAGCACCCCGAAGTCCTTCCTCCAAGGAGTGCTGGGTGCATGGGCAGTGGGTGGGGTGGGACACTGGGGGCCCATGTCACCTCCATGTCACAATGCGACCACGGGGCAATGCTGATGTCACAATGCCCCGGGGCAGTATAAAAGGGAGCAGCGTCCCGTGTCTGCTGCCAGAGCTGGCCTGGAGGCAGCCTGAAGACATCGGAGAGGAAGTCCTTGAGGAGCCGGTGGAATCCCTTGACAGGGGCTGAAGGAGGAAGAGCTGGACGAGGCAGCTGGAGTTTCTCCTCTGCAAGGCCATCTCCCAGCAGGGCAACCTTCCAGGTTCATCTGATGGATGATCATCCTTTTCAGCTGGATAGCAGTAGCCAAATGAAGGGAATGCCTTCTTGAGGAGCACTGCAGAGCTCACCGTCCTGATGGAGTGGGGAGCTAGGGTCAGCAGCTGTAGGAAGTGGAATGCAGAGTGGTTTGAAGGGGGCCCGGTGCTCTCCCGGCCACCAGAAGGTAGATGCGTCTTTGGCACAAGGTGATGGAGCGAATGGGTAAGCTGGGCAAGGTTCCAAGTGTTTGTCAGGGATTTCCCCAGCATGCACTGGTAGTGAAAGGAGGGGGAAGGAAAAGAGGGAGAGAGAAGAAGAGGGAGAGGGAGAGAGAGAGGGAAGAGGTGAAGCAAGAGGACAAGAGAGAAGAGAGAGAAGAGAGAAGAGAGAAGAGAGAAGAGAGAAGAGAGGAAGAGAGAAGAGAGAAGAGAGGAAGAGGAGGAAGATGAAGAGGAGAGGGAGGAGGAGGAGGAGGAGGAAGAGGAAGAAGAAGAGGAGGAGGAAGAGGAGGAGGAAGAGGAGGAGGAGGAAGAGGAGGAGGAGGAAGAGGAAGAGGAAGAGGAAGAGGAAGAGGAAGAGGAAGAGGAAGAGGAAGAGGAAGAGGAAGAGGAACATCCTTTTCAGCTGAATAGCAGCAGTAAATGAAGGGAATTACTTCTTGAGGAGCACTGCAGAGCTCACCATCCTGATGGAGTGGGGAGCTAGGGTCAGCAGCTGTAGGAAGTGGAATGCAGAGTGGTTTAAGGGGGCCCGGTGCTCTCCCGGCCACCAGAAGGTACATGCGTCCTTTGCACAAGGTGATGGAGCGAATGGCTAATCTGGGCAAGGTTACAAGTGTTTGTCAGCAATTTCCTCAGCATGTACTGCTAGTGAAAGGAGGGAGAAGGAGAAGAAGGAGAGAGAAGAGGGAGAGGGAAGAGGTGAAGAAAGGAGGAGAAGAGCAGAGCGGAGCAGAGCGGATAGGAGAAGAGAAGAGAAGAGAAGAGAAGAGAAGAGAAGAGAAGAGAAGAGAAGAGAAGAGAAGAGAAGAGAAGAGAAGAGAAGAGAAGAGAAGAGAAGAGAAGAGAAGAGAAGAGAAGAGAAGAGAAGAGAAGAGAAGAGAAGAGAAGAGAAGACATCATCCTATCATTCTATCCTTCTATTATTCTGTGGTCTTCTGGGAGGCATGACCAGCCTGTGGGCCGAGGAGCCAGGTCTCGCTCAAATGCTCAGGGAACAGCCGATCGCCAGTGTTGGGGTCAGGAAGGAATTTTCCCCCGGGGCAGACTGGCCCTGGTCCCCGGGGTTTTTTTGCCTTCCTCTGCAGCATTGAGCATGACCACCTGTCAGAGCTCCTCTGGGCCCTTTTGGCTCGGTTCATGCCCACTGCTCTTGCCCTCCAAGGCACCACTCGTGCCCTGGCTTTCTCGGGTTCTTTCTCCCAGGGCAAGTTTGCAGCAGGAGCCAGCTCTCCTCCTTCTCCTTCTTCTATTAACATTTGTAATTTTAATAAAATAAATATTAAAAAAAAAAAAATTCTGTTTCCAGTTGTATCCTTTGTGTATGTGTCCCTGAAACTGGTTTTGGATCTAAAACCTCTCTGGCATTTCAGTCGAACAGTCACATCTTTATTGGACTCCTTGTGAGCGTACAGAATAGAGCAGCACAGCACAGCACAGCATGGTTGTGCTCAGTAGCTGTGCCTGGAGCACGATGAGCTCTGAGCCAGGCCTGAGGACTCCATCCAGGAGAGCCGCTCTCTGCAGGGCAGGGCCCAGGCCCGTCCAGGAGATGGGGCAGAGACAGGCACACACACCTACAACATGGCTCAGGCAGGCACCAGAGGTCCCAGGCTGAGCTGAGACACGGCCCCTGGGCCCCTGCAGGAGATGGTCCCCAGGGAGGCCGGTCCCAGCCACTGAGGCCTTTGAGCACCCCAAGACCCTGTAGACACGGATGGCTGGCAGCTTTGGAGACTGAGTCTTGGCCCAGATGGACCTTCTCTCTGATCAGGACTTTCGTTCTCAGATTCTTTTGTTTAGGTATGTTTTTTCCAACGCGAAGATCTCGGCATTAATAAAAAGGAGAACAAGGAGAAAAAGAAATCCATGTCACACACCGCACACTATCCCATGTGTGTATGAGTTTTGACGCAAATGTCCAAAATGGCAGCAGCTTCCTTACTCTTTCAGTACTCCAAAGAGTATCTCTTAAAGGCTTTCCAGAAGTTCTGAACCTCTTCCCACCAATCAAGGTAGGCAAATAACTCCGAGAAAGGTGCAAGTCACACAGGAGGTGTGGAAGGTTTACCCTGCGGCTGAAGTGCATTTTGCATCCCCTGTACAGATGGCCAACGGTGGATCTTGGTTTGGGTAGAAAAGGAAACATGACTGCAGTAGCAGCAATGGACTCTTTTTGCTCATTTGGGAAGAGTCATCATTTGCCTGGCTGTGCTTTGGGAATGGATTCAAAGCGAGTCTTATTTCCATGGCGGTCTGTTGGCACTGTCCAGCGCAGCCTATGGCTCTGGTCACACTTGGGATTTTCTCCACGCTGCAGTGGTTGAAACCATCCTGTTATCCCCTCAGAAAAGGCTTTGTGAGCCTGGTCCTCCTCGCTGTGGGGCCTCATGGACATCAGCTCTGGTGCAGAGAGGGGACAGCTACCAGGGCTCTCCTCTTGGTTGCAGGGGTGGTTTCTGCCATGACTGGAGAGAAGAGCAGGAGCTTTGTCCTGGAGAGCCAAAGGGCAGAGAAGGCATCAGGGACAGCCAGCAGCTGTGCCCAGCACGTGGACACCAAGGGCAGGGACAGCCCCCTGGAACTCCTGGGCACCGGGACTGCCTTGGGGCCAGCACCTCAAAGGCTTCCTGCAAAGGGTGCTGGGTGGGACTGTGGTGGGGGGGCTTTGCAGCTTCCCCCTGCTAGGGAAAGGAGGAGAAAGAGAAGAAGGGAAGTGAGGTATAGTTCAGCTGTAAGGGACCTAGAATGACCATCTAGTCCCACTGCATGACCAATTCAAGGCTGATCTAAAGTTAAAACAGGGTAGTAAGTGCATTGTCCAAATGCCTCTTGAATGCTGAGGCTTGGGGCATCAACCAGCTGTCACAGAATCACAGAATGGTTGGGCTTGAAAGGGACCTCTGGGGATCATCTAGCCCAACCCACCTGCTAAAGCAGGTTCGCCCAGAGCAGATGGCACAGGAAGATGTCCAGGCGGGTTTTGAATGTCTCCAGAGGAGGACACTCCACAACCTCTCTGGACAGCCTGTTCCAGTGATCAGGCACCCTCACAGTAAAGAGGTTTTTCCTAATATTCAGATGGGACCTCCTATGCTGTGCCCGTTGCCCCTCATCCTATCGTTCAGACGTCTGTTCCAGTATCTGACCACACTCTCAGTAGAGGGTCAAGTCTGAACTTCCTCTGACCCAGGTTTGCACCATTCACACATGTCCTGTCACTGGATACCAGGGACAAGAGATCAGCACTTCCCTATACACTTCCCTCCTCGGGAACTTTTAGAGGGCAATGAGCTTGCTCATCAGCTTCCTTCTCTCCAAACTAGAGAAATCCAGATTGCTCAGCCACTCCTCAGAGGACATGCCTTCCGGTCGGTCACCAGCTTTGTTGCTCTCTGGACACATTGGAATACTTCAACATCCTTGTCAAATCGTGGGGCCCAGAACTGCACACAGCACTCAAGGTGAGGCCACAGCAACTCTGAATACAGCAGGATAATCACCTCCTTTGAGCGGTTGGTTCTGCTCTGTCTGATGGACCCCAGGATGGGATTTGCACTCTTGGCTGCCAGGGCACACACTGCTGACTCTTGTTGAGCCTCCTGTCAACCAGCGCCCCAAGGCTCCTTTCTGCAGGGCTGCTCTCCAGCCAATCCTCTCCCCATTTAGACTTGTCCTTGGCATTACTTTATCCCAGGTGCAGAATCCGGCAGGTGGACTTGTTAGATTTTATGCCGTTGATCATTGCCTAATGCTCCAATCTATCTAGATCATTCTGCAAGGCTCCTTGTCCCTCAGGATAGTCATCAGCACCTCCGAGGATGGTATTATCAGAAAATTTGCTAATGGTGCATTAAATTCCTGCATCCAGATCATTGATAAAAATATTGGACAGACCTGGCCCTAGGACTGATTCCTGAGGAACATCACTGGTGGCTTCCGTGAAGAATTTTTTCCTCATATCCAATCTAAACCTCCCCGTGTGCAACTTGAGGCCATTTACTCTTGTCCTATCACTTGCTACTTGGGACAAGAGACCAACACCCTCCATGATAAAACCTCCTTTCAGGCAGGTGTAGAGAGTAATAAGGTCTCTCCTCAGCCTCCTGTTCTCAAGGCTGAACAGCCCCAGCTCCCTCAACCGCTCCTCGTCAGACTGGTGCTCCAGACCCTTCACCAGCCTTGTCACCTCCTCTGAACGCTCTCCAGCACCTCAATGTCTTCCTTGCCATGAGGGGCCTAAAACTGACCCCAGGATTCAAGGTGCAGCCTCACCAGTGCCCAGTACAAAGGGATGATCACTTCTCTAGTCCTGCTAAAGCTCTGATTGAATCAAGGCTTGAACACCTTGGTGTGACCAGTTGGTGACAGGTTGGACTGCAGACTCCTGAGGTCCCTTCAACCTCAGTTCTCTCATGATCCCATTGTGATGTTGGGCTCTGTTTCAGACTGGAGCAGAGCAGGCGATGATGGGGCAGGATCCACCTGTGCTGTAGGTGACCATCTGAACCAACATCTCAGCCAGTGAACCAGCCAACCCCTCAGTGTGACTCGCTCTGGGCAACGTGTGAGGAGTCCTGGGCAGGGAAGGTTCAGAGGGCATGGGGTGCTGTGCAAGACACAACATGATCTTGGCTTCATGCCTGCAGGCCCATCAGATGTCAGTTGATGTCAATGGATATTAAAATAAGAAGAACTGAAGACAAAGATCCAAAGCAAAGGAACGTGTCAACCTTCTTTTTCTTTCTTTGTTTCTTTCTTTGTTTCTTTGTTTCTTTGTTTCTTTCTTTGTTTCTTTGCTTGTTTGTTTCTTTCTTTTTCTTTCTTTCTTTATTTCTATTTATTAATGTATGTATTTATGTATTTATTTATGTATTTAAGTATTTATGTATTTAAGTATGTAATTATTTATTTACTTATTTACTTACTTATTTACATACTTATTTATTTACTTATTTATTTACTTATTTAGTTAGTTATTTATTTACTTACTGATTTATTTATTTATTTATTTGCTTATTTATTTATTCATTTTAAAGTCTTTGTAGGGGAGTCTCTTTTCTTTGGAAAGGAAAGAGTTCTCCAGAACTGGGCATGGGTTTAGGACACAAATGTCTTCAGCTCCAGGGACACAAACACCTGGTGCCAGTGTAGATGCCCCGGGAACCCCTGCCCAGGCTCCACCTGCACTGCAAGGTGCTCTGGTCTCCCCAGGTCCTGTGTGAGAGATGCCAATCCCAGGCCAGCACCTCAGGTACACTGGGCCCCTAAAATGGCCCTGGCTGTTTATGGTGAGACAGCTGATGACTGATGTCTGTCTGGAAGTGTACTAAGGATTGGAGAAGAAATATTGGTCTTCCCCTGTACTTCTATTACCAACACTCTAGTATTTCATCTCCCTCGTCATTCAGGAGTTCCCACCTCTCCTGATTAAATGTCCCTGTCCAAGGACAACTTTCCAGCACTGTCTGGACGTTTGCCCTTCCCAGTGCTCTCAGGTTTCTCCTCCACTTGCTCTTTGGTCACTCAGTGGCCTCTCAGCTGTCTGGTTTCTGCTTTGAGCTTCAGGGAGTTACAAACTTGCCCCATTCTTCAGAGCTCTAATTAACATGGCAGTCAACACGTTCATTGTGTTTATTTCTATCCTCTCCTATCTCTCTGTCTAAACCAGTTCTTGTGTGGGTGTCCCTTGTGGATGCTGGACTGCACCAGATCCACTTACACACACAGCTGAGGAAAGTGTTTTGCTGTTTATTAAACTGATGTAGGAAAAGTGATGCAATCTGTGGTGGCCAATGAGGGAACCGGCAGACTGGGGGTGGGGGTGAGGAGCCAGGTTGTCCATACAGTGTTCCTTCCCTTTCTCCTGCTCCCTTCGCTTTCTCCCTCTGTCCCATATCTTTCTTCCCGACTTGTCTCTTGGAGACTTTGGGCCACTTTGGCCCCAAGTCTGGCCATGGTTTGACCAGTTTTCAGAGGCCTGGCTGGTGACAGCAGGGACAGCAGGCAGTGACAGGCCCGGGGCTGACAGGCTCCCCCTCCCCTAGGGGGCGCTCGGCTGCCACACCCAGCTGACATAGAACCTTTGTCACAATGCCGCTACCGTGGCGAGGATGCGGTGACTCTGCAGGTGACAGGGACACTGCAGGACTTGGTGTCAGCTCAGCAATTTCTCGCTTCCCCAAAGAAGCGGAATTCTGCAAATTGCTGCCTTTGCTCCTGAAAGGATGTCATCAGGTGGGTGTTTTGGTGTAATACACTGGAAACCTGAGCAGAAATGGGGAAATATTCCCATGAGATGCATGATCCCTGCACCAAACCACCATGACGAATGTATTGCACATACAACGCCTATCCCAAATTCTGATTACTGCCTCACAGTCATGAATAAACAAACTCTCACAATTACTCTCAGCTAATGTTACCCTGACAACAGTATATATAACAAAATTCAGTAACCTCTGCCAACAAAACCCCCAATACAGATAATGCTTCTGTTTGCCAGGATGAAATGCTTTCATTGAGTATTAAATCAACTCCAAATCATAAGTTCTGCTTTAATATTAGGATCAAAACTAATCGGTAAATTGTAATTATTCTTTCCAGTATCTGGAGAGAAGTTTGCTTTGAGTTCCCTATTTATAAAAGAGTGATATGTGAAACAAGACACTGGAGCTTTTTACCAGTATATAGTGGTGGGTATATCCCTTGGCATTGTTCTGGCAAGCACAGCAAACACAGTTCCCTGATGATTTTTGGTGCAAGTTTCTGCTCTCTCAGTGTTGCCGGTTGTGTGCGTGCTGCTGATCTGGATGTCGGAGGGTTGAGGGACAAGCAGCTCCTGGGGGAGCAGGAAAGCAAATTGGAGATATTTTTTGATTTAACTCACTAAGAGGTAAAAATTGTGCAATCCAGCACTTAGAAACAGCAGGTTACAGCGTGGTGCGAACAGGGTTCTGCTCTAAAATGGTGATACATTAAGTGTCAGTTTAAACAAATTATTGGTTTCTTGCTTCCCCTGTGCGATGATCTGCTGCGTAGCCTCTGTGATAGTCTCTGTGATGATGAGCTTCTGTGGATATTAGTTTTTATCTTCAAATTTTGTTTACTTTTAAGGAATCTTTTAATGTCACAAACCCCATGGGACAGCGTGTGTGTCACAAACCCCCCTGGACAGCATGTGTGTCAAAAACTTATGGGATAGTGTGTGTGTCACAAACCCCCCTGGACTGTGTGTGCTTATCACAAACCCCATTGGACAGCCTGTGTGTCTCAAATCCCATTGTAGAGCTTGAGTGTCCAAAACCCATTGGACAGCGTGTGAGTCACAAACCCCATTGGACAGCGTGTGTGTGACAATCCCCCTGGACACCGTGTGTATCACAAACCCCATTGGACAGCCTGTGTGTCTCAAACCCCATTGGACACTGCGTGTTTCTCATACCTCATTGGACAGCGTGTGTGTCACAAACCCCATTGGACAGCCTGTGTTTCTCAAACCCCATTGGACAGCGTGTGTGTCACAAACCCCATTGGACAGTGTGTGTGTCACAAACCCCATTGGACGGTGTGTGTGTCACAAACCCCTCTGGACAGCGTGTGTGTCACAAACGCCATTGGACAGCGTGTGTGTCCAAACCCCATTGGACGGTGTGTGTGTCACAAACCCAATGGAATCAGGTGTTCACTTAAAGCAGTAACAGCCACAAAAGAAATGAAATGCTTGAAGAGAATTGTTACTGAACGCCAGGTCCACCCGTGAGCTCTGCAAGAGACTCATCGTGTCACCAGCGCTGTGGCTCATTTACCCCGCAGCCTGTCTGAACTCACACGCTGCCCGCGCTGCCTCAGCTTCCCTCTGACAAACCGGAGGCGCCAGCCCCGCCGCTCCCCTTCCCGCACTCCCTGCCCGCACAGCCGCTCTCTGCTCGGCAGGGCGACCCTCGTCCGGCCCGCCCGCACCCCGAAACCGTTGTGTCTCCTCGCCAACGCCCCCGCACAACGCACTCGAACCCCTCACTGCGCCCGGCAGCCAATCAGCGCTGAGCTCCCGCCCCGCCCGCCAGGCGGGCGGCGTGGCTGGCCAATGAGAAGCGGCGTAAGCGCGGCGGGGCGGGCGGCAGGCGGGTGGGGGCGGGGCCGTCCGCAGAGGGGACCAATGGGCGGGCGGCGCGTGCCCGCCGAGGGGCGGGTTTGAAGGCGGCGGCGGGGATCGGGGACAGCGGGTCCGGGGAGCAGGGGCCCCTTGGTGGGGGCGCGGGTGTTACTTGGGGGTCCCTGGACGCCTGTGTCCCACGGGAGGGTCCTCGGGGGCCCCCAGTCTGTGTGTGGGGGTTCCCGCAGCTGAGCCTGCCCCACCAGGAGCTGCGCCCCTGCAGCCCATTGCCCTGCAGGCCTCTCCCCCGCCCAGTGAGTGACGGTGGGGGCGGAACTGGGGGGCCTGGGGGTAACAGGGACCCCTGGGGGGATGTGGGACCCTGGAGACCCTGGGGGGATGGGGGAGGGGGTGCCAGGGACCCACTGGGTGGCACTGGGGGATGCCAGTTACCCCCTGGTGACAGCGGGGGGCTCCTGGGGATCTTCCGGGGACCACAGTGTGGGGTCCCAGAGACTCCGTGGGTGTTGGGGGGAAGGGAGCCCTGGGGCCCCCTGGGGTGATGGTGGGTGGCACTGAGGGGACCCTGGGGTAATGAGCATGGCTCCTGGGATCCGCGGGGTGACAGTGGGGAGGTCCTGAGGTCCTGTGGTCCGTGGGGGCGTCCTGGGAACCCAAGTATCATAAGTGGGGGGGTCCCAGAGACCCCCTGGGTGATGGTGGGCGGCACTGTGGGGTTTCCTGATGACCTTGAGGTGATCGTGTGGGGTCCAACGACACCTTGAGTGGCACTGGGGGGCCCAGTTACCCCCAGTATGACAGTGGGGGCCAACCCTGAGACCCCATGGGGGACAGTGCGGTGGTCCTGTGACCCCTGGGCATTGGTGGGTGACACCGGGGTTGGTGTTGACTATGTGTGGGCGCAGGCGCTGGGTGTCCCCCTATGATGGGGTGTCCCCCTATGATGGGGTGTCCCCGCCATCGTGTGTCTCTGCCCCCCGCCCTGCAGACGGACCTTCACGCTGGATGATTTGAGACTGGGTGGCCGCTGGGGAGGGGCAAGTTTGGGAGTGTCTACCTGGCATGGGAAGCATGAAGCAAAGAGTATATTAAAAATCCTACAGCCTTATATCTCTAAAGAATTCATTATATTTAGCGCTCATCTACTTAAGTTAAATGGTTAATATTAGACTGAAATTGGGCTCATCCGCTGAGCTGTGAGCAGTAAAAGCATTGCCACACAGCTCACTGATTTAGCAGGGAGAGCTCACAGTGGCTCACCCAGACTGTCGTGTTTATAGAATAAAGTGGTTGGCTCGCAGTCAAGTTGCACACAGCAGGAAAAGTCTGCACAGAACCCCCTGCGCCAACAAACACCCTGCGCCAGGGGGTTGTGACACACACGCTGTCCAATGGGGTTTGTGACACACACACTGTCCAATGGGGTTTGTGACACACACACTGTCCAATGGGGTTTGTGACACACACGCTGTCCGGGGGGGTTTGTGACACACACACTGTCCAATGGGGTTTGTGACACACACACTGCCAATGGGGTTTGTGACACACACACTGTCCAATGGGGTTTGTGACACACACACTGTCCAATGGGGTTTGTGACACACACACTATCCAATGGGGTTTGTGACACACACGCTGTCCAATGGGGTTTGTGACACACACGCTGTCCAATGGGGTTTGTGACACACACACTGTCCAATGGGGTTTGTGACACACACACTGTCCAATGGGGTTTGTGACACACACGCTGTCCAGGGGGATTTGTGACACACACGCTATCCAATGGGGTTTGTGACACACACGCTGTCCAATGGGGTTTGTGACACACACGCTGTCCAATGGGGTTTGTGACACACACGCTGTTCAGAGGGGTTTGTGACACACACGCTGTCCAATGGGGTTTGTGACACACACACTGTCCAGGGGGGTTTGTGACACACATACTGTCCAATGGGGTTTGTGACACACACGCTGTTCAGAGGGGTTTGTGACACACACGCTGTCCAGGGGGGTTTGTGACACACACATTGTCCAGGGGGGTTTGTGACACACACACTGTCCAGGGGGGTTTGTGACACACACACTGTCCAGGGGGGTTGTGACACACACGCTGTCCAGGGGGGTTTGTGACACACACACTGTCCAATGGGGTTTGTGACACACACGCTGTCCAGGGGGGTTTGTGACACACACACTGTCCAATGGGGTTTGTGACACACACGCTGTCCAATGGGGTTTGTGACACACACGCTGTCCAGGGGGGTTTGTGACACACACGCTGTCCAATGGGGTTTGTGACACACACACTGTCCATGGGGGTTTGTGACACACACACTGTCCAATGGGGTTTGTGACACACACATGTCCAATGGGGTTTGTGACACACAGACTGTCCAGGGGGGTTTGTGACACACACACGTGTCCAATGGGGTTTGTGACACACACGCTGTCCAGGGGGGTTTGTGATACACACACTGTCCAATGGGGTTTGTGACACACACATGTCCAATGGGGTTTGTGACACACACGCTGTTCAGAGGGGTTTGTGACACACACGCTGTCCAGGGGGGTTTGTGACACACACACTGTCCAATGGGGTTTCTGACACACACGCTGTCCAGGGGGGTTTGTGACACACACATTGTCCAGGGGGGTTTGTGACACACACACTGTCCAGGGGGGTTTGTGACACACACGCTGTCCAGGGGGGTTGTGACACACACGCTGTCCAGGGGGGTTTGTGACACACACACTGTCCAATGGGGTTTGTGACACACACACTGTCCAGGGGGGTTTGTGACACACACAATGTCCAATGGGGTTTGTGACACACACGCTGTCCAGGGGGGTTTGTGACACACACACTGTCCAATGGGGTTTGTGACACACACGCTGTCCAATGGGGTTTGTGACACACACGCTGTCCAGGGGGGTTTGTGACACACACACTGTCCAATGGGGTTTGTGACACACACACTGTCCATGGGGGTTTGTGACACACACACTGTCCAATGGGGTTTGTGACACACACGCTGTCCAATGGCGTTTGTGACACACACACGTGTCAAATGGGGTTTGTGACACACACGCTGTCCAATGGGGTTTGTGACACACACACTGTCCAGTGGGGTTTGTGACACACACGCTGTCCAATGGGGTTTGTGACACACACACTGTCCAATGGGGTTTGTGACACACAGACTGTCCAATGGGGTTTGTGACACACACACTGTCCAGGGGGGTTTGTGACACACACACTGTCCAGGGGGGTTTGTGACACACACACTGTCCCGGGGGTTTGTGACACACACACTGTCCAGGGGGGTTTGTGACACACACACTGTCCCGGGGGTTTGTGACACACACACTGTCCAATGGGGTTTGTGACACACACACTGTCCCGGGGGTTTGTGACACACACACTGTCCAGGGGGGTTTGTGACACACACGCTGTCCAATGGGGTTTGTGACACACACGCTGTCCAATGGGGTTTGTGACACACACACTGTCCAATGGGGTTTGTGACACACAGACTGTCCAGGGGGGTTTGTGACACACAGACTGTCCAATGGGGTTTGTGACACACACACATGTCCAATGGGGTTTGTGACACACACGCTGTCCAATGGGGTTTGTGACACACACACATGTCCAATGGGGTTTGTGACACACACGCTGTCCAATGGGGTTTGTGACACACACACTGTCCAATGGGGTTTGTGACACACACGCTGTCCAATGGGGTTTGTGACACACACACATGTCCAATGGGGTTTGTGACACACACACTGTCCAATGGGGTTTGTGACACACACACTGTCCAATGGGGTTTGTGACACACACGCTGTCCAATGGGGTTTGTGACACACACACTGTCCAATGGGGTTTGTGACACACACATGTCCAATGGGGTTTGTGACACACACACTGTCCAATGGGGTTTGTGACACACACGCTGTCCAATGGGGTTTGTGACACACAGACTGTCCAATGGGGTTTGTGACACACACGCTGTCCAATGTGGTTTGTGACACACACACTGTCCAGGGGGGTTTGTGACACACACGCTGTCCAATGGGGTTTGTGACACACACGCTGTCCAATGGGGTTTGTGACACACAGACTGTCCAGGGGGGTTTGTGACACACACACTGTCCAGGGGGGTTTGTGACACACACACTGTCCAATGGGGTTTGTGACACACACACTGTCCAGGGGGTTTGTGACACACACGCTCTCCAGGGGGTTTTGTGTCGCGGTTGAGACGGACAAACGACATGGACCAAGTTCTTTCAAGATGAAAGTAATAGATGCCATTTATTGCTACAAGTGCATTTTTATACAGTTCTACCAGTTCATGTGTCTTTTCACCATTGGTTACAAGTTACAGCACTAACATCTCATTGTTTAATTTTTCTATCGTCCATGTTATTCTTCTATCCCCTTCTCTCTCACGGGTACATCTCTCCTCTCTCCGGATACTCCTTTACTCCCATCCTTCTCAAGGGTAAATCTTAATATCTCAAGGCTGATCTCTACTCTCACATTTTCTGTCAAGGATTCCACAGATCCGCTGCAATTTCCCACAATTCCCCCTTTTTTTATTTGTGCTAAAAATGCTGCCCTCATTGTCCGCTGCAGGGCCCTTTGCAGCAGAGAAATCATGATGGCAACAACTGCAGTCATGGCAGAAACCAGCCCTGCAACCAAGAGAAGAGCCCTGGTAGCTGTCCCCTCTCTGCACCAGAGCTGATGTCCATGAGGCCCCACAGCGAGGAGGACCAGGCTCACAAAGCCTTTTCTGAGGGGATAACAGGATGGTTTCAACCACTGCAGCGTGGAGAAAATCCCCAGTGTGACCAGAGCCATAGGCTGGGCTGGACAGTGCCAACAGACCGCCCTGGAAATAAGACTCGCTTTGAATCCATTCCCAAAGCACAGCCAGGCAAATGATGACTCTTCCCAAATGAGCAAAAAGAGTCCATTGCTGCTACTGCAGTCATGTTTCCTTTTCTACCCAAACCAAGATCCACAGTTGGCCATCTGTACAGGGGATGCAAAATGCACTTCAGCCGCAGGGTAAACCTTCCACACCTCCTGTGTGACTTGCACCTTTCTCGGAGTTATTTGCCTACCTTGATTGGTGGGAAGAGGTTCAGAACTTATGGAAAGCCTTTAAGAGATACTCTTTGGAGTACTGAAAGAGTAAGGAAGCTACTGCCATTTTGGACATTTGCGTCAAAACTCATACACACATGGCATAGTGTGTGCTGTGTGACATGGATTTCTTTTTCTCTTTCTTCTCCTTTTTAGTAATGCCTGAGATCTTTGCTTTGGAAAAAACGTACCTAAACAAAAGAACCTGAGAACAAAAGTCCTGATCAGAGAGAAGGTCCATCTGGGCCAAGACTCAGTCTCCAAAGCTGCCAGCCATCCGTGTCTACAGGGTCTTGGGGTGCTCAAAGGCCTCAGTGGCTGGGACCGGCCTCCCTGGGGACCATCTCCTGCAGGGGCCCAGGGGCCGTGTCTCAGCTCAGCCTGGGACCTCTGGTGCCTGCCTGAGCCATGTTGTAGGTGTGTGTGCCTGTCTCTGCCCCATCTCCTGGACGGGCCTGGGCCCTGCCCTGCAGAGAGCGGCTCTCCTGGATGGAGTCCTCAGGCCTGGCTCAGAGCTCATCGTGCTCCAGGCACAGCTACTGAGCACAACCATGCTGTGCTGTGCTGTGCTGTGCTGCTCTATTCTGTACGCTCACAAGGAGTCCAATAAAGATGTGACTGTTCGACTGAAATGCCAGACAGGTTTTAGATCCAAAAACAGTTTCAGGGACACATACACAAAGGATACAACTGGAAACAGAATTTTATTTTTTTTTATTTATATCTATATTTATTTTATTAAAATTACAAATCTTATTAGAAGAAGGAGAAGGAGGAGAGCTGGCTCCTGCTGCAAACTTGCCCTGGGAGAAAGAACCCGAGAAAGCCAGGGCACGAGTGGTGCCTTGGAGGGCAAGAGCAGTGGGCATGAACCGAGCCAAAAGGGCCCAGAGGAGCTCTGACAGGTGGTCATGCTCAATGCTGCAGAGGAAGGCAAAAAAACCCCGGGGACCAGGGCCAGTCTGCCCCGGGGGAAAATTCCTTCCTGACCCCAACACTGGCGATCGGCTGTTCCCTGAGCATTTGAGCGAGACCTGGCTCCTGGGCCCACAGGCTGGTCATGCCTCCCAGAAGACCACAGAATGTCAGAAGGATAGGATAATGATCTCTTCTCTTCTCTTCTCTTCTCTTCTCTTCTCTTCTCTTCTCTTCTCTTCTCTTCTCTTCTCTTCTCTTCTCTTCTCTTCTCTTCTCTTCTCGTCTCGTCTCGTCTCGTCTCGTCTCGTCTCGTCTCGTCTCGTCTCGTCTCGTCTCGTCTCGTCTCGTCTCGTCTCGTCTCTCCTCTCCTACCCTCTCCTCTCTTCTCCTCTTCTCTCCTCTTCTCTCCTCTTCTCTCTCTCCTCTTCCTCTTCCTCTTCCTCTTCCTCTTCCTCTTCCTCTTCCTCTTCCTCTTCCTCTTCCTCTCTCTCTCCCTCTTCCTCTTACTCCTCCTCTTCCCCCTCCTCCTCCTCCTCCTCCTCGTACTCTTCCTCTTCCTCTTCCTCTTCCTCTTCCTCTTCCTCTTCCTCTTCCTCTTCCTCTTCCTCTTCCTCTTCCTCTCTTCTCTCTTCTCTCTTCTCTCTTCTCTCTCTTCTCCTCTTGCTTCACCTCTTCCCTCTCTCTCTCCCTCTCCCTCTTCTTCTTCTCTCTCCCGCTTTTTCTTCCCCCTCCTTTCACTACCAGTGCATGCTGGGGAAATCCCTCACAAACACTTGGAACCTTGCCCAGTTTAGCCATTGGCTCCATCACCTTGTGCCAACGACGCATCTACCTTCTGGTGGCCGGGAGAGCACCGGGCCCCCTTAAACCACTCTGCATTCCACTTCCTACAGCTGCTGACCCTAGCTCCCCACTCCATCAGGACGGTGAGCTCTGCAGTGCTCCTCAAGAAGTTATTCCCTTCATTTTGCTGCTGCTATTCAGCTGAAAAGGATGTTCCTCTTCCTCTTCCTCTTCCTCCTCCTCCTCCTCTTCCTCCTCCTCTTCCTCTTCCTCCTCCTCCTCCTCTTCCTCCTCCTCTTCCTCCTCCTCTTCCTCTTCCTCTTCCTCTTCCTCCTCTTCATCTTCCTCCTCTTCCTCTCTTCTCTCTTCTCTCTTCCTCTCTTCTCTCTTCTCTCTTCTCTCTTCTCTCTTCTTTCTTCTCTCTCTTCTCCTCTTGCTTCACCTCTTCCCTCTCTCTCTCCCTCTCCCTCTTCTTCTCTCTCCCTCTTTTCCTTCCCCCTCCTTTCACTACCAGTGCATGCTGGGGAAATCCCTGACAAACACTTGGAACCTTGCCCTGCTTACCCATTCGCTCCATCACCTTGTGCCAACGACGCATCTACCTTCTGGTGGCCGGGAGAGCACCGGGCCCCCTTCAAACCACTCTGCATTCCACTTCCTACAGCTGCTGACCCTAGCTCCCCACTCCATCAGGACGGTGAGCTCTGCAGTGCTCCTCAAGAAGGCATTCCCTTCATTTGGCTACTGCTATCCAGCTGAAAAGGATGATCATCCATCAGATGAACCTGGAAGGTTGCCCTGCTGGGAGATGGCCTTGCAGCAGAGAAACTCCAGCTGCCTCGTCCAGCTCTTCCTCCTTCAGCCCCTGTCAAGGGATTCCACCGGCTCCTCAAGGACTTCCTCTCCGATGTCTTCAGGCTGCCTCCAGGCCAGCTCTGGCAGCAGACACGGGACGCTGCTCCCTTTTATACTGTCCCGGGGCATTGTGACATCAGCATTGCCCCGTGGTCGCATTGTGACATGGAGGTGACATGGGCCCCCAGTGTCCCACCCCACCCACTGCCCATGCACCCAGCCCTCCTTGGAGGAAGGACTTCGGGGTGCTGCTGGCCCCGAGGCTGTCCTTGTGCCCAGGAGGCCCAGGGCGCTGTCCCTGCTCTTGGTGGTGAGATGAAGGCTGGTCTGGCAAACGTCACCCTTTGTGTCCCCAGGTGATGGACACTGCTCATGTGCCTCTGCAGAGAGTGGCAGGAGCTGGATCCCCTTCTCGGGACAGACTCCTTCCAGGAGAGACACAGACACAGGGGAACTCATCAGGGCTTTACGGCATTTCACTCGGCATCAGATTTGACATATTGGGTGCTGTCCTGTGACTGCCCTTTCTGCACAAATGATCATAAAAACACAACCATTTAGTGAGACATGGTCATAAAGGGGCTGTTATGGACAAGAAAGCTCATCATGAACTCTGGAGAGAGCGAGGAAGTTCATAATAAGCACCAGGAAGAACCAAGAAGCTCGAGGCCTCTTCTGAAGAGCGGGAGGCCTGAGCAGCCGTGATTGGCCATTGTAGGTGTGGGAGAGGGTCAGGGCATGTCAGGGAGAAGTAATGAGATGGCTGATGGCTTCAGTGAACCCTTCCAGCCATGTCTGAGCCCAGAAATGGAAAGCAGTTGATGTCTGCAGGTGGAGGAGGAACAGGAGGAAGATTTTCCTGGGAATACGGAAGGAAGAAAGGCCTCTCTTGGGCTAATCATGTATGGCAGTGCCATTTGCATGCTGTGGGCATGGCTGTGCCTGGGAGATGGGGAACGGCTGCTGCTGGGGTGGCTGTGCTCAGTCATGGCCCATGAGCTGACCCTGCTCTGCTCCTCTCTTACACTGCCCACACTTGGATGGTCCTCAGGAATCATCCATGAACCTGGTGGATGCATGAACCTCCTGGAGTGATGGGTATGGATCCAAATAGAGGATTCAAGCAAGTTTGGGACTGGGACACTGAGGTGATTGGTGACCATTGCCAGGTGTATGAAAGAAGCTGGATGAGTTGTGAGGAGCTCACAGGCATTTCCAACTCCACAGAAAACCAGAATCTTGCAGTTAAAGCAACAGGAGTTGACATAAAACCCACACCCAAAAAACAAAACACTCACACTAACCACAGGAAAAGCCTTGAAAAACATTGGAGAAAAATCTACCAGGTCCCAGGAGTCAGGGCTCAGCCATTCTGGTGATGAACAAGCATCAAGGGCTGACATGGCACCAGACCCACCTCCACATGGCCCTCACCACCTGGAACCAGTGTCTCCAAGTCTTTCCTTCAGCAGCCTCCAGGGACAGGGACCTGCACTGGTTGTTTCCTTCACAGCTGTGTCAGTGATGGCCCTTCATGGGGTCCAAACACCCTCAGAAACTTGGGGTTTGCTTCTGCCTTTCACTTCATTGGAGGTTTGATCATTCTCTCAGTAGCTGCAGTTCAGGATCATGGCAGCAGAGGGCTCACTAACATCTAAAATGCTCTTGCAAGCCAAAGCTGTGTGCATCATTATCCTAAAGGCTTCAAGTCTGATGTGGTGATTAGGGGGATTTCAGGAATAGCAAAACAGAGACCGTTTCCATCATAAATAGCAATATAGCCAAATTTTTTCTATATCCTTCTCTGCTCACCCTTCCCTCCCTTTCCAGAACTGGTGGCATCAGCAATGTCCAGTTCATATTTATGTGGAATGTCTCCTAGGAAAGAATGAATGTGTCAGAAAAGTACGTAACTAAATCACCATGTGAGTGAGGAGACAGGCCAGGACACCTCAAGAGGAATCACACTCCTCTGGACCAAGAGGTGGGTATTCCTGGCAATCTCAGGTGCCACAGCACAACGATAATTGTGTTCAGGAGCTGGTCAAGTGACCCATCTCCTGTTCTGTAACTGTGTCTGAGTTTGCTCAGGTCACCCCTGACTTGAGCCCCATCCACTGCTGGGTCTTCTCCAGACTCCTGCCTTCAGGAACAAAGTCCAGGAGACCTTGCTGGTGAAGATGGAGGCAAAGAAGCCATGAAGAACCTCAGTCCCGTCTGATTCTACTCTTATGAAGTTCAGCAGCAGGCCCACGTTCACCCTGTCTATTCTCTTACTGCAAGTGAAGCTCTGTCAGCTCATCTTGCTGCCCTTCCTGTGCAGGTATCAAGTCCAGGGCAGCTTTGGCATCATCCCCACATCCATGGACAAGGTTTCTAAATTCCTCCTTTGCAGCTTCCCCTGCTCCCACCTCCTGTGTGCTGCCTTTGTGCCCTGGAGCTCCATCAGTGCAGAGGAGCAGCCTCACGAGATAAATGCTTCTGTTCAAGGTTACTTGGAGAGATCATTCTTGTGCTTGGAGCAGGATGTCCTGTAAGGATTATCAGATTTCCTGAGCTCCTTCACCCTTCAGATCTACTTCCATGGCACCACTTTGCCCACCATCCCCCAGTATGTCCAAGTCTTCTCCTCTGGAGCCCACCAGCCTGTGCTCTGCTGCTGGCCTTCCTCCCTCCCCTCTGGTGCCTGGGACCCCACTGTGTCCTGCTCATGACAGCCAAGGTGGACACTGATGTTCACATCCCTCACCAGGGTTTCATTGTTTTCCAGTTCCAGATCCAGGTGAGAATCACCCTTGTTGGCCAACCAGGCAGCCATGTCAAGCAGTTGGCCCAAGATCCTCTGGACTGTTGGTACATGCAGCTCTGCCTGACCAGTGAATGTCAGAGCAATTACAGTTCCTCATAGGAACGTACTCATTGACTGGAAACTTCCTCAGGTTACTGACAGAAGATCTTTTCCATTTCTTCTCCATGATCAAGTAGTTTGTAACACTCTGTTACCCTGTACTGGGCTTACATGGCAAAGTCTTGGAACAGGAGGTGAGTGTGGCTGTGCTACAGTTGTCACCTCTCTGGGAAGACAACAGGAGTTTGACCAATGTCAGACAGAGCTGATTTCAGCTGCTCCAAGATGGACCCACTCCTTGCCAAATCTGAGCCACTCAGTGATGCTGGCAGCACCTCTGGGATATTGTATTTGAGAAAGGGTAAAAAACGCTGCACAACAGCAGGTGGGAGAGAGGAGGGAGGAAATGGGAGAGAAAAGCACTGCAGACACCAAGGTCATATCCCATAGGACCCAAGCAGGTCCCTCAGCAGGCCAAATCCTGCTCTCCTGAAATCCTGCTCTTGGCCTTGTTCTCATCTCCCAGGAGCCTCAGCTCCACTTTCCATCCCTGACTGTTCCATCCTGACCAACTCTTTCTGGTTTGTAAGTGTGAAGTCCCACAGGGCACCTCACCCCACTGACTCCTCAGTCACCCGTGTCAGGAAGATGTTGTCAATGGGTTCCAAACCCTCCTGGATGGCCGGTACCTTGCCGATATTGGGATATCTCAGGTCTGCCACGAGGACATGGCCTGGAAACATGAGGCTTCTTTTATTTGTCTGAAGGAGGCCTCATCTCATTCCTCTTCCTCATCAGTGAGTGTATAGGTGTCCAGTCACCTCGACATTGCCCATGTTGTTCTACCCTCTCATGCTGACTCCTCAACCTTCAGCTGACATTGTCTGTCCCCAGGCAGAGCTCCACGCATTCCTGCTGGTCTCTCATATGAAGGGAAACTTCAAAGTCCAGACCTTTGGCACTATGAGTATCAGACGCCCAAGGCCCCACAGTTTCTCCAGAAGATGGTATTTGTAGTGCCCTTCAACTCCACATCCTGGTATCTTGGGAGAGACACCCTTATCAGGATAAGCCGTCTGCATGCAAACATTATGAGCTGAACAAATGGAGCTTCAGTCAAGGGAGAGTGCAGACCTTGAGAAAATCTGGTGTTCGCCCATCAAAAAACTCTAAAGATTTAAAAAGGGAAGTGACCAGTTCTGTATAGGGGCAGGAGAACAACCCCATCCATCAGGACAGAGCAGGACCTGACACGCTGAGCAGTGACCCTGAGGAGAAGGGCCTGGGCACTACAAGGTCCCCACACCAGCCCGTGGTGCACGCTCACCATGAACAAGGCAGCTGCACACGGGGCTGCATGAGGAGGAGCGTGGGGACCCAGACACCTGCAGTTCTCATCCCATTCGGTTCAGCACTGGTGTGACCCACACACACGGGTGTGTGCCAGTGTGCGGCTTCCCAGTTTGGAGCAGCAGGGAGGAACTGCAGAGTGCAGGGCTGTGCCAAGGCAGGTTCAGCACCTTGTGCACATGGTGTGGGGTGCTGAGGGACCTGGGCTGCTTTGGCCCAGCAGCACTGGGGAGGCTGCAGCAGTGCAGGAGTAGCCTGAGAGTGCTTGAAGGGCGGTTTCAGAGGTGGTGGAGGTTTTCTGCATAGGGGGAAAGTGCTTGAGAAAGAAATAATGGCCCAAAGTGCAGCTGGGGAGGCCCAGGCTGGACATGAGCAGAAAGGAATGTGATGGAAGGGCAGTGCTGTGGGGGAGCAGGTCAGCAGAGGGAGTCTGCATCAGCCCAAGGCTTTGTGCTTCAAGGACCAGCTGGGGAGGATGGAGAGATCTCAGCAAAGGAAGGAAGATGCTCAGACAGGAGCAAGGTGGGGCAGCAGGGGGGATGTCTCCAGCCTGCAGGGACAGAGGTGCAGGGGATGCCACAGCACAGGACAGGCTGTCGTGGGGATGATCACGGGATGTAAAGAGGCTGAAAGCCCCACCAGACATGAGCTCCTTCTCCCCTTGGCTGTGGCTGTTGTCTGCACCTCTGATGCCTGTGAGGAGACACCTTGTCCTTGCAGCACAGGGGCCTCATGGCCTTCTTGTCCCCAGGCAGGAACCTGGGAGGGGTGGGACCATAGTCCTGCCCTTGGCCTTGCACAGCCCCACATCACACTGTCCCAGGAAGGGCCCTGGGCAACGTGGGAGGGACATGATCTGACTTTCCAGGCCTGGGGATCAGAGTTTGGCCCTTTGGTTAATGAAACACATCCAGGTTTACTGGTAATCAGGGAGACCTTTACCTTGCTTTTCCTGACCTGTCATTCTGCCTCCAGTTTTCTGCTCTAACCAGATCCTAGGAACAGTTTCTCAGTTGTGTCCCTCAGTGTGACCCATTAATGCTACAAGAAACTTTGGAGTTTACATCTGAGTTTGACTTCTTGAGAAGATTCTTCAGCTTCCCCTCAGGGTCTGAGGTCCATGGACTCAGCACCAAACCCACCAGAGGGGTCATTAAAGCGCCTTGTGCTGCTCCTGTGCTGCTGAGCTGGGCTGGGCTCCTGGGACACAGGGAGCTCATGGCAGCGGCAGCGCTGCAGAGAGACAGCTCTGCCCAGGAGCAGCTCCTCTGCACACGCAGCAGGGCTGAGGGCTCTGCCTGGGGATCTCAGGAGACGAGCAAGGCAGAGAGAGATTAAAGGTGGTCAGGACTGGGAGGATGACTGAGAGCTCACTGGAGGAGAAACCTTTGCAGCCCTCGCCATGGTAAGTCTCTGGGTGCAGGGCAGTGCAGCTGTAGCTCCTGGAGACATCTCCTGAAACTGGCACAGGCACAGCTTGTGGGGTCTGTAAGGACGGGGCTCTTGTCAGGCCATGTTGAACAGCTGTGAAGCCGGGTGAGCACCCAGGGGTGCCCAGGGCTGTCCTGCAGAGCAGGGTCCCTGCACCCCAGGGCTGTGCCGGGCAGGGACTCTGCCACCTGCCAGGGTCAGCGCTCAGCCTGCCCGGGAGATCCCATGGGAGCAGCTGTGGGTGGAAGGAGCGACCCCCGGCAGGGCAGGCAGGGAGCTTGTGGGGTTGAAGGGGGCTGTGTGGGTCAGGGCTGCTCAGAGCTCCAGATGCCCCCACAGACATGGCAGAGGGTCCTTCTGAACAACAACATCGAGACAGGAACAGCTGCAAGGGAAGGAGTCTGTGCTTTCAGTTTTCCACTCTTGGTTGGCTGGTTGTGCAGTGGGAGATGGGGATTTATTTCTCTCTTTGGAGAAGACACTGGGACCCCAGTTCTCGTTAGGACTTGTCTGAGCTGCTCCTGAGCCCCTGCACACACAGAGCTGCCCCTGGGCAGTGCCAGGAGGTGTGAGCAGGACAGAGCTGAGCACACAGCGGGTGGGACGGGGTCTGTGACACTGACAGGGAGCAGACCAGGGACAGACACACAGCTGCAGGCAGCACAGACATGGGCACGGAGAAGGAGCTCCTACCAGATATGACAGGGACGGGATTTAGGAACCCCCCTGCAATCCCCTGCAGTGCAGACACATTTCCCAGTGCAACCCCTGGTCTCCTCTCCTGCCCAGCAGACCCTCTGCCCCAAAGCCATGGGGTCCAGGTCACGCGTCTCCACCTCAGCAGCTGGACCTCCAGGTGAAGGGTTCCTGGAACGTGGTACACAAAAAAGGTGCTAAAAGTACTTGCTCTCCAGTGTCATTATGTGAGTGGCAGCAGCACAGCCGGGTCAGGAGAAGGTTCCACAGCATGCCCGTCTGCCTTTCTGACCTTGCTTTATTTTCTGGTAGCACTGCAGTGTCCTTCCCTGTTTCTTCACCTGTCCCTGATGCTCTTGCTCTCTGGGGTTGGGGTGTGAGTGTGGGTCAGTTTTTATTCTGACACCAACTCAGGGGGTTTTGCCCCAGAGCTGTGTTCATGGAAACCAGATGCCCAAGCTGCATTTTAAACTGTGATAAACTGTTTTTTCTCACTTGGTAGAAAGAGAGAATGAGCTGAAACATCCCTCCATCAGGGAGGGCGTTTTCCATCAGAAACAGCATGTTTATTTTCCTCAGAGAAGTCTCCCGTAACCTGTCACTGCCTTTTCCTCCTTGCACAGGTCCTCATGCCCACAGGTAGCAAATGTCCAACAGCAGCTCCATCACCCAGTTCCTCCTCCTGCCGTTCACAGACACACGGGAGCTGCAGCTCTTGCACTTCTGGCTCTTCCTGGGCATCTACCTGGCTGCCCTCCTGGGCAACGGCCTCATCATCACCACCATAGCCTGGGACCAGCACCTCCACACCCCCATGTACTTCTTCCTGCTCAACCTCGCCCTCCTCGACCTGGGCTGCATCTCCACCACTGTCCCCAAGTCCATGGCCAATTCCCTCTGGGATTCCAGGGCCATCTCATACTTGGGATGTGCGACACAGCTCTTTTTGTTTCTCTTCTTGATTACAGCAGAATTTTATCTCCTCACAGTCATGTCGTACGACCGCTACGTTGCCATCTGCAAACCCCTGCACTACGGGACCCTCCTGGGCAGCAGAGCTTGTGTCCACATGGCAGCAGCTGCCTGGGCCACTGGGTTTCTCAATGCTCTGCTGCACACGGCCAATACATTTTCACTGCCCCTGTGCAAGGGCAATGCCCTGGGCCAGTTCTTCTGTGAAATCCCCCAGATCCTCAAGCTCTCCTGCTCACACTCCTACCTCAGGGAACTTGGGCTTATTGTGGTCAGTGCCTGTTTAGCTTTTATATGTTTTGTGTTCATTGTGGTGTCCTATGTGCAGATCTTGAGGGCCGTGCTGAGGATCCCCTCTGAGCAGGGACGGCACAAAGCCTTTTCCCCCTGCCTCCCTCACCTGGCCGTGGTCTCCCTGTTCCTCAGCACTGCCTTGTTTGCCTACCTGAAGCCCCCCTCCATCTCCTCCCCATCCCTGGACCTGGTTTTGTCCTTTCTGTACTCAGTGGTGCCTCCAGCAGTGAACCCCCTCATCTACAGCATCAGGAACCAGGAGCTCAAGGATGCCCTGAGGAAACAGATGACTGGATTTCTTCTGAAGCTATAAACTGTCTCTAACTTCTACATAAGAGTTATAGTCCAACTCATTGCAGGTTCATCCTGTGTGCAGTATTTTTTGTTTCTACTTGTGTTTGCTTATTATGAAAATATTTTAATTCCCTTTGTAATTCACTGCCTGCTTTTCTTTTCTCACTGAGTGGCTGTGTCAGTGACAAATTCGTGCTTTCTGTGTTTAAGTAAAATAAAGGGACCTTCCACCATTTTTTTTCTACTGACATCTTAACTCTAAGGCCTTTCTGGAGCTGCAGGGACAGTTCCTGTGATGGGTGGAGGGGAAACGTGTCCATCATGGCAGCCCTGCCAGGGAGCAGCAGCGCTTGCTCTTCCAGAGCTGTTCTGGTTCCACTCCTACACTCTCCTTCTCATCCCTGGTGTTGGTGCAAGGCCTGAGTGCTCTGGCAGCTTGGTCACCGTCCTGCTGTGTGTCAGTGCTGTGGGCGCAGGCAGGGACAGGCAATGGGCACTGCTGTGACAGAACTGGCCTCACAACAGCCTTTCCAGATAGAAAGGTGATCTCCTATGGGCAGTACATGACGGTTTATGTCTTCAAGCATATGAGTACAAAAGTGTCCCACAGATTCAGACACCAGGGTACAGCTGAACAGTGTGTGTGTGCAGGGCTGGCACTCAGCAGTGTCCTCTCACAGCCAGGCTCCTGCCAGAGACCTGCAGGACCAGCAGAACAGGGGCTGGGCTGTGCCCCTGTGCACTGGACACCCCATGGAAGGAGCCTCAGGTCAGTCATCATGGACGGGCCCCTCACAACCACCATTTCTAGCTCTGGCCTCTCTCCCCCACTCACACAGGTTGCTCTTCCCTCCACGGAGGGACACGGAATGAGTAGCTCAGAAGTCCATGTCTGCATTGTTCTGATGAGATGTGAGCACGCACATCATGGATGTGAGATGAGATGAATCCAGGTGAACACTAACAACATCAGCTATTCCTGGGGGTTCCATGAAGGTCTGTGGGACAGACAGTGTCTCAAGGTCACTTCACGATGGGAGTAACAGCCCATGGGAAACCACCCACTGGGATCTTCTTCCTTGAACTGAGGTCCCCGTGTCCATTCCTCATGATGTGGGACATCTCAGATGGGTGCAGAGCAGGGTGACCCACCACAGGGCTAAGGTGTCTCCCATCGTTTGGGAGTGGCAACAGGAGGCCAGACAGACACTGTGACTCCTGCTTCTGTGTAAAAGGGAAAGACTATGTCTCTGAGCATCCCTGGGTGCATAAGAATTCCTGAGACTGGCTCTGATGGAACCCTGGCATTTCTGTGTGTGACTCCAGGAACAACTCCAGTGGCCCAGTGAGATTCATCTCAGCTGCTGGGATGGCTCATTGCAAGTGCTCCTGTCTGCTACATCACCCTTGCCCATGATTCTGGATTGTGTTTTCAAAAGTGACAGCAGAATCAGAGAAGTTCTGAGGTCCTTGGGAAAGGAAGATGTCAAGCCCATCTTCAAGAAGGGCCTGAAAGAGGATTTGAAGAATTAAGGGCTGGTCAGCCTACCTCTGCCCCTTGGAAGGGGATAGGCGGCATCTTCCTGCACCAGTTTCCGGGAACCTGAAGGACAAGGAAGGCATTGCTGAACCAAAATGAGCGGAAAACCCACTGAGTCCCAAGAAATGCTCTGGACCCATTCCAGAGCTTTAGGGCCCCAGGAAAGAGCTCAGTGACAGTGCAGCCCATCCAGTTGCATCTGTGTCCCTCACTGAGCAGCACAACCAGTGTGCAGTCACCCCATGGTTCTGCAGCCAACCTGCTCTGCAGAGCATCAGTGTCAGGCTGGGGCCCTGTGGGGAGCACAGGATGGGGCCAGGAGCACCAGAGAGAGAAAAATGCCGGTCCTTATGCTCTGGTACTTCAGTCCTGGTGCTCATCACATGTCCTTAAGACAAACTTATGCACCCATCTTGTCAACCTTAGCCGAGAAGTCACCACAGGACAAGGCTCCTGAGCTGGGGCTGAGCTGGAGAAGTGGGGTCCAGCTATGACCACAGGAAGGATAAGGCCTGTCCTGGGTCCTCTAAAGGGCTGGCAGCCTCTGTGATCTCCACCAGAAAAAGCGGCGTGCAGGAAACTGGAGACAATCCCCATGCCCATTGGAGGCCCTTAGGAAGAGTTCCTCTCTCCAAATATCCAACCCAGCTTGCTGCTGCATGAACAACCAGGAGAAACTGCCCGTGGACCCTCATTCCAGACCCCATCTCCTCCATCCATACAGGCAGTGCTCTTCCGCTTGTCTCTGAGGTGGTTCCAGGGACCCAAGAGGGGAGGAGATGTTGGGTGGGGATATGGTGTCCTTCAGTGCTCCTCATGGTACCTCCTGCTGGGCTTTGTGCCACTGGTCACAACCCTCTGAGCCTGGATGTTCAGCCAGTTCTCAGTGGTGCTAAACAGGAACATGCCCATGAGCACATTGGGCTGCACTGGGAGGAGCGTGGCCACCCAGACAAGGGCAGTTATTGCCCATCGTGACTCAGCACTGGTGTGGTCACATCTGGAGCCGTGTGGCCCAGTGAGAGGTTCCCCATTCTGGAGGAACGGGAGGAGCTGTCGTGTGGCCAGAGAAAGTCTGGGTCATGTGTGGAGATGTTGAGAGACCCAAACTTCTTTAGCCTGGTGAAGGGGAGCCTGAGGAAATGTGCTGGTTTTACTGAAATTGAGTTAATTTTCTTCATCCATTTTGAACCTCTCTCCTTCACAGCCAGTACAGTATTTTGTTTAGATTTACTATGAGAATAATAAGATAATGCTGTTTCTTCCCTGGGATAGAGTTCATTTTGTCTTTTAGCAGCTTTGCAGTGTTTGCCATTTGCTATGAAAGGAATGTCAGAACTCACTGAGATCTTGGCTGTTGTCAGGGAAACCAAGGACTTTTTTTGGCCATCCAGCTGCAGATGCAGATTGGCAGAAGCAGACACAGACAGGACAGCACCTGGATTGACATGCATGCTGATCAATGAAATATTCCCTATGATTAGCGCCATGCTCAGTCTAAAGCTGGAGCTGGCTTTTAGGGTTTGTTACATTCGTTAATTTGGGTTTTCCAGCTGGTTTGGTCAGTTCCATTCAGAAGTTTCATTCTGTCAGGAGTTCGATGTCAGTTCGGCCTTTTGCCGTTCTGCCATTTTGCCGTTGGCCTTTGGGCCTTTCTGCCTGTTGCCCTTTTGCTCTCTCTTGCCGGGATGGGCTGTTCAGGACCAAGGTGCTCCCTTCTGCAGGACCGGCTGCTCCGTGTGACTGGAGTTACACGGGGGATAGCACTGAGTATATTTTCTTAATTTAATTTATCTATTGATATTTAATTAACCTGGACTATTGTCAGTGAAACCAAAGACTTCTTTGGAGTCCAGCTGCAGGATCAAATTGTCAGGAGAGGGCACAGACAGGACAGCACCTTGATTGACATGCAGGTCAATCAATGAGCTATTCCCTACCATTAGTGTCATGCTCAGTATAAAGCTGGAGATGCCTTTTCCAGCCAGTTAGTTTTGGTTTTCCGGCTACACTGGTTAGCTCTGTTCAGAAGTTCCATTGTATCGGGAATTCAGTGTTAGTTCAGTTTTACGATGTTTTGCTGTTTTTCAGTTGGCCTTTGGGTCTCCCTTTAGGTCTGCCTTTTGCACTTGTACTTTCTCTTGCTGGGATCAGCTGTTCAGGACCAGGGTGCTCTCTTCTTTTGGGCTGTCTGTTCAGCACAACTGGAGTTCTGTGGGATACGGCACTGAGTGTCATATATTTTACTTTATGTATATCTTAGTATAAGTATATTAGTAGTAGTAGTGTATTATTTTTATTGTCTTTTTAATTTTTGTGTAAACCCACAAGTTTCTCCCCTCCTATTCACTTCTCTCCCTTATCCCACCTGGGGACTGGGAGCAGGATGTGAGCAGCTCTCATGGTCTTGGTTGGTGGCTGTGGTAAAACCATGACAAGAAAGGGCAGTTGTAGCTTCAGAAATCTTGAAAATCACTTTCCAAGATGACACCTTTTATTTTATTTTATTCTACTATTTTTGGTAGAGGTAACAGCATGAGAAAGGAAAATGATCAGAAACTGCAGCTCTGGATGTCCAGAGTGGAGCTCAGGATAAAGAAATGTCATTCTGAGCGCAGTGCTGTGGTCATTCAGAGGGACTCTGGATCAGCTATGGCTTTGTGTTTCCAGGAAGAGCTGGTGCGGATGGAGAGACAGCAGCACAGGTGGGGACACACTGGGCTGAGAACAAGGTGGGGAAGCGCATGGGGTGTCTGCAGCCTGTGGGGAAACAGCCACAGGCCTGGGACAGTGTAGGATGGACTGTGGTGGAGATGGCCAAGGGTGACACTGGATGTCCCTGCAAGAGCCAAGGTCTTTGTCCCCTTGGCTATGGCTGATGTCCCTGACAGCGAGGCCTAAGAAGAGACACATCATTGTCATGGCCATGGCTCCCCATTGCCTCCTTGCACCCCCATACAGGCCAGGAGGTGTCACACCATTGTCCTGCACTGGGCATCGCACTCCCCACAGCCCCAGGAAGAGCCCTGAGCCACATGTGAGGGACAGGATCTCCCTTCCCAGGGGCAGGGGCTCAAGGCTTGGCCATTGTCCTTCATCAGACAAACCAAGGGCTTTCTCAGCATCAGAGCTGCTGCACTTTGCCTTTGCCTGATGCAATCACTGCCTCCAATTATCTGCTCTAACGAGTCCCTGGGGAGGCTTTGTCAGTAACAGCCCTCAGTGGGGCCATTAATGCTTCAAGGTACTTTGGAGTTTGTTCTGACTTGGACTTCTTGAGCAGATTCTTCAGCCTGTTCTTGGTATCTGAGGTTCATGGACTCAGCACCAAATACGCCACGGGGCTCATTAAAACACAGAAAGCCCTAACGAGCGATGTTTCTTTCCCTAATTTCCTTCAAATCTTCCAGACTTGTAGAACTAACTGGAGAGGTTTCAATGGGACACTTGCTGATGAAGACTTCAAAGAAGATTTCATAAAGGAGGGTTTTTTCTTTCCAGGGTGTTTTCTGTCATTTTTCAGTGTATAGAAGAAGTGACAGCAGCATTCTACACTGGACATGGATCCCGAGGGTCTCCTGAAGACATCTGGACAGGCAGGAGAACAGTCCTTGAGGCTGGACACTGTGTGGACAACCTGGCTCCTCACCCCCACCCCCAGTCTGCCGGTTCCCTCATTGGCCACCAGAGATTGCATCACTTTTCCTACACCAGACTTCTCCACTGAGCTCTGCAGGAGATGCTGCAGCTCCTGTGCACCAGCTCCACCTGCTCTCCTGTGCAAACACTGCACAGTTCAATAAACAGCAAAACACTTTCCTCAGCTGTGTGTGTAAGTGGATCTGGTGAGGTCCAGCATCCACAAGGGACACCCACACAAGAACTGGTTTAGACAGAGAGATAGGAGAGGATAGAAATAAACACAATGAACGTGTTGACTGCCATGTTAATTAGAGCTCTGAAGAATGGGGCAAGTTTGTAACTCCCTGAAGCTCAAAGCAGAAACCAGACAGCTGAGAGGCCACTGAATGACCAAAGAGCAAGTGGAGGAGAAACCTGAGAGCACTGGGAAGGGCAAACGTCCAGACAGTGCTGGAAAGTTGTCCTTGGGCAGGGACATTTAATCAGGAGAGGTGGGAACTCCTGAATGACGAGGGAGATGAAATCATAGAGTGTTGGTAATAGAAGTACAGGGGAAGACCAATATTTCTTCTCCTACCCTTAGTACACTTCCAGACAGACATCAGTCATCAGCTGTCTCACCATAAACAGCCAGGGCCATTTTAGGGCCCCAGTGTACCTGAGGTGCTGGCCTGGGATTGGCATCTCTCACACAGGACCTGGGGAGACCAGAGCACCTTGCAGTGCAGGTGGAGCCTGGGCAGGGGTTCCCGGGGCATCTACACTGGCACCAGGTGTTTGTGTCCCTGGAGCTGAAGACATTTGTGTCCTAAAGCCAGCCCCAGTTCTGTAATACTCTTTCATTAACTGACTTCTGATGGCCCTACAAACATGAAGCCAAGATCATGTTGTGTCTTGCACAGCGCCCCATGCCCTCTGAACCTTCCCTGCCCAGGACTCCTCACACGTTGCCCAGAGCGAGTCACACTGAGGGGTTGGCTGGTTCACTGGCTGAGATGTTGGTTTAGATGGTCACCTACAGCACAGGTGGATCCTGCCCCATCATCGCCTGCTCTGCTCCAGTCTGAAACAGAGCCCAACATCACAATGGGATCATGAGAGAACTGAGGTTGAAGGGACCTCAGGAGTCTGCAGCCCAACCTGTCACCAACTGGGTCACACCGAGGTGTTCAAGCCTTGATTCAATCAGAGCTTTAGCAGGACTAGAGAAGTGATCATCCCTTTGTACTGGGCACTGGTGAGGCTGCACCTTGAATCCTGGGGTCAGTTTTAGGCCCCTCATGGCAAGGAAGACATTGAGGTGCTGGAGAGAGTTCAGAGGAGGTGACAAGGCTGGTGAAGGGTCTGGAGCACCAGTCTGACGAGGAGCGGTTGAGGGAGCTGGGGCTGTTCAGCCTTGAGAACAGGAGGCTGAGGGGAGACCTTATTACTCTCTACAGCTGCCTGAAAGGAGGTTTTATCATGGAGGGTGTTGGTCTCTTGTCCCAAGTAGCAAGTGATAGGACAAGAGGAAATGGCCTCAAGTTGCACACGGAGAGGTTTAGATTGGATATGAGGAAAAAATTCCTCACGGAAACCACCAGTGATGTTCCTCAGGACTCAGTCCTAGGGCCAGGTCTGTCCAATATTTTTATCAATAATCTGGATGCAGGAATTTAATGCACCATTAGCAAATTTTCTGATCATACCATCCTCGGAGGTGCTGATGACTATCCTGAGGGACAAGGAGCCTTGCGGAACGATCTAGATAGATTGGAGCATTAGGCAATGATCAACGGCATAAAATCTAACAAGTCCACATGCCGGATTCTGCACCTAGGATAAAGTAATGCCAAGCACAATTCTAAATGGGGAGAGGATTGGCTGGAGCGCAGCCCTGCAGAAAGGAGCCTTGGGGCGCTGGTTGACAGGAGGCTCAACAAGAGTCAGCAGTGTGTGCCCTGGCAGCCAAGAGTGCAAATCCCACCCTGGGGTACATCAGACAGAGCAGAACCAACCGCTCAAAGGAGGTGATTATCCTGCTGTATTCAGAGTTGCTGTGGCCTCACCTTGAGTGCTGTGTGCAGTTCTGGGCCCCACGATTTGACGAGGATGTTGAAATATTCCAATGTGTCCAGAGAGCAACAAAGCTGGTGACCGACCGGAAGGCATGTCCTCTGAGGAGTGGCTGAGCAATCTGGATTTCTCTAGTTTGGAGAGAAGGAAGCTGATGAGCAAGCTCATTGCCCTCTAAAAGTTCCCGAGGAGGGAAGTGTATAGGGAAGTGCTGGTCTCTTGTCCCTGGTATGCAGTGACAGGACATGTGTGAATGGTGCAAACCTGGGTCAGAGGAAGTTCAGACTTGACCCTCTACTGAGAGTGTGGTCAGATACTAGAACAGCCTTCTGAACGATAGGATGAGGGGCAACGGGCACAGCATAGGAGGTCCCATCTGAATATTAGGAAAAACTTCTTTACTGTGAGGGTGCCTGAGCACTGGAACAGGCTGTCCAGAGAGGTTGTGGAGTGTCCTCCTCTGGAGACATTCAAAACCCGCCTGGACACCTTCCTGTGCCATCTGCTCTGGGCGAACCTGCTTTAGCAGGTGGGTGGGCTAGATGATCTCCAGAGGTCCCTTTCAAGCCCAACCCTTCTGTGATTCTGTGACAGCTGGTTGATGCCCCAAGCCTCAGCATTCAAGAGGCATTTGGCCAATGCACTTACTACCCTGTTTTAACTTTAGATCAGCCTTGAATTGGTCATGCAGTGGGACTAGATGGTCATTATAGGACCCTTACAGCTGAACTATACCTCACTTCCCTTCTTCCCTTTCTCCTCCTTTCCCTAGCAGGGGGAAGCTGCAAAGCCCCCCCACCACAGCCCCACCCAGCACCCTTTGCAGGAAGCCTTTGAGGTGCTGTCCCCAAGGCAGTCCCGGTGCCCAGGAGTTCCAGGGGCCTGTCCCTGCCCTTGGTGTCCACGTGCTGGGCACAGCTGCTCGCTGTCCCTGGTGCCTTCTCTGCCCTTTGGCTCTCCAGGACAAAGCTCCTGCTCTTCTCTCCAGTCATGGCAGAAACCAGCCCTGCAACCAAGAGAAGAGCCCTGGTAGCTGTCCCCTCTCTGCACCAGAGCTGATGTCCATGAGGCCCCACAGCGAGGAGGACCAGGCTCACAAAGCCTTTTCTGAGGGGATAACAGGATGGTTTCAACCACTGCAGCGTGGAGAAAATCCCCAGTGTGACCAGAGCCATAGGCTGCGCTGGACAGTGCCAACAGACCGCCATGGAAATAAGACTCACTTTGAATCCATTCCCAAAGCACAGCCAGGCAAATGATGACTCTTCCCAAATGAGCAAAAAGAGTCCATTGCTGCTACTGCAGTCATGTTTCCTTTTCTACCCAAACCAAGATCCACAGTTGGCCATCTGTACAGGGGATGCAAAATGCACTTCAGCCGCAGGGTAAACCTTCCACACCTCCTGTGTGACTTGCACCTTTCTCAGAGTTATTTGCCTACCTTGATTGGTGGGAAGAGGTTCAGAACTTCTGGAAAGCCTTTAAGAGATACTCTTTTGAGTACTGAAAGAGTAAGGAAGCTACTGCCATTTTGGACATTTGCGTCAAAACTCATACACACATGGGATAGTGTGTGCTGTGTGACATGGATTTCTTTTTCTCCTTGTTCTCCTTTTTAGTAATGCCTGAGATCCTTGCTTTGGAAAAAACATACCTAAAGAAAAGAATCTGAGAACAAAAGTCCTGATCAGAGAGAAGGTCCATCTGGGCCAAGACTCAGTCTCCAAAGCTGCCAGCCATCCGTGTCTACAGGGTCTTGGGGTGCTCAAAGGCCTCAGTGGCTGGGACCGGCCTCCCTGGGGACCATCTCCTGCAGGGGCCCAGGGGCCGTGTCTCAGCTCAGCCTGGGACCTCTGGTGCCTGCCTGAGCCATGTTGTAGGTGTGTGTGCCTGTCTCTGCCCCATCTCCTGGACGGGCCTGGGCCCTGCCCTGCAGAGAGCGGCTCTCCTGGATGGAGTCCTCAGGCCTGGCTCAGAGCTCATCGTGCTCCAGGCACAGCTACTGAGCACAACCATGCTGTGCTGTGCTGTGCTGTGCTGCTCTATTCTGTACGCTCACAAGGAGTCCAATAAAGATGGGACTGTTCGACTGAAATGCCAGACAGGTTTTAGATCCAAAAACAGTTTCAGGGACACATACACAAAGGATACAACTGGAAACAGATTTTTAAAATTATTTTTTAATATTTATATTTATTTTATTAAAATTACAAATGTTAATAGAAGAAGGAGAAGGAGGAGAGCTGGCTCCTGCTGCAAACTTGCCCTGGGAGAAAGAACCCGAGAAAGCCAGGGCACGAGTGGTGCCTTGGAGGGCAAGAGCAGTGGGCATGAACCGAGCCAAAAGGGCCCAGAGGAGCTCTGACAGGTGGTCATGCTCAATGCTGCAGAGGAAGGCAAAAAAACCCCGGGGACCAGGGCCAGTCTGCCCCGGGGGAAAATTCCTTCCTGACCCCAACACTGGCGATCGGCTGTTCCCTGAGCATTTGAGCAAGACCTGGCTCCTCGGCCCACAGGCTGGTCATGCCTCCCAGAAGACCACAGAATAATAGAAGGATAGAATGACAGGATGATGATGTCTTCTCTCTTCCCTTCTCTTCTTCTCTTCTCTTCTTTCTCTTCTCTTCTCTTCTCTTCTCTTCTCTTCTCTTCTCTTCTCTTCTCTTCTCTTCTCTTCTCTTCTCTTCTCTTCTCTCTTTCTCTTCTCTTCTCTTCTCTTCTCTTCTCTTCTCTTCTCTTCTCTTCTCTTCTCTTCTCTTCTCTTCTCTTCTCTTCTCTTCTCTTCTCTTCTCTTCTCTTCTCTTCTCTTCTCTTCTTCTCTTCTCTTCTCTTCTCTCTCTTCTCCTCTCCTCTCCTCTCCTCTCCTCTCCTCTCCTCTCCTCTCCTCTCCTCTCCTCTCCTCTCCTCTCCTCTCCTCTCCTCTCCTCTCCTCTCCTCTCCTCTCCTCTCCTCTCCTCTCCTCTCCTCTCCTCTCCTCTCCTCTCCTCTCCTCTCCTCTCCTCTCCTCTCCTCTCCTCTCCCTCTCCCTCTCCCTCTCCCTCTCCCTCTCCCTCTTCCTCCTGCTCTTCCTTCTTCTGCTCCTCCTCCTCCTCTTCGTCTTCCTCCTCTTCCTCTCTTTTCTCTTCTCCTCTTGCTTCACCTCTTCCCTCTCTCTCTCTCCCTCTTCTTCTCTCTCCCTCTTTTCCTTCCCCCTCTTTTCACTAGCACTACATGCTGGGGAAATCCCTGACAAACACTTGGAACCTTGCCCAGTTTAGCCATTCACTCCATCACCTTGTGCCAACGACGCATCTACCTTCTAGTGGCCGGGAGAGCACCGGGCCCCCCTCAAACCACTCTGCATTCCACTTCCTACAGCTGCTGACCCTAGCTCCCCACTCCATCAGGACGGTGAGCTCTGCAGTGCTCCTCAAGAAGGCATTCCCTTCATTTGGCTACTGCTATCCAGCTGAAAAGGATGATCATCCATCAGATGAACCTGCAAGGTTGCCCTGCTGGGAGATGGCCTTGCAGCAGAGAAACTCCAGCTGCCTCGTCCAGCTCTTCCTCCTTCAGCCCCTGTCAAGGGATTCCACCGGCTCCTCAAGGACTTCCTCTCCGATGTCTTCAGGCTGCCTCCAGGCCAGCTCTGGCAGCAGACACGGGACGCTGCTCCCTTTTATACTGCCCCGGGGCATTGTGACATCAGCATTGCCCCGTGGTCGCATTGTGACACGGAGGTGACATGGGCCCCCAGTGTCCCACCCCACCCACTGCCCATGCACCCAGCACTCTGTGGAGGAAGGACTTCGGGGTGCTGCTGGCCCCGAGGCTGTCCTTGTGCCCAGGAGGCCCAGGGCACTGTCCCTGCTCTTGGTGGTCACGCACTGGGCATGGCTGAAACCACCTGGGTGGTGGGATGAAGGCTGGTCGGGCAAACATCACCCTTTGTGTCCCCAGGTGATGGACACTGCTCATGTGCCTCTGCAGAGAGTGGCAGGAGCTGGATCCCCTTCTCGGGACAGACTCCTTCCAGGAGAGACACAGACACTGGGGAACTCATCAGGGCTTTACGGCATTTCACTCGACATCAGTTCTGACATATTGGGTGCTGTCCTGTGACTGCCCTTTCTGCACAAATGATCATACAAACACAACCATTTAGTGAGACATGGTCATAAAGGGCTGTTATGGACAAGAAAGATCACCATGAACTCTGGAGAGAGTGAGGAAGTTTATAATAAGCACCAGGAAGAACCAAGAAGCTCAAGGCATCTTCTGGTGATGAACAAGCATCAAGGGCTGACATGGCATCAGAGCCACCTCCACATGGCCCTCACCACCTGGAACCAGTGTCTCCAAGTCTTTCCTTCACCAGTCTCCAGGGACAGGGACCTGCACTGGTTGTTTCCTTCACAGCTGTGTCAGTGATGGCCCTTCATGGGGTCCAAACACCCTCAGAAACTTGGGGTTTGCTTGTGCCTTTCACTTCATTAGAGGTTTGTTCATTCTCTCAGTAGCTGCAGTTCAGGATCATGGCAGCAGAGGGCTCACTAACATCGAAAATGCTCTTACAAGCCAAGGCTCTGTGCGTCATTATCCTAAAGGCTTCAAGTCTGGTGTGGATGATTAGAGAAATTTCAGGAATAGCCAAACAGAGAGCATTTGCATAATAAATAGCAATAAAGCCAATTTTTTTCTATTTCCTTCCCTGCTCGCCCTTCCCTTCCTTTCCAGAACAGGTGGTATCAGCAGACTACAGTTCATATTGATGTGGAATGTCTCCTAGAAAAGACTGAATATGTCAGAAAATTACGTAACTAAATCACCATATGAGCAAGGGGAAAGGCCAGGACAGCTCAAGAGGAGTCACACTCCTCTGGACCAAGAGGTGGCTGTTCCTGGCAATCTCAGGTGCCACAGCACAGCGATACTTGTGTTCAGGAGCTGGTCAAGTGACCCATCTCCTGTTCTGTAACGGTGTCTGAGTTTGCTCAGGTCACCCCTGACTTGAGCCCCATCCACTGCTGGGTGTTCTCCAGACTCCTGCCTTCAGGAACAAAGTCCAGGAGACCTTGCTGGTGAAGATGGAGGCAAAGAAGCCATGAAGAACCTCAGTCCCATCTGATTCTACTCTTACAAAGTTGAGCAGCAGGCCCATGTTCACCCTGTCTATTCTTCTACTGCAAGTGAAGCTCCGTCAGCTCATCTTGCTGCCCTTCAGGTACAGGTATCAAGTCCAGGGCAGCTTTGGCATATTCTCTGCATTCATGGACAAGGTTTCTAAATTCCTCCTTTGCAGCTTCACCTGCCCCCACCTCCTCTGTGCTGCCTTTGTGCCCTGCAGCTCCAACAGTTCAGGCAAACAGTCTCAAGAGATAAATGGTTCTTTTCAAGGGTATTTGAAGAGATCATTCTTGTGCTTGGAGCAGGCTGTTCTGTAAGGCTGATCAGATTTCCTGAGGTCCTTCACCCTTCAGACCTACTTCCATGTCACCACCTTTATTGGCCACCATCCCCCAGTATGTCTAAGTCTTCTCCTCTGGAGCCCACCAGCCTGTGCTCTGCTGCTGGCCTTCCTCCCTCCCCTCTGGTGCCTGGGACCCCACTGTGTCCTGGTCACAACAGCCAAGGTGGACAGTGATGTTCACATCCCTCACCAGCTATTCCTTGTTTCCCAGTTCCAGATCCAGTTGAGCATCACTCTCATTGGCCCACAATGCAGACACGTTAAGCAGTTGGCCCAAGATCCTTTGGACTGATGGCACTTGCCACTTTGCCAGGCCAGATAATGTCAGAGCAATTACAGTTCCCCATAGGAACCTGCTCATTGACTGGTGACTTCCTCCTTGAGTTGCTGACAGAAGATCTTGTCCATTTCTTCTACATGATCATGTAGTTTGTAACACCCAACACATTGTCACTCTCTATTGGGTTTAAATGACAAACTTTTGGAACTGGGGGTAGGTGTGGGTGTGCTACAGCTGTCACCTCTCTGGGAAGACAACAGGAGTTTGACCAATGTCAGACAGAGCCGATTTCAGCTGCTCCAAGATGGACCCACTCCTTGCCAAATCTGAGACACTCAGTGATGTTGGCACCACCTCTGGGATATTGTATTTGAGAAAGGGTAAAAAACGCTGCACAACAGCAGGTGGGAGAGAGGAGGGAGGAGATGAGAGAGAAAAGCACTGCAGACACCAAGGTCATATCCCATAGGACCCAAGCAGGTCCCTCAGCAGGCCAAAGCTTGCTCTCCTGAAATCCTGCTCTTGGCCTTGTTCTCATCTCCCAGGAGCCTCAGCTCCACTTTCCATCCCTGACTGTTCCATCCTGACCAACTCTTTCTGGTTTGTAAGTGTGAAGTCCCACAGGGCACCTCACCCCACTGACTCCTCAGTCACCCGTGTCAGGAAATGTTGTCAATGAGCTCCAAACCCTCCTTGTCCCCAGCCAGGAACCTGGGAGGTGTGGGACCATAGTCCGGCCCTTGGCCTTGCACAGCCCCACATCACACTGTCCCAGGAAGGGCCCTGGGCAACATGGGAGGGACAGGATCTGACTCCCCAGGGTTGGGGGTCAGGGCTTAGTCCTTTGGTTAATGAAACACATCCAGGGTTACGCAGCATCAGAGAGACCTTTACTTTGCTTTTCTGACCTGTCATCTCTACCTCCAGTTTTCTGCTCTAACCAAACTCTGGGGTCAGTTCTTCAGTTGTGTCCCTCAGTGGGACCCATTAATATTACAGGAAACTTTGGAGTTTGCATCTGACTTGGACTTCCTGAGAAGTTTCTTCAGCTTCCCCTCAGGGTCTGAGGTCCATGGACTCAGCACCAAACCCACCAGAGGGGTCATTAAAGCGCCTGGGGCTGCTGCTGTGCTGCTGAGCTGGGCTGGGCTCCTGGGACACAGGGAGCTCATGGCAGCGGCAGCGCTGCAGAGAGACAGCTCTGCCCAGGAGCAGCTCCTCTGCACACGCAGCAGGGCTGAGGGCTCTGCCTGCAGCACCGAGGGCACAGGAGCCGGGCAGAGAGAAGGAAACACAGTCTGGGGTGGGAGGATGCTGAGATGTCACTTGGAGAGAAATCTTCAGAGATATGAAGCCTGTGGCTGCAGGGGATTGCATCTGCAAATCTTGGTAGGATCTCAGAAAGCTGTCACATTGCAGAGCCTGCGAGAGATGTAAGTACAGCTCTCAGAGATTCTCTGATCAGAGGGGAGGATGTGCTGCAGAGCAGGGGTTGCCTTCTGCACTGTCAGAGTGACAAGACGTGAATGCTGCGTTCTCCCCAGGGTGGCTGTGCGGTGTAAATGTAAATGTGCAGGCAGGGGTGCCCAGGGCTGTCCTGCAGAGCAGGGTCCCTGCACCCCAGGGCTGTGCCGGGCAGGGACTCTGCCGCCTGCCAGGGTCAGCGCTCAGCCTGCCCAGGAGAGCCCAGCAACACTGAGGGGAGAAGATGTGGGGGGAAGGAGTGACACCCAAAATGACAGGGTCCTTCTGCTGTGGAGAGGGTGCTGTGTGGGTCAGGGCTGCTCACAGCTCCAGATCACCTGCAGGATTTTTCCAAGGGGATGCCTCAAGGACCAGTGCAAGGGTTACCAGACAGATAAGGAGCTTTCCTGAGCCTGTCTTTTCAGTTTCCTCTCCCAAGGGGTTGGGGTGCAGGAAAGGATAAAATGAAAATGAGCTCTCATGCTTAAACACGTCACTGAGACTCCTGAACTGCAACTGTGAGTGATCAGTACATCTGCCAGAAGGCTCCTGACATCCCTTCCCCACCCCTCTGCCTGTGCACAGCACCTGCATCACCTTGGCTGGACCCGTCAGCCTTAGTCTGACCTGTCCTGTTTTCCAGCCTGCAAACAGGAAGATGCCCCCAGGCAGTGCCCTGTGAACAGGCAGGATCTGTAGGGCCAGGGGGAGGGCACAGAGGGTGGGATGGTCTGTGAGCACTGACAGGGAAGAGACATGGACAGGGAAACACCTCCCAGGGGAGAATCTCCAGGCAGCAGGGAAATGATCAGAAATGAGAGGAAACCAAACCCGGAATGGTTATGGGAGGGAGAGCAGAGAAAAGTGCCTGTGATCCCCTGCAGTGCAAATCCTCCTGTGAGCAGCCCCCTGGGCTCCTGTCCCACCCAGCAAAGCCTCTGCCCTCAGGGCCGGGGGCTCCAAGGCATGAAGCAGCTCCTGTGCAGCCAGAGCTCCAGTTCCTCTGCAGAGCACAGGGGCTGAGAGCAGCTGCCCGGCAGTGTTGGTGTCTGGGAGGTGCTGCACAGCTGGGGAAGGGTGACGCTGTCTGAGTGCCCGGCTGCCTCTGCCCTGGCCTCTCTCACACCCACCCTCACCGCATTCTCCTTCTTGCTCCCCTGCTCTGGGTCACTGCTGTTGGGATCTTGTTCTTGCTGTCAGGCTCTCTGGGGATGGCAGTTTCAGCTGCAGAGTCACAGCCTGATCGTGTGGGTCCTTTCCTGCAGGTGTGTCCATGGGCACACGTGTCCCAGCTTTGCTCTGACCTGTGGGCTGTGGGCAATGCAGTCTGTGGGGCTGGGGAATGAGAGGTATGTTTCTTGGGCGTGGGGTGGGAGTTTTCAGCGTGGGGTGCTGAGACATTCGGAAAGGGTGACACATGCCGTGGTCTGAGGTGGATCCATCTGTTCTCAGCAGTGCCTGGTGGCTTTTCAGGGTAACATGGGAGTGTGATCAGTCTCCATCTCAGAAAGGTGCCAGCCCAGGGCAGCTGGAGCAAGACAGAGGGACAGAGCAGCTGCCCTCACTCTGCACTGACCCACAGGCATCCTCTGGTCTCGCAGGACTCGCTCTGTTCTCCCTGAGTGCAGCAGAAATGCTGAGGGTTTCTGACACCCAACAACACTCCCCAGGGTGGGAGGACAGAAGGAGCTGTGGAAACCCCAAACCTCTCCAACTCAGTTTCTTAGGCCTGTGGGTACAGATGCTGACAGTCCCTTCTGCACCAGGAGCGGTTCCAGCTGACAAAGCTGAACCCCAGGACTGGCCCCTGCCCACCCGATCACACAGGGTCAGGCTGACTCCTCAGGAGCCCCTGGGCAGAGACCCTGCTCTTCATTGCACACTCATCAAGCACCAACGAGGGCTCCAGCCAGGACGTTCTCCTGGAAAAAGAAAAGTGTCTCTTTGTGTGGCAGGGTGGGAGGGTCTGTGGGAAATGGTTTTGACGATTCCCAGAGAAGTCTCATCTAAACCTTCACTATCTTTTCCTCCTATGACAGGTCCTCATGCCCACAGGCAGCCAATGTCCAACAGCAGCTCCATCAGCCAGTTCCTCCTCCTGCCGTTCACAGACACACGGGAGCTGCAGCTCTTGCACTTCTGGCTCTTCCTGGGCATCTACCTGGCTGCCCTCCTGGGCAACGGCCTCATCATCACCACCATAGCCTGGGACCAGCACCTCCACACCCCCATGTACTTCTTCCTGCTCAACCTCGCCCTCCTCGACCTGGGCTCCATCTCCACCACTGTGCCCAAATCCATGGCCAATTCCTTCTGGGACACCAGGGCCATCTCATACTCAGGATGTGTTGCACAGCTCTTTTCGTTTTCCTTCTTGGTAGTAGCAGAGTATTGTCTCCTCACCATCATGTCGTATGACCGCTACGTTGCCATCTGCAAACCCCTGCACTACGGGACCCTCCTGGGCAGCAGAGCTTGTGTCCACATGGCAGCAGCTGCCTGGGCCACTGGGTTTCTCACTGCTCTGCTGCACACGGCCAATACATTTTCACTGCCCCTGTGCAAGGGCAATGCCCTGGGCCAGTTCTTCTGTGAAATCCCCCAGATCCTCAAGCTCTCCTGCTCACACTCCTACCTCAGGGAACTTGGGCTTATTGTGGTTAGTGCCTGTTTGGTTTTTATGTGCTGCATTTTCATCGTGGTGTCCTATGTGCAGATCTTCAGGGCCGTGCTGAGGATCCCTTCTGAGGAGGGACAGCACAAAGCCCTTTCCACCTGCCTCCCTCACCTGGCTGTCATCTCTCTGTTTGCCAGCACCTCCTTTTTTGCCTACCTGAAGCCCCCCTCCATCTCTTCCCCATCCTTGGACCTGCTGGTGTCTGTTCTATACTCGCTGATATCTCCAACATTGAACCCCCTCATCTACAGCATGAGGAACAGGGAGCTCAAGGATGCCCTGAGGAAACTAATGGAGGGATGCATTTGAAAAATAATAAAGTGTTCATCATCTTCTCTTTAACAAATAACAGTTTTAATGTAACTCATTAGATGCCCAGACTTGTGTGTGTGTGTGTGTTGGTGGTGTTTATTTTTTAATAAATCATGATATTTTTGTCATCCCCTTTCTAATTCATTGTCAGCTTTTTTTCAAATGCACTGGCTGTATAAATATGGACCCATGCTCTCTGTGTATTTAAACAAAATAAAGGGCTCTGCAGTGATTTTTTTTTCACTGATATTCTTCCTCCAAGGCCTGTTTGGATCTGCAGGGACAGGTCCTGTGTACATGGGTGGAAGGGAAAAGAGTCCATCGTGGCAGCCCTGCCAGGGAGCAGCAGTGCTTGTTCTTCCAGAGCTGTTCTGGTTCCACTCCCACACTCTCCTTCTCATCCCTGGTGTTGGTGCAAGGCCTGAGTGCTCTGGCAGCTTGGTCACCGTCCTGCTGTGTGTCAGTGCTGTGGGCGCAGGCAGGGACAGGCAATGGGCACTGCTGTGACAGAGCTGGCCTCACAACAGCCTTTCCAGATAGAAAGGTGATCTCCTATGGGCAGAGAATGAAGGTTTAGTTCTTATTACAAAGATTCTCTCAAGAACATGCCCAAGAAAGTGACCTATATATGAAACCCAATGTACAGCTGAACAGTGTGTGTGTGCAGGGCTGGCACACAGCAGTGTCCTCTCACAGCCAGGCTCCTGCCAGAGACCTGCAGGACCAGCAGAGCAGGGGCTGGGCTGTGCCCCTGTGCACTGGACACCCCATCAAATCTGCCCCAATCATCATGGACTAATCCCTCACAGCCTTCATTTCCAGCCCGGACCTCTCGCCCCAGTTCAGAGAGGTTCTTTCTCCTTACCTGAAAAGACACTGAATGAGTAGGTCAGAAGTCCATGTTTGCATTGTACAGATGAGATGTGAGTGTGAACATCATGTATGTGAGGTGAGATGAACCGAAGTGAGCGCCAATGCTGTCAGATATTCAGGGGTGCCATTTTGCACCTGGGACACGTCAACCCTGTCTGGACATACAGACTGGGAGATGAGATGCTGCAGAGCAGCTCTGCAGAGAGGGATCTGAGGGTCTGGTCAACAGCAAGTTGAACATGAGCCACCAGTGTCCCTGGAGCCAAGAGGGACCGTGTCCTGGGTGCAGCCAGCACAGCACGGCCAGCCGGGCAGGGAGGGGATTGTCCCGCGCTGCTCTGTGCTGGGGCGGCCTCACCTGCAGCATTCACTGTGTGCAGGGCTGGGGACACAGTGGAATCCCTCAGGGACCAGCACTTGGGCCAACACTGTTGAACATCTTTATTCTTCCCCTGTATGATGTGACGAAATGAACCTTCAGCTCCTTAGTGGATGGTGCAAAGCTGGGCAGAGGCCTTGGACAAGCTCACCTGGGTCACCCTGCCCTGAGCAGGACAGTGACACAAGATGATGTTCACACCTGAGTTGCTCTGTGATTCCAGGAATCTTTCCCTTGGAAACGTTTTGGAAGAAGGAAGAGGTGGAGGAACAAGAAAATAAAAATACAGGCAGAGGAGGAGACCTCAAAGGTGTCAAATAAACAGAGCGGTTCTGTGAAGAATGTTTCTCTGCTCAAACTGTTAGCAGGAAATCTATAACCAGCTCCCCAAACTCCCTGTTCTGCTCATTGGCCCCTGGGATTTCCAGCACATTTCTTTACATCAGATTCTGCACTGAAGTTTGCACTGATTGTTACAGCTTCTTCGCAGGATTGCTTCATGTTTCCTTAGAGAACTGGATGTAAACAGGCACCGGGGAATTTTTAATTAGAGGAAACAAAAAAGGAAAAAAAAAAAAAGAAAGCACAATAGAACTTAATGATGTTTCTCAGTTCTGTGGTTAAATTAAGCAGTTTCCAGCGAGGTCCATTGCCATAGTTGAAGAGTTGCCTGTAGGGAGTAGGAGAGCAACTGCTGAAAGACTTGACCTGCCTGAAGCTCAAAGCAGAGTGAGAGCTGAGAGGCTCTGAATGAGCCAAGAGTGAGAGGTGAAGAACCTCTGGGGAGCGATGGAAAGTGCAAATGTCCAGACAGGCTTCTGAAGAGATGAGTTCAGACATGGGGAGCTGGGTAAGGACAGGTGGAAACTCCTGGATGTGCAGGGGATTAAATACACGTAGTGATAGACAGAGTTCTGGCACTGCAAGCACAGGGAAAGGCCAACGTTTCATCTCCCACAGTCCGTACACATTCTGAAAATTCATATTTGGAAGGATAGAAATTCCGCAGACATTTTATTTGAAATATTGAATTATTTCATCTGATGAAAAAAAGAGTGGGGGGTTTTTTGTTCTTTTTGTTGTTGTTGTTTTGGTTTTCAGTTTTGAGGGATGTTCTCAGGTTTTCGGGCTGAGCTCCATTGTCCCACTATAAGCACCCAGTGCAAACCTCGAGAGGCCCCGTGTACCTGAGGTGTTTGCCTTGGACTGGCAGGTATCAGACCAGACTGATAGAACCATGTCACTTCCATCATTTACATCTGGTATTCAAGACTTGTGTGCTTAATTAGAAAACTTTCAGGACTGTAGGTAAAGAGGCAAGTACGTGAAGAGCACTGAGAAGAAGTGATAGAAGAATTATGCAGTTGATATAACAGAATCATAGAATCGTTTCTGGTGAAAGAGACACTCAGGATCATCGAGTTGAACCATAACCTGACTCGAGCACTAAACCATCTTCCTTAAGAACCTCGTACAAACTCCTTTTAAACCCCTGCAGGGCTGGTGACTCCACCACTGCCCTGGGCAGCCTGTTCCAAAGCCTGACAACCCTTTCCATGAAGAATTTTTTTGTAATATCCAATCTGAACCTTCCCTGGCACAATTTGAGGCCATTTCCTCTTGTCCTATCACTTGCTAGTCATGAGAAGAGACCAACACCCTCCATGCTCCAAGCTCCTTTCAGGTAGTTGTGGACAGCGAGAAGGTCTCCCCTCAGCCTCCTGTTCTCCAGACTGAACCCACCAGTTCCCTCACCTGCTCCTCATCACACTTGTGCTCCAGACCCTCACCAGCTCCATTCCCTCCTCTGCACTCTCTCTAGTGCCTCAATGTCCTTCTTATGATGAATGGCCCAAACGTGAACACAGGATTCAAGATGCCACCTCATCAGCGCTGAGAACAGTGGCACAATGACGCGACTCCTGCTGGCCACACCATTCCTGATACAAGCCAGGATGCTGGTGGCCTTTTCGGCCACCGGGGCACACACAGGCTCATGTTCAGCTGCTGTCGATCAACACCCCCTGATCCCTTTCCAACAGGCAATGTTCCAGCCACTCTTCCCTGAGCCTGGGGCTGTTGTGACCCAAGTGCAGGACCCGGCACTTGGTCTGGTCAAACCTCATACAAATGGCCTCAGCCCAATGATCCAGTGGGTCCAGATCCCTCTGCATGGCCTTCCCACCCTCCAGCAGATCAACACTCCCACCCAACCTGGTGTCATCTGCAAACTTAATGAGGGTGCACGCGATCCCCTCATCCACATCACTGATAAAGCTTAAACAGAACTGAGTCAAATACTGAGCCCTGGGGACACCACTTGTGACCAGATGCCAACTGGATTTGCCTCTGTTCACCACAATTCTTTTGGTCCAGCCCTCCATCACACATACACCATCCAGGCCACGAGCTGCAGCTTCTCCAGGAGATGCTGTGGGATACGGTGTCACAGGCTTTACTGCAGTCTAAGGACACAACACCCACAGCCCGTGTGGCGGATTCACTCCCCACGACAGACTTTCCCTCATCTGCTCAGCCGGTCACCTTGTCACAGAAGAGATCAGGCTGGTCAAGCAGGACCTGCCTTTCATCCAGCCATGCTGATTGGGCCCGATTGCTCGTCTCGTGTGGTGTGTGTGACCTCACAGTCCTTTCCCAGGCCTGTTCCTGCTGTTGGCCAATCCCCTGCAGAGGCAGAAGTGACCTCACAGTGCCCTCCACAGCCATTGGTTCCTACTGGACTATGAGTTCCTGAGACACAGTGACCACATGGCATCGTACCCACCATCACCCTCCTTGTGGTCCAGTGTGTGAGCAGATCAAACTGAGCTGCTTTCATCAAATGTATCCAATAGATTTCCTATCAAGGGTTTGAGTGGAGAAACGTTCCTCAGAGGAGCTGCTGTATTTACTCTGGGGCATTTTACATCTCTGCTTCTGCCTCTTCATTTTTTGTTCTTCTTCCTCTGTCTATTCTGATGTTAAAGAGCTCTCCAAGGAAAAGATTCACGGAATCCTACAATAACGCAGGTTGGAAGAGACCCCTGAAGACCATCTCAGTCCCACTGGCTTTTATGGCACCCCAAGGAATAGCTGATGGCATTTGTGCTCACTTGGGTTCATCTCACCACATGCACACACTGGACATGCACATGATGTGTATGTTTACATCTCATCTGGACAACGGAAACATGGACTTTTGACCTAGTATTTCATAGAATCATAGAATGTCCTGAGTTGAAGGGACCCACAAGGATCATGGAGTCCAACTCCTGTCCCTGCACAGGACACCCCACAGGTCACCCCATGTGTCTGCGGACGTTGTCCAATCTCTTCTTGAACACTGGGGCCGTGACACCTCCCTGGGGAGCCTGTTCAGTGTCCAGCACCTCTGGGTGAAGAACCTCTCCATCATGTCCAACCTGACCCTCCACTGGCACATGCTTCTTCCATTCCCTCGGGTTCTACCATTGGTCACCACAGAGAAGAGATCAGTACCTTCCCCTCCTTCTCCCCTTGTGAGGAAGCTGTAGCCACCATGGGGTCTCCTTTGAGTCTTTTCTTCAGCTCTGATGCTCAGAAACCCCTTGGTTTGCTTTCTGAAGTAGAAAGGAGGAACCATGACCTGCAGGCAATGGGAAGGGGGATCCTGTCCCTCACACTCGGCTCAGGGCTCTTCCTGGGACCGTGGGATGTGGGTGTGCAAGGCCCAGGGAAGGACAACACTGGGACAACAACTTCCAGCTTCCCATGGGGCTGCAAGGAGGCACCGAGGCCCCAGTGCCATGAGGACAACATGTCTTCTCCTGGGCCTCAGTGGCAGAGACAACTGCCCTGGCCAAGGGGACAGAGACCTGGGTTCTGTGGGTCCCTTCCAGCCTTACAGCGCCCTTTGCCATCTCCACCACAGGCTGTTCTACACGGTGCTACCCCTGCCCCTCTTTCCCTGCAGGCTGCAGACACCCATCTCGCTTCCCCACCTGCTCTCACCCAGCATTTCTGCACCTTCACTGCTGTGTCTGCACCCTCACTGGCTGCTCTTTGTCACACAAACCATGGGCTGATCCAGCTCCCTCTGGGTCACCTCTTGCCCCACAGCACTGCTCTTACAGTGACATTTTTTCTTCCTGATAACCAGTCTCTACTTCCCCATCTGCACTTGGTGGCTTTATTTTTTTTCTCTGCTGCTTTTTCCCACTACTTTGGAAGCTTTACCATCTCAGAAACTGCCCATCAAGCAGAGATCCCCACCTGTTATTCTTCATGTGGTCTTGCACTTGACCAGAGAGAAGTAACCTCACCATGATCTCCTAAATCCCATGAGTGCTGCTGGCCTTTCAGCTTCTCTGATACACACAACCATGTCCCTGCTGCTGTCCCGTCATGTTCTCAGGTGGGATGGATGTGACAACCTGTCTCCAAGATCTCTTCCTGGGTAGGATCTGTCATACTTAGGCTGAGGTTCTTTCCCAGCCGTGTCCCTGCTGCTGGGCTGTCACCTCCAGAGACAGAACTGACCTCACTGTCCCCTTCACAGCCACAGGATTCTGACTGGGTTATGAGTGTCTGAGACACAACTGACCTCATAATACCATAACTATCCATCACCTTTTTTCTGGCCCAGGACCCGATCAGATAAAAGTATACTTGTTTTATCAAATTTATCAAATATATTCCCTACTAGAGATTTGAGTTGAAAAACACTCTTCAGAGGAACTGCTGTATTTTTGTTGACAACATTTAGAACTCCTTTTCTGTCTTTTATTCTTTTTATTCTTCCTCTGCTTATTCTACCTTCAAAATCCTCTCCAAGGGAAAGACTCATTGAATCTCAGAATAACTTGAGGTTTGAAGAAAGCCCTTGTCTCACTTGTCTCACTGTCCTGCTCCAGGCAGGGTGAACCAGGCGAGGTTGTTCAAGGGTTCCTCACAACTATGCCTCATCCACAGAGAAGCTGAAAGTGCACTCGTCACATCATACAGAGGGACAATAAAGACGTTTAACAGTGTTGGTCCAAGTGCTGGTCACTGAGCAATGCTACTAGTAACTGGCTGCACGGAGGGCTTTGTACCGCTGATGACATTTGGCTTGATTGTCCAGCCAACTTCCCACCCAGCTTCCAATTCTCCAGCCCAGAGATCACTGATCTGGCTACTAGGACACCAAGGAACACCATGTCTGTGACCCTGCAAAATTCCGGGTATGGCGGCAGGTTGACCAGCTGTTATTTCTCCTTCATGCTTTTCATGCAGATGGGTTCGATATCTGCCTTTCCAAAGACCTCGGAAACCCTCTTACCACTTTGTCTTGCTTTTGAGAGCACAACCCAGAATCACAGGCAAGGGTGACAGCAGACAGGAGCACTTGCAATGAGCCTGTCCCAGCAGCTGAGATGAATCTCACTGGGACACTGAGGTTTGTTCTTGGAGTCACACACCGAAATGCCAGGGTTCCATCAGGCATCAATATCTCAGATGGTCTCAGGGCTCGTTATGCACCCAGGAATGCTCAGAGACAGTCTGTCCCTTTTACACACAGAGGTAGGAGTCACATTGTCCCTCTGGCCTCCCGTTGCCACTCCAAAGGGGTGGGAGACACCTCAGCTCTGGTGTTTCACCTGCTCTGCACTAATCTGAGATGTCCTACATCATGAGGAATGGACACGGGGAGCTCAATTAATGAAGCACAACACAGTGCTGCATTCAGGCAGTTTCCCGTGGGGTGTTACTTCCAACAGGAAGTGACCTCAGGACCTTGTGTGTGCCACAGGTTTTCATGGAACCCCAAGGAACAGTTGATGATGTTTGTGCTCACTTGTGTTCATGTCACACAGTATCACAGTATCACAGTATCAAAGTATGTTTGGGATTGGAAGGAACCTCATAAGATCATCCAGTCCAATCCCCCTGCTGGAGCAGGAACGCCCAGGTGAGGTCGCACAGGGACATGTCCAGGTGGGTTTTGAATGTCTCCAGAGAAGGAGACTCCAGAACCCCCCTGGGCAGCCTGGGCCAGGCTCTGTCACCCTTACTGAGAAGAAGTTTTTTCTCAAATTTAAGTGGAACCTCTTGTGTTCCAGCTTGATCCCATTACCCCTTGTCCTGTCATTGTTTGCCAACAAGAAGAGCCTGGCTCCATCCTTGTGGCACTCACCCTTCATATATTTATATAACATTAATAAGGTCACCCCTCAGTCTCCTCCAAACTAAAAGAGACCCAGCTCCCTCAGCCTTTCTTCATAAGGGAGGTGCTCCACTCCCTTAATCATCTTCGTTGCCCTACGCTGGACCCTCTCCAGCAGTTCCCTGTCCTGCTGGAACTGAGGGGCCCAGAACTGGACACAATATTCCAGATGTGGTCTCACCAGGGCGGAGTAGGGGGGAAGGAGGACCTCTCTCGATCTACTAGCCACCCCCCTTGTAATACACCCCAGGATGCCATTGGCCTTCCTGGCCACAAGGGCCCACTGCTGGCTCATGGTCATGTCACCTCACATACATGATGTGCGTGCTCACATCTCATCTGTACAAAGCAAACCCAGACTGCTGAACTAGTCATTCATTGTCCATCCATGGAGGGAAGAACAACCTCTGTGGGTGAGAGGCCAGTGCTGGAAATGGTGGTTGTGAGGGGCCCGTCCATGACGATGCCCTGGGGCAGATTCTGTGGGGTGTCCAGTGCACAGGGGCACAGCCCAGCCCCTGCTCTGCTGGTCCTGCAGGTCTCTGGCAGGAGCCTGGCTGTGAGAGGACACTGCTGTGTGCCAGCCCTGCACACACACACTGTTCAGCTGTACAATGGTGTTTAATCTGTGGGTGACTTTTGTAGGAATATGCTTGAGAGAAACTTTGCAAGAAGATATAAACCATCATGCCCTGCCCTGACCAGATCACCTTTCTATCTGGAAAGGCTGTTGTGAGGCCAGCTCTGTCACAGCAGTGCCCATTGCCTGTCCCTGCCTGCGCCCACAGCACTGACACACAGCAGGACGGTGACCAAGCTGCCAGAGCACTCAGGCCTTGCACCAACACCAGGGATGAGAAGGAGAGTGTGGGAGTGGAACCAGAACAGCTCTGGAAGAACAAGCGCTGCTGCTCCCTGGCAGGGCTGCCAGGATGGACTCTTTTCCCTCCTCCCATGAACACAAGAACTGTCCCTGCAGTTCCATAAGGCCTTGCAGGAAGGATATAGTGAAAAACAAGTCACTAAAGAGCCCTTTATTTTGTTTAGAGACAATGAGAGCACGGCTCCTCATGTACACAGTCAGTGCTTATAACAGAAAAGCAGACAGTGAATTAAGAAATGGGATGACAACAACATTATCACAATTAAAAAACTACCAACAACAACAGAAAATCCAGATGACAGGCTGGGCCTGTAATTAGTTACTCTAAAACTCCTACGTAGAAGCAGATGGGTAGTTTAATACTTCAGGAAATTGTAAGATATGAGTTTCCACAAGGCATCCTTGAGCTCCTGGTTCCTCATGCTGTAGATGAGGGGGTTCACTGCTGGAGGCACCACTGAGTACAGAACAGACACCACCAGGTCCAGGGATGGGGAAGAGATGGAGGGGGGCTTCAGGTAGACAAACAGGACAGTGCTGAGGAACAGGGAGACCACGGCCAGGTGAGGGAGGCAGGTGGAAAAGGCTTTGTGCCGTCCCTGCTCAGAGGGGATCCTCAGCACGGCCCTCAAGATCTGCACATAGGACACCACAATGAAAACAAAACACATGAAAACTAAACACACACTGACCACAATAAGCCCAAGTTCCTTGAGGAAGAAGTGTGAGCAGGAGAGCTTGAGGATGTGGGGGATTTCACAGAAGAACTGGCCCAGGGCATTGCCCTTGCACAGGGGCAGTGAAAATGTATTGGCCGTGTGCAGCAGAGCAGTGAGAAACCCAGTGGCCCAGGCAGCTGCTGCCATGTGGACACAAGCTCTGCTGCCCAGGAGGGTCCCGTAGTGCAGGGGTTTGCAGATGGCAACATAGCGGTCGTAAGACATGACTGTGAGCATAGAATACTCTGCTGTTATCAAGAAGGCAAATGAAAAGAGCTGTGCAGCACATCCTGTGTAGGAGATGGCCCTGGTGTCCCAGAGGGAATTCACCATGGATTTGGGGACAGTGGTGGAGATGCAGCCCAGGTCCAGAAGGGCGAGGTTGAGCAGGAAGAAGTACATGGGGGTGTGGAGGTGCTGGTCCCAGGCTATGGTGGTGATGATGAGGCCGTTGCCCAGGAGGGCAGCCAGGTAGATGCCCAGGAAGAGCCAGAAGTGCAAGAGCTGCAGCTCCCGTGTGTCTGTGAACGGCAGGAGGAGGAACTGGGTGATGGAGCTGCTGTTGGACATTTGCTTTTCCTGAGCATGGGGCGCTGTAATGAGGAAAAAAAGAAGTGCCTGTGGGTCAGTGCAGAGTGAGGGCAGCTGCTCTGTCCCTCTGTCTTGCTCCAGCTGCCCTGGGCTGGCACCTTTCTGAGATGGAGCCTGATCACACTCCCATGTTACCCTGAAAAGCCACCAGGCACTGCTGAGAGCAGAGGGATCCACCTCAGACCATGACAGGTCTCACCCTTTCCTAAGGTCTCAGCACCCAACGTTTACCCCAGTGCACACACAGCTCATTCCCCAGCCCCACAGACTGCATTGCCCACAGCCCACAGGTCAGAGCAAAGCTGGGACACGTGTGCCCATGGACACACCTGCAGGAAAGGACCCACAAGCTCAGGCTGTGACTCTGCAGCTGAAACTGCCATCCCCAGAGAGCCTGACAGCAAGAACAAGATCCCAACAGCAGTGACCCAGAGCAGGGGAGCAAGAAGGAAAATGCGGTGAGGGTGGGTGTGAGAGAGGCCAGGGCAGAGGCAGCCGGGCACTCAGACAGCGTCACCCTTCCCCAGCTGTGCAGCACCTCCCAGACACCAACACTGCCGGGCAGCTGCTCTCAGCCCCTGTGCTCTGCAGAGGAACTGGAGCTCTGGCTGCACAGGAGCTGCTTCATGCCTTGGAGCCCCCGGCCCTGAGGGCAGAGGCTTTGCTGGGTGGGACAGGAGGCCAGGGGGCTGCTCACAGGAGGGATCTGCACTGCAGGGGATCACAGGGACTTTTCTCTCTTCTCCCTCCCATAACCATTCCGGGTTTGGTTTCCTCTCATTTCTGATCATTTCCCTGCTGCATGGAGATTCTCCCCTGGGAGGTGTTTCCCTGTCCATGTCTCTTCCCTGTCAGTGCTCACAGACCATCCCACCCTCTGTGCCCTCCCCCTGGCCCTACAGATCCTGCCTGTTCACAGGGCACTGCCTGGGGGCATCTTCCTGTCTGCAGGCTGGAAAACAGGACAGGTCAGACTAAGGCTGACGGGTCCAGCCAAGGTGATGCAGGTGCTGTGCACAGGCAGAGGGGTGGGGAAGGGATGTCATGAGCCTTCTGGCAGATGGACTGATCACTCAGAGTTGCAGTTCAGGAGTCTCAGTGACTTGTTTAAGCATGAGAGCTCATTTTCATTTTATCCTTTCCTGCACCCCCCACCCCTTGGGAGAGGAAACTGAAAAGACAGGCTCAGGAAAGCTCCTTATCTGTCTGGCAATCCTTGCATTGATCTTCTCCTTGAGGCATCCACTTGGAAAAATGCTGGGGGTGATCTGCATCTGTGTGAGCAACCCTGACCCACACAGCACCCTCTCCACAGCAGAGGCACCTTTCCTGCCCAATAGGGTTTGCTCCTCCACCACATCTTCTCCCCTCAGTGTTGTTGGATCTCCCGGGCAGGCTGAGCGCTGACCCTGGCAGGCGGCAGAGTCCCTGCCCGGCACAGCCCTGGGGTGCAGGGACCCTGCTCTGCAGGACAGCCCTGGGCACCCCTGCCTGCACATTTACATTTACACCCCACAGCCATCCTGGGGAGAACGCAGCATTCACGTCTTGTCACTCTGACAGTGCAGAAGGCAATCCCTGCTCTGCAGCACATCCTCCCCTCTGATCAGAGAACCTCTGAGAGCTGTACTTACATCTCTCACAGGCTCTGCAATGTGACAGCTTTCTGAGATCCTACCAAGATTTGCAGATGCAATGCCCTGCAGCCACAGGCTTCATATCTGAGAGGATTTCATTTCCAGTGAACTCTCAGCATCCTCCCACCCCAGGCTGTGTTTCCCTCTCTGTGCCCGGCTCCTGTGCCCTCGGTGCTGCAGGCAGAGCCCTCAGCCCTGCTGCGTGTGCAGAGGAGCTGCTCCTGGGCAGAGCTGGCTCTCTGCAGCGCTGCCGCTGCCATGAGCTCCCTGTGTCCCAGGAGCCCAGCCCAGCCCAGCAGCACAGGAGCAGCCCATGATGTCCCTTTCTCTGTCCCCTCTGGGCTCCTCCAGGTGTCCCTGGGGCTCCAGGAGCACATCCTTTGAGACAACCTGAAGTAATCAGTGATGTTGATTCTCTCTCCTCTGAAGAGACACATCATTGTGTTCTTTGTATTAAACAATGAATTAGTATGAGAATCAACTTTTCTTGTCCCATCATTAGACTGGACACCAGGAATATTACAGCAAAGGATCTAATTTCTCCAAGCTAGGGGAGGAATATCTTCAGTTGAATGAAGGCATTTTGTTCTGGTTTTACACTCCTAGGTCTAGAGAGACATTCATCAGTCTCTGGCCATGTCATGTCCGTGCTCTGATTCAAAGCCTTTGCACACATGGGCTCTTGGACACTTGGTACCAGGTTTCTTGTGTCAGGTCAGAGCTGGGCTGGTGCCACAGCTGGGGTGGTTCAGCCCAGATGTGAGGCAATGTCCTCAGCCAGGGACCTGACTGGGGGGCTGGAGCTGTCAGTGCTGCAGACAGAGCTGTGACACGGATGGAATGAACTGCCAGGCAGGGTGGCAGGAGTGAGTTCATCTGGTCTGCAAGGACAGCAGCCTCCAAGCACAGCAACAGCCCAGGTCAGAACTCAGTCCAGACCTGTAAGGCAATTGAAGGGCCCCATAATGAGCTGTTACTACTGCAGGAACAGTTAAAGGAGAAACAAAGACACTGTGTGGACACTAATGAATATAATAAGAGGTGAGAATCCCTGTGTCCTCTCGTTCTCCCTCTTCACCAGCAAGGTCTCTGAGATCTCTGTGGCTGGAGTCAGAACAACCAGCAGTGGATGGGGATCAAGTCAGGGGTCACTGGAACTAACACAATCCTCTCCAGTCTATGGGACAGCAGGGGCAGCATCCCAGGAGCTGGGACAGCAGGACGATGTCACAGTGAGGCCACTCTCCCCCATCTTGGAAAGCTCATGGAGACTGGGGGCACTCCCTGACCACTGGCAGCTCTCACACAGTGTGTGCACTTTTCAAAATGGCCAGTGGGTGAGCAGGGGAACTAAGGGCTGTGCCCCAGAGCATGTCCACTGGGACCCCATTTCTGGGTGTCTGGAAGAGAAGGTGACGGGGTTTGCCCAGGGCAGGTTGTGCCTGTCCATCCTCTTTGCTTTCTGTGAGGAAAGGACAGGGTTGTGGACGTGGGGTAACAACAATGGTCTGATACATGAATGTCAGCAAGGCATTCAGTGTCATCTCCTGTAGTATTCTTGTGTCCAAGGTAGGATATTATGGTCTGTGTTAGTGTGTAAGTAGATGGGTAAAAAGCCAACTGACCAAGATGTGTCTGGATCAAGCCTGAGTAATCTGGTCTGACCCTGCTTTGAGCAGGAGGTTGGTCAAGACACCTCCCGAGGTCCCTTTGAGCCTGAATGATGCTGTCCATTCATCCCCTTCATGTTTTCAAATTAGGGAGAACGCTCAAGTTCTCCCAGACCACAGAAGTAATTCACATGAGGTGCAGGGCTGCTTTACAGGTGCCCTCAAAGAGTCCTGACCACATCTTTTCCATCCTTTTTCTTTTGCCCTGAGCCAAGATCTTATTTTTTGTTGTCCTAATGCCTCTCCAGAAAGAACAGCCTGTGTTGTTAACCCTTTCAGAGCAGGTTGCTCAAGAGGTGTCAGCATCCATGTACAGAGTCTGCACATCAGCCAGGCACAAATCCATCATTATAGAAATGGAGACGAAGCACTTGACCAGCTCCTTGCAGCGAGCAATTGGCACAACTTGTCTGCTGAGATTCCAGGGAACACCGGAACTTTAAGAACCGAGAAGTTTTAGTCCTCGCTGAGCATCCTGGTTCATCTCCTGACCCATGTGGTGCTTCTGGCTGTGAAGAGAATCCAAACCAGCCGTTGGACTGGGCTAGTTCCATTTTACATGGTGCCACACAGGGCAGATGAAGGGGGCTTATAACTCCAATCTCTGCTGCACGGTTGGGACTTCAGAGATTAGAAATGTAGGGAACAATGTATTGTCAGTGCACACCACATAAAGATTCTGGCTTCCTTTGTGCCTTTTCACTAACCTGGGATCTGTTCCTTGGCTTTCATAGGCTAAAAGGAAACAACTCCACCATGCCTTCCTTCAAGTGTTTGTGTAATATGTCTAGGAATGTCAGTCGTATATGCTTATATTTACATTTTTGTAAAATAGTACACTGCATCAGTGGTAGCCCCTCTGGCAATGACAATTAAATAGGTATTTGCACTATAAGGCTCCATACCTCATCCACAAGCACACATCTAATTGGTTCAGATGAAGGGTGGTGTGGCAAACGTCACCCTCTTGTCCCCAGGTGATGGACACTGCTCATGTGCCTCTGCAGAGAGTGGCAGGAGCTGGATCCCCTTCTCAGGACAGACTCCTTCCAGGAGAGACACAGACACAGGGGGAACTCATCAGGGCTTTATGGCATTTCACTGGGCATCAGTTTTGACATATTGGGTGCTGTCCTGTGACTGCCCTTTCTGCACAAATTATCATAAAAACACAACCATTTAGTAAGACATGGTCATAAAGGGGCTGTTATGGACAAGAAAGCTCATCATGAACTCTGGAGAGAGCGAGGAAGTTCATAATAAGCACCAGGAAGAACCAAGAAGCTTGAGGCCTCTTCTGAAGAGCGGGAGGCCTGAGCAGCCGTGATTGGCCACTGTAGGTGTGGGAGAGGGTCAGGGCATGTCAGGGAGAAGCAATGAGATGGCTGATGGCTTCAGTGAACCCTTCCAGCCATGTCTGAGCCCAGAAATGGAAAGCAGTTGATGTCTGCAGGTGGAGGAGGAACAGGAGGAAGATCTTCCTGGGAATACAGAAGGAAGAAAGGCCTCTCTTGGGCTAATCAGGTATGGCAGTGCCATTTGCATGCTGTGGGCATGGCTGTGCCTGGGAGATGGGGAACGGCTGCTGCTGGGGTGGCTGTGCTCAGTCATGGCCCATGAGCTGACCCTGCTCTGCTCCTCTCTTACACTGCCCACACTTGGATGGTCCTCAGGAATCATCCATGAACCTGGTGGATGCATGAACCTCCTGGAGTGATGGGTATGGATCCAAATAGAGGATTCAAGCAAGTTTGGGACTGGGACACTGAGGTGATTGGTGACCATTGCCAGGTGTATGAAAGAAGCTGGATGAGTTGTGAGGAGCTCACAGGCATTTCCAACTCCACAGAAAACCAGAATCTTGCAGTTAAAGCAACAGGAGTTGACATAAAACCCACACCCAAAAAACAAAACACTCACACTAACCACAGGAAAAGCCTTGAAAAACATTGGAGAAAAATCTACCAGGTCCCAGGAGTCAGGGCTCAGCCATTCTGGTGATGAACAAGCATCAGGGGCTGACATGGCACCAGACCCACCTCCACATGGCCCTCACCACCTGGAACCAGTGTCTCCAAGTCTTTCCTTCAGCAGCCTCCAGGGACAGGGACCTGCACTGGTTGTTTCCTTCACAGCTGTGTCAGTGATGGCCCTTCATGGGGTCCAAACACCCTCAGAAACTTGGGGTTTGCTTCTGCCTTTCACTTCATTGGAGGTTTGATCATTCTCTCAGTAGCTGCAGTTCAGGATCATGGCAGCAGAGGGCTCACTAACATCTAAAATGCTCTTGCAAGCCAAAGCTGTGTGCATCATTATCCTAAAGGCTTCAAGTCTGATGTGGTGATTAGGGGGATTTCAGGAATAGCAAAACAGAGACCGTTTCCATCATAAATAGCAATATAGCCAAATTTTTTCTATATCCTTCTCTGCTCACCCTTCCCTCCCTTTCCAGAACTGGTGGCATCAGCAATGTCCAGTTCATATTTATGTGGAATGTCTCCTAGGAAAGAATGAATGTGTCAGAAAAGTACGTAACTAAATCACCATGTGAGTGAGGAGACAGGCCAGGACACCTCAAGAGGAATCACACTCCTCTGGACCAAGAGGTGGGTATTCCTGGCAATCTCAGGTGCCACAGCACAACGATAATTGTGTTCAGGAGCTGGTCAAGTGACCCATCTCCTGTTCTGTAACTGTGTCTGAGTTTGCTCAGGTCACCCCTGACTTGAGCCCCATCCACTGCTGGGTCTTCTCCAGACTCCTGCCTTCAGGAACAAAGTCCAGGAGACCTTGCTGGTGAAGATGGAGGCAAAGAAGCCATGAAGAACCTCAGTCCCGTCTGATTCTACTCTTATGAAGTTCAGCAGCAGGCCCACGTTCACCCTGTCTATTCTCTTACTGCAAGTGAAGCTCTGTCAGCTCATCTTGCTGCCCTTCCTGTGCAGGTATCAAGTCCAGGGCAGCTTTGGCATCATCCCCACATCCATGGACAAGGTTTCTAAATTCCTCCTTTGCAGCTTCCCCTGCTCCCACCTCCTGTGTGCTGCCTTTGTGCCCTGGAGCTCCATCAGTGCAGAGGAGCAGCCTCACGAGATAAATGCTTCTGTTCAAGGTTACTTGGAGAGATCATTCTTGTGCTTGGAGCAGGATGTCCTGTAAGGATTATCAGATTTCCTGAGCTCCTTCACCCTTCAGATCTACTTCCATGGCACCACTTTGCCCACCATCCCCCAGTATGTCCAAGTCTTCTCCTCTGGAGCCCACCAGCCTGTGCTCTGCTGCTGGCCTTCCTCCCTCCCCTCTGGTGCCTGGGACCCCACTGTGTCCTGCTCATGACAGCCAAGGTGGACACTGATGTTCACATCCCTCACCAGGGTTTCATTGTTTTCCAGTTCCAGATCCAGGTGAGAATCACCCTTGTTGGCCAACCAGGCAGCCATGTCAAGCAGTTGGCCCAAGATCCTCTGGACTGTTGGTACATGCAGCTCTGCCTGACCAGTGAATGTCAGAGCAATTACAGTTCCTCATAGGAACGTACTCATTGACTGGAAACTTCCTCAGGTTACTGACAGAAGATCTTTTCCATTTCTTCTCCATGATCAAGTAGTTTGTAACACTCTGTTACCCTGTACTGGGCTTACATGGCAAAGTCTTGGAACAGGAGGTGAGTGTGGCTGTGCTAGAGTTGTCACCTCTCTGGGAAGACAACAGGAGTTTGACGGACGTCAGACAGAGCTGATTTCAGCTGCTCCAAGATGGACCCACTCCTTGCCAAATCTGAGCCACTCAGTGATGCTGGCAGCACCTCTGGGATATTGTATTTGAGAAAGGGTAAAAAACGCTGCACAACAGCAGGTGGGAGAGAGGAGGGAGGAAATGGGAGAGAAAAGCACTGCAGACACCAAGGTCATATCCCATAGGACCCAAGCAGGTCCCTCAGCAGGGCAAATCCTGCTCTCCTGAAATCCTGCTCTTGGCCTTGTTCTCATCTCCCAGGAGCCTCAGCTCCACTTTCCATCCCTGACTGTTCCATCCTGACCAACTCTTTCTGGTTTGTAAGTGTGAAGTCCCACAGGGCACCTCACCCCACTGACTCCTCAGTCACCCGTGTCAGGAAGATGTTGTCAATGGGTTCCAAACCCTCCTGGATGGCTGGTACCTTGCCGATATTGGGATATCTCAGGTCTGCCACGAGGACATGGCCTGGAAACATGAGGCTTCTTTTATTTGTCTGAAGGAGGCCTCATCTCATTCCTCTTCCTCATCAGTGAGTGTATAGGTGTCCAGTCACCTCGACATTGCCCATGTTGTTCTACCCTCTCATGCTGACTCCTCAACCTTCAGCTGACATTGTCTGTCCCCAGGCAGAGCTCCACGCATTCCTGCTGGTCTCTCATATGAAGGGAAACTTCAAAGTCCAGACCTTTGGCACTATGAGTATCAGACGCCCAAGGCCCCACAGTTTCTCCAGAAGATGGTATTTGTAGTGCCCTTCAACTCCACATCCTGGTATCTTGGGAGAGACACCCTTATCAGGATAAGCCGTCTGCATGCAAACATTATGAGCTGAACAAATGGAGCTTCAGTCAAGGGAGAGTGCAGACCTTGAGAAAATCTGGTGTTCGCCCATCAAAAAACTCTAAAGATTTAAAAAGGGAAGTGACCAGTTCTGTATAGGGGCAGGAGAACAACCCCATCCATCAGGACAGAGCAGGACCTGACACGCTGAGCAGTGACCCTGAGGAGAAGCGCCTGGGCACTACAAGGTCCCCACACCAGCCCGTGGTGCACGCTCACCATGAACAAGGCAGCTGCACACGGGGCTGCATGAGGAGGAGCGTGGGGACCCAGACACCTGCAGTTCTCATCCCATTCGGTTCAGCACTGGTGTGACCCACACACACGGGTGTGTGCCAGTGTGCGGCTTCCCAGTTTGGAGCAGCAGGGAGGAACTGCAGAGTGCAGGGCTGTGCCAAGGCAGGTTCAGCACCTTGTGCACATGGTGTGGGGTGCTGAGGGACCTGGGCTGCTTTGGCCCAGCAGCACTGGGGAGGCTGCAGCAGTGCAGGAGTAGCCTGAGAGTGCTTGAAGGGCGGTTTCAGAGGTGGTGGAGGTTTTCTGCATAGGGGGAAAGTGCTTGAGAAAGAAATAATGGCCCAAAGTGCAGCTGGGGAGGCCCAGGTTGGACATGAGCAGAAAGGAATGTGATGGAAGGGCAGTGCTGTGGGGGAGCAGGTCAGCAGAGGGAGTCTGCATCAGCCCAAGGCTTTGTGCTTCAAGGACCAGCTGGGGAGGATGGAGAGATCTCAGCAAAGGAAGGAAGATGCTCAGACAGGAGCAAGGTGGGGCAGCAGGGGGGATGTCTCCAGCCTGCAGGGACAGAGGTGCAGGGGATGCCACAGCACAGGACAGGCTGTCGTGGAGATGATCAAGGGATGTAAAGAGGCTGAAAGCCCCACCAGACATGAGCTCCTTCTCCCCTTGGCTCTGGCTGTTGTCTGCACCTCTGATGCCTGTGAGGAGACACCTTGTCCTTGCAGCACAGGGGCCTCATGGCCTCCTTGTCCCCAGCCAGGAACCTGGGAGGGGTGGGACCATAGTCCTGCCCTTGGCCTTGCACAGCCCCACATCACACTGTCCCAGGAAGGGCCCTGGGCAACGTGGGAGGGACAGGATCTGTCTTCCTAGGGCTGGGGATCAGAGCTTGGCCCTTTGGTTAATGAAACACATCCAGGTTTACTGGTTATCAGAGAGAACTTCACCTTGCTTTTCCTGACCTGTCATTCTGCCTCCAGTTTTCTTCTCTAACCAGATCCTAGGAACAGTTTCTCAGTTGTGTCCCTCAGTGTGACCCGTTAACGCTACAAGAAACTTTGGAGTTTACATCTGACTTTGACTTCTTGAGAAGTTTCTTCAGCTTCCCCTCAGGGTCTGAGGTCCATGGACTCAGCACCAAACCCACCAGAGGGGTCATTAAAGCGCCTGGGGCTGCTCCTGTGCTGCTGGGCTGGGCTGGGCTCCTGGGACACAGGGAGCTCATGGCAGCGGCAGCGCTGCAGAGAGACAGCTCTGCCCAGGAGCAGCTCCTCTGCACACGCAGCAGGGCTGAGGGCTCTGCCTGGGGATCTCAGGAGACGAGCAAGGCAGAGAGAGATTAAAGGTGGTCAGGACTGGGAGGATGACTGAGAGCTCCCTGGAGGAGAAACCTTTGCAGCCCTTGCCATGGTAAGTCTCTGGGTGCGGGGCAGTGCAGCTGTAGCTCCTGGAGGCATCTCCTGAAACTGGCACAGGCACAGCTTGTGGGGTCTGTAGGGACGCGGCTCTTGTCAGGCCATGTTGAACAGCTGTGAAGGCGGGTGAGCACCCAGGGGTGCCCAGGGCTGTCCTGCAGAGCAGGGTCCCTGCACCCCAGGGCTGTGCCGGGCAGGGACTCTGCTGCCTGCCAGGGTCAGCGCTCAGCCTGCCCGGGAGATCCCATGGCAGCAGCTGTGGGTGGAAGGAGCGACCCCCGGCAGGGCAGGCAGGGAGCTTGTGGGGTTGAAGGGGGCTGTGTGGGTCAGGGCTGCTCAGAGCTCCAGATCCCCCCACAGACATGGCAGAGGGTCCTTCTGAACAACAACATCAACACATGAACAGCTGCAAGGGAAAGAGTCTGTGCTTTCAGTTTTCCACTCTTGCTCGTCTGGGTGTGCAGTGGGAGATGGGGATTTATTTCTCTCTTTGGAGCAGACACTGAGACCCCAGTTCTCGTTAGGACTGGTCTGAGCTGCTCCTGAGCCCCTGCACACACAGAGCTGCCCCTGGGCAGTGCCAGGAGGTGTGAGCAGGACAGAGCTGAGCACACAGCGGGTGGGACGGGGTCTGTGACACTGACAGGGAGCAGAGCAGGGACAGAGACACAGCTGCAGGCAGCACAGACATGGGCAGGGAGAAGGAGCTCCTACCAGATATGCCAGGGACGGGATTTAGGAAACCCCTGCCATCCTCTGCAGTGCAGACACATTTCCCAGTGCAACCCCTGGTCTCCTCTCCTCCCCAGCAGACCCTCTGCCCCAAAGCCATGGGGTCCAGGTCACGAGTCTCCACCTCAGCAGCTGGACCTCCAGGTGAAGGGTTCCTGGAACGTGGTACTCAAAAAAGGTGCTAAAAGTACTTGCTCTACAGTGTCATTATGTGAGTGGCAGCAGCACAGTCGGGTCAGGAGAATGTTCCACAGCATGCCCGTCTGCCTTTCTGTCCTTGCTTTATTTTCTGGTAGCACTGCAGTGTTCTTCCCTGTTTCTCCACCTGTCCCTGGTGCTCTTGCTCTCTGGGGTTGGGGTGGGAGTGTGGGTCACTTCTTGTTCTGATACCAACCCAGGGGCTCTTGCCCCAGACTTGCGTCCATGGAAACCAGATGCCCAAGCTGCATTTTAAACTGTGATGAGCTTTTTTCTCAGCTGGTAGAAAGAGAGAATGAGATGAAACATCCTTCTATCAGGGAAGAGGTTTTCATTGCGAAACAGCATGTTTACTTTCCTCAGAGAAGTCCCTCTAACTTGTCACTGTCTTTTCTCCTTGCACAGGTCCTCATGCCCACAGGCAGCCAATGTCCAACAGCAGCTCCATCACCCAGTTCCTCCTCCTGCCGTTCACAGACACACGGGAGCTGCAGCTCTTGCACTTCTGGCTCTTCCTGGGCATCTACCTGGCTGCCCTCCTGGGCAACGGCCTCATCATCACCACCATAGCCTGGGACCAGCACCTCCACACCCCCATGTACTTCTTCCTGCTCAACCTCGCCCTCCTCGACCTGGGCTCCATCTCCACCATTGTCCCCAAGTCCATGGCCAACTCTCTGTGGGATTCCAGTGACATTTCCTATGCAGGATGTGCTGCACAGATCTTTCTGTTTGTCTTTTTAGCTTCAGCAGAGTTTTATCTTCTCACGGTCATGTCGTACGACCGCTACGTTGCCATCTGCAAACCCCTGCACTACGGGACCCTCCTGGGCAGCAGAGCTTGTGTCCACATGGCAGCAGCTGCCTGGGCCACTGGGTTTCTCAATGCTCTGCTGCACACGGCCAATACATTTTCACTGCCCCTGTGCAAGGGCAATGCCCTGGGCCAGTTCTTCTGTGAAATCCCCCAGATCCTCAAGCTCTCCTGCTCACACTCCTACCTCAGGGAACTTGGGCTTATTGTGGTCAACGTGTGTTTATTTTTCATGTGTTTTGTGCTCATTGTGGTGTCCTATGTGCAGATCTTGAGGGCCGTGCTGAGGATCCCCTCTGAGCAGGGACGGCACAAAGCCTTTTCCACCTGCCTCCCTCACCTGGCCGTGGTCTCCCTGTTTGTCAGCACTGCCATATTTGCCCACCTGAAGCCCCCCTCCATCTCCTCCCCATCCCTGGATCTGGTTGTGTCTGTTCTGTACTCAGTGGTTCCTCCAGCAGTGAACCCCCTCATCTACAGCATGAGGAACCAGGAGCTCAAGGATGCCTTGTGGAAACTCATATCTTACAATTTCCTGAAGTATTAAACTACCCATCTGCTTCTACGTAGGAGTTTTAGAGTAACTAATTACAGGCCCAGCCTGTCATCTGGATTTTCTGTTGTTGTTGGTAGTTTTTCTATTGTGATAATGTTGTTGTCATCCCATTTCTTAATTCACTGTCTGCTTTTCTTTTATAACCACTGGCTGTGTAAATGAGGAGCCGTGCTCTCCTTGTCTCTAAACAAAATAAAGGGTTCTTTAGTGACTTGTTTTTCACTATATCCTTCCTGAAAAGTCTTATGGAACTGCAGGGACAGTTCTTGTGTTCATGGGAGGAGGAAAAGAGTCCATCCTGGCAGCCCTGCCAGGGAGCAGCAGCGCTTGTTCTTCCAGAGCTGTTCTGGTTCCACTCCCACACTCTCCTTCTCATCCCTGGTGTTGGTGCAAGGCCTGAGTGCTCTGGCAGCTTGGTCACCGTCCTGCTGTGTGTCAGTGCTGTGAGCGCAGGCAGGGACAGGCAATGGGCACTGCTGTGACAGAGCTGGACCCAGAACAGCCTTTCCAGATAGAAAGGTGATCTCCTATGGGCAGTACATGACGGTTTATGTCTTCAAGCATATGAGTACAAAAGTGTCCCACAGATTCAGACACCAGGGTACAGCTGAACAGTGTGTGTGTGCAGGGCTGGCACTCAGCAGTGTCCTCTCACAGCCAGGCTCCTGCCAGAGACCTGCAGGACCAGCAGAGCAGGGGCTGGGCTGTGCCCCTGTGCACTGGACACCCCAGGGAAGCTGCCCCAGGGCATCGTCATGGACTGGCCCCTCACAACCACCATTTCTAGCTCTGGCCTCTCTCCCCCATTCACATAGGGTGCTCTTCCCTCCACGGAGGGACACGGAATGAGTAGCTCAGAAGTCCATGTCTGCATTGTTCTGATGAGATGTGAGCATGCACATCATGGATGTGAGATGAGATGAATCCAGGTGAACACTAACAACATCAGCTATTCCTGGGGGTTCCATGAAGGTCTGTGGGACAGACAGTGTCTCAAGGTCACTTCACGATGGGAGTAACAGCCCATGGGAAACCACCCACTGGGATCTTCTTCCTTGAACTGAGGTCCCCGTGTCCATTCCTCATGATGTGGGACATCTCAGATGGGTGCAGAGCAGGGTGACCCACCACAGGGCTGAGGTGTCTCCCATCGTTTGGGAGTGGCAACAGGAGGCCAGACAGACACTGTGACTCCTGCTTCTGTGTAAAAGGGAAAGACTCTGTCTCTGAGCATCCCTGGGTGCATAAGAATTCCTGAGACTGGCTCTGATGGAACCCTGGCATTTCTGTGTGTGACTCCAGGAACAACTCCAGTGGCCCAGTGAGATTCATCTCAGCTGCTGGGATGGCTCATTGCAAGTGCTCCTGTCTGCTACATCACCCTTGCCCATGATTCTGGATTGTGTTTTCAAAAGTGACAGCAGAATCAGAGAAGTTCTGAGGTCCTTGGGAAAGGAAGATGTCAAGCCCATCTTCAAGAACGGCCTGAAGAAGGATTTGAAGAATTAAGGGCTGGTCAGCCTACCTCTGCCCCTGGGAAGGGGATAGGTGGCATCTTCCTGCACCAGTTTCCGGGAACCTGAAGGACAAGGAAGGCATTGCTGAACCGAAATGAGCGGAAAACCCACTGAGTCCCAAGAAATGCTCTGGACCCATTCCAGAGCTTTAGGGCCCCAGGAAAGAGCTCAGTGACAGTGCAGCCCATCCAGTTGCATCTGTGTCCCTCACTGAGCAGCACAACCAGTGTGCAGTCACCCCATGGTTCTGCAGCCAACCTGCTCTGCAGAGCATCAGTGTCAGGCTGGGGCCCTGTGGGGAGCACAGGATGGGGCCAGGAGCACCAGAGAGAGAAAAATGCCGGTCCTTATGCTCTGGTACTTCAGTCCTGGTGCTCATCACATGTCCTTAAGACAAACTTATGCACCCATCTTGTCAACCTTAGCCGAGAAGTCACCACAGGACAAGGCTCCTGAGCTGGGGCTGAGCTGGAGAAGTGGGGTCCAGCTATGACCACAGGAAGGATAAGGCCTGTCCTGGGTCCTCTAAAGGGCTGGCAGCCTCTGTGATCTCCACCAGAAAAAGCGGCGTGCAGGAAACTGGAGACAATCCCCATGCCCATTGGAGGCCCTTAGGAAGAGTTCCTCTCTCCAAATATCCAACCCAGCTTGCTGCTGCATGAACAACCAGGAGAAACTGCCCGTGGACCCTCATTCCAGACCCCATCTCCTCCACCCATACAAGCAGTGCTCTTCCCCTTGTCACTGAGGTGGTTCCAGGGACCCAAGAGGGGAGGAGATGTTGGGTGGGGATATGCATCAGCAGCCTCCAGTTCATATTAATGTGTTGCATCTCCTGATAAAGACTGAATATGTCAGAAAAGTGGGTGCCTAAATCACCATGTGAGTGAGGAGACAGGCCAGGACACCTCAAGAGGAGTCACACTCCTCTGGACCAAGAGGTGGGTGTTCCTGGCAATCTCAGGTGCCACAGCACAGCGATACTTGTGTTCAGGGAGCTGGTCAAGTGACCCATCTCCTGTTCTGTAACGGTGTCTGAGTTTGCTCAGGTCACCCCTGACTTGAGCCCCATCCACTGCTGGGTGTTCTCCAGACTCCTGCCTTCAGGAACAAAGGCCCAGGAGACCTTGCTGGTGAAGATGGAGGCAAAGAAGCCATGAAGAACCTCAGTCCCGTCTGATTCTACTCTTATGAAGTTCAGCAGCAGGCCCACATTCACCCTGTCTATTCTCTTACTGCAAGTGAAGCTCTGTCAGCTCATCTTGCTGCCATTCCTGTGCAGGTACCAAGTCCAGGGCAGCTTTGACATCATCCCCACATCCATAGACAAGGTTTCTAAATTCCACCTTTACAGCTTCCCCTGCTCCCACCTCCTGTGTGCTGCCTTTTGCCCTGGAGCTCCATCAGTTCAGAGGAGCAGCCTCACAAGATAAATGCTTCTGTTCAGGGGTACTTGGAGAGATCATTCTTGTGCTTGGAGCAGGATGTCCTGTAAGGATTATCAAATTTCCTGAGCTCCTTCACCCTTCAGATCTACTTCCATGTCAACACTTTGCCCACCATCCCCCAGTATGTCCAAGTCTTCTCCTCTGGAGCCCACCAGCCTGTGCTCTGCTGCTGGCCTTCCTCCCTCCCCTCTGGTGCCTGGGACCCCTCTGTGTCCTGCTCACGACAGCCAAGGTGGACACTGATGTTCACATCCCTCACCAGCTATTCCTTGTTTCCCAGTTCCAGATCCAGGCGAGCATCACCCTTGTTGGCCCATCAGGCAGACATGTTGAGCAGTTGGCCCAAGATCCTCTGGACTGTTGGCAGCTGCAGCTTTGCCTGACCAGTGAATGTCAGGGCAATTACAGTTCCCCATAGGATAGTACTCATTGACTGGTGAGTTGCTCGAGTTGCTGACAGAAGATCCATTTCTTCTCCATGATCAAGTAATTTGTGGCACACAACATGTGGTCACCCTGTACTGGGCTTACATGGCAAAGTCTTGGAACAGGAGGTGAGTGTGGCTGTGCTAGAGTTGTCACCTCTCTGGGAAGACAACAGGAGTTTGACGGACGTCAGACAGAGCCGATTTCAGCTGCTCCAAGATGGACCCAGTCCTTGCCAAATCTGAGCCACTCAGTGATGCTGGAAGCACCTCTGGGATATTGTATTTGAGAAAGGGTAAAAAACGCTGCACAACAGCAGGTGGGAGGGAGGAGGGAGGAGGTGGGAGAGAAAAGCTCTGCAGACACCAAGGTCATATCCCATAGGACCCAAGCAGGTCCCTCAGCAGGCCAAAGCTTGCTCTCCTGAAATCCTGCTCTTGGCCTTGTTCTCATCTCCCAGGAGCCTCAGCTCCACTTTCCATCCCTGACTGTTCCATCCTGACCAACTCTTTCTGGTTTGTAAGTGTGAAGTCCCACAGGGCACCTCCCCCCACTGACTCCTCAGTCACCTGTGTCAGGAAATGTTGTCAATGAGCTCCAAACCCTCCTGGATGGCTGGTACCTTGCAGATATTGGGATATCTCAGGTCTGCCATGAGGACATGGCCCTGGAAACATGAGGCTTCTTTCATTTGTCTGAAGGAGTCCTCATCTCATTCCTCTTCCTCATCAGTGAGTCTGTACCTGATGTTCAATCACCACAACATTGCCCATGTTGTTCTCCCCTCTCATGCTGACTCCTCAACCTTCAGCTGACATTGTCTGTCCCCAGGCAGAGCTCCACGCATTCCTGCTGGTCTCTCATATGAAGGGAAACTTCAAAGTCCAGACCTCTGATATTATGAGTATCAGACGCCCAAGGCCCCACAGTTTCTCCAGAAGATGGTATTTGTAGTGCCCTTCAACTCCACATCCTGGTATCTTGGGAGAGACACCCTTATCAGGATAAGCCGTCTGCATGCAAACATTATGAGCTGAACAAATGGAGCTTCAGTCAAGGGAGAGTGCAGACCTTGAGAAAATCTGGTGTTCACCCATCAAAAACTCTAAAGATTTAAAAAGGGAAGTGACCAGTTCTGTATCGGGGCAGGAGAACAACCCCATCCATCAGGACAGAGCAGGACCTGACACGCTGAGCAGTGACCCTGAGGAGAAGGGCCTGGGCACTACAAGGTCCCCACACCAGCCCGTGGTGCACGCTCACCATGAACAAGGCAGCTGCACACGGGGCTGCATGAGGAGGAGCGTGGGGACCCAGACACCTGCAGTTCTCATCCCATTCGGTTCAGCACTGGTGTGACCCACACACACGGGTGTGTGCCAGTGTGCGGCTTCCCAGTTTGGAGCAGCAGGGAGGAACTGCAGAGTGCAGGGCTGTGCCAAGGCAGGTTCAGCACCTTGTGCACATGGTGTGGGGTGCTGAGGGACCTGGGCTGCTTTGGCCCAGCAGCACTGGGGAGGCTGCAGCAGTGCAGGAGTAGCCTGAGAGTGCTTGAAGGGCGGTTTCAGAGGTGGTGGAGGTTTTCTGCATAGGGGGAAAGTGCTTGAGAAAGAAATAATGGCCCAAAGTGCAGCTGGGGAGGTCCAGGCTGGACATGAGCAGAAAGGAATGTGATGGAAGGGCAGTGCTGTGGGGGAGCAGGTCAGCAGAGGGAGTCTGCATCAGCCCAAGGCTTTGTGCTTCAAGGACCAGCTGGGGAGGATGGAGAGATCTCAGCAAAGGAAGGAAGATGCTCAGACAGGAGCAAGGTGGGGCAGCAGGGGGGATGTCTCCAGCCTGCAGGGACAGAGGTGCAGGGGATGCCACAGCACAGGACAGGCTGTCGTGGAGATGATCAAGGGATGTAAAGAGGCTGAAAGCCCCACCAGACATGAGCTCCTTCTCCCCTTGGCTCTGGCTGTTGTCTGCACCTCTGATGCCTGTGAGGAGACACCTTGTCCTTGCAGCACAGGGGCCTCATGGCCTCCTTGTCCCCAGCCAGGAACCTGGGAGGGGTGGGACCATAGTCCTGCCCTTGGCCTTGCACAGCCCCACATCACACTGTCCCAGGAAGGGCCCTGGGCAACGTGGGAGGGACAGGATCTGTCTTCCTAGGGCTGGGGATCAGAGTTTGGCCCTTTGGTTAATGAAACACATCCAGGTTTACTGGTTATCAGAGAGAACTTCACCTTGCTTTTCCTGACCTGTCATTCTGCCTCCAGTTTTCTTCTCTAACCAGATCCTAGGAACAGTTTCTCAGTTGTGTCCCTCAGTGTGACCCGTTAACGCTACAAGAAACTTTGGAGTTTCCATCTGACTTTGACTTCTTGAGAAGTTTCTTCAGCTTCCCCTCAGGGTCTGAGGTCCATGGACTCAGCACCAAACCCACCAGAGGGGTCATTAAAGCGCCTTGGGCTGCTCCTGTTCTGCTGAGCTGGGCTGGGCTCCTGGGACACAGGGAGCTCATGGCAGCGGCAGCGCTGCAGAGAGACAGCTCTGCCCAGGAGCAGCTCCTCTGCACACGCAGCAGGGCTGAGGGCTCTGCCTGGGGATCTCAGGAGACGAGCAAGGCAGAGAGAGATTAAAGGTGGTCAGCACTGGGAGGATGACTGAGAGCTCACTGGAGGAGAAACCTTTGCAGCCCTTGCCATGGTAAGTCTCTGGGTGCAGGGCAGTGCAGCTGTAGCTCCTGGAGGCATCTCCTGAAACTGGCACAGGCACAGCTTGTGGGATCTGTGAGGACGGGGCTCTTGTCAGGCCATGTTGAACAGCTGTGAAGCCGGGTGAGCACCCAGGGGTGCCCAGGGCTGTCCTGCAGAGCAGGGTCCCTGCACCCCAGGGCTGTGCCGGGCAGGGACTCTGCCGCCTGCCAGGGTCAGCGCTCAGCCTGCCCGGGAGATCCCATGGCAGCAGCTGTGGGTGGAAGGAGCGACCCCCGGCAGGGCAGGCAGGGAGCTTGTGGGGTTGAAGGGGGCTATGTGGGTCAGGGCTGCTCAGAGCTCCAGATCCCACCACAGACATGGCAGAGGGTCCTTTTGAACAACAACATCAACACAGGAACAGCTGCAAGTGAAGGAGTCTGTGCTTTCAGTTTTTCACTCTTGCTCGTCTGGGTGTGCAGTGGGAGATGGGGATTTATTTCTCTCTTTGAAGAAGACACTGAGACCCCAGTTCTCGTTAGGACTGGTCTGAGCTGCTCCTGAGCCCCTGCACACACAGAGCTGCCCCTGGGCAGTGCCAGGAGGTGTGAGCAGGACAGAGCTGAGCACACAGCGGGTGGGACGGGGTCTGTGACACTGACAGGGAGCAGACCAGGGACAGAGACACAGCTGCAGGCAGCACAGACATGGGCAGGGAGAAGGAGCTCCTACCAGATATGCCAGGGATGGGATTTAGGAATCCCCCTGCAATCCCCTGCAGTGCAGACACATTTCCCAGTGCAACCCCTGGTCTCCTCTCCTCCCCAGCAGACCCTCTGCCCCAAAGCCATGGGGTCCAGGTCACGAGTCTCCACCTCAGCAGCTGGACCTCCAGGTGAAGGGTTCCTGGAACGGGGTACTCAAAAAAGGTGCTAAAAGTACTTGCTCTCCAGTGTCATGTGAGTGGCAGCAGCACAGCCGGTTCAGGAGAAGGTTCCACAGCATGCCCGTCTGCCTTTCTGTCCTTGCTTTATTTACTGGTAGCACTGCAGTGTCCTTCCCTGTTTCTCCACCTGTCCCTGGTGCTCTTGCTCTCTGGGGTTGGGGTGGGAGTGTGGGTCACTTCTTTTTCTGATACCAACTCAGGGGCTGTTGCCCCAGACATGCGTTCATGAAAACCAGATGCCCAAGCTGCATTTTAAACTGTGATGAGCTGTTTTTCTCAGCTGGTAGAAAGAGAGAATGAGCTGAAACATCCTTCTATCAGGGAAGAGGTTTTCATTGAGAAACAGCATGTTTACTTTCCTCAGAGAAGTCCTTCTAACTTGTCACTGCCTTTTCCTCCTTGCACAGGTCCTAATGCCCACAGGCAGCCAATGTCCAACAGCAGCTCCATCACCCAGTTCCTCCTCCTGCCGTTCACAGACACACGGGAGCTGCAGCTCGTGCACTTCTGGCTCTTCCTGGGCATCTACCTGGCTGCCCTCCTGGGCAACGGCCTCATCATCACCACCATAGCCTGGGACCAGCACCTCCACACCCCCATGTACTTCTTCCTGCTCAACCTCGCCCTCCTCGACCTGGGCTCCATCTCCACCATTGTCCCCAAGTCCATGGCCAACTCTCTGTGGGATTCCAGGGACATTTCCTATGCAGGATGTGCTGCACAGCTCTTTCTGTTTGTCTAGCTTCAGCAGAGTTTTATCTTCTCACCATCATGTCGTACGACCGCTACGTTGCCATCTGCAAACCCCTGCACTACGGGACCCTCCTGGGCAGCAGAGCTTGTGTCCACATGGCAGCAGCTGCCTGGGCCACTGGGTTTCTCTATTCTCTGCTGCACACGGCCAATACATTTTCACTGCCCCTGTGCAAGGGCAATGCCCTGGGCCAGTTCTTCTGTGAAATCCCCCAGATCCTCAAGCTCTCCTGCTCACACTCCTACCTCAGGGAACTTGGGCTTATTGTGGTCAACGTGTGTTTATTTTTCATGTGTTTTGTGCTCATTGTGGTGTCCTATGTGCAGATCTTGAGGGCCGTGCTGAGGATCCCCTCTGAGCAGGGACGGCACAAAGCCTTTTCCACCTGCCTCCCTCACCTGGCCGTGGTCTCCCTGTTTGTCAGCACTGCCATATTTGCCCACCTGAAGCCCCCCTCCATCTCCTCCCCATCCCTGGATCTGGTTGTGTCTGTTCTGTACTCAGTGGTTCCTCCAGCAGTGAACCCCCTCATCTACAGCATGAGGAACAGGGAGCTCAAGGATGCCTTGTGGAAACTCATATCTTACAATTTCCTGAAGTATTAAACTACCCATCTGCTTCTACGTAGGAGTTTTAGAGTAACTAATTACAGGCCCAGCCTGTCATCTGGATTTTCTGTTGTTGTTGGTAGTTTTTCTATTGTGATAATGTTGTTGTCATCCCATTTCTTAATTCACTGTCTGCTTTTCTTTTATAACCACTGGCTGTGTAAATGAGGAGCCGTGCTCTCCTTGTCTCTAAACAAAATAAAGGGTTCTTTAGTGACTTGTTTTTCACTATATCCTTCCTGAAAAGTCTTATGGAACTGCAGGGACAGTTCTTGTGTTCATGGGAGGAGGAAAAGAGTCCATCCTGGCAGCCCTGCCAGGGAGCAGCAGCGCTTGTTCTTCCAGAGCTGTTCTGGTTCCACTCCCACACTCTCCTTCTCATCCCTGGTGTTGGTGCAAGGCCTGAGTGCTCTGGCAGCTTGGCCACCGTCCTGCCGTGTGTCAGTGCTGTGAGCGCAGGCAGGGACAGGCAATGGGCACTGCTGTGACAGAGCTGGCCTCACAACAGCCTTTCCAGATAGAAAGGTGATCTCCTATGGGCAGTACATGACGGTTTATGTCTTCAAGCATATGAGTACAAAAGTGTCCCACAGATTCAGACACCAGGGTACAGCTGAACAGTGTGTGTGTGCAGGGCTGGCACTCAGCAGTGTCCTCTCACAGCCAGGCTCCTGCCAGAGACCTGCAGGACCAGCAGAGCAGGGGCTGGGCTGTGCCCCTGTGCACTGGACACCCCAGGGAAGCTGCCCCAGGGCATCGTCATGGACGGGCCCCTCACAACCACCATTTCTAGCTCTGGCCTCTCTCCCGCACTCACATAGGTTGCTCTTCCCTCCACGGAGGGACACGGAATGAGTAGCTCAGAAGTCCATGTCTGCATTGTTCTGATGAGATGTGAGCACGCACATCATGGATGTGAGATGAGATGAATCCAGGTGAACACTAACAACATCAGCTATTCCTGGGGGTTCCATGAAGGTCTGTGGGACAGACAGTGTCTCAAGGTCACTTCACGATGGGAGTAACAGCCCATGGGAAACTACCCACTGGGATCTTCTTCCTTGAACTGAGGTCCCTGTGTCCATTCCTCATGATGTGGGACATCTCAGACGGGTGCAGAGCAGGGGGACCCACCACAGGGCTGAGCTGTCTCCCATTGTTTGGGAGTGGCAACAGGAGGCCAGACAGACACTGTGATTCCTGCCTCTGTGTAAAAGGGACAGCCTCTGTCTCTGAGCATCCCTGGATGCATAAGGATTCCTGAGACTGGCTCTGATGGACTTCTGGCATTTCTGTGTGTGACTCCAGGAACAATCCCCAGTGGCCCAGTGAGATTCATCTCAGCTGCTGGGACGACTCATTGCAAACGCTCCTGTCTGCTACATCACCCTTGCCCGTGATTCTGGATTGTGCTTTCAAAAGTGACAGCAAAATCAGAGAAATTCTGAGGTCCTTGGGGAAGGAAGATGTCAAACCCATCTTCAAGAAGGGCCTGAAGGAGGATTTGAAGAATTACGGGCTGATCAGCCTACCTCTGTCCCTGGGAAGGGTTAAGTCCATGTCTTCCTGCACCAATCTCCAGGCACCTGAAGGACAAGGAAGGGATTGCTGAACCCAAATGAGTGGAAAACCCAGTGAGTCACAAGAAACGCTCTGGACCCATTCCAGAGCTTTAGACCCTCAGGAAAGAGCTCAGTGACAGTGCAGCCCAGCCAGTTGCATCTGTGTCCCTCACTGAGCAGCACAACCAGTGTGCAGTCACCCCATGGTCCTGCAGCCAACCTGCTCTGCTGAGCATCAGTGCCAGGATGGGGCCCTGTGGGGAGCACAGGATGGGGCCAGGAGCACCAGAGCAGATCAGAGGAGGGATGGGGGAGATGAGACAGGAGCTGACCTGGGCTGGAAATTGCCTTGGAGAGAAAAATGCTGTTGTTCAGCTGCCCCAAGATAACACCCAGAGTTAAGGGTGCAGGGCCAGAAGTCCTTGCTGTCCTGGTGCTTCACCAGGCCTGGGAAGTAGCTGGAGAAGGATTGGTGTCCCCCACATGCCATCTCTTAGTGCATTTTCCCTCCTAAGGGGTGGCATGGAAAGTAAGTCTGGGACCCTGTGTCCGGACCTGCACTGCAGAAAGTATTCACCCAGAAGCCACACCATTTTGCTCTGGTACTTCAGTCCTGGTGCTCATCACATGTCCTTGAGACAAACTTATGCACTCCTCTTGTCAACCTTACCCCAAAAGTCATCCCTAGACAAGGTTCCTGAGCTGGGGCTGAGCTGGAGAACTGAGGTCCAGCTGTGACCAGAGGAAGGACAAGGCCTGTCCTGGGTCCTCTAAAGGACTGGCAGCCTCTGTGATCTCCACCAGAAAAGGCAGTGTGCAGGAAACTGGAGACCATCCCCCCCCAGCCCAGCTTGTTACTGCATAAACAACCAGGAGAAACTGCCCCTGGACCCTCATTCCAGACCCCATCTCCTCCACCCATACAGGCAGTGCTCTTTCCCTTGTCACTGAGGTGGTTCCAGGGACCCAAGAGGGGAGGAGATGTTGGGTGGGGATATGGTGTCCTTCAGTGCTCCTCATGGTACCTCCTGCTGGGCTTTGTGCCACTGGTCACAACCCTCTGAGCCTGGATGTTCAGCCAAATCTCAGTGGTGCTAAACAGGAACATGCCCATGAGCACATTGGGCTGCACTGGGAGGAGCGTGGCCACCCAGACAAGGGCAGTTATTGCCCATCGTGACTCAGCACTGGTGTGGTCACATCTGGAGCCGTGTGTCCCAGTGAGAGGTTCCCCATTCTGGAGGAGCTGTCGTGTGGCCAGAGAAAGTCTGGGTCATGTGTGGAGATGTTGAGAGACCCAAACTGCTTTAGCCTGGTGAAGGGGAGCCTGAGGAAATGTGCTGGTTTTACTGAAATTGGGTTAATTTTCTTCATGCATTTTGAACCTCTCTCCTTCACAGCCAGTACAGTATTTTGTTTAGATTTACTATGAGAATAATAAGATAATGTTGTTTCTTCCCTGGGATAGAGTTCATTTTGTCTTTTAGCAGCTTTACAGTGTTTGCCATTTGCTATGAAAGGAATGTCAGAACTCACTGAGTTCTCGGCTGTTGTCAGGGAAACCAAGGACTTTTTTTGACCATCCAGCTGCAGATGCAGATTGGCAGGAGAAGACACAGACAGGACAGCACCTGGATTGACATGCATGCTGATCAATGAAACATTCCCTATGATTAGCGCCATGCTCAGTCTAAAGCTGGAGCTGGCTTTTAGGGCTTGTTACATCCGTTACTTTGGGTTTTCCAGCTGGTTTGGTCAGTTCCATTCGGAAGTTTCATTCTGTCAGGAGTTTGATGTCCATTCAGCCTTTTGCCGTTCTGCCATTTTGCCATTGGCCTTTGGGCCTTTCTGCCTGTTGCCCTTTTGCTCTCTCTTGCCTGCATGGGCTGTTCAGGACAAAGGTGCTCCCTTCTGCAGGACTGGCTGCTCTGTGTGACTATTTATCTATTTTTATTTAATTTACCTTAACTATTGTCACAGAAAACAAGGACTTCTCTGGAGTCCAGCTGCAGGTGCAAATTGGCAGGAGAGGGCACAGACAGGACAATCAACAAGCTATTCTCTACCATTAGCATCATGCTCAGTATAAAGCTGGAGATGCCTTTTCCAGCCCGTTATTTTTGGTTTTCCGGCTACTTTGCTTAGCTCTGTTCGGAAGTTCCATTCTATTGGGAGTTCAGCGTTAGTTCAGTTTTACGATGTTTTGCGGTTTTTCAATTGGCCCTTGGGCCTCTCTGCCTTTTGAACTTGTACTTTCTCTTGCTGGGATCAGCTGTTCAGGACCAGGGTGCTCTCTTCTTTTGGGCTGCTCCTTCAGCACAATGGGATTTCTGTGGAATATGGCACTGAGTGTCATATATTTTACTTTACGTATATCTTAGTACAAGTATATTATTAATAGTAATGTATTCTTTTTATTGTCTTATTAATTTTTTTGTCTAAACCCACAAGTTTATCCCTTCCCATTCACTTCTCTCCCTTATCCCAACTGGGGACTGGGAGCAGGATGTGAGCAGCTCTCATGGTCTTAGTTGGTGGCTGTGGTAAACCCATGACAAGAAAGGGCAGTAGTAGCTTCAGAAATCTTGAAAATCACTTTCCAAGATGACACCTTTTATTTTATTTTATTCTACTATTTTTGGTAGAGGTAACAGCATGAGAAAGGAAAATGATCAGAAACTGCAGCTCTGGATGTCCAGAGTGGAGATCAGGATAAAGAAATGTCATTCTGAGCGCAGTGCTGTGGTCATTCAGAGGGACTCTGGATCAGCCATGACTTTGTGTTTCCAGGAAGACCTGGTGTGGATGGAGAGACAGCAGCACAGGTGGGGACACAGTGGGCTGAGAACAAGGTGGGGAAGCGCATGGGGTGTCTGCAGCCTGTGGGGAAACAGCCACAGGCCTGGGACAGTGTCGGATGGACTGTGGTGGAGATGGCCAAGGGTGACACTGGATGTCCCTGCAAGAGCCAAGGTCTTTGTCCCCTTGGCTATGGCTGATGTCTCTGCCACCGAGGCCTAAGAAGAGACACGTCATTATCATGGCCATGGCTCCCCATTGCTTCCTTGCACCCCCATGCAGGCCAGGAGGTGTCACACCATTGCCCTGCACTGGGCATCGCGCTCCCCACAGCCCCAGGAAGAACCTGAGCCACCTGTGAGGGACAGGATCTCCCTTCCCAGGGGCAGGGGCTCAAGGCTTGGCCATTGTCCTTCATCAGACAAACCAAGGGCTTTCTCAGCATCAGAGCTGCTGCACTTTGCCTTTGCCTGATGCAATCACAGCCTCCAATTATCTGCTCTAACGAGTCCCTGGGGAGGCTTTGTCAGTAATAGCCCTCAGTGGGGCCATTAATGCTTCAAGGTACTTTGGAGTTTGTTCTGACTTGGACTCTTGAGCAGATTCTTCAGCCTGTCCTTGGTATCTGAGGTTCATGGACTCAGCACCAAATACGCCACGGGGCTCATTAAAACACAGAAAGACCTAACGAGCAATGCTTCTTTCTTTAATTTCATTCAAATCTTCCAGACATGTAGAACTAACTGGAGAGGTTTCAATGGGACACTTGCTGATGAAGGTTTCAAAGAAGATTTAATGAAGGAGGTTTATTATTTCAAGCTTGTTTTCTGTCATTTTCCAGTGTATAGAAGAAGTGACAGCAGCATTCTACACTGGACATTGATCCCGAGGGTCTCCTGAAGACATCTGGACAGGCAGGAGAACAGTCCCTTGAGGCTGGACACTGTATGGACAACCTGGCTCCTCACCCCCACCCCCAGTCTGCCGGTTCCCTCATTGGCCACCAGAGATTGCATCACTTTTCCTACATCAGTTTAATAAACAGCAAAACACTTTCCTCAGCTGTGTGTGTAAGCTGGATCTGATGAGGTCCAGCATCCACAAGGGACACCCACACAAGAAATGGTTTAGACAGAGAGATAGGAGAGGATGGAAATAAACACAATGAACGTGTTGACTGCCATGTTAATTAGAGCTCTGAAGAACGGGGCAAGTTTGTAACTCCCCTGAGCTCAAAGCAGAAACCAGACAGCTGAGAGGCCACTGAATGACCAAAGAGCAAGTGGAGGAGAAACCTGAGAGCACTGGGAAGGGCAAACGTCCAGACAGTGCTGGAAAGTTGTCCTTGGACAGGGACATTTAATCAGGAGAGGTGGGAACTCCTGAATGACGAGGGAGATGAAATCATAGAGTGTTGGTAATAGAAGTACAGGGGAAGACCAATATTTCTTCTCCTACCCTTAGTGTACTTCCACATAATTAACTTTTTGGCTTTTTTCTTTTAAATTTTGATATGTTATAAAACAACTAAACAAAAATCTCAAATCAAAGAAAATACCAAACCAAACAAAATAAAGAAAAACACCCACAAAACCAAAGCAAAACAAAAACCAAACCAACCAACCAAGAACAACAACCAAAACCAAAACCCAAACCAACCAACGAAACAAACAAACAAAAATGCCAAAACAAAAAAGCAACAGCAAAATAGTTGACGTTTCCAGACAGACATCAGTCATCAGCTGTCTCACCATAAACAGCCAGGGCCATTTTAGGGGCCCAGTGTACCTGAGGTGCTGGCCTGGGATTGGCATCTCTCACACAGGACCTGGGGAGACCAGAGCACCTTGCAGTGCAGGTGGAGCCTGGGCAGGGGTTCCCGGGGCGTCTACACTGGCACCAGGTGTTTGTGTCCCTGGAGCTGAAGACATTTGTGTCCTAAACCCATGCCCAGTTCTTGAGAATTCTTTCCTTTCCAAAGAAAAGAGACTCCCCTACAAAGACTTTAAAATAAATAAATAAATAAATAAATAAATAAATAAATAAATAAATAGATAGATAGATAGATAGATAGATAGATAGATAAATAAATGTGTAAGTAAATAAATAAATAAGTTAATAAGTAAATCAGTAAATAAATGAATAAATCAGTAAGTAACTAACTAACTAAGTAAATAAGTAAATAAATAAGTATGTAAATAAGTAAGTAAATAAGTAAATAAATACTTAAATACATAAATAAATACATAAATACATACATGAATAAATTGAAAGAAAGAAAGAAAGAAACAAACAAACAAAGAAACAAAGAAAGAAACAAAGAAACAAGTAAACAAAGAAAGAAACAAAGAAAGAAAAAGAAGGTTGACACGTTCCTTTGCTTTGGATCTTTGTCTTCAGTTCTTCTTATTTTAATTTTCATTGACATCAACTGACATCTGATGGGCCTGCAGGCATGAAGCCAAGATCATGTTGTGTCTTGCACAGCGCCACGTGCCCTCTGAACCTTCCCTGCCCAGGACTCCTCACACGTTGCCCAGAGCGAGTCACACTGAGGTGTTGGCTGGTTCACGGGCTGAGATGTTGGTTTAGATGGTCACCTACAGCACAGGTGGATCCTGCCCCATCATCGCCTGCTCTGCTCCAGTCTGAAACAGAGCCCAACATCACAATGGGATCATGAGAGAACTGAGGTTGAAAGGACCTCAGGAGTCTGCAGTTCAACCTGTCACCAACTGGGTCACACCAAGGTGTTCAAGCCTTGATTCAATCAGAGCTTTAGCAGGACTAGAGAAGTGATCATCCCTTTGTACTGGGCACTGGTGAGGCTGCACCTTGAATCCTGGGGTCAGTTTTAGGCCCCTCATGGCAAGGAAGACATTGAGGTGCTGGAGAGAGTTCAGAGGAGGGTGACAAGGCTGGCGAAGGGTCTGGAGCACCAGTCTGACGAGGAGCGGTTGAGGGAGCTGGGGCTGTTCAGCCTTGAGAACCAGAGGCTGAGGGGAGACCTTATTATACTCTACAGCTGCCTGAAAGGAGGTTTTATCATGGAGGGTGTTGGTCTCTTCTACCAAGTAGCAAGTGATAGGACAAGAGGAAATGGCCTCAACTTGCACACGAGGAGGTTTAGATTGGATATTAGGAAGAAATTCTTCAGGGAAAGGGTTTTGAAGCAATGGAGCAGACTGCCCAGTGAGGTTGTGGAGTCCCCATCACTGAAAGGTGTTCAAAAGACATACACATGATGCTCTAGGGACATGGTTTATTGCCAGAATTAGGTTATAGTTGGACTTGATGATCCTAAGGGTCTCATCCAACCACAATTATTCTATGATTCCATGATAAGTCATTTTTGATATTTTCTTTCTCAGAGGACCATGCAGCCTCCCTGAGAGCCAGGACTTTTCTGAGGTGTTGGAGAGATGTCTCACGGTCACACCAGCCAGTTCCACCAGCTTCTGTCTGTCCCTTCCCAGACCAAACCTTTTCTCCATATCCCAACCTTCCAGGCAAGTTTCTGGGACACAGCAAATGCTGTGCTGGTCTTCTGGGCTTGTTCAGAAGAGAGCAGCTTGCCAACATGTTGATGGGCTCTCTGTGCACCTCAAAGCTTTCCTGACCATTTTTCTCCAAGCTCCAGTTGCACCCAACCTTTCTGGTCCTTGAGCTGTACATGAGGAGATTGAGCAGGGATGTGGGGAAGGTGGAGAAAAAAGGCTTTGTCAAACTGTCTTGCGAGGGCTGTTCTGGGCATCCCACAGTCCAGGATGGGGCTGCTGTAGAAACCAGTGGCACAGGTGAGGTGAGAGGTCCAGGAGGAGAAGGCCTTGTGCCTGTCTACACTGGGGTAGAGCAGTGATGCATTCATGGGATGCCCAGGTGAACAGGAAGGGGACAAATGGCTCCAGGGGACAAAATGCCTTCCAGCCAGTTCTTTACCCATCGCAGATACACCATCCAGGCCATGAGCTGCAGCTTCTCCAGGAGATGCTGTGGGACACGGTGTCAAAGGCTTTACTGCAGTCTAAGGACACAACACCCACAGCCCGTGTGGCGGATTCACTCCCCACGACAGACTTTCCGTCATCTGCTCAGCCGGTCACCTTGTCACAGAAGGAGATCAGGCTGGTCAAGCAGGACCTGCCTTTCATCCAGCCATGCTGATTGGGCCCGATTGCTCGTCTCGTGTGTGTGACCTCACAGTCCTTTCCCAGCCCTGTTCCTGCTGTTGGCCAATCCCCTGCAGAGGCAGAAGTGACCTCACAGTGCCCTCCACAGCCATTGGTTCCTACTGGACTATGAGTTCCTGAGACACAAGTGACCACATGGCATCGTACCCACCATCACCCTCCTTGTGGTCCAGTGTGTGAGCAGATCAAACTAAGCTGCTTTCATCAAATTTATCCAATAGATTTCCTATCAAGGGTTTGAGTGGAGAAACGTTCCTCAGAGGAGCTGCTGTATTTACTCTGGGGCATTTTACATCTCTGCTTCTGCCTCTTCATTTTTTTCTCTTCTTCCTCTGTCTATTCTGACATGAAAGAGCTCTCCAAGGAAAAGATTCATGGAATCCTACAATAACACAGGTTGGAAGAGACCCCTGAAGACCATCTTAGTCCCACTGGCTTTTATGGCACCCCAAGGAATAGCTGATGGCATTTGTGCTCACTTGGGTTCATCTCATCACATGCACACACTGGACATGCACATGATGTGTATGTTAACAACTCATCTGCACAATGAAAACATGGACTTTTGATCTAGCATTTCATAGAATCATAGAATGTCCTGAGTTGAAGGGACCCACAAGGATCATCAAATCCAACTCCTGTCCCTGCACAGGACACCCCACAGGTCACCCCGTGCGTCTGAGGACGTTGTCCAGTCTCTTCTTGAACACTGTCAGGTTGGGGCCGTGACACCTCCCTGGGGAGCCTGTTCAGTGTCCAGCACCTCTGGGTGAAGAACCTCTCCCTCATGTCCAACTGACCCTCCCCTGGCACATGCTTCTTCCATTCCCATGGTTTTTACCATTGGTCACCACAGAAAAGAGATCAGTATCTTCCCCTCCTTCTCCCCTTGTGAGGAAGCTGTAGCCACCATGAGGTCTCCTTTGAGTCTTCTCTTCAGCTCTGATGCTCAGAAAGCCCTTGGTTTGCTTTCTGAAGCAGAAAGGAGGAGCCATGAGCTCCAGGCAATGGGAAGGGGGATCCTGTCCCTCACACACGGCTCAGGGCTCTTCCTGGGACCGTGGGATGTGGGTGTGCAAGGCCCAGGGAAGGACAACACTGGGACAACAACTTCCAGCTTCCCCGTGGGGCTGCAAGGAGGCACCGAGGCCCCAGTGCCATGAGGACAACATGTCTTCTCCTGGGCCTCAGTGGCAGAGACAACTGCCATGGCCAAGAGGACACAGACCTGGGTTCTGTGGGTCCCTTCCAGCCTTACAGCGCCCTTTGCCATCTCCACCACAGGCTGTTCTACACGGTGCTACCCCTGCCCCTCTTTCCCTGCAGGCTGCAGACACCCATCTCGCTTCCCCACCTGCTCTCACCCAGCATTTCTGCACCTTCACTGCTGTGTCTGCACCCTCACTGGCTGCTCTTTGGCACACAAACCATGGGCTGATCCAGCTCCCTCTGGGTGAGCTCTTGCCCCACAGCACTGCCCTTCCTCTGACATTTCTTACTCCTGATATCCAGTCTCCACCTTCCAAATTGCACTTCGTGACGTTTTTTTCCTCTCCTGCTTTTTCCCACTACCAAGGAAAGCTCAGCCACCTCGTAAACTGCTCTTCATGCAGGGAAACCGACACATTATGCTTCTTGAGGTCTTTTACCTGACCAGAGAGAAGTAACCTCACCATGATCTCCTAAATCCCATGAGTGCTGCTGGCCTTTCAGCTTCTCTGATACACACAACCATGTCCCTGCTGCTGTCCCATCATGTTCTCAGGTGGGATGGATGTGACAACCTGTCTCCAAGATCTCTTCCTGGGTAGGATCTGTCATACTTAGGCTGAGGTTCTTTCCCAGCCATGTCCCTGCTGCTGGGCTGTCACCTCCAGAGACAGAACTGACCTCACTGTCCCCTTCACAGTCACAGGATTCTGACTGGATTATGAGTGTCTGAGACACATGTAACCTCATAATACCACAACCATCTATTCCCCCTCCTTAGCACCCAGGACCTGACAAAGACAGAAGCACATTCCTACACCTGCCCCTCTTTCCCACAGGCTGTAGACACCCATCTCACTTCCTCACCTTGTTCAAATTTGTCAAATATATTTCCTACTCACAATGTGAGTGAAAAGCACTCCTCACTGGAACTGCTTTTTTTTTATGTTAACACCTTCGATATCTCTATACCTATTCTCTATCCTGAAACCTCTCCAAGGCAAAAATTCTGTCAAACCACAGAATAACTCAGGTTTGCAGAGAGCCCTTGTCTCACTCTTCTTGTCTCACTCTCCTGCTCAGGGTGAACCAGGTGAGGTTGCTCAAGGCCTCCACCCAGGTTTGCATCATCCTCAAAGGCACTGAAAGTGCTCTCTGATACATCATAGAAGGGGAGAATAAAGATGTTCAACAGTGTTGGTCCAAGTGCTGGTCACGGGGAGATGACACCAGTATCTGGCTGCACACAGGACTTTGTACCACTGGTGATATTTGGGCTTGATGGTTCAGCCAACTTCCCACCCAGCATCCACTTCGTGAGCCCCATCAGCACCACTCTGGCCAGAAGGAGACCATGGCTGAGCCTTGCAAACACCCTGTACACAACATGCCTTTCCTTCCCCTCTCCATTTGAGTTCAGCAATCCCTTCCTTGTCCTTCACATTCCTGGAAATGGCTGCAGGAGGCTTGTCCCATCCCCTTCCCAGGGAGGGAGGTAGGGTGGCCAGACTGTTATTCTCCTCATTCCTGTTTGTGCTCTTCTTGAAGATGGGACTGAGTTCTGCATTTTTTAAGGACCCCAGAACCTCTCTGGTTTCTAGGGCACTTTTGAGAGCACAATGTGGAATCAAGGGCAAGGGTGATGTAGCAGACAAGAGCACTTGCAATGATCCTGTCCAAAGCAGCTGAGATGAATCTCACTGATCCAGGGGGGTTTGTTCCTGGAGTCACACACAGAAATGTCAGGGTTCTGTGAGGTGTCCACATCAGAGCTGGTCTCAGGACTCCTTCTGCACCCAGGGATGCTCAGAGACAGAGTCTGTCCATTTTACACATAGAGGCAGGAGTCACAGTGTCCCTCTGGCCTCCTGTTGCCACTCCAAAGAGACAGGAGACACCTCATCCCTGTGGTGTGTCACCTGCTCTGCATTCATCTGAGATGTCCCATGCCATGAGGAATGGACACGGAGACCTCAGATCAAGGTTGCATATCCCAGTGCTGCATTCAGGTCGCATCCCAATGTGATGTGACCTCAAGCCACTCTCTGTGCCACGGACCTTCATAGAGACCCAAGGAATAGTTGATGGTGTTTATGCTCGCTCACGTTCATGTCACCTCACGTACATGATGTGTGTGCTCCCATCTCATCTGTACAAAGCAAACAGGGACTGCTGAACTATTCATTGCGTGTCCATCCATGGAGGGAAGAACAACCTCTGTGGATGAGAAGCCAGTGCTGTGAATGGTGGTTGTGAAGGGCCAGTCCATGATGATTGACCTGGGGCTCCTTCTATGGGGTGTCCGGTGCACAGGGGCACAGCCCAGCCCCTGCTCTGCTGGTCCTGCAGGTCTCTGGCAGGAGCCTGGCTGTGAGAGGACACTGCTGTGTGCCAGCCCTGCACACACACACTGTTCAGCTGTACCCTGGCGTTTGCATCTGTGGCCACTTTCTTGGGCATGTTCTAGAAGAACTGCCACACAGCAGGACGGTGACCAAGCTGCCAGAGCACTCAGGCCTTGCACCAACACCAGGGATGAGAAGGAGAGTGTGGGAGTGGAACCAGAACAGCTCTGGAAGAACAAGCGCTGCTGCTCCCTGGCCGGGCTACCAGGATGGACTCTTTTCCCCTCCTCCCATTGACAAAGAGATAGTCCCTGCAGCTCAAAATAGGCCTTGGAGGAAGAATCTCAGAGAAAAAAAGTCACAGCAGAGACCTTTATTTTGCAGAGAGCATGGCTTCATATTTATACAGGCAGTGGGTTTGAAAAACAATAGACAATTAATTAGAAAGGGGATGAGAAAAATATCATGATTTATTAAAAAAAACCACCACCACCACCACACACACACACACACAGAAGTCTGAGCCTCTAATGAGTTACATTAAAACTGTTATCTGTTAAAGAGCAGATGACGGATACTTTATTATTTGTGAAAAGCACCCCGCCATTAGTTTATTCAGGGCATCCTTGAGCTCCTGGTTCCTCATGCTGTAGATGAGGGGGTTCACTGCTGGAGGCACCACTGAGTAAAGAACAGACACCACCAGGTCCAGGGATGGGGAGGAGATGGAGGGGGGCTTCAGGTGGGCAAACATGATAGTGCTGAGGAACAGGGAGACCACGGCCAGGTGAGGGAGGCAGGTGGAAAAGGCTTTGTGCCGTCCCTGCTCAGAGGGGATCCTCAGCACGGCCCGGAATATCTGCACATAGGACACCACAATGAAAACAAAACACATGAAAACTAAACAGGCATTAACCACAATAAGCCGAATTTCCCTGAGGTAGGAGTGTGAGCAGGAGAGCTTGAGGATCTGGGGGATCTCACAGAAGAACTGGTCCAGGGCATTGCCCTTGCACAGGGGCAGTGAAAATGTATTGGCCGTGTGCAGCAGAGCATTGAGAAACCCAGTGGCCCAGGCAGCTGCTGCCATGTGGACACAAGCTCTGCTGCCCAGGAGGGTCCCGTGGTGCAGGGGTTTGCAGATGGCAACGTAGCGGTCGTACGACATGACGGTGAGCATAGAATACTCTGCTACTATCAAGAAGGAAAACGAAAAGAGCTGTGCAACACATCCTGAGTATGAGATGGCCCTGGTGTCCCAGAAGGAATTGGCCATGGATTTGGGCACAGTGGTGGAGATGGAGCCCAGGTCGAGGAGGGCGAGGTTGATCAGGAAGAAGTACATGGGGGTGTGGAGGTGCTGGTCCCAGGCTATGGTGGTGATGATGAGGCCGTTGCCCAGGAGGGCAGCCAGGTAGATGCCCAGGAAGAGCCAGAAGTGCAAGAGCTGCAGCTCCCGTGTGTCTGTGAACGGCAGGAGGAGGAACTGGGTGACGGAGCTGCTGTTGGACATTGGCTGCCTGTGGGCATGAGGACCTGTGCAAGGAGGAAAAGGCAGTGACATGTTGTGGAAGACTTCTCTGAGAAAAATAAACATGCTGTTTCTCATGGAAAACCCCCTCCTTGATGGAGGGATGTTTCAGCTCATTCTCTCTTTCTACTAACTGAGAGAAATTGTTCATCCCAGTTTAAAATGCAGCTTGGGCATCTGGTTTCCATGAACAAACCTGTGAGGCAAGATCCACTGAACTGGTGTCAGAACAAAAACTGACCGACACTCCCACCCCAACCCCAGAGAGCAAGAGCACCAGCGACAGGTGGAGAAACAGGGAAGAACACTGCAGTGTTCCCGAGAAATAAAGCAAGGACAGAAAGGCAGACGGGCATGCTGTGGAACCTTCTCCTGACCCGGCTGTGCTGCTGCCACTCACATAATGACACTGTAGAGCAAGTACTTTTAGCACCTTATTTGTGTACCATGTTCCAGGAACCCTTCACCTGGAGGTCCAGCAGCTGAGGTGGAGACTCGTGACCTGGACCCCATGGCTTTGGGGCAGAGGGTCTGCTGGGGAGGAGAGGAGACCAGGGGTTGCACTGGGAAATGTGTCTGCACTGCAGGGGATTGCAGGGGGGTTCCTAAATCCCATCCCTGGCATATCTGGTAGGAGCTCCTTCTCCCTGCCCATGTCTGTGCTGCCTGCAGCTGTGTGTCTGTCCCTGGTCTGCTCCCTGTCAGTGTCACAGACCCCGTCCCACCCGCTGTGTGCTCAGCTCTGTCCTGCTCACACCTCCTGGCACTGCCCAGGGGCAGCTCTGTGTGTGCAGGGGCTCAGGAGCAGCTCAGACCAGTCCTGACGAGAACTGGGGTCTCAGTGTCTGCTCCAAAGAGAGAAATAAATCCCCATCTCCCACTGCACACCCAGACGAGCAAGAGTGGAAAACTGAAAGCACAGACTCCTTCCCTTGCAGCTGTTCCTGTCTCGATGTTGTTGTTCAGAAGGACCCTCTGCCATGTCTGTGGGGGGATCTGGAGCTCTGAGCAGCCCTGACCCACACAGCCCCCTTCAACCCCACAAGCTCCCTGCCTGCCCTGCCGGGGGTCGCTCCTTCCACCCACAGCTGCTGCCATGGGCTCTCCCGGGCAGGCTGAGCGCTGACCCTGGCAGGCGGCAGAGTCCCTGCCCGGCACAGCCCTGGGGTGCAGGGACCCTGCTCTGCAGGACAGCCCTGGGCACCCCTGGGTGCTCCCCCTGCAATCACCCTCAGCAGAAGCTGCCATCATGCCCTGTCCCTCTGACAGTGTAGCAGGGAAGCGCTGGTCTGGACCATGTTCTTGACCTCTACATGAGAAATACTGAGAGAGACCTGACAGATCCTGTAAATTGTGGGATGTATCATCTTTAGGAGATCCCTCAAGGAAATGCAGCTGCATTGTCCTACAGCCAGAGACTTACCGTGTTAGAACTGTGAAGATTTGTCTCTCAATGAGCCCTCAGCAACCAACCCCCCACATTGCCTTTAATCTCTCTGTGCCTGGCTCCTGTGCCCTCGGTTCTGCAGGCAGAGCCCTCAGCCCTGCTGCGTGTGCAGAGGAGCTGCTCCTGGGCAGAGCTGTCTCTCTGCAGCGCTGCCGCTGCCATGAGCTCCCTGTGTCCCAGGAGCCCAGCCCAGCTCAGCAGCACAGGAGCAGCCCTTGATGTCCCTTTCTCTGTCCCCTCTGGGCTCCTCCAGGTGTCTCTGGGGATCCAGGGGCACATCCTTTGAAACAACCTGAAGTAATCAGTGATGTTGATTCTCTCTCCTCTGAAGAGACACATCATTGTGTTCTTTGTATTAAACAATGAATTAATGTGAGAATCAACTTTTCTTGTCCCCTCATCAGACATGACACCAGGAAGATTACAGCAAAGGATCTAATTCCTCCAAGCTAGGGGAGGAATATCTTCAGTTGAATGAGTTCAGGCATTTTATTCTTGTTTTACACTCCTAGTTCTAGAGAGACATTCATCAGTCTTTGGCCATGTCATGTCTGTGCTCTGATTCAAAGCTTTTGCACACATGGGCTCTTGGACACTTGGTACCAGGTTTCCTGTGGCAGGTCAGAGCTGGGCTGGTGCCACAGCTGGGGTGGCTCAGCCCAGATGTGAGGCAATGTCCTCAGCCAGGGACCTGACTGGGGGAGCTGGAGCTGTCAGTGCTGCAGACAGAGCTGTGACACGGATGGAATGAACTGCCAGGCAGGGTGGCAGGAGTGAGTTCATCTGGTCTCGAGGACAGCAGCCTCCAAGCACAGCAACAGTCCAGATCAAAGCTCAGTCCAGACCTGGAAGGCAATTCAAGGGTCCCATAATGAGCTGTTTCTACTGCAGGAACAGTTAAAGGACAAACAAAGACACTGTGTGGACACTAATGAATATAATAAGAGGTAAGAATCCCTGTGTCCTCTCGTTCTCCCTCTTCAGCAGCAAGGTCTCCCAGGCCTCTGTGGCTGGAGTCAGAACAACCAGCAGTGCATGGGGATCAAGTCAGGGGTCACTGGAACTAACACAATCCTCTCCAGTCTATGGGACAGCAGGGGCAGCATCCCAGGAGCTGGGACAGCAGGACGATGTCACAGTGAGGCCACTCTCCATCATCTTGGAAAGCTCATGGAGCCTGGGGGGACTCCCTGACCACTGGCAGCTCTCACACAGTGTGTGCACTTTTCAAAATGGCCAATGGGTGAGCAGGGGAACTAAGGGCTGTGCCCCAGAGCGTGTCCACTGGGACCCCATTTCTGGGTGTCTGGAAGAGAAGGTGACGGGGTTTGCCCAGGGCGGGTTGTGCCTGTCCATCCTCTTTGTTCTCTGTGAGGAAAGGACACGGTTGTGGACGTGGGGAGAACAACAATGGCCCGTTACCTGGAAGTCAGCAAGGCATTCAGCATCATCCCCCACAACATTCTTATGCCCAAGGCAGTAAATTCTGGTTTGTGTCAGTGTGTAAGTAGATGGGTAAAACCAATCTGGATGGTTGGGTTTGGAAAGGTGCTGTAGAAAGGGAGAAACTTTCCAGTCCTGAGGACAGTCCAGCACTGGAAGCTGTTTCCCAGGAGTGCGCACTCACTCTGTCCCAGAAAGAGGCCAGGATGTGTTTGGATCAAGCCCTGAGCAATCTGGTCTGACCTGCTGTGAGCAGGAGGTTGGTCAAGACATGTCCTGAGCTCCCTTGGAGCCTTAATGACGTTGTCCTTCCTTCTCCTTTATGTTTTCAGTTTAGGGACAGCTCTCAGGTTCTCCCTGACCACAGGAATAACTCACATGAGGTGCAGGGCTGCTTTGCAAATGCCTCTAAATGTTTCTGACCACAACTTTTCCATCCCTTTTCATTTGCTCCAACCCAGGGTCTTTTTTGCTCTCCTAATGCCCTTGCAGAAAGAACAACCCACCTTGTTAATCCTTTCAGAGCAGGTTGTTCAAGAGGTGTCAGCCTCCATGTACAGAGTCTGCACAGCAGCCAGGCAGCAAAGCCACCGTTACAGAAATGGAGATGAGACACTTGACCAGCTCCTTGCACCCAGATATCAGCGTGACATGTCTGCTGAGATTCCCGGGAACACCTGAACTGTAAGAGCAGAGCATGTGAGTCCTGGTTGGGTATCCTGGCTTGTCTCCTGACCCATGTGGTGCTTCAGGCTGTGAAGAGAATCAAAACCAGTCATTGGACTGGGGTAGTTCCATTTTACACGTGTCACACGGGGCAGATGAAGGGAGCTCAGAACTCCAGACTCTGCTGCACGGTTGGGACTGCAGAGACTGGAAATGCAGGTGACAGTGTGTGTCAGTGCACACACATAAAGATTCTGGCTTCCTTTGTGCCTTTGCACTGACCTGGGATCTGTTCCTTGGCCGCCTTTGTCTCAAAAAGAAACTATCCTCCTATGCAACCTCCACATCACACCACATAAGAAATAATTAAAAAGTAGAAAAATAATGAAAGAAGCACAATTTGGGGGTAATTCTGTCCAAGAGGTGTACTCTTTAAATTATTAGAACAAAAAAGAAGTGAGAGAAAAAGCATTGTTCTAAGAACTTCTTTCAATACACAACTGCTGAGGTGTAGTAGATGCTTGGAAAAGCAAGAATGACTGTTCAGACTGAAATTAAAGAGATTTAAATCATGACTGTTCGGACTGAAATTAAAGAGATTTAGGTCATCATGATCATCAGTGAGAATAAGGAGTTCCCTGTTACTGTTACTAGTGCCAGCACCACTGTTCACAAACATCCTTCAGAGCATCTCCATTTTTCCTGGGCTCCAAAGCTCATCCTGCTCAGAGTTTGACAGGATTGCTGCAAACCCCTGTGACCCAAATCTCTACAACTGTCTCTGCTCAACAGCCTTTCACCCCAGGAAGGGGAAAACTGCCAATGCAGGCACCAAACCTGTGCCCAACCTGCCTGGAGAGCCAGGACAGTTGTGCCACACAACAGCAGCCTCTGAGGGAAGCTGGAAGTGATGGGATTGAAATGGTTTCAACCCAAATCAAAGAATCACGGAATCATTGAGGCTGGAAAAGACCATTAAGAACATGGAGTCAAACTGTAAATCAAACACTGCCCAGTCCACCACTAAACCATGTCCCAAAGCGCCACATCTCCATGTCTTTAAAACACCTCCAGCAATGGAAGCTCCAATCCTGAGCTGGCAGGACACCATTGGCTGCAGTTGGACGTAAGATACTGGTCATGGCTGTGAGTTCAGCCCTCGCTGGCAGAATGTCTCACACCCTCACTGAGGAGGGCAGGGGGCTGGGAGATGGGAGCACGTTTCAGTTTCCAGACCCCAGCACAGAGCCCAAACCATCCTGCCCTTGGACTTTGGATCCCATTTCCTGAGATGTAAAGCTGGTGGGGCTTCTGAGGATAATCATGTTAAAGGCATCAATAATCCTTCAAGTGTTTGTGTAATATGTCTAGGAATGTCAGTCGCATATGCTTATATTTACATATTTGTAAAATAGTACACTGCATCTGTGGTCACCCCTCTGGCAATGACAATTAAATAGGTATTTGCACTATAAGGCTCCATACCTCATCCACAAGCACACATCTGTGTGGTTCAGATGAAGGGTGGTGTGGCAAACGTCACCCTTTGTGTCCCCAGGTGATGGACACTGCTCATGTGCCTCTGCAGAGAGTGGCAGGAGCTGGATCCCCTTCTCGGGACAGACTCCTTCCAGGAGAGACACAGACACAGGGGGAACTCATCAGGGCTTTACGGCATTTCACTGGGCATCAGTTTGACATATTGGGTGCTGTCCTGTGACTGCCCTTTCTGCACAAATGATCATACAAACACAACCATTTAGTGAGACATGGTCATAAAGGGGCTGTTATGGACAAGAAAGCTCACCATGAACTCTGGAGAGAGCGAGGAAGTTCATAATAAGCACCAGGAAGAACCAAGAAGCTCGAGGCCTCTTCTGAAGAGCGGGACCCATGTGCAGCCGTGATTGGCCATTGCAGGTGTGGGAGAGGGTCAGGATATGTCATGGAGAAGCAATGAGATGGCTGATGGCTTCAGTGAACCCTTCCAGCCATTTCTGAGCCCAGAAATGGAAAGCAGTTGATGTCTGCAGGTGGAGGAGGAACAGGAGGAAGATTTTCCTGGGAATACGGAAGGAAGAAAGGCCTCTCTTGGGCTAATCAGGTATGGCAGTGCCATTTGCATGCTGTGGGCATGGCTGTGCCTGGGAGATGGGGAACGGCTGCTGCTGGGGTGGCTGTGCTCAGTCATGGCCCATGAGCTGACCCTGCTCTGCTCCTCTCTTACACTGCCCACACTTGGATGGTCCTCAGGAATCATCCATGAACCTGGTGGATCCATGAACCTCCTGCAGTGATGGGTAAGGATCCAAACAGAGGATTCAAGCAAGTGTGGGATTGGGACATTGAGGTGACTGGTGAGCATTGCCAGGTGTATGAAAGAAGCTGTATGAGCTGTGATTTGCTCACAGGCATTTCCAACTCCACAGAAATCCAGAGCCTTGCAGTTAAAGCAACAGGAGTTGACATAAAACCCACCCCCAAAACACAAAACACTCACAGTGACCACAGGAAAAGCCTTGAAAAACACTGGAGAAAAATCCACCAGGTCCCAGGGGTCAGGGCTCAGCCATTCTGGTGATGAACAAGCATCAAGGGCTGACATGGCACCAGAGCCACCTCCACATGGCCCTCACCACCTGGAACCAGTGTCTCCAAGTCTTTCCTTCAGCAGCCTCCAGGGACAGGGACCTGCACTGGTTGTTTCCTTCACAGCTGTGTCAGTGATGGCCCTTCATGGGGTCCAAACACCCTCAGAAACTTGGGGTTCGCTTCTGCCTTTCACTTCACTAGAGGTTTGTTCAGTTTCAGTAGATGCAGTTCAGAATTACGACACCAGAGAGCTCACTAACATCGAAAATGCTCTTACAAGCCAAGGCTTTGTGCATCATTTTCCTAAAGGCTTCGAGTCTGGTGTGGATCATTAGAGAAATTTCAGGAATAGCCAAACAGAGAGCATTTCCATAATAAACAGCAATAAAGCCAAATTTATTCTATTTCCATCCCTGCTTGCCCTTCCCTCCCTTTCCAGAACAGGTGGTATCAGCAGCCTCCAGTTCATATCGATGTGGAGCGGCTCCTGATAAAGACTGAATATGTCAGAAAAGTGGGTGACTAAATCACCATGTGAGTGAGGAGACAGGCCAGGACAGCTCAAGAGGAGTCACACTCCTCTGGACCAAGAGGTGGGTGTTCCTGGCAATCTCAGGTGCCACAGCACAGCGATACTTGTGTTCAGGAGCTGGTCAAGTGACTCATCTCCTGTTCTGTAACGGTGTCTGAGTTTGCTCAGGTCACCCCTGACTTGAGCCCCATCCACTGCTGGGTGTTCTCCAGACTCCTGCCTTCAGGAACAAAGTCCAGGAGACCTTGCTGGTGAAGATGGAGGCAAAGAAGCCATGAAGAACCTCAGTCCTGTGTGATTCTACTCTTACGAAGTTCAGCAGCAGGCCCATGATCACCCTGTCTATTCTCTTACTGCAAGTGAAGCTCTGTCAGCTCATCTTGCTGCCCTTCCCGTGCAGGTATCAAGTCCAGGGCAGCTTTGGCATCATCCCCACATCCATGGACAAGGTTTCTAAATTCCTCCTTTGCAGCTTCCCCTGCTTCCACCTCCTGTGTGCGGCCTTTTGCCCTGGAGCTCCATCAGTTCAGAGGAGCAGCCTCACAAGATAAATGCTTCTGTTCATGGGTACTTGGAGAGATCATTCTTGTGCTTGGAGCAGGATGTCCTGTAAGGATTATCAGATTTCCTGTGCTCCTTCACCCTTCAGATCTACTTCCATGTCACCATTTTGCCCACCACCTCCCAGTATGTCAAAGTCTTCTCCTCTGGAGCCCACCAGCCTGTGCTCTGCTGCTGGCCTTCCTCCCTCCCCTCTGGTGCCTGGGACCCCTCTGTGTCCTGGTCACAACAGCCAAGGTGGACACTGATGTTCACATCCCTCACCAGCTATTCCTTGTTTCCCAGTTCCAGTTCCAGTTGAGCATCACTCTCATTGGCCCACAATGCAGACATGTTAAGCAGTTGGCCCAAGATCCTTTGGACTGATGGCACTTGCCACTTTGCCAGGCCAGTTAATGTCAGAGCAATTACAGTTCCCCACAGGAACCTGCTCATTGACTGGTGACTTCCTCCTTGAGTTGCTGACAGAAGATCTTGTCCATTTCTTCTACATGATCATGTAGTTTGTAACACCCAACACATTGTCACTCTCTATTGGGTTTACATGACAAACTCTTGGAACTGGGGGTAGGTGTGGGTGTGCTACAGTTGTCACCTCTCCGGGAAGACAACAGGAGTTTGACCAATGTCAGACAGAGCCGATTTCAGCTGCTCCAAGATGGACCCACTCCTTGCCAAATCTGAGACACTCAGTGATGCTGGCAGCACCTCTGGGATATTGTATTTGAGAAAGGGTAAAAAACGCTGCACAACAGCAGGTGGGAGAGAGGAGGGAGGAAATGGGAGAGAAAAGCTCTGCAGACACCAAGGTCATATCCCATAGGACCCAAGCAGGTCCCTCAGCAGGCCAAAGCTTGCTCTCCTGAAATCCTGCTCTTGGCCTTGTTCTCATCTCCCAGGAGCCTCAGCTCCACTTTCCATCCCTGACTGTTCCATCCTGACCAACTCTTTCTGGTTTGTAAGTGTGAGGTCCCACAGGGCACCTCACCCCACTGACTCCTCAGTCACCCGCGTCAGGAAGATGTTGTCCATGAGCTCCAAACCCTCCTGGATGGCTGGTACCTTGTAGATATTGGGATATCTCAGGTCTGCCATGAGGACACAGCCTGGAAACATGAGGCTTCTTTCATTTGTCTGAAGGAGTCCTCATCTCATTCCTCTTCCTCATCAGTGAGTCAGCAGCTGATGTCCAGTCACCACAACGTTGCCCATGTTGTTCTGCCCTCTCATGCTGACTCCTCAACCTTCAGCTGACACTGTCTGTCCCCAGGCAGAGCTCCACGCATTCCTGCTGCTCTCTCATATGAAGGGAAACTTGCTCTCTAAATCCATATCTCCGATATTATGAGCACCAGAGCCCTAAGGCCCTACTGTTTCTACAGGAGATGGTATTTATAGTATCCTATAACTCCTCATACTGTTATGTTGGGAGAGACGATCCATCAGGATAAATAATCTGCATGCAAATATTAACAGCTGAGCAAATGGAGCTTCAGTCAAAGGAGGGTCCAGACCTTGAGAAAATCTGGGATTCACCCAACAGAAAGGTCTCTAATTTGTACATAGAGAAATGAGCAGTGCTGTATCAGGGTGCGACAATAACCCCATCAATCAGGACAGAGCAGGACCTGACAGGCTGAGCAGTGACCCTGAGGAGAAGGGCCTGGGCACTACAAGGTCCCCACACCAGCCCGTGGTGCACGCTCACCATGAACAAGGCAGCTGCACACGGGGCTGCATGAGGAGGAGCGTGGGGACCCAGACACCTGCAGTTCTCATCCCATTCGGTTCAGCACTGGTGTGACCCACACACACGGGTGTGTGCCAGTGTGCGGCTTCCCAGTTTGGAGCAGCAGGGAGGAACTGCGGAGTGCAGGGCTGTGCCAAGGCAGGTTCAGCACCTTGTGCACATGGTGTGGGGTGCTGAGGGACCTGGGCTGCTTTGGCCCAGCAGCGCTGGGGAGGCTGCAGCAGTGCAGGAGTAGCCTGAGAGTGCTTGAAGGGTGGTTTCAGAAATGCTGGAGGTTTCTTCATAGTGGGAAAGAGCCTGAGAAAGAAATAATGGCCAAAGTGCAGCTGGGGAGGTCCAGGCTGGACATGAGCAGAAAGGAATGTGATGGAAGGGCAGTGCTGTGGGGGAGCAGGTCAGCAGAGGGAGTCTGCATCAGCCCAAGGCTTTGTGCTTCAAGGACCAGCTGGGGAGGATGGAGAGATCTCAGCAAAGGAAGGAAGATGCTCAGACAAGAGCAAGGTGGGGCAGCAGGGGGGATGTCTGCAGCCTGCAGGGACAGAGGTGCAGGGGATGCCACAGCACAGGACAGGCTGTCGTGGAGATGATCACGGGATGGAAAGAGGCTGAAAGCCCCACCAGACATGAGCTCCTTCTCCCCTTGGCTGTGGCTGTTGTCTGCACCTCTGATGCCTGTGAGGAGACACCTTGTCCTTCCAGCACAGGGGCCTCATGGCCTCCTTGTCCCCAGCCAGGAACCTGGGAGGTGTGGGACCATAGTCCTGCCCTTGGCCTTGCACAGCCCCACATCACACTGTCCCAGGAAGGGCCCTGGGCAACGTGGGAGGGACAGGATCTGATTTCCAAAGTGGGGTCAGGGCTTGGCCCTTTGATTAATGAAACACAAGCAGGTTTACTCAGCATCAGAGCCACCTTTTCTTTGCTTTTCCTGACCTTTCATCTCTGCCTCCAGTTTTCAGCTCTAACCAAACTTGGATGTTGTTTCTCAGTAGGTTCCCTCAGTGGTACCCATTAATATTACAGGAAACTTTGGAGTTTGCATCTGAGTTTGACTTCCTGAGAAGTTTCTTCAGCTTCCCCTCAGGGTCTGAGGTCCATGGACTCAGCACCAAACCCACCAGAGGGGTCATTAAAGCGCCTGGGGCTGCTCCTGTGCTGCTGGGCTGGGCTGGGCTCCTGGGACACAGGGAGCTCATGGCAGCGGCAGCGCTGCAGAGAGACAGCTCTGCCCAGGAGCAGCTCCTCTGCACACGCAGCAGGGCTGAGGGCTCTGCCTGGGGATCTCAGGAGACGAGCAAGGCAGAGAGAGATTAAAGGTGGTCAGGAGTGGGAGGATGACTGAGAGCTCCCTGGAGGAGAAACCTTTGCAGCCCTTGCCACGGTAAGTCTCTGGGTGCAGGGCAGTGCAGCTGTAGCTCCTGGAGGCATCTCCTGAAACTGGCACAGGCACAGCTTGTGGGGTCTGTAAGGACGGGGCTCTTGTCAGGCCATGTTGAACAGCTGTGAAGCCGGGTGAGCACCCAGGGGTGCCCAGGGCTGTCCTGCAGAGCAGGGTCCCTGCACCCCAGGGCTGTGCCGGGCAGGGACTCTGCCGCCTGCCAGGGTCAGCGCTCAGCCTGCCCGGGAGATCCCATGGCAGCAGCTGTGGGTGGAAGGAGCGACCCCCGGCAGGGCAGGCAGGGAGCTTGTGGGGCTGAAGGGGGCTGTGTGGGTCAGGGCTGCTCAGAGCTCCAGATCCCCCCACAGACATGGCAGAGGGTCCTTCTGAACAACAACATCGAGACAGGAACAGCTGCAAGGGAAGGAGTCTGTTGCTTTCAGTTTTCCACTCTTGATTGGCTGGGTGTGCAGTGGGAGATGGGGATTTATTTCTCTCTTTGGAGAAGACACTGAGACCCCAGTTCTCGTTAGGACTGGTCTGAGCTGCTCCTGAGCCCCTGCACACACAGAGCTGCCCCTGGGCAGTGCCAGGAGGTGTGAGCAGGACAGAGCTGAGCACACAGCGGGTGGGACGGGGTCTGTGACACTGACAGGGAGCAGACCAGGGACAGACACACAGCTGCAGGCAGCACAGACATGGGCACGGAGAAGGAGCTCCTACCAGATATGACAGGGACGGGATTTAGGAACCCCCCTGCCATCCTCTGCAGTGCAGACACATTTCCCAGTGCAACCCCTGGTCTCCTCTCCTCCCCAGCAGACCCTCTGCCCCAAAGCCATGGGGTCCAGGTCACAAGTCTCCACCTCAGCAGCTGGACCTCCAGGTGAAGGGTTCCTGGAACGTGGTACTCAAAAAAGGTGCTAAAAGTACTTGCTCTCCAGTGTCATTATGTGAGTGGCAGCAGCACAGCCGGGTCAGGAGAAGGTTCCACAGCATGCCCATCTGCCTTTCTGTCCTTGCTTTATTTTCTGGTAGCACTGCAGTGTCCTTCCCTGTTTCTTCACCTGTCCCTGGTGCTCTTGCTCTCTGGGGTTGGGGTGGGAGTGTGGGTCAGTTTTTATTCTGACACCAACTCAGGGGGTTTTGCCCCAGAGCTGTGTTCATGGAAACCAGATGCCCAAGCTGCATTTTAAACTGTGATAAACTGTTTTTTCTCACTTGGTAGAAAGAGAGAATGAGCAGAAACATCCCTCCATCAGGGAGGGCGTTTTCCATCAGAAACAGCATGTTTATTTTCCTCAGAGAAGTCACCCCTAACCTGTCACTGCCTTTTCCTCCTTGCACAGGTCCTCATGCCCACAGGCAGCCAATGTCCAACAGCAGCTCCATCACCCAGTTCCTCCTCCTGCCGTTCACAGACACACGGGAGCTGCAGCTCTTGCACTTCTGGCTCTTCCTGGGCATCTACCTGGCTGCCCTCCTGGGCAACGGCCTCATCATCACCACCATAGCCTGGGACCAGCACCTCCACACCCCCATGTACTTCTTCCTGCTCAACCTCGCCCTCCTCGACCTGGGCTCCATCTCCACCACTGTCCCCAAGTCCATGGCCAATTCCCTCTGGGATTCCAGGGCCATCTCATACTTGGGATGTGCGACACAGCTCTTTTTGTTTCTCTTCTTGATCACAGCAGAATTTTATCTCCTCACAGTCATGTCGTACGACCGCTACGTTGCCATCTGCAAACCCCTGCACTACGGGACCCTCCTGGGCAGCAGAGCTTGTGTCCACATGGCAGCAGCTGCCTGGGCCACTGGGTTTCTCAATGCTCTGCTGCACACGGCCAATACATTTTCACTGCCCCTGTGCAAGGGCAATGTCCTGGGCCAGTTCTTCTGTGAAATCCCCCAGATCCTCAAGCTCTCCTGCTCACACTCCTTCCTCAGGGAACTTGGGCTTCTTGTGGTCAGTGCCTGTTTAGCTTTTATGTGTTTTGTGTTCATTGTGGTGTCCTATGTGCAGATCTTGAGGGCCGTGCTGAGGATCCCCTCTGAGCAGGGACGGCACAAAGCCTTTTCCACCTGCCTCCCTCACCTGGCCGTGGTCTCCCTGTTTGTCAGCACTGTCATGTTTGCCTGCCTGAAGCCCCCCTCTATATCCTCCCCATCATTGGATCTGGTGGTGTCTGTTCTGTACTCTGTGGTGCCTCCAACAGTGAACCCCCTCATCTACAGTATGAGGAACAAGGAGATCAAGGATTCAGTGTGGCAACTAATGAATGGCTGTTTTCTGAAGCAATAAACTTCCCGTAATCTTCTGCATAGCATATATAATGTAAATAATTTTCTCACTGAGTGGTTGTGCCCATGTCCACTGGACACCCTAGAGAACCTTCTGCAGGTCAATCATCATGGACTGGCCCCTCACAACCACCATTTCCAGCACTGGCTTCTCACTTCAGCTTGAAGAGGTTCTTTGTCCCTCCCTGGAAGCACAACTACTCGGTAGATCAGATATCTATGTTTGCATTGTACAGACGAGATGTAAACAAATCCATAAAGTGCTTCTGAGGTGATGAACCCAGGTGAGCAGAAACACCATCAGCTGTTCCTTGGGGTTCCGTGAAGGTCAGTGGGACAGACAGTGTCTTGATGTGACTTCATGTTGAGAGTAACATCCCTTGGGGAACCACCTGAATGGGATGTGCCACCACTGGGATGTGTTTCCTGGAACAGAAGATCCCGTGTCCATTCTTCATGTATCTCATGTAAGTGCAGAGTAGGGTGGCAAATGGCAGGGCTGAAGTGTCTCCCAGCCTCTCGGAGTCATAGCAGGAGGTCAGAGAGACACAGTGACTCCTGCACCTGTGTGCAAATGGGAAAGACTGCATTTGAACATCCATGGATGTGTAAGGAGTCCATGAGGCCAGCCCAAATGTGGATGCCTGACAGAACGCTGACATTTCTGTGTGTGACTCCAGGAACAAACCCCACTGGCCCAGTGAGATTCATCTCAGCTCCCATGGACAGGTTCATTGCAAGTGCCCCTGTCTGCTACATCACCCTTGCCTAAGATTCTGTATTGTTGTAATAAATTTAGACTCGAAATTAACTTGAATAACACAAATTTATTCCCGATGGATTTCAACGCAATAAGCAAAGACAGCGCTGGGCGGCCATGAGATTGGCTTCTCCAATGGCCGTTTTCTTCCAGCCTTTTTCTAGGGTCCCGGGTTCGTTGCTCAGAGCGCCACGCCACTCGTTCTTTCTGCGGATGTGTCCTCTGTTGTCAGGCAGTTAATCTCCTGTCTTCTCACCTACCCCTGCCCCCCTCCCACCTTTAGAGGATCGAACATTTAAGGCAATTGCATAACAAAGGGCAGGGGCTTCCCATGTTGCACAATAACCCCTGAGCGTTTCCTTTTAAGAAGTGTTAATGAACAAACATCTCTAACTCAATAACCCCTGAGCGTTTCCTTTTAAGAAGTGTTAATGAACAAACATCTCTAACTCAATAACCCCTGAGCGTTTCTTTTAAGAAGCTTTAATGAACAAACATCTCTAACTCTTAGAATTGTTTATTACAATTCCCCCCTTTTCTTTTTCTACTTATTTTGTTCATTAAAGAGTTGTAATTCTTGACTACTTAATACAAATAACTCAGTATCATCTTGATTGGGTAACTGCTCATACTTTGCTTTAACTAATAATAAATGTGCTGATTCTAGCCTGCTTTTCACAATAGCTATTACTTTATTAAAAATACATGGTCCAAACATCAACACTAGCGTTAAGAGAATCAATGGCCCTGCTATAGTAGAGAGGAGGGTTGTAAGCCAAGGTGATTGTCTAAACCAGGTTTCGTACCAACTCTGCCGAGATTCATATTCCCTTTTTCGTTTTTCTATATTTTCTCGTAGCTTATTCATGGTATTTCTTACTAGACCTGTGTGGTCTGCATATACACAGCATTCCTCCTTTAAAGCTGCGCAAAGGCCTCCTTCTTTGAAGAACAATAGATCTAATCCTCGCCGGTTTTGCAAGACCACTTCTGACAAGGATCTGCCTGATTTTTCTAGCGCAGTAATAGATTGCTCTGTTCTTAGCAGATCCTCATCGACGGCTGCTCTCAATGCCGCCAATTCTTGTTTTGGTTGACTATTGAGGCAATTCCTGTTCCTGCACCTGCTACACTGAGGGCCATTATCATACCTAAGGTCAGAGCAGTGATCTGTTCCCTTTTCGTTAATCGGTGTGTAAAGACAGTTTCTAGCTGATATTCATATTCTTTCGGGTGATAAGTAATTTTAGGGATTACGACCACTTGTATACAAAGTTCTTTCATGGTTTTTTAGATAATTCATAGAAACACAAGGTGTAAGTCCGGTTTTTTAACATATCCACTTAGAATTATTGGCGGGTATTACCCAATCACCAGGCCTATTAGCTTTAAGGGTGCCATTTATACATAGATACCGTTTTCCAGGGGGTATTTGACCTATACATATTCCTTGCCCCTGGACTTGTTGCAATGATATTCCTTATTATTTTCCCACCTACAAGACCCAGGATTTGATCCATTAGCGAGCTTTGGCATATTTCCCAGTCCAATAGCTTCGAAATATGGTGGTTTGGTGTTGAAGCATAACCAGCATTCTGCTGTTAAATTTGGGTGTGTTTTGTTAATCACCTCATAGCTCACATTTATTAGAGTCCAAAGTGGGTTTACTTCTTCCGGTTGTGTAAATGCGTCTATATCAGAGCTATCTGTCATTGTTATACTAAGTATCTTAGAAGTTTTATTTATCTCTAATTTCCCCGTTATTATCACATTAGGGCCTGTTGATTGGGATTTCCCTTCTGGGGCAGGTTCTTTTTGTATCTTTATAAGTGTCCCTCCATCAGTCCTAGTCTCCCAGATCCTTACACCCCAAGTTTCACCAATTGACCACCCCCGGTCTTGCGGTTGCAAGACTGTAATTTCTAATGTTTTGCAATTCCCTGGGTCAGAACTACCATAAAGCGATGGGAGAGATTGTCTCACAACCCCAATAAGCACAATAATATTGATTAGGATAGTTGCAATATCCCATTCCTGGATTGGAGCTAGGGCACCAATAAGTTGATACTGCACTTCCCCTTTTATGTGGAGGTTTGCAGTGACCAAAATTCCAGTCTTCCCCAGAACCTAAATGTCCTAATAAATCACAAATGGTTACGTTAAATGAGGGTGCACCTACAGTTACATTTTCTTCAATCACACGGCTTTCCTCTGCTTGAATTAAAGTCCACTTATACGGTCTATGCGCTGTTTCTCCATAGCTCAGCAATAACAGCAACATCAACACAGTGTACCAGATTGGGCTGCATTGACTCTGGTTCATGCCTCCTTGCTTTTTAGCTAGTGCCTGGGTGTGCCGCTTAACATTGGGGTAGCTCGGCCAATATTTTGGCATAGTTCCACTCAGGCTCTTGTTTCCACCGTTTCTTATTCCTCTGCCTCGCCCGTCAACCCGGTTGCTTCGAGCCACGGGGTAAACCATCTTCTCGGCAGCAAGAATATTCTTCAGGAAACCCTGAATGCTTTTGCTCTCCATGCCTTTGTTTATACGCTTCCCAATTATAGTCTTTTACTATAGGAGAGTGGGACGGTATTTTCTTTATGGTAGTTCTACAGCACACCCAGGGGTGTTATTTGTATTTTAAAGGGGCTGGTTCATTAGGGTGAGAGCAAAACCGCCCAGGCTGTATTTCGTGGGTGTCTATACACCACCAGTCAGGACTGTCGGGTTGGATCTCTTTTTCGTGTGACTTTTGATTTCAATGCTAAATCTGTAATTTCTAATTCTGTATTATAACATTGATTGCGTATTCCTCTAGGGGAATACCGTCCATACAATGCAACCACCAATTGTTTTGGCACACTATGCACCTAAAGCATATAAAAACGACAACAATTACAACTTATATTAATACATCTAACTCTTTGATTTTTATAAATGGGATATTCATAAACAACTTTATCGTTTTTCTGTACTTGCACGATATGATTCAACAAGCCCAAGTCCATTTATTGTTTCCGTAGTTTAACTTTCAGAGGGTCGTCTGTGGGCTCTGCAGTCCAGGCGTTAGTCTTGACTGGACCTGTAACTCGGCTGGCGTGTGTCCACCCCTTTTCGGCAGTTCGGATGGCTGTTTCTGTAGTGAGTAAAACAACAACAGGTCCCTCCCATCGAGGGGTTAATGATGTTTCTTTCCATGTTTTTATGAGTACCTTATCTCCAGGTTCTAGGGTATGTATTTTTATGTCCAGAGGTGGACGCTGTACCACCAACCCTTTTTCCCAAAGGTATTTCCTTCACTTCAGCAACTGCACTAAGTAATTTTTCAACCGAAAATCACTCACTTTTGGGTGATCTTGTGGCGTTTCTAAATCGAATGGCATTCCATATGACATTTCAAAGGGTGATATTCCGAGGTCTGTTCTCGGCTGGGTCCTTATGTTTAACAGTGCTAGGGGCAAACATTTTACCCATGACATCTTAGTCTCTATCATTAATTTAGTAAGCTGCTTTTTTATCTCTCCATTCATTCGTTCGACCCTTCCCGAGCTCTGTGGATGCCATGGAGTATGATACTGCCAGTCAGTACCTAGTGCCTGAAAGATTTCTGTAATAATTCTTGATGTAAAATGTGGGCCCCGGTCGGAATCGATAGCTTCAGTTATTCCATATCGGGGAATTATTTCTTCTAACAATATTTTTGCTACCGTACGAGCAGTGGCCCTAGTTGTTGGTCCACAAGCACCAATAAATAGAGGTATCGCCCGACCTTTGGTAACTCTGTAAAATCAATCTGTATTCTTGAGAATGGCCGGTATACGAGTTTCCTTCCGCCGGGAACTTGTTTCCTTATTTGTTGTTTATTTACTTTCTGGCATGTAAGGCACCCTTCAACAATACGTTTTGCTATGTTATATGCTCCTGTGCAAGCATATTTTGTGGCAAATTGATCTACTAATGCTTGCGTTCCCCAATGCTTAATATCATGTAACCCGTTCATTATACCGACTGCAGTTACTTTTGGAACTACTTCTCTCCCATCTACTAATCTCCATTGTTCACCTTGCTGCTTTGCCCCTAATTTGGTTAGCTTTTCTTTTTCTACAGTACTAAAGACACATATATTTGAGCGTGGACGGCTAGGACACTGTCTATCTTTTAGCCCAAGACAAGTACAGGGAATAGCGTCTACATTAAACTCTTTCCAGCACTCATAGCAAGGGAAATCGTTTTCCCGTTCTGTTCCTTGTCCGCAATTAGGGCAATTTTCTCTTAATCTCTTTGGATCTGGCAGCTCACAAGTCAATCCTTTAAGATTTAATAAGGCCGCCCTTTTCGCTTCTTCGTCTGCAAGGTTATTTCCCCTAATAATGGGATTCAGGCCTTTCTGGTGTCCCTTTAAATGAACCACTGCTATTGCTCGAGGTTTTCTTATTTCTTGCAAGATTTGTGTGATAATTCCTGATGGATTAAGTTTTTCCCTTGGGAATTTATCAACCCTCGTTCCTCCCAAATTTTACCAAATGTATGTACTACTCCAAATGCATACTTCGAATCCGTATATATGGTTCCACTACCCGTGCCGGTCCATTGTAAGGCTCTTAAAACGGCATACAACTCACAGGCTTGTGCTGACCACCCAGGATTTAATGGCCCTGATTCTAAGACCGTATTCATTTTTCCGTTTATTATCGCATATCCTGATTTACGTTTCCCTTCAATGACTCGAGAGGAGCCATCTACGAACAATTTTTCTCCTTCTGACAATTCCTCTTCTAAGTCAGGTCTTATTTTTGTTTGGTCTTCAATTGTTTGCAAACCATCATGTGTTAATTGTTTGCTAGATTCCCCATATAAGAACTGTGCAGGGTTCTGCAAGGAAGTAATTTCTAGGGTGAATTTAGGGGATTCAATTAAAATACTTTCGTATTTTAACAACCTAGAATCTGTTATCCATTTATCAGATTTTTGTTGCAAAACCCCTCGTATATTATGTGGTGTCAAAACATGCAATTCTCCTCCAAATGTTATTTTCTGTGCTTATTCTACTAGTAATGCAGCTGATACTATTGCTTTTAGGCATGTTGGCCAACCCCTGCTAACGGGGTGTAGCAATTTAGATAAATAAGCTACTGGTTTTTTATGTCCAGCCCATTCTTGTGCCAAGACCCTGTATGCAGTCCCTGCATCTATATTAGTGAACAAATAAAATGGTTTCCATATATCTGGCAAGCTCAACACAGGGGCACTTATCAGCTCTTTCCTTATGCAATCAAATTGTTCCTCATCTTGTTCTGTCCATTGTACCAGTTTTTCCTGTGTTAATTTTTCATACAAAAATTTTACCTTCTTTGTATAATTTTCGATCCATTGTCTACAGTATCCAGTTAGTCCTAACATTTGTCTTATCTGTCGTTTAGACTTTGGGGCTGGCAATGACAAGATCCCATTTACTCTTTCTGGGTCCAAATGTTTGGTCCCCCTGCTTAAATAGTGTCCTAGATATTTCACTTCTTGCTCAACAAACTGGAGTTTGGTCTTTGACACTTTGAGCCCCTGTAGACTAAGGAAATTTAATAATTTAATACTTTCTTGTCTAACCACTTCTTCGTCTTGCCCTGCTAACAAGAGATCATCTACATATTGCACTAGTACCACTTCTGGACTGCGCTCATATCCCTGCAGAATTTGTTCTAAAGCTTGCCCGAACAAGTTAGGTGGCTCCGTAAACCCCTGGGGAAGCACAGTCCATCGCAAAGGCAAAATAGTCTCGGCTCTCTTCATCAAGCGGGCAAGCCCAAAAGGCATCCTTTAAATCTATAACACTATACCATTGATCATTCGGACCTAATTGACTCAGGAGGGTATACGGGTTGGCCACTACAGGGAATCGACTCACGGTTCTTTTATTCACCTCCCCCAGGTCATGTACTAGTTTTCATTTTCCATATTTCTTTCTTACGGGTAAAATGGGGGTATTGAAGGGAGACATGCAGGGCTCGAGTAGGCCTTTTTCTAGTAATCTTTCTATTTCTGGTTTTAATCCCCTTTGGCCCTCTTTGGATACTGGATATTGTTTTACACGAAGGGGTATTTCTGGACTAGAAATTTTAACTTTAAAGGGCGTTATGTCCAGCTTCCCTACTGAGTCTTCTGTATACCATACTTCAGGATTAATTTTATTTTCGTCTTCCACCCTGAGAGGGTGGAATCTTATCCGAATTTCTTTCCCTGTTACTTCTAAATTAACACCCAATTCAATTATTAAATCCCGTCCCAAGAGATTATATTCAGCTTCGGGAACTAAAAGTAAATTTCCCACTCCTATTTTGGAATCGGTTTCAATAACTACTCCTTTTATAACAGGGACCCGAAATGGCTCTCCCTTTGCCCCAATTACTTGCATAGTGTCGGAAGATATCTCGCATCCCTTGGGTAAAGTTTGTATGGTAGATCGTTCTGCTCCAGAATCTACAAGAAATTCAATTTCTTGCTGCTGAGGACCCACTTTTAGTTTTATCAAGGGCTCTGTTCCTTTTTTGAGTCCCCAGCAAAAAGAGCCCCTGACACCCCTATTCCGCTTTAAACATTTTCTCATCCGCCACTTTCTTCCTACAGTTCCGCTTAATGTGCCCTTTCTTTCCACAGTAAAAGCATTCTACCGGCTCACCCCGTTCCACTGCAGTCTCGTCATTAAGAGGTCTTGCCTTAGGACTAGGCCCCTTATACCGTGCCCTTCGGTCTCTGGATTTCCATTGCTGCTGGGCTGTACCTTCTCTGACTGCTGCAACAACCGTTCGTACAGTCCTCCGCTCTTTCTCATCCTCTCTCCTAACATGCACTTTCTGAGCTTCCCTCAATAGTTCATCTAACCCCACGGTTTTGCCAATCTCCTAATTTTTCTAGCTTTTTCCTAATATCTATCCAAGATCTAGCTACAAATTGTGTTTTTAACAGCGCCTCTCCCACAGGGGTACTAGGGTCTAACCCCGAATACAATTGTAAGTTTTTGCTGAGCCGTTCCAACCACTCTGTAGGTGTTTCACCTTTCTTTTGGTGTTCACTAAATACCTTGCCAATGTTCTGACCCCTTGGAACAGACCCTCTAATGCCTTGGACTAATATAGTCCGTAGGTCTTGCATATGACCCCTATGTAATGGATCCTGTTTGTTCCAGTCAGGTCTTTGCAGCGGCCATTTAGTGTCGGCTGCAGGACCTTGCTGATGCTGTTCATCCCAAATCCGCATACCGGCCCTACGGATCATTCCCCTCTCTTCTGCAGTTAACAATATTCCTATTATCGATTGCAACTCGTCCCACGTGTATACGTTGGGCCCTAAAAATCAGTCAGTCAACCCGCTCCGCTACCCCCAACGGGTCTTCTACCAAACTCCCCATTTCCTTTTTAAAATCTCTAACATCCCCGGAATTAAGAGGTACCGCCACATATCCCATTCCCGCCCGAGGCCCTCCCATGGCGATCTCTCGCAGCGGATATAGTTGCCCTGGTGTTTGCTGTTGCTGTTGTCTACGCGTGACAGGCCCCGTGGACTGGTTATCATCCGAACCCTCTGGGTTCGGTGCCGAAGGGGGTGGACTAGGGACTGGGCTAGGAACTGGTACCGGGGGTGGCCGTGGTGGTACATAAGGTGGGGGTGTCATCGGGATCTCTTCCTCATGCCGCTTATTTCTCTGGCGGCCATGTGTATCACCCCCCTTTTCTTTTAACGGGTATAGATTAACCCTAGTCTCTGATCTTATCCATAATAATGCATATTCGCTTTCTTCTGAACTGAAAGGCTCCTTTGAATTAACATAAATGTTTAAAGCCTGACAGATCCAGTCCTCAAATGATCCGAAAACTGGCCAATATAGGTGGTCTCTACGGATCTCTTTACCACCCCAAACTTTCATTCAATAATGTATCATTTTCGTTTTGCTTTTACCCCGCCTAGAGGGCTAATCATCCCAATACCTAATCATTAATCCTAACGGACTATCTGGAGGAATTGGGGGAAGCCTTTCCTGCGGTTGCCCTCCCATGGGAACAGAATGCCTACTTTTCTTCTGTCCCATCTTCTGAGATACCCTCCGCTGTATCTCAGGAATCCCAGCCCCAACACAGCGGATAACCGGCCTGTACTCACGCGTCCTGCGTCTTCACTCGGGTCTTCGTGCACAAAGTTTAAGGGGCTGCCGGCATTTACTTTGCTTATTGCAATTTAGAATGTTCGTCGGTGAAGGATCCGGTGACAAGAGTCCCACAAGGGCCTCTTAAAAAAAGAAGCGGGGCGCCTCCCTTAGAGGGGTTGCCACCGAATATGCTTCATCCGAGTCACGGCACCAAATTGTAATAAATTTAGACTCGAAATTAACTTGAATAACACAAATTTATTCCCGATGGATTTCAACGCAATAAGCAAAGACAGCGCTGGGCGGCCATGAGATTGGCTTCTCCAATGGCCGTTTTCTTCCAGCCTTTTTCTAGGGTCCCGGGTTCGTTGCTCAGAGCGCCACGCCACTCGTTCTTTCTGCGGATGTGTCCTCTGTTGTCAGGCAGTTAATCTCCTGTCTTCTCACCTACCCCTGCCTCCCTCCCACCTTTAGAGGATCGAACATTTAAGGCAATTGCATAACAAAGGGCAGGGGCTTCCCATGTTGCACAATAACCCCTGAGCGTTTCCTTTTAAGAAGTGTTAATGAACAAACATCTCTAACTCAATAACCCCTGAGCGTTTCCTTTTAAGAAGTGTTAATGAACAAACATCTCTAACTCAATAACCCCTAAGCGTTTCCTTTTAAGAAGTGTTAATGAACAAACATCTCTAACTCAATAACCCCTGAGCGTTTCTTTTTAAGAAGCTTTAATGAACAAACATCTCTAACTCTTAGAATTGTTTATTACAGTCCAGAGAAGGGCAGAAGGACGGACGGGATGCTGACAGACGTGAGGTGTTGTATGGCGCTTTCTTCAGGGGCTCCAAGAAGATCTTCTCCTTTTCTGAGTAATCATCCCCCTGAGAAGAGGGGAAGGATGTGTGGGAATGATCCCAGAAAGTGCCGCAGAAACAGGGTCACAGTCCAGGGTGTTGCTCACCAACGAGAGAAGCATCCCAAAGCCTCCCTCGTGCCATGTCCCCATGAAGGGGTGTTAGGGAGTGGCTTAAAGATAAAGGACATGAATCTATGGAGCAGTTGCACGATCAGAGTTTATTCTAATAAGAGTTGTGTTCTAATGTTTGTTCTAATAAGAGTTGTGTTAATGGTTTGACATGTTTCAGGAGCTTAGCATAGCCAGGCCTCAGTGCCTCAATAGGCCTCAGCAGAGACTGCTGATCGTGAGGGAACAGCAAGGACACTGTGACCTTGACAAGTCCTGTAAACAACTCCAGGGAGGGGGGAGTTGAAAAGGCGCAAAACTCAGGCGGCCAGCGAGCCGCAGGTAGGAGGGTCAAGGCAAATGTAACCTTTGGATCTAAGCCAATCAGCAGGTGACAAGTATGCATAATAACTGTAACCTGGATAAATATGTGTCGTTAACGGCAATAAAGTTGAACAATGCGTTATCACTCACATTGAGTTGGCCTAGCTTGTTCCTCCACCGCTCGCAAAGGGGACCCCTCCCCGTGCTCCTCCAGAGCCCAGAACCTCGCAGGTCTCTGTTAACACACTGCAAGGTAGAGTTTACTGATGCTGGTTCGAGGAGGCAGCCATCCGGGCTCAGAGACATCACTCTCATTTCTCTGTCTTTTCAGCAGCTCGTCTTGCAGTATCAGCTGCCAATTTATTTCCAGTTTCCTGATCAGTGTCTCCTTTTTGATGCTCCTTGAAATGCATGATGGCAACTTTTCTAGTAACAGCACAGCTTCTGACAATTGGAGTATCACATTTAATCTGTTCTCCTTGTGCTGTTAATAAACGTGGCCCTTTTCAAATGCTCCATGGCATGCACCACTCCCAAAGCATATTTGGAAACTGTCCAAACATTAATCTTATTCTCTTTGGAAAATTCTACAGCTCGTGTGTGTGCAGGTGTCCGGGCAGAAGTCCCAGAAGACAAAGGTTTAGCTTCAATTACCTCGTGTCACCAGACGCACTCAGCTGAGCTCAACACCAGCGCAGATGCTCATGTGCAACAAAATCAACACACACGCTTGTGGAGGGAAAGACATGTACTCACAGGTGTGTGGAGCGACAGATAGATACCACAGTCGCTAACGAACACAGACTTTCAGGCACAGTGTCGGACACCAACAGGGTCCAGTCTGCAGGTATCCTAGACGTGGATAGTCGACCCCACCACATGTAACTGTGCCAAACTATCAGGCACTTACAGGAAAGACACTTGCTCTCACACAAGCACACAAGCGTTTGTCCTCAGCTTCTATATCAGGGACAAGCTTGTGAAGAGATTCCCTGCTGTTCTTTCGTGTTATGTCATGGTCTGATTCCTTTCTCTTGTAGATCAATTGCTAAGCCTCTTTCCTCGGGCCACTGTGAAGCATTTGCCACGGCAGACAAGTACCGTGGAGCAGCATTCGGTAGTGCCTACGACTGTCTTTGTTCCTTTACAGAATCACAGAATCGACTGGGTTGGAAAAGACCTCAGAGATCATCGAGTCCAACCCTTGGTCCAACTCCAGTCCATGGACTAGATCATGGCACTAAGTGCCATGTCCAATCTCAGTTTAAAAACCTCCAGGGCCGGTGAGTCCAACACCTCCCTGGGCAGCCATTCCAATGCCTGATCACTCTCTCTGTAAAGAATTTCTTTCTAATATCCAGCCTAAATTTCCCCTGGCAGAGTTTAAGCCCATGCCCCCTTGTCCTATTGCTAACTGCCTGGGAGAAGAGACCAATCCCCACCTGGCTATAACTTCCCTCCAGTTAGTTCTAGAGAGTGCTGAGCTCACCTCTAAGCCTCCTCTTCTCTAGACTAAACAACCCCAGCTCCCTCAGCCTCTCCCCATAGGGCTTGTGTTCCAGTCCCTTCACCAGTCGTGTTGCTCTTCTCTGGACCTGCTCCAGCACTTCAATCTCTTTCCTGAACTGAGGGGCCCAGAACTGAACACAATACTCCAGGTGTGGCCTCACCAATGCAGAGTACAGGGGAAGGATCACTGCCCTTGTCCTGCTGACCACGCTGTTTTTGATACAGGACAGGATACCGTTGGCCTTCTTGGCCACCTGGGCACACTGTTGGCTCATGTTGAGCTTCCTGTCCATTAGTACCCCCAGGTCCCTTTCTGCCTGACTGCTCTCCAGCCACTCTGTGCCCAGCCTGGAGCGCTGCAGGGGGTTGTTGTGACCAAAGTGCAGCACCCGGCATTTGGCCTTGTTGAACTTCATCCCACTGGAATCAGCCCATTTTTCCAGTCTATCCAGATCCCTCTGCAGAGCCCTCCTGCCTTCCAGCAGGTCGACACTCCCTCCCAGCTTGGTGTCATCAGCAAATTTGCTGATGATGGTCTCAATCCCCTCATCTAAATCATCAATAAAGATGTTAAACAGGACTGGACCCAACACTGACCCCTGGGGACACCACTAGTGACTGGCCGCCAGCTGGATGCAGCCCCATTCACCAGCACTCTCTGGGCCCGGCCCTCCAGCCAGTTCTTAACCCAGCGTAGAGTACACTTGTCCAAGCCATGGGCTACCAGCTTTTGCAAGAGTATATTATGGGAGACAGTGTCAAAGGCCTTGCTGAAGTCCAGATAGACCACATCCACAGCTTTCCCCTCATCCACCAGCTGGGTCACCTGATCATAAAAGGAGATCAGGTTGGTCAGACAGGACCTGCCCTCCTAAACCCATGCTGGCTGGGTCTGATCCCTTGTCCATCCTGAAGGTGCTGTGTGATTCCATTCAGGATGATCTGCTCCATAACCCTGCCAGGCACCGAGCTCAGGCTGACAGGCCTGTAGTTGCCAGGGTCAGCTCTGCAGCCCTTTTTGTGGACTGGGGTAACATTGGCCAATTTCCAATCATATGGGACCTCCCCAGTGAGCCAGGACTGTTGGAAGATGATGGAGAGCGGCTTGGCAAGTTCTTCTGCTAGCTCCCTCATCACCCTAGGATGGATCCCATCTGGTCCCATAGACTTGTGAGGATCCAGATGGCTCAGTAAATCACCAACTAGAACCCCCCCTGGGACATATAGAACCCCCTGACCCCCTGGGACCTATAGAAACCCCCTGGGACATATAGAACCCCTGCGAACCCCCTGGGACCTATAGAATCCCCCTGGGACATATAGAACCCACCTGGGACATATAGAACCGCCTGACCCCCTGGGACCTATAGAAACCCTCTGGGACCTATAGATCCCCCCTAACCCCCCATGTGACATATAGAACCCCAGGACCTATAGAAACCCCCCCCCCAACATTTGGGGGGGTCACTTGGGGGTCACTTGGGGTCACTTGTGGGTCACTTGGGGGTCACTTGGGGTCACTCGGGGTCATATGGGGGTCACTTGTGGGTCATGGGGGTCATTTGTGGGTCACTTGGGGTCATATGGGGGTCACTTGTGGGTCACTTGTGGGTCACTTGGGGTCATATGGGGGTCATTTGGGGGTCACTTGGGGTCATATGAGGTCACTTGGGGGTCACTTAGGGGTCACTAGGGGTCACTTGGGAGTCACTTTGAGGTCACTTGGGGTCACATGAGGGTCACTTGGGGTCATATGGAGTTCACTTGGGGTCACTTGGGGGTCACTTGGGGGTTACGTGGGGTCACTAGGGGTCACTTGGGGGTCACTTTGGGTCACTTGGGTCACATGAGGGTCACTTGGGGGTCACTGGGGGTCACTTGGGGGTCAATTGAGGGTCACTTGGGGTCATATGAGGTCACTTGGGGGTCACTTGGGGTCACTTGGGGGTCACATGGGGTCATATGAGGTCACTTGAGGGTCACTTGGGGTCATATGAGGTCACTTGGGAGTCACTTGGGGGTCACTTGGGGTCACTGGGGTTACTTGGGGTCACTATGGGGGCACTTGGGGGTCATGGGGTCACTTGGGGGTCACTTGAGGGTCACTTTGGGTCACTTGGGAGTCGCTTAGGGGTCACTTTGGGGTCACTTGAGGGTCACTTAGGGGTCACTTGGGGTCATATGAGGTCACTTGGGGGTCACTTGGGGTCACTTGGGAGTCACTTGGGGTCACTTGGTGGTCAATTGGGGGTCACTTGGGGTCATATGAGGTCACTTGGGGGTCACTTAGGGGTCACTTGGGGTCATATGGGGTTCACTTGGGGTCACTTGGGGGTTACGTGGGGTCACTTGGGGTCACTTGGGAGTCACTTTGAGGTCACTTGGGGGTCACTTGAGGGTCACTTAGGGGTCACTTGGGGTCATATGAGGTCACTTGGGGGTCACTTTGGGTCACTTGGGTCACTGGGGGTCACTTGGGGGTCACTTGAGGGTCACTTGGGGTCACTTGGGGTCACTGGGGGTCACTTTGGGTCACTTGGGGGTCACTTGGGGTCATATGGGGTCACTTGGGGGTCACGTGGGGGTCACTTGGGGGTAATTTGGGGTTCACTTGGGGGTCACTTGGGGTCATATGAGGTCACTTGGGGGTCACTTTGGGTCACTTGGGTCACTGGGGGTCACTTGGGGGTCAATTGAGGGTCACTTGGGGTCACTTGAGGGTCACTTGGGGGTCACTTGAGGGTCACTTAGGGGTCACTTGGGGTCATATGAGGTCACCTGGGGGTCACTTGGGGTCACTTGGGGTCACTTGGGAGACACTTGGGGGTCACTTGGGGATCACTTGGGGGTCACTTGGGGGTCACTTGGGGTCACTGGGGTTACTTGGGGTCACTATGGGGGCACTTTGGGGTCATGGGGTCACTTGGGGGTCACATGAGGGTCACTTGGGGTCACTTGGGGTCATATGAGGTCACTTGGGGGTCACTTGGGGTCATATAGGGTTCACTTGGGGTCACTTGGGTGTCACTTGGGGGTCACTTTGGGTCACTTGGGTCACTGGGGGTAACTTGTGGGTCACTTGGGGGTCACTTGGGGTCATATGAGGTCACTTGGGGGTCACTTGGGGTCACTTGGGGTCATATGAGGTCACTTGGGGGTCACTCGAGGGTCACTTCTGGTCACTTGGGGTCACTTTGGGTCACTTGGGGGTCACTTGAGGTTCACTTGGGGTCACTTGGGGTCATATGAGGTCACTTGGGGGTCACTTTGGGTCACTTGGGGTCACTTTGGGTCACTTGGGTCACTGGGGGTCACTTGGGGGTCAATTGAGGGTCACTTGGGGGTCACTTGAGGGTCACTTTGGGTCACTTGGGTCACTGGGGGTCACTTGGGGGTCACTTGGGGTCATATGAGGTCACTTGGGGGTCACTTGGGGTCACTTGGGGTCATATGAGGTCACTTGGGGGTCACTCGAGGGTCACTTCTGGTCACTTGGGGTCACTTTGGGTCACTTGGGGGTCACTTGAGGTTCACTTGGGGTCACTTGGGGTCATATGAGGTCACTTGGGGGTCACTTTGGGTCACTTGGGGTCACTTTGGGTCACTTGGGTCACTGGGGGTCACTTGGGGGTCAATTGAGGGTCACTTGGGGGTCACTTGAGGGTCACTTTGGGTCACTTGGGGTTCACTTTGGGTCACTTGGGGGTCACTTGGGGTCATATGAGGTCACTTGGGGGTCACTTTGGTTCACTTGGGTCACTGGGGGTCACTTGGGGGGTCAATTGAGGGTCACTTGGGGGTCACTTGAGGGTCACTTGGGGTCACTTGGGGTCACTTTGAGGTCATTTGGGGGTCACTTGGGGGTCACTTGGGGTCATATGAGGTCACTTGGGGGTCACTTAGAGGTCACTTGGGGTCATATGGGGTTCACTTGGGGTCACTTGGGGGTCACTTTGGGTCACTTGGGTCATTTGGGGGTCACTTGAGGGTCACTTGGGGGTCACTTGGGTCATTTGGGGGTCACTTGAGGGTCACTTTGGGTCACTTGGGGGTCACTGGGGGTCACTTGGGGTCACTTGAGGGTCACTTGGGGTCACTTGGGGGTCACTTTGGGTCACTTGGGGGTCACTTTGGGTCATGTGGGAGTCACTTGGGGGTCAATTTGGGGTCACTTTGGGTCACTTGGGGGTCACTTTGGGTCATATGGGGTTCACTTGTGGGTCACTTGGGGTCATATGAGGTCACTTGGAGGTCACTTGGGGGTCACTTTGGGTCACTTGGGGGTCACTTGGGGTCAGATGTGTCACTTGTGGGTCACTTGGGGTCATATGGGGGTCATTTAGGGGTCACTTTGGGTCACTTGGGGGTCACTTGTGGGTCCCACTTGTGGGTCCCACATTGGGGGTCCCCCCATTTTTAGGGTGCAGCTCTTCAGGGGCAAATCCGTCCATGGGGACGTGGAGCTGCGCGTCGAGCAGGTTGGTTTGGGGGTCCCCCCCATATTTTGGGGTCCCCCCACATTTTGGGGTCCCCCCCCACTTTGGGGTCCCCCCCATGTATTTTGGGGTCCCCGATATTTGGGGTGCCCCCCATATTTGGGGTCCCCCATATATTGGTGTCCCCCCACATTTTGGGGTCCCCCCACTTTGAGGTTCCCCCATATACTGGGGTCCCCCCCATATTTTGGGGTCCCCCCAATTGGGTGTCCCCCCATATATTCTGGGGTCCCCCCATATTTGGGGTCCCCCCATATTTTAGGGTACCCCCACATTTTGGGGTCCCCCCACTTTGGGGTCCCCCCTTATTTTGGGGTCCCCCCACTTGGGTGTCCCCCCATATATTTTGGGGTCCCCCATATTTTTGGGTCCCCCCATATTTTTTGGGGTCGCCCCACTTTGGGGTCCCCCTATATATATAGGAGTCCCCCCCACTTTGGGTTCCCCCATATTTGGGGTAGCCCCCCAAAATTTAGGGTCCCCCCCACATTTTGGGGTCCCCCCTTATTTTGGGGTCCACCATATATTGGGGTCCCCCCATATATTGGTGTGCCCCCACATTTTGGGGTCCCCCACTTTGGGGTCCCCCCATATTTTGGGTCCAGGGGGGTTTGTGACACACACACTGTCCAGGGGGGTTTGTGACACACACACCGTCCAATGGGGTTTGTGACACACACACTGTCTAATGGGGTTTGTGACACACACGCTGTCCAATGGGGTTTGTGACACACACACTGTCCAATGGGGTGTGTGACACACACTGTCCAATGGGGTTTGTGACACACACGCTGTCCAATGGGGTTTGTGACACACACACTGTCCAATGGGGTTTGTGACACACACGCTGTCCAGGGGGGTTTGTGACACACACGCTGTCCAATGGGGTTTGTGACACACACACTGTCCAATGGGGTTTGTGACACACACACTGTCCAATGGGGTTTGTGACACACACGCTGTCCAGGGGGGTTTGTGACACACACACTGTCCAGGGGGGTTTGTGACACACACACTGTCCAATGGGGTTTGTGACACACACACTGTCCAATGGGGTTTGTGACACACACGCTGTCCAATGGGGTTTGTGACACACACGCTGTCCAATGGGGTTTGTGACACACACGCTGTCCAATGGGGTTTGTGACACACACGCTGTCCAATGGGGTTTGTGACACACACGCTGTCCAATGGGGTTTGTGACACACACACTGTCCAATGGGGTTTGTGACACACACGCTGTCCAATGGGGTTTGTGACACACACACTGTCCAATGGGGTTTGTGACACACACGCTGTCCAGGGGGGTTTGTGACACACACGCTGTCCAATGGGGTTTGTGACACACACACTGTCCAATGGGGTTTGTGACACACACACTGTCCAATGGGGTTTGTGACACACACGCTGTCCAGGGGGGTTTGTGACACACACACTGTCCAGGGGGGTTTGTGACACACACACTGTCCAATGGGGTTTGTGACACACACACTGTCCAATGGGGTTTGTGACACACACGCTGTCCAATGGGGTTTGTGACACACACGCTGTCCAATGGGGTTTGTGACACACACGCTGTCCAATGGGGTTTGTGACACACACACTGTCCAGGGGGGTTTGTGACACACACACTGTCCAATGGGGTTTGTGACACACACACTGTCCAATGGGGTTTGTGACACACACACTGTCCAATGGGGTTTGTGACACACACACTGTCCAATGGGGTTTGTGACACACACACTGTCCAATGGGGTTTGTGACACACACACTGTCCAGGGGGGTTTGTGACACACACACTGTCCAATGGGGTTTGTGACACACACACTGTCCAATGGGGTTTGTGACACACACACTGTCCAATGGGGTTTGTGACACACACGCTGTCCAATGGGGTTTGTGACACACACACTGTCCAGGGGGGTTTGTGACACACACACTGTCCAATGGGGTTTGTGACACACACACTGTCCAATGGGGTTTGTGACACACACACTGTCCAGGGGGGTTTGTGACACACACACTGTCCAATGGGGTTTGTGACACACACACTGTCCAGGGGGGTTTGTGACACACACACTGTCCAATGGGGTTTGTGACACACACACTGTCCAATGGGGTTTGTGACACACACGCTGTCCAGGGGGGTTTGTGACACACACACTGTCCAATGGGGTTTGTGACACACACACTGTCCAATGGGGTTTGTGACACACACGCTGTCCAATGGGGTTTGTGACACACAGACTGTCCAGGGGGGTTTGTGACACACACGCTGTCCAATGGGGTTTGTGACACACACACTGTCCAGGGGGGTTTGTGACACACACGCTGTCCAATGGGGTTTGTGACACACACGCTGTCCAGGGGGGTTTGTGACACACACACTGTCCAATGGGGTTTGTGACACACACACTGTCCAGGGGGGTTTGTGACACACACACTGTCCAATGGGGTTTGTGACACACACACTGTCCAATGGGGTTTGTGACACACACGCTGTCCAGGGGGGTTTGTGACACACACACTGTCCAATGGGGTTTGTGACACACACACTGTCCAATGGGGTTTGTGACACACACGCTGTCCAATGGGGTTTGTGACACACAGACTGTCCAGGGGGGTTTGTGACACACACGCTGTCCAATGGGGTTTGTGACACACACACTGTCCAGGGGGGTTTGTGACACACACGCTGTCCAATGGGGTTTGTGACACACACACTGTCCAATGGGGTTTGTGACACACACGCTGTCCAATGGGGTTTGTGACACACAGACTGTCCAGGGGGGTTTGTGACACACACGCTGTCCAATGGGGTTTGTGACACACACACTGTCCAGGGGGGTTTGTGACACACACGCTGTCCAGGGGGGTTTGTGACACACACGCTGTCCAATGGGGTTTGTGACACACACACTGTCCAATGGGGTTTGTGACACACACACATGTCCAATGGGGTTTGTGACACACACATGTCCAATGGGGTTTGTGACACACACACTGTCCAATGGGGTTTGTGACACACACACTGTCCAATGGGGTTTGTGACACACACACATGTCCAATGGGGTTTGTGACACACACATGTCCAATGGGGTTTGTGACACACACACATGTCCAATGGGGTTTGTGACACACACACTGTCCAATGGGGTTTGTGACACACACACTGTCCAATGGGGTTTGTGACACACACACTGTCCAATGGGGTTTGTGACACACACGCTCTCCAGGGGGTTTTGTGTCGCGGTTGAGACGGACAAACGACATGGACCAAGTTCTTTCAAGATGAAAGTAATAGATGCCATTTATTGCTACAAGTGCATTTTTATACAATTCTACCAGTTCATGTGTCTTCTCACCATTGGTTACAAGTAACAGCACTAACATCTCATTAGTTAATAATTCTATCGTCCATGTTGTTCTTCTATCCCCTTCTCTCTCACGGGTACATCTCTCCTCTCTCCGGATACTCCTTTACTCCCATCCTTCTCAAGGGTAAATCTTAATATCTCAAGGCTGATCTCCACTCTCACATTTTCTGTCAAGGATTCCACAGATCCGCTGCAATTTCCCACAATTCCCCCTTTTTTTATTTGTGCTAAAAATGCTGCCCTCATTGTCCGCTGCAGGGCCCTTTGCAGCAGAGAAATCATGATGGCAACACTAGTAACACAACCACAACAATCATCAAAACGATCAGTCCTGTTTTCATTACTGATAACAACCATCCTAAAAACCATCAACCACTAAGCAATTTATTTAACCAATCCCATCAAAATCTTCACACCCATGTCCTTGAGCTAATAACAAAAAATCTATCGTGGCCCTACTCTGCCATGTGGCATGTCTTACAGAAGCTACATCTAGAAAAAGTCCACTTAAAGCCTTTTAAGTTCTGTTAGTTTGCTTAACTAGCCAGCATCCTAATTTTCTAAAATATTTAAAGCTTTTAGCTGTGCCAACACCAGATACAAGAGATCCTAAAACCCTTAACCTTGATCCCCAAAAATCTACATTATCATCACATATTGACTCATATATGTGCAAAAAGTGTTTTTCTCGTCTTGCTCTTCTGTGATCTACTATCATAGATACATTGGGCATTAAGAGAGTTAATCGTCCCAAAATACACAGTCCTCCAACAGCATTAGAAGGAATTCCTGGCCAGGCTCTGTCTCCACAGACCAAGAACACACCATGCAGGAGGTTTTGGGGTCACTCTCCCACATTATCAATGACACCCCTTGGACTCTTCTGCGAGGCGTTACACCATCGAGTTTCATTTCTATAGTCACCAAGGGCAACATTAACATTGTGCAGTTTATCCATTCATGTTCTCTTATATTGTTCTGGCACTGTTCACAAACCAGGTTGATACAAGCGTCCATGGGCACAGATGCCAGCAGTTCCAGTTCCTGTGGTTCGATATCTGCTTCCAGGTGACAATTAATCCAAAGTGTCGTGTTGGTATTATTACAGTTCGTTGCAATGCCTCTGCACCGACCGCTGTTGTGAAACAGTCGTGTGATGCTGCTGTAGTCATCAAGGGGGATGCCAACCCCGCACGTGTGGAACGGGTTTTTGGAGACGCCATAGCCAGGCATATGGAGTCCTGGTCAGTCATGTTGGCTGAAGTAACACACATGTTAGTCTTGTCTGTGCAGGCATCCAAACCGCAGCAGCTGCAGCAATCATTGTCAGGAAGATCACACAGGTTTGGCTATGGCTGATGTCCCTGCCTCTGAGGCCTAAGAAGAGACACATCATTGTCATGGCCATGGCACCCCATTGCCTCCTTGCACCCCCAGGGAGTGTCACTCCATTGTCCTGCACTGGGCATCGCACTCCCCACAGCCCCAGGAAGAACCTGACCCACACGTGAGGGACAGGATCTCCCTTCCCAGGGGCAGGGGCTCAAGGCTTGGCCATTGTCCTTCATCAGACAAACCAAGGGCTTTCTCAGCATCAGAGCTGCTGCACTTTGCCTTTGCCTGATGCAATCACTGCCTCCAATTATCTGCTCTAACGAGTCCCTGGGGAGGCTTTGTCAGTAACAGCCCTCAGTGGGGCCCATTAATGCTTCAAGGTACTTTGGAGTTTGTTCTGACTTGGACTTCTTGAGCAGATTCTTCAGTCTGTCCTTGGTATCTGAGGTTCATGGACTCAGCACCAAATACGCCATGGGGCTCATTAAAACACAGAAAGCCCTAACGAGCAATGCTTCTTTCTTTAATTTCATTAAAATCTTCCAGACTTGTAGAACTAACTGGAGAGGTTTCAATGGGACACTTGCTGATGAGCGTTTCAAAGAAGATTTAATGAAGGAGGTTTATTATTTCAAGCTTGTTTTCTGTCATTTTCCAGTGTATAGAAGAAGCGACAGCAGCATTCTACACTGGACATGGATCCCGAGGGTCTCCTGAAGACATCTGGACAGGCAGGAGACCAGTCCCTTGAGGCTGGACACTGTATGGACAACCTGGCTCCTCACCCCCACCCCCAGTCTGCCGGTTCCCTCATTGGCCACCACAGATTGCATCACTTTTCCTACATCAGTTCAATAAACAGCAAAACACTTTCCTCAGCTGTGTGTGTAAGCTGGATCTGGTGAGGTCCAGCATCCACAAGGGACACCCACACAAGAACTGGTTTAGACAGAGAGATAGGAGAGGATCGAAATAAACACAATGAACGTGTTGACTGCCATGTTAATTAGAGCTCTGAAGAATGGGGCAAGTTTGTAACTCCCTGAAGCTCAAAGCAGAAACCAGACAGCTGAGAGGCCACTGAATGACCAAAGAGCAAGTGGAGGAGAAACCTGAGAGCACTGGGAAGGGCAAACGTCCAGACAGTGCTGGAAAGTTGTCCTTGGGCAGGGACATTTAATCAGGAGAGGTGGGAACTCCTGAATGACGAGGGAGATGAAATACTAGAGTGTTGGTAATAGAAGTACAGGGGAAGACCAGTGTTTCTTCTCCAATCCTTAGTACACTTCCAGACAGACATCAGTCATCAGCTGTCTCACCATAAACAGCCAGGGCCATTTTAGGGGCCCAGTGTACCTGAGGTGCTGGCCTGGGATTGGCACCTATCACACAGGACCTGGGGAGACCAGAGCACCTTGCAGTGCAGGTGGAGCCTGGGCAGGGGTTCCCGGGGCATCTACACTGGCAGTAGGGGTTTGTGTCCCTGGAGATGAAGACATTTGTGTCCTAAAGCCAGCCCCAGTTCTGGAAAACTCTTTCATTAACTGACTTCTGATGGCCCTACAAGCATTAAGCCAAGATCATGTTGTGTCTTGCACAGCGCCCCATGCCCTCTGAACCTTTCCTGCCCAGGACTCCTCACACGTTGCCCAGAGCGAGTCACACTGAGGTGTTGGCTGGTTCACTGGCTGAGATGTTGGTTTAGATGGTCACCTACAGCACAGGTGGATCCTGCCCCATCATCGTCTGCTCTGCTCCAGTCTGAAACAGAGCCCAACATCACAATGGGATCATGAGAGAACTGAGGTTGAAGGGACCTCAGGAGTCTGCAGTCCAACCTGTCACCAACTGGGTCACACCAAGGTGTTCAAGCCTTGATTCAATCAGAGCTTTAGCAGGACTAGAGAAGCGATCATCCCTTTGTACTGGGCACTGGTGAGGCTGCACCTTGAATCCAGGGGGCAGTTTTAGGCCCCTCATGGCAAGGAAGACATTGAGGTGCTGGAGAGAGTTCAGAGGAGGGTGACAAGGCTGGTGAAGGGTCTGGAGCACCAGTCTGACGAGGAGCGGTTGAGGGAGCTGGGGCTGTTCAGCCTTGAGAACAGGAGGCTGAGGAGAGACCTTATTACTCTCTACAGCTGCCTGAAAGGAGGTTTTATCATGGTGGGTGTTGGTCTCTTGTCCCAAGTAGCAAGTGATAGGACAAGAGGAAATGGCCTCAAGTTGCACATGGAGAGGTTTAGATTGGATATGAGGAAAAAATTCTTCAGGGAAGCCACCAGGGATGTTCCTCAGGACTCAGTCCTAGGGCCAGGTCTGTCCAACATTTTTATCAATAATCTGGATGCAGGAATTTAATCCCAGCCAAGAGTGCAAATCCCATCCTGGGGTACATCAAACAGAGCAGAACCAACCGCTCAAAGGAGGTGATTAACCTGCTGGATTCAGAGTTGCTGTGGCCTCACCTTGAGTGCTGTGTGCAGTTCTGGGCCCCACGATTTGACGAGGATGTTGAAGTATTCCAATGTGTCCAGAGAGCAACAAAGCTGGTGACCGACCGGAAGGCATGTCCTCTGAGGAGTGTCTGAGCAATCTGGATTTTTCAGGTTTGGAGAGAAGGAAGCTGATGAGCAAGCTCCTTGCCCTCTAAAAGTTCCTGAGGAGGGAAGTGTATAGGGAAGTGCTGGTCTCTTGTCCCTGGTATCCAGTGACAGGACATGTGTGAATGGTGCAAACCTGGGTCAGAGGAAGTTCAGACTTGACCCTCTACTGAGAGTGTGGTCAAATACTGGAACAGCCTTCTGAACGATAGGATGAGGGGCAACGGGCACAGCATAGGAGGTCCCTTCTGAATATGAGGAAAAACCTCTTTACTGTGAGGGTGCCTGATCACTGGAACAGGCTGTCCAGAGAGGCTGAGGAGTGTCCTCCTCTGGAGACATTCAAAACCCGCCTGGACACCTTCCTGTGCCATCTGCTCTGGGTGAACCTGCTTTAGCAGGTGGGTTGGGCTAGATGATCTCCAGAGGTCCCTTTCAAGCCCAACCATTCTGTGATTCTGTGACAGCTGGTTGATGCCCCAAGCCTCAGCATTCAAGAGGCATTTGGACAATGCACTTACTACCCTGTTTTAACTTTAGATCAGCCTTGAATTGGTCATGCAGTGGGACTAGATGGTCATTCTAGGTCCCTTACAGCTGAACTATACCTCACTTCCCTTCTTCCCTTTCTCCTCCTTTCCCTAGCAGGGGGAAGCTGCAAAGCCCCCCCACCACAGCCCCACCCAGCACCCTTTGCAGGAAGCCTTTGAGGTGCTGGCCCCAAGGCAGTCCCGGTGCCCAGGAGTTCCAGGGGGCTGTCCCTGCCCTTGGTGTCCACGTGCTGGGCACAGCTGCTGGCTGTCCCTGATGCCTTCTCTGCCGTTTGGCTCTCCAGGACAAAGCTCCTGCTCTTCTCTCCAGTCATGGCAGAAACCAGCCCTGCAACCAAGAGAAGAGCCCTGGTAGCTGTCCCCTCTCTGCACCAGAGCTGATGTCCATGAGGCCCCACAGCGAGGAGGACCAGGCTCACAAAGCCTTTTCTGAGGGGATAACAGGATGGTTTCAACCACTGCAGCGTGGAGAAAATCCCCAGTGTGACCAGAGCCATAGGCTGCGCTGGACAGTGCCAACAGACCGCCATGGAAATAAGACTCGCTTTGAATCCATTCCCAAAGCACAGCCAGGCAAATGATGACTCTTCCCAAATGAGCAAAAAGAGTCCATTGCTGCTACTGCAGTCATGTTTCCTTTTCTGCCCAAACCAAGATCCACAGTTGGCCATCTGTACCGGGAATGCAAAATGCACTTCAGCCGCAGGGTAAACCTTCCACACCTCCTGTGTGACTTGCACCTTTCTCGGAGTTATTTGCCTACCTTGATTGGTGGGAAGAGGTTCAGAACTTATGGAAAGCCTTTCAGAGATACTCTTTGGAGTACTCAAAGAGTAAGGAAGCTGCTGCCATTTTGGACATTTGCGTCAAAACTCATACACACATGGGATAGTGTGTGCTGTGTGACATGGATTTCTTCTTCTCCTTGTTTTCCTTTTTAGTAATGCCTGAGATCTTTGCTTTGGAAAAAACGTACCTAAACAAAAGAATCTGAGAACAAAAGTCCTGATCAGAGAGAAGGTCCATCTGGGCCAAGACTCAGTCTCCAAAGCTGCCAGCCATCCGTGTCTACAGGGTCTTGGGGTGCTCAAAGGCTTCAGTGGCTGGGACCGGCCTCCCTGGGGACCATCTCCTGCAGGGGCCCAGGGGCCGTGTCTCAGCTCAGCCTGGGACCTCTGGTGCCTGCCTGAGCCATGTTGTAGGTGTGTGTGCCTGTCTCTGCCCCATCTCCTGGACGGGCCTGGGCCCTGCCCTGCAGAGAGCGGCTCTCCTGGATGGAGTCCTCAGGCCTGGCTCAGAGCTCATCGTGCTCCAGGCACAGCTACTGAGCACAACCATGCTGTGCTGTGCTGTGCTGTGCTGCTCTATTCTGTACGCTCACAAGGAGTCCAATAAAGATGGGACTGTTCGACTGAAAGGCCAGAGAGGTTTTAGATCCAAAAACAGTTTCAGGGACACGTACACAAAGGATACAACTGGAAACAGATTTTTAAAATTATTTTTTAATATTTATATTTATTTTATTAAAATTACAAATGTTAATAGAAGAAGGAGAAGGAGGAGAGCTGGCTCCTGCTGCAAACTTGCCCTGGGAGAAAGAACCCGAGAAAGCCAGGGCACGAGTGGTGCCTTGGAGGGCAAGAGCAGTGGGCATGAACCGAGCCAAAAGGGCCCAGAGGAGCTCTGACAGGTGGTCATGCTCAATGCTGCAGAGGAAGGCAAAAAAACCCCGGGGACCAGGGCCAGTCTGCCCCGGGGGAAAATTCCTTCCTGACCCCAACACTGGCGATCGGCTGTTCCCTGAGCATTTGAGCAAGACCTGGCTCCTCGGCCCACAGGCTGGTCATGCCTCCCAGAAGACCACAGAATAATAGGAGGATAGGATGATGATCTCTTCTTCTCTCCCTTCCCCTTCCCCTTCCCCTTCCCCTTCCCCTTCCCCTTCCCCTTCCCCTTCCCCTTCCCTTCCCTTCCCTTCCCTCCCCCTCCCACTCCCACTCCCCCTTCCCCTTCCCCTTCCCCTTCCCCTTCCCCTTCCCCTTCCCTTCCCTTCCCTTCCCTTCCCTTCCCTTCCCTTCCCTTCCCTTCCCTTCCCTTCCCTCCCCCTCCCCCTCCCCCTCCCCCTCCCCCTCCACCTTCACCTTCACCTTCACCTTCACCTTCCCCTTCCCCTTCACCTTCCCCCTCCCCTTCCCCTTCCCAATCCCCTTCCCCTTCCCAATCCCCTTCCCCTTCCCAATCCCCTCCCCTCCAATCCCCTCCCCTCCAATCCCTTCCCTTCCCTTCCCTTCCCTTCCCTTCCCTTCCCTTCCCTTCCCTTCCCTTCCCTTCCCTTCCCTTCCCTTCCCTTCCCTTCCCTTCCCTTCCCTTCCCTTCCCTTCCCTTCCCTTCCCTTCCCTTCCCTTCCCTTCCCTTCCCTTCCCTTCCCTTCCCTCCCCTTCCCTCCCCTTCCCCTTCCCCTTCCCCTTCCCCTTCCCCTTCCCCTCTCCTCTCCTCTCCTCTCCTCTCCTCTCCTCTCCTCTCCTCTCCTCTCCTCTCCTCTCCTCTCCTCTCCTCTCCTCTCCTCTCCGCTTCTCCACTCTGCTTCCCTCTCCTTCTTTTCCTTCTCCCTCCTTTCACTAGCAGTACATGCTAAAGAAATTGCTGACAAACACTAATAACCTTGCCCTGCTTACCCATTCGCTCCATCACCTTGTGCCACCGACGCATCTACCTTCTGGTGGCCGGGAGAGCACCGCGCCCCCTTCAAACCACTCTGCATTCCACTTCCTACGGCTGCTGACCCTAGCTCCCCACTCCATCAGGACGGTGAGCTCTGCAGTGCTCCTCAAGAAGGCATTCCCTTCATTTTGCTACTGCTATCCAGCTGAAAAGGATGTTCATCCATCAGATGAACCTGGAAGGTTGCCCTGCTGGGAGATGGCCTTGCAGCGGAGAAACTCCAGCTGCCTCGTCCAGCTCTTCCTCCTTCAGCCCCTGTCAAGGGATTCCACCGGCTCCTCAAGGACTTCCTCTCCGATGTCTTCAGGCTGCCTCCAGGCCAGCTCTGGCAGCAGACACGGGACGCTGCTCCCTTTTATACTGTCCCGGGGCATTGTGACATCAGCATTGCCCCGTGGTCGCATTGTGACACGGAGGTGACATGGGCCCCCGGTGTCCCACCCCACCCACTGCCCATGCACCCAGCACTCTGTGGAGGAAGGACTTCGGGGTGCTGCTGGCCCCGAGGCTGTCCTTGTGCCCAGGAGGCCCAGGGCGCTGTCCCTGCTCTTGGTGGTGAGATGAAGGCTGGTCTGGCAAACATCACCCTCTGTGTTCCCAGGTGATGGACACTGCTCATGTGCCTCTGCAGAGAGTGGCAGGAGCTGGATCCCCTTCTCGGGACAGACTCCTTCCAGGAGAGACACAGACACAGGGGGAACTCATCAGGGCTTTACGGCATTTCAGTCGGCATCAGTTTCACATATTGGGTGCTGTCCTGTGACTGCCCTTTCTGCACAAATTATCATAAAAACACAACCAGTTGAAGCAACAGCACTCGACATAAAACCCACCCCAAAACACAAAACACCCACACTGGCCACAGGAAAAGCCTTGAAAAACATTGGAGAAAGATCTACCAGGTCCCAGGGGTCAGGGCTCAGCCACTCTGGTGATGAACAAGCATCAAGGGCTGACATGGCATCAGAGCCACCTCCACATGGCCCTCACCACCTGTGACCAGTGTCTCCAAGTCTTTCCTTCAGCAGCCTCCAGGGACAGGGACCTGCACTGGTTGTTTCCTTCACAGCTGTGTCAGTGATGGCCCTTCATGGTCCCAAACACCCTCAGAAACTTGGTATTGCTTCTGCCTTTCATTTCATTAAAGGTTTGTTCATTCTCTCAGTAGCTGCAGTTCAGGATCATGGCAGCAGAGGGCTCATTAACAGCAAAAATGCTCTTACAAGCCAAGGCTCTGTGCATCATTATCCTAAAGGCTTCAAGTCTGGTGTGGATGATTAGGGACATTTCAAGAATAGCGAAACAGAGAGCATTTGCTTAATAAATAGCAATAAAGCCAAATTTATTCTATTTCATACCCTGCTCACCCTTCCCTCCCTTTCCAGAACAGGTGGTATCAGCAGACTCCAGTTCATATCGAAATGGAGCGTCTCCTGATAAAGACTGAATATGTCAGAAAAGTGGGTGCCTAAATCAGCATGTGAATCAGGAGATAGTCCAGGACACATCAGGAGGAGTCACACTCCTCTGGATCAAAGGTGGGTGTCCCTGGCAGTCTCAGGTGCCACAGCACAGCGATACTTGTGTTCAGGGAGCTGGTCAAGTGACCCATCTCCTGTTCTGTAACGGTGTCTGAGTTTGCTCAGGTCACCCCTGACTTGAGCCCCATCCACTGCTGGGTGTTCTCCAGACTCCTGCCATCAGGAACAAAGGCCCAGGAGACCTTGCTGGTGAAGATGGAGGCAAAGAAGCCATGAAGAACCTCAGTCCCATATGATTCTACTCTTATGAAGTTCATCAGCAGGCCCATGTTCACCCTGTCTATTCTCTTACTGCAAGTGAAGCTCTGTCAGCTCATCTTGCTGCCATTCCCGTGCAGGTATCAAGTCCAGGGCAGCTTTGTCATCATCCCCACATCCATGGACAAGGTTTCTAAATTCCTCCTTTGCAGCTTCCCCTGCTCCCACCTCCTGTGTGCGGCCTTTGTGCCCTGGAGCTCCATCAGTTCAGAGGAGCAGCCTCATGAGAAAAATGCTTCTGTTCATGGGTACTTGGAGAGATCATTCTAGTTCTTAGAGCAGGATGTCCTGTAAGGATTATCAGATTTCCTGAGCTCCTTCACCCTGCAGATCTACTTCCATGGCACCACTTTGCCCACCATCCCCCAGTATGTCCAAGTCTTCTCCTCTGGAGCCCACCAGCCTGTGCTCTGCTGCTGGCCTTCCTCCCTCCCCTCTGGTGCCTGGGACCCCTCTGTGTCCTGGTCACAACAGCCAAGGTGGACACTGATGTTCACATCCCTCACCAGCTATTCCTTGTTTCCCAGTTCCAGATCCAGTTGAGCATCACTCTCATTGGCCCACAATGCAGACATGTTAAGCAGTTGGCCCAAGATCCTTTGGACTGATGGCACTTGCCACTTTGCCAGGCCAGTTAATGTCAGAGCAATTACAGTTCCCCATAGGAACCTGCTCATTGACTGGTGACTTCCTCCTTCAGTTGCTGACAGAAGATTTTGTCCATTTCTTCTACATGATCATGTAGTTTGTAACACCCAACACATTGTCACTCTCTATTGGGTTTACATGACAAACTCTTGGAACTGGGGGTAGGTGTGGGTGTGCTACAGTTGTCACGTCTCTGGGAAGACAACAGGAGTTTGACCAATGTCAGACAGAGCCGATTTCAGCTGCTCCAAGATGGACCCACTCCTTGCCAAATCTGAGCCACTCAGTGATGCTGGCACCACCTCTGGGATATTGTATTTGAGAAAGGGTAAAAATGCTGCACAACAGCAGGTGGGAGAGAGGAGGGAGGAGATGGGAGAGAAAAGCTCTGCAGACACCAAGGTCATATCCCATAGGACCCAAGCAGGTCCCTCAGCAGGCCAAAGCTTGCTCTCCTGAAATCCTGCTCTTGGCCTTGTTCTCATCTCCCAGGAGCCTCAGCTCCACTTTCCATCCCTGACTGTTCCATCCTGACCAACTCTTTCTGGTTTGTAAGTGTGAAGTCCCACAGGGCACCTCACCGCACTGACTCCTCAGTCACCCGTGTCAGGAAATGTTGTCAATGAGCTCCAAACCCTCCTTGTCCCCAGCCAGGAACCTGGGAGGTGTGGGACCATAGTCCTGCCCTTGGCCTTGCACAGCCCCACATCACACTGTCCCAGGAAGGGCCCTGGGCAACGTGGGAGGGACAGGATGTGACTCCCCAGGGTTGGGGGTCAGGGCTTGTGCCTTTGGTTAGTGAAACACATCCAGGGTTACTCAGCATCAGAGAGACCTTTACTTTGCTTTTCTGACCTGTCATCTCTGCCTCCAGTTTTCTGCTCTAACCAAACTCTGGGGTCAGTTCTTCAGTTGTGTCCCTCAGTGGGGCCCATTAATATTACAGGGAACTTTTGAGTTTGCATCTGAGTTTGACTTTCTGAGAAGTTTCATCACCTTCCCCTCAGGGTCTGAGGTCCATGGGCTCAGCCCCAAACCCACCAGAGGGGTCATTAAAGCGTCTTGTGCTGCTCCTGTGCTGCTGAGCTGGGCTGGGCTCCTGGGACACAGGGAGCTCATGGCAGCGGCAGCGCTGCAGAGAGACAGCTCTGCCCAGGAGCAGCTCCTCTGCACACGCAGCAGGGCTGAGGGCTCTGCCTGGGGATCTCAGGAGACGAGCAAGGCAGAGAGAGATTAAAGGTGGTCAGGAGTGGGAGGATGACTGAGAGCTCACTGGAGGAGAAACCTTTGCAGCTCTTGCCATGGTAAGTCTCTGGGTGCAGGGCAGTGCAGCTGTAGCTCCTGGAGGCATCTCCTGAAACTGGCACAGGCACAGCTTGTGGGGTCTGTAAGGACGGGGCTCTTGTCAGGCCATGTTGAACAGCTGTGAAGGCGGGTGAGCACCCAGGGGTGCCCAGGGCTGTCCTGCAGAGCAGGGTCCCTGCACCCCAGGGCTGTGCCGGGCAGGGACTCTGCCGCCTGCCAGGGTCAGCGCTCAGCCTGCCCGGGAGATCCCATGGCAGCAGCTGTGGGTGGAAGGAGCGACCCCCGGCAGGGCAGGCAGGGAGCTTGTGGGGTTGAAGCGGGCTGTGTGGGTCAGGGCTGCTCAGAGCTCCAGATCCCCCCACAGACATGGCAGAGGGTCCTTCTGAACAACAACATCAACACAGGAACAGCTGCATGGGAAGGAGTCTGTGCTTTCAGTTTTCCACTCTTGGTTGGCTGGGTGTGCAGTGGGAGATGGGGATTTATTTCTCTCTTTGGAGCAGACACTGAGACCCCAGTTCTCGTTAGGACTGGTCTGAGCTGCTCCTGAGCCCCTGCACACACAGAGCTGCCCCTGGGCAGTGCCAGGAGGTGTGAGCAGGACAGAGCTGAGCACACAGCGGGTGGGACGGGGTCTGTGACACTGACAGGGAGCAGACCAGGGACAGAGACACAGCTGCAGGCAGCACAGACATGGGCAGGGAGAGTTAACTGCTGCCAGAAATGCTGGGACAGGATTTAGGGACTTCTCTCACATGCTCTCGATTGCAGACACATTTCCCAGTGCAACCCCTGGTCTCCTCTCCTCCCCAGCAGACCCTCTGCCCCAAAGCCATGGGGTCCAGGTCACGAGTCTCCACCTCAGCAGGTGGACCTCCAGGTGAAGGGTTCCTGGAACGGGGTACTCAAATAAGGTGCTAAAAGTACTTGCTCTCCAGTGTCATCATGTGAGTGGCAGCAGCACAGCTGGGTCAGGAGAATGTTCCACAGCATGCCCGTCTGCCTTTCTGTCCTTGCTTTATTTCTCGGAAACCCTTCAGTGTTCTTCCTTGTTTGTCCACCTGTCCCTGGTGCTCTTGCTCTCTGTGGCTGGGGTGGGAGTGTGGGTCAGTTTTTGTTCTGACACCAGTTCAGTGGATCTTGCCTCAAAGGTGTGTTCATGGAAACCAGATGCCCAAGCTGCATTTTAAACTGGAATTAACAATTTCTCTCAGTTAGTAGAAAGAGAGAATGAGCTGAAACATCCCTCCGTCAGGCAGGGGGTTTTCCATGGGAAACAGCATGTTTATTTTCCCCAGAGAAGTCCCCTCTAACATGTAACTGTCTTTCCTCCTTGCACAGGTCCTCATGCCCACAGGCAGCCAATGTCCAACAGCAGCTCCATCACCCAGTTCCTCCTCCTGCCGTTCACAGACACACGGGAGCTGCAGCTCTTGCACTTCTGGCTCTTCCTGGGCATCTACCTGGCTGCCCTCCTGGGCAACGGCCTCATCATCACCACCATAGCCTGGGACCAGCACCTCCACACCCCCATGTACTTCTTCCTGCTCAACCTTTCCCTCCTCGACCTGGGCTCCATCTCCACCATTCTCCCCAAATCCATGGCTAATTCCCTCTGGGATTCCAGGGCCATCTCATACTTGGGATGTGCGACACAGCTCTTTTTGTTTCTTTTCTTGATCACAGCAGAGTATTGTCTCCTCACAGTCATGTCGTACGACCGCTACGTTGCCATCTGCAAACCCCTGCACTACGGGACCCTCCTGGGCAGCAGAGCTTGTGTCCACATGGCAGCAGCTGCCTGGGCCACTGGGTTTCTCTATTCTCTGCTGCACACGGCCAATACATTTTCACTGCCCCTGTGCAAGGGCAATGCCCTGGGTCAGTTCTTCTGTGAAATCCCCCAGATCCTCAAGCTCTCCTGCTCACACTCCCACCTCAGGGAACTTGGGCTCCTTGTGGTCAGTGCCTGTTTATTTTTTACGTGTTTCATTTTCATTGTGGTGTCCTATGTGCAGATCTTGAGGGCCGTGCTGAGGATCCCCTCTGAGCAGGGACGGCACAAAGCCTTTTCCACCTGCCTCCCTCACCTGGCCGTGGTCTCCCTGTTCCTCAGCACTGTCATGTTTGCCCACCTGAAGCCCCCCTCCATCTCCTCCCCATCCCTGGACCTGGTGGTGTCTGTTCTGTACTCGGTGGTGCCTCCAGCAGTGAACCCCCTCATCTACAGCATGAGGAACCAGGAGCTCAAGGATGCCCTGTGCAAACTCATATCCCTCTGTTTTCTGAAGCAATAAACTGGCCATCTTCTTCTATACAGGAGTTTTAATGTAGCTAATTACAAGCCCAGCCTGTCAACTGGATTTTCTGTTGTTGTTGGTTGTTTTCTTATTGTGATAATGTTGTCAACCCCTTTCTAATTCACTGCTGGCTTTTCTTTTATAACTGTTTTCCTCTTAAATGAGCAGCACTGCTCTCCTTGTCTCTAAAAAGAATAAAGGGCTCTTTAGTGACTTGTTTTTCACTATATCCTTCCTGCAAGGTCTTATGGAACTGCAGGGACAGTTCCTGTGTCCATGGGTGAAAGGGAACAGAGTCCATCCTGGCAGCCCTGTCAGGGAGCAGCAGCGCTTGTTCTTCCAGAGCTGTTCTGGTTCCACTCCCACACTCTCCTTCTCATCCCTGGTGTTGGTGCAAGGCCTGAGTGCTCTGGCAGCTTGGTCACCGTCCTGCTGTGTGTCAGTGCTGTGGGCGCAGGCAGGGACAGGCAATGGGCACTGCTGTGACAGAGCTGGCCTCAGTAACAGTACTTGCACAAGGAAAAGTGATCTTTGGGTGGTGCATGATGGTTTATATCTTCTTGCAATGTTTCTCTCAAGCTTATTCCTACAAAAGTCACCCACTTATGAAACATCATTGTTCGTCTGACCAGTGTGTGTGTGCAGGGCTGGCACACAGCAGTGTCCTCTCACAGCCAGGCTCCTGACAGAGACCTGCAGGACCAGCAGAGCAGGGGCTGGGCTGTGCCCCTGTGCACTGGACACCCCATAGAAGGAGCCTCAGGTCAATCACCATGGACTGGCCCCTCACAACCACCATTTCCAGCACTGACCTCTCTCCCCAGCTCACAGAGGCTGCTCTTCCCTCCATGGAGGGACACAGAATGAGCAGGTAAGAAATCCATGTTTGCACTGTTCAGATGAGATGTGAGCACGCACATCATGTATGTGAGGTGACATGACCCTGAGTGAGGAAAAATTCCATCAGCTATTCCTGGAGGTTCCATGAAGGTCTGCGGGACAGACAGTTTCTCGAGGTCACTTCGCGTTGGGAGTAACAGCCCATGGGAAACCACCCACTGGGATCTTCTTCCTTGAACTGAGGTCCCTGTGTCCATTCCTCATGATGTGGGACATCTCAGGTGAGTACAGAGCATGTGACACACCACAGGGCTGAGGTGCATCCCGACCCGTTGCAGTGGCAACAGGAGGCCAGACAGACACTGTGACTCCTGCCTCTGTGTGTAAAAGGGACAGACTCTGTCTCTGAACATCCCTGGGTGCATAAGGAGTCCATTAGGTCTGGTCATATATGGATGCTTCATGAAACCCTGACATTTCTGTGTGTGACTCCAGGAACAAACTCCACAGGCCCACTGAGATTCATCTCAGCTGCCTTGGACAGGCTCATTGCAAGTGCTCCAGTCTCCTACCTCACCCTTGCACCTGATTCTGGATTGTGTTCTCAAAAGTGCCATAGAAACCAGAATGCTTCTGGGGTCCTTAGAAAACGCAGACCTCAAACCCATCTTCAGGAAGAGCACAAACAAGAACTGGGATAACTACAGGCTGGTCACCCTTCCTCCCATCCTGGGAAAGTGTTGGGACATGTCCTCCTGCTGCCATGTCCAGGAATGTGAAGGACAAAAAATGGATTGGTGAACCCGAATGGACAGGGGAAAGAAAGGCATGTTGTGTACAGGGTGTTTGCAAGGCTCAGCCATGGTCTCCTCTGGCCAGAGTGGTGCTGATGGGGCTCAAGAAGTGGATGCTGGGTGGGAAGTTGGCTGAACCATCAAGCCCAAACATCATCAGTGGTACAAAGTCCTGTGTGCAGCCAGATACTGCTGTAATCTCCCAGTGACCAACACTTGGACCAGCACTGTTGAACGTCTTTATTCTCCCCTTCTATGATGTAACAGAGAGCACTTTCAGTGCCTTTGAGGAAGATGCAAACCTGGGTGGAGGCCTTGAGCAACCTCACCTGGTTCACCCTGAGCAGGTGAGTGAGACAAGAAGAGTGAGACAAGGGCTCTCTGCAAACCTGAGTTATCCTGTGGTTTGACAGAATTTTTGCCTTGGAGAAGTTTTTGGAGAGGGAATAGGTAGAAGAATAGGAAAAAATAAATAAAAGAAAGGCAGAAGAGGAGATACAGAAGGTGTTAACGGAAGTACAGGAGTTCCAGTGAGGAGCGCTTTTCACTCACAGTGTTAACAGGAAATATATTTGACAAATATGAACAAGGTGAGGAAGCGAGATGGGTGTCTACAGCCTGTGGGAAAGAGGGGCAGGTGTAGGATGGTGTAGAACACACTGCAGTCTTGGTCAGGTCCGGCGTGCTGAGGAGGGGGATGGACGAGTGTGGTATTATGAGTTCAGTTGTGTCTCAGACACTCATAATCCAGTCAGAATCATGTGGCTGTGAAGGGGACAGTGAGGTCAGTTCTGTCTCTGGAGGTGACAGCCCAGCAGCAGGGACATGGCTGGGAAAGAACCTCAGCCTATGTATGACAGATCCTACCCAGGAAGAGATCTTGGAGACAGGTTGTCACATCCATCCCACCTAAGAAAATGACGGCACAGCAGCAGGGACATGGTCGTGTGTATCACAGAAGCTGAAAGGCCAGCAGCACTCACGGGATTTAAGAGATCATGGTGAGGTTACTTCTCTCTGGTCAAGTGCAAGACCACATGAAGAATAACAGGTTGGGATCTCTGCTTGATGGGCAGTTTCTGAGGTGGTGAAGCTTTCTCAAGTAGTGGGAAAAAGCAGCAGAGAAAAAAAAAAACAAACCACCAAGTGCAGATTGGGAAGTGGGACTGGTTATCAGGAGTAAGAGATGTCACTGGAAGAGCAGTGCTGTGGGGCAAGAGGGGAAGCGAGATGGGTGTCTGCAGCCTGCAGGGAAAGAGGGGCAGGGGTAGCACCGTGTAGAACAGCCTGTGGTGGAGATGGCAAAGGGCGCTGTAAGGCTGGAAGGGACCCACAGAACCCAGGTCTCTGTCCCCTTGGCCAGGGCAGTTGTCTCTGCCACTGAGGCCCAGCAGAAGACATGTTGTCCTCATGGCACTGGGGCCTCGGTGCCTCCTTGCAGCCCCATGGGGAAGCTGGAAGTTGTTGTGCCAGTGTTGTCCTTCCCTGGGCCTTGCACACCCACATCCCACGGTCCCAGGAAGAGCCCTGAGCCGTGTGTGAGGGACAGGATCCCCCTTCCCATTGCCTGGAGGTCATGGCTCCTCCTTTCTGCTTCAGAAAGCAAACCAAGGGGTTTCTGAGCATCAGAGCTGAAGAAATGACTCAAAGGAGACCTCATGGTGGCTACAGCTTCCTCAGAAGGGGAGAAGGAGGGGAAGGTACTGATCTCTTCCCTGTGGTGACCAATGACAATACCCAAGGGAATGGAAGAAGGGTGTGCCAGGGAAGGTTCAGGTTGGACATGAGGAAAAGGTTCTTCCCCCACAGGGTGCTGGACACTGAACAGGGTCCCCAGGGAGGTGTCACAGTCCCAACCTGACAGTGTTCAAGAAGAGATTGAACAACGTCCTCAGACACACGGGGTGACCTGTGGGGTGTCCTGTGCAGGGACAGCAGTTGGACTCCATGATAATTTGGGTCTGTCCAACTCAGGACATTCCATGATTCTATGAAAAAAAACTAGGTCAAAAGTTTTCATTGTACAGATGAGATGTAAGCATACACATCATGTGCATGTCCACTGTGTGCATGTGGTGAGATGAACCCAAGGGAGCACAAATGCTATCAGCTGTTCCTTGGGGTGCCATAAAGGTCAGTGGGACAGAGATGGTGTTCAGGGGTCTCTTCTAACCTGCGTTATTGTAGGATTCCATGAATCTTTGCCTTGGAGAGCTCTTTAACATCAGAATAGACAGAGGAAGGAGAAAAAAACAGAGGCAGAAGCAGAGATGTAAAATGCCCCAGAGTAAATACAGCAGCTCCTCTGAGGAACGTTTCTCCACTCAAACCCTTGATAGGAAATCTATTGGATAAATTTGATGAAAGCAGCTCAGTTTGATCTGCTCACACACTGGACCACAAGGAGGGTGATGGTGGGTACGATGTCATGTGGTCACTTGTGTCTCAGGAACTCATAGTCCAGTAGGAACTAATGGCTGTGGAGGGCACTGTGAGGTCACTTCTGCCTCTGCAGGGGATTGGCCAACAGCAGGAACAGGGCTGGGAAAGGACTGTGAGGTCACACACACGAGACGAGCAATCGGGCCCAATCAGTATGGCTGGATGAAAGGCAGGTCCTGCTTGACCACCCTGATCTCCTTCTGTGACAAGGTGACCGGCTGAGCAGATGAGGGAAAGTCTGTCGTGGGGAGTGAATCCGCCACACGGGCTGTGGGTGTTGTGTCCTTAGACTGCAGTAAAGCCTTTGACACCGTGTCCCACAGCATCTCCTGGAGAAGCTGCAGCTCATGGCCTGGATGGTGTATCTGTGATGGATCAAGAACTGGCTGGAGGGCCGGGCCCAAAGAGTTGTGGTGAACGGAGCCAAATCCAGTTGGTGGCCGATCATGAGTGGTGTCCCCAGGGCTCAGTAATGGGGTCAGTTCTCTCTCATCTCTTTATCAATGATTTGGATGAGGGGATCAGGCGCACCCTGACTATGTTTTCAGATGACCCCAATTTGGGTGGGAGTGTTGATCTGCTGGACGGTATGAAGGCTCTACAGAGGGATCTGGAGCTGCTGCTTCATTAGGCTGAGGCCATTTGTGTGAGGTTTAACAAGGCCAAGTGTCAGGTCCTGCACTTTGGTCATAACAATGCCCTGCAACACTACAGGCTTGGGGAAGAGTAGCTGGGAAGCAGCCTGGTGGAAAAGGACCTGGGGTTGTTGACTGAGAGCAGCTGAACATGAGCCAGTGTGTGCCCAGGTTGCCAAAAAGGCCAATGGCTTGATGTGCATCAAGAATAGTGTAGTGGGCAGAACCGGAGCAGTGATCATCCCCTTGTACTCGGCACTGGTGAGGCCACAACTCAAATCCTTGGTTCAGTTTTGGGCCCATCAGTGTAGGAAAGACCTTGGGGTGTTGGAGTGAGTGCAGAGGAGGGGGACAAGGCTGTTGAGGGTCTGGAGCACAAGTCTGCTGAGGAGCAGCTGGGGGTTCTGAGGCTGTTTATCCTGCAGAAAAGGAGGCTGAGAGGAGACCTTTTTGCTCTGTACAACTATCTGAAAAGAGGTTGTAGCATGGAGGGTGTTGGTCTTCTCCTGAGTAGCAAGTGAGAGGATGAGAGGAAATGGACTCAGCTTGTACCAGAGAAAGTTCAGAATTGATATTAGGAAACATTTCGTCATGGAAAGGGTTGTGAAGCAGTGGAACAGGCTGCCCAGGGAAGTGGTTGAGTCACCATTCTCTGTTCCTTAGCACAGCTTCTAGCAGGATCTGTTCCATCATCTTCCCAGGCACAGGTAAGAGGCTGACAGGTCAGTAGTTTTCAGGATCCTCCTTTCTACAGCAGAGGAGAGAAACACTGCCACACATGACAGGTTAAAACGCGGAGACTGGACATGAGGAGGAAGAAATGTCACTCAAAGAGCGTGCTGTGGTACCAGAAATCATCCAGAAGGAGCAGGAGATCAGTCCATGTACTTGTGTTTCCAGGAACAGAGCATGAGAGTGGAGACACATCAGTCAATGTATGGAAATACAAGGGTGAGAGCAAGGGGAAGAAGCGACATGGGTGTCTACAGCCTGCAGGGAAACAGAAGCAGCTGAGGGACAGTGTAGGACAACCTGTGGTGGAGATGGCAAAGGGCACTGGCAAGGCTGGATGTCACCAAGAGAACTCAAGTCTTTGTCCCCTTGGCTATGGCCATCACCTCTGCCACCAAGGCCTGTGAGGAGACGTGTTGTCCTCAGGCACTGGGGCACCTCGTGGCCTCCTTGCACACCCCAGTAAGGCTGGGAACGGTCACACCATTGTCCTTCACTCAGCACCACACAGCCCACATCCCCTGCCCCAGGAAGAGCCCTGAGCAACGTGTGAGGGACAGGATCTGCCTTCCCAGGGCCTGGGGGTCAGGCCTTGGCCTCTCTGCTTCATCCAACTAAACCAGGGTTTTCTCAGCACCTCAGCTGCCTGCACGCTTCGCTTTGTTTATCTGCCATCATGGCCTCCAATTCTCTGCTCTAACGAGTCCCTGGGGAGGCTTTGCTGGTACTTGCCCTCAGTGGAACTCATTAATACTTCAAGGAACTTAGTGCTTTTTTCTTCTGGCTTTGACTTCTGGAAGGGTTTGTGCAGTCTCCTCTCAGCACCTGAGTGATGTTCAAGGACTCAGCGCCAAATGCACCATGGGGCTCATTACACTCAAGAAAGCTCTAACAAACCATGTCTCTTCTTGTTATGTCCTTCCAATCTTGTATAGTTAATTAGAGTTTTCTTTCTGTAATTATGGAGAAAGATTTCAAAAAGCTTCTGATAAAAAAGTCTTTCTATTGTAAAGGGTGTATTTTAATCCTTTTCAGTTTGGAGAGGATGCGATTGCAGCATTGTCTGATGTGGATCCAGGGTCTCTCCTAAGGAGGTCTGGACTGGCTGGAGAAGCTGTCCCTTGAGGTCTCACACCGTGTGGACAACCTTGCTCCTCACCTCCCCAACCCCATCGTTTCTCTCATTGGCCCCCTGGGCCTTGCATCCCTTTTCCTCACACCAGACTTCACTGCAGTCTGCAGCTGGATGTGCCAGCTCCTTTGCACCAGCTCCCACCTGCTCTCCTTGCAGACCCAACTGCACACAGGAAACAGGGACTTTGCTTTACCCTTGAACAAACAAAACACACCTGATGAGAGTCATGATTAAAAGAAAACACACTCCTCAACTGTACACCAAGGACAAGCTGCCACCACTGCGGTTCACCTTCTCCAAGGCAGAACCATGCAAGAAATGTTTTAGACAAAAAGGAAATTATAAAATAAACACAATAAAAGTGTTGGCTAAAGACAGAATAGACAGACTACTGAAAGACAAGGAAGCTTTTAACTCTTTGAAGCTGAAAGCAGCAACTGAATTGTTGACAAGTGTGTGAGTGATCAAACAGTAAGAGGAAGGGAAACCCAGAGAGCAATGGCGAGTGCTTATGTGCAGATCAGCTGCTGGAAATGGGACCTCAGACATGGTCAGTTTAGTCAGGGCAGGAGGAAATACCTGGAGGATGAGGGAGATGAGATGCACAGGTAACAGAGAGAGTGCTGAGAAGGCAAATGTAGTGGAGGATCAGAAGTTCTCCTCTTGCTCTTAATGCACATCCTGAAAAATCTCATTTTGATCTAATGGGAAAACACTGATATTTAGACTATTCAAAACAAAGAAAGGAGAATTACAACACCAACAACATTTGATGTTTAAAGTTGCAAGAACAAAATTTCCTTCACTCTGCATGTTTCAATTGGTTTCTTCTTCCCTCCATTTTTAAAAAAGGTTCTCTAGATTTCTCTCCTACCAAAGCCTCCAGCATTCGGAAAGATAATCCTTGTGTCTTGTACAGAGCCGAAGGCAACAAACAATCCACAGCCATGGGCTGTCAGTGCCACTTTTTACCCTTGGCACACAGTGAGTCATGCTGGAAGCTGTTGGCCACTCTTGACTGATGGAGGAAAGAGGGATAAAAAGGTTAATTGAGCTGTTCTCTTTTTAGATGGCCATGTTGACAGTGATCTCAACAGACCTGTGTTGTCTGTCTTTCTATGTGATCATAAGGAAAATATTATATTTATGTGTTGGTAAATATATAGTAAAATGTATAAGTGTGTCCAGTTATATTTCGTACCAGAACTCTCCAAGGAAGAATCTTTCTTCAGATAAATTGCTGTTTTGATATTGTCTTTGTCACCCGTCCCCTGCCCCACTGGCCACTGGGACTAGGGTGCCCTCAGCCGCCTTCCTTGTGCTGACAATATCTTTGAAGAAGCCCTCCTGGGTGCCCTCCCCTTGCACGGCCATTTCAGCCACTGCTCAGCGTTGGCTTTGCCGGCTCCATCCCTGCACCCCCAGGCCAGGTGTCTGTCAGTCTGTCTGTCTCCTGGGCAGCCTGTTCCCCTCCAGCCTCCCTGCACGTCCTTCTGCTGTTTGATCTCCTAAGTCAGGGGGTCCCTGTTCATCCATGCTGACCTCTTGCAGGCCCTGCTGGACTCCCTGGCCATCAGGTTGGTTTCTTCCTGGGCTCTGAGGACACTGCCCCTGAACAAGGACTCACAGCCTGTTTGTTCTCCAGGACAGCCAAAGCAGATCCTCCAGTAATGAAATCAGCTCTCCTGCAGGACTGCACTCTTGTTCTGCAGTTGTCCTGCTTCTCCACCATCTCATGGTCACTGCAGCCATGGCCACTCTCATCCTTCAGATCCCCGGCCTGATCCACCTTGTCTGTCAGTAGGAGACCAGCCCTCGTCAGCTCGTCCGTGTTTGTCTCAAAATGCTGTATTCCACACCTGCAGGAGCCTCCTGGGTTGCTTGTGCCCAGTGCTGCTGCCCTCCCAGCAGACCAAGCCATGGTCCAACTTGCCATGTAATCAAGGACCTGTGACCATGAAGCTTCCTCCAAGACAAGGCTCTGTGCACACCAGGCTCCCCTCTGCACAGAGCTCATCTCCAGCTCCTCATCCACCCGCCTGCCTTCCCGAGGAGCCCCGACCACCCCTGGCTGCCCTCCCACCACTGAGCTGTCCCACCAGGGCTCTGCAGTCCCCATGGGGAGCACGGTGCTGCCTGCCCAGCAGAAACGACAGTGCTGGGTGGGAAAAAGGAGAGGCAGGTGCAGGGGAAGTGTCTGGAGGTTGGCTGTGAGGTGACCCCTGGTGCCAGAAGAGGATGATGCAAGGTGAGGGGTCATGTGAGGGAGGTAGATTTTGAAGTCCCATCTTTGGAAACAATCCAACTGGGCACGTGGTGAATCTGGCCTAGTGATGTCACCTGGATGCTGGAAAACACACCCAGCAGTGCTGAGAGCCAGAGGCAGAGCTGCATGTACCAACAGTCCAAAGGATCTTGGGCCAACTGCTTAACATGGCTGCCTTGTTGGCCAACAAGGGTGATTCTCACCTGGATCTGGAACTGGAAAACAATGAAAACCTGGTGAGGGATGTGAACATCAGTGTCCACCTTGGCTGTCATGAGCAGGACACAGTGGGGTCCCAGGCACCAGAGGGGAGGGAGGAAGGCCAGCAGCAGAGCACAGGCTGGTGGGCTCCAGAGGAGAAGACTTGGACATATCTGGGGGGGCTGATTCAGGTGGTGCCATGGGAAGCAGCTCAGAAGCCTGAAGGAGCTCAGGAAATCTGATAATCCTTACAGGACAGGCTGCTCCAAGCACAAGAATGATCTCTCCAAGTACCCCTGAACAGAAGCATTTATCTCATGAGGCTGCTCCTCTGAACTGATGGAGCTCCAGGGCACAAAGGCAGCACACAGGAGGTGGGAGCAGGGGAAGCTGCAAAGGAGGAATTTAGAAACCTTGTCCATGGATGTGGGGATGATGACAAAGCTGCCCTCGACTTGATACCTGCACAGGAAGGGCAGCAAGATGAGCTGACAGAGCTTCACTTGCAGTAAGAGAATAGGCAGGGTGAACGTCGTCCTGCTGCTGAACTTCGTAACAGTAGAATCAGACAGGACTGAGGTTCTTCATGGCTTCTTTGCCTCCATCTTCACCAGCAAGGTCTCCTGGACTTTGTTCCTGAAGGCAGGAGTCTGGAGAACACCCAGCAGTGGATGGGGCTCAAGTCAGGGGTGACCTGAGCAAACTCAGACACCATTACAGAACAAGAGATGGGTCACTTGACCAGCTCCCCGAACACAAGTATGGCTGTGCACAGCACCTGAGATTGCCAGGAACACCCACCTCTTGGTCCAGAGGAGTGTGACTCCTCTTGAGGTGTCCTGGCCTGTCTCCTCACTCACATGGTGATTTAGGCACCCACTTTTCTGACATATTCAGTCTTTATCAGGAGATGCAACACATCAATATGAACTGGAGGCTGCTGATGCCGCCTGTTCTGGAAAGGGAGGGAAGGGAGAGCAGGGAATGAAACAGAAGAAATTGGGCTTTATTGCTATTTATTATGGAAATGCTCTCTGTTTGGCTATTCCTGAAATCTCTCTAATCATCCACACCTGACTTGAAGCCTTTAGGAAAATGCTGCACAGAGCCTTGGCTTGTAAAAGCATTTTAGATGTTAGTGAGCCCTCTGGAGTCGTAATTCTGAACTGCAGCTACTGAAACTGAACAAACCTCTAGTGAAGTAAAAGGCAGAAGCAAACCCCAAGTTTCTGAGGGTGTTTGGACCCCATGAAGGGCCATCGCTGACACAGCTGTGAAGGAAACAACCAGTGCAGGTCCCTGTCCCTGGAGGCTGGTGAAGGAAAGACTTGGAGACGCTGGTTCCAGGTGGTGAGGGCCATGTGGAGGTGGCTCTGGTGCCATGTCAGCCCTTGATGCTTGTTCATCACCAGAATGGCTGAGCCCTGACCCCTGGGACCTGGTAGATCTTTCTCCAATGTTTTTCAAGGCTCTTCCTCTGGTCAGGGTTACTTTTTCCCCAATGGGCTCAGGTTTCCTCCACTTGCACTCAAATTTGATAGTTTGGAAGGTTGCCCTGCTGGGAGATGGCCTTGCAGAGGAGAAACTCCAGCTGCCTCGTCCAGCTCTTCCTCCTTCAGCCCCTGTCAAGAGATTCCACCGGCTCCTCAAGGACTTCCTCTCCGATGTCTTCAGGCTGCCTCCAGGCCAGCTCTGGCAGCAGACACGGGACGCTGCTCCCTTTTATACTGCCCCGGGGCATTGTGACATCAGCATTGCCGGTGGTCGCATTGTGACATGGAGGTGACATGGGCCCCCAGTGTCCCACCCCACCCACTGCCCATGCACCCAGCACTCCTTGGAGGAAGGACTTCGGGGTGCTGCTGGCCCCGAGGCTGTCCTTGTGCCCAGGAGGCCCAGGGCGCTGTCCCTGCTCTTGGTGGTCACGCACTGGGCATGGCTGAAACCACCTGGGAATGGCGGTGGCATGAAATTACTGAGGAGGTTATTCACATACAAAGGAACTTCTTCTCTTTGCCTTTAAAGTTGCTAAAAGAAACTATGAAAAACAATCCTCTAGTACATGATGGTAATGAATTGCTCTGCGAAAGTGCTGCCATGGGTGCAGGAACCTGCCAGCCTACGTCTACTCCATTAAAGAATCTCAACCTTTTGGTGCCGGCTCCATGTGTTTGACATGTGGCCTCTCTCACCTCCTAGATGTCCAGGTAGGAAAACAGGCGGGGGAGCAGGTCTCAGCTAAACCCCAGGGCACCTGCTATGGAAAGCATATGTGTGAAAGCACAGGCATAGCCTCTGGGCTCAGGCACCAGGTTCTGTGGGCTGGCAGATGGCTGCCTGACAGCTCAGACATGGTAATTATCCCTAATTCAAGCACTCGGGGTAATGCAAGGTGGTGCCGTGTTGGAAGCGCTTCATTAACTGCAGAAGAGTAAAGACATGCCCATGGGCAGATCCTCTGCTGCAAAGGGTCTTCACATCCTTTGGTCTCACATTGAACATGTGCCCTCACATTCTGGATTTAAGTGACTCCAATTAGACTTAGCTTAATTCTCCATAGAAACAAAGTAAGACCCTACCCAGTCTACTCAGCCAGTTCCGCTGTCCTAAAAGTCCCCAGGCAGATGAATCTCCAAAACCAGAACATGGGCGGCTGCTCATCCTGTTGGTCATTTTTCTATCACATGCCATTTATTGAGTGTTATTGACAACAAGGACATTTTTGCTCCCGGCAGTGAGAACAGAAGCAGGAGAACAGTGTGAACCTTACAAATCCTCTTACCGAATTGCTGCCAAACTAATTCCCAATTTACATTCTCACTTAGTGATGTCCAGAGTTGACTAATTCCTAAACAAAAATCGAGATGGTGTGGTCAGTTCTTGCAATACTATCATGCATCGCGACATAACTTGTGATTTCCCTCCGGTTCATATCGTTACAAAACCAAGCATCTCTGTTTTCCTTACAAATGTGTTGCTTCCATGCTCATCAAGAGAACTTGCAAGTGTAACACTTTAAATTTTTTAAGTGAGTGGGAAAATGAAAACCAACTGCATTTCTTATATGTCTTATTTTTAACTTCAGGGTGGTGATTTTTTAAGCTCCTCCTTTAGTGCATTCACTAATGACAGATATGGACTCACCTTGATGTGCTGATCAGGTGCTGGAAAAATTTTCAGGAATAGCGCAAAACTTGGGGTTACACCCTCTGCTGTGTCTGCCTGCAAAGTGTCCTTTTTTTCCAATGAAAACTGCCCTGTGCTTGCACTAGATCTGACTTTTAATAGACCTATTTTCCCCTCCGCAGGCCAAAGGAGGACATTAACCCACTTCCCCCTGAGCAGCCTGGTTTAGAGCTTCAACAACCCCTCAGCTGGTCTGTTTAGGAGACGCCCCAGCCGCGGTTCACCACCCTCTATGAGGAGGAGATTTGCACTTGCCGAGATAAGTGCCTCTCACAAGCAAGCAAATCACTTTCTCTAGGAACTTTCTATAGATCACAGTATCACAGTATCACAGTTTCACACAGTATGTTTGGGATGGGAAGGGACCTCAAAAGATCATCCAGTCCAATCCCCCTGCTGGAGCAGGAACACCCAGGTGAGGTCGCAAAGGAACATGTCCAGGAGGGTTTTGAATGTCTCCAGAGAAGGAGACTCCACAACCCCCCTGGGCAGCCTGTTCAGTGCTCTGGCACCCTCACTGAGAAGAAGTTTTTTCTCAAATTTAAGCGGAACCTCTTGTGTTCCAGCTTGATCCCATTACCCCTTGTCCTGTCATTGTTTGCCACTGAGAAGAGCCTGGCTCCATCCTCATGGCACTCACCCTTTATATATTTATAAACATTAATAAGGTCCCCCCTTAGTCTCCTCTTCTCCAAACTAAAGAGACCCAGCTCCCTCAGCCTTTCTTCATAAGGGAGGTGCTCCACTCCCTTAATCATCTTCGTTGCCCTACGCTGGACCCTCTCCAGCAGTTCCCTGTCCTGCTGGAACTGAGGGGCCCACAACTGGACACAATATTCCAGATGTGGTCTCACCAGGGTGGAGCAGAGGGGAAGGAGGACCTCTCTCGATCTACTAGCCACCCCCCTTCTAATACACCCCAGGTACCATTGGCTTCCTGGCCACAAGGGCACAGTGCTGGCTCATGGTCATCCTGCTGTCCCCAGGACCCCCAGGTCCCTTTCCCCTACACTGCTCTCTAATATGTAATTTCCCAACCTATACTGGAACCTGGGGTTGTTCCTGCCCAGGTGCAGGACTCTACACTTTCCCTTGTTAAATTTCATCAGGTTATTCCCCGCCCAACTCTCCAGCCTGTCCAGGTCCCGCTGGATGGCAGCACAGCCTTCTGGTGTGTCAGCCACCCCTCCCAGCTTGGTGTCATCAGCAAACTTGCTGACAGTGCACTCTATTCCCTCGTCTAAATCGTTAATGAATATATTGAATAATATTGGCCCCAGTACTGACCCCTGAGGCACTCCACTAGATACTGGCCTCCAACTAGACTCCGCACCATTGACTACCACTCTCTGGCTTCTCTCCTTAAGCCAGTTTGCAACCCACCTCACTACTCTATTGTCCAGACCGCACCTCCTCAACTGAGCTGTGAGGATGCTGTGGGAGACTGTGTCAAAGGCTTTACTGAAGTCAAGGTAGACCACATCCACCGCTCTGCCATCATCCATCCACCTTGTTACATTCTCATAAAAGGCTATGAGGTTGGTCAAGCACGACTTACCCTTGGTAAAGCCATGCTGACTGCCCCTAATAACCCTCTTATCCTTGATATGCCTTGAGATGGCACCAAGGAGAAGCTGTTCCATTACTTTCCCAGGGACAGAGGTGAGGCTGACCGGTCTGTAATTACCCGGGTCCTCCTTCTTGCCCTTTTTGAAGACTGCAGTGACATTTGCTTTCCTCCAATCCTCGGGCACCTCCCCCGTTTCCCAAGACTTGGCAAAGATGATGGAGAGCGGTCCAGCAATGACTTCAGCCAGCTCCCTCAGCACCCGCAGGTGCATCCCATCCGGACCCATGGATTTATGGATGTCCAGACTATTTAATTGCTCCCTAACCCAGTCCTCATCGACTAAAGCAAACTCCTCCACTGACCTGGCTTCATCCGGGGTCTCAGGGGTACAGGGCTCCCCAGGACAGCCTCCGGCAGAGTAGACTGAGACAAAGAAGCATTCAGTAATTCTGCCTTCTCTGTATCTTCTGCCACCAGGGCACCCACCCCGTTCATCAATGGGCCTACATTGCCTCTGGTGTTAGTTTTATCTGCTATGTATTCGAAACAGTTCTTCTGGCTGTCCTTGACCCCTCTCGCCAGCTGTAATTCTAAGGAGGCCTTGGCTATCCTAGCTGCCTTCCTACATCCTCTAACAGGAGCCTTATATTCCTCCCAAGTGGCCAGCCCCTGCCTCCATGACCTGTAAACTCTCCTCTTCTGCTTGAGCATACCCAACAGGTCCCTGTTCAACCACGCAGGCCTCCTGGCTCCCTTCCTTGACTTCCTTCGTGTGGGGATGCTCTGATCCTGAGCGGGGAAGAAGCAATCTCTGAATGCAATCCAGCTATCTTGGGCCCCTTTTCCTTCAAGCAGTCTTGCCCATGGGATTTCCCCCAGCAAACTGCCTCAAATCCCGTGCAAACTGTCTAAAATCAGCACTGGGTTGTGGTTCCTTTAACCAATGTCCCCATGTCCATTCCTCATGGCGCGGGACATCTGAGCTGAGTGCAGAGCAGTGTGACACACCACAGGGCTGAGGTGCCTCCCATCCCTTGGCAGTGGCAACAGAAGGCCAGACAGACACTGTGGCTCCTGCCTCTGTGTGTAAAAGGGACAGACTCTGGCTCTGAACATCCCTGGGTGCAGAAGGAGTCCAGGATGCCAGCTCAGATGTGGATGCCTGACAGACCCTGACATTTCTGTGTGTGACTCCAGGAACAAACCCCACTGGCCCAGTGAGATTCATCTCAGCTGCCCTGGACAACCTCATTGCAAGTGCTCCTGTCTGCTACGTCACCCTTGCCCATGATGCCGGGCTGTGCTCTCAAAAGTGCCACAGCAATCAGAGAGGTTCTGGGGTCCTTGGAAAAGCCAGACATCCAACCCAACTTCAAGAAGGGCTCTTTATTAAAATCCAGCCATTTTTCCGCAAGCAGAGCTGCTCCTCCACCTGGGTCAGCGACGCCAGCAGCACAGGGCTTGCAGGGCCCATCGTGATCGTGGCTGCTCCCTTGGACTGCTCAGGATGACAATGGTCTGAGCAGCGAGGGAGCGGACGAAGGATTTACTGTCCGTCTCCAAGGGCCGAAGGGCTGCAACAGAAAGAAGCAGAGCCCAGATGATCTCCCACATCTGCAGAGACACCCAGGCATCCCCTCCTGACCAGGCTCCCTACTCACCACTGCAGATCTCAGCCAGCTTCTCCTCCTCCCTTCGGTCCCTCAGGGGCCGCGCAGCCAGCCCTGGGCACAGAGTTCCATCAGACCCCTGTTCCCTCCCCCTCATCAGAGCTGGCCCCAGGGGATACCCCAGAGCTGACATAGCGGGACTGAGCAAGGCAGCCACCGAGCCCACCTGTGTGGGCAGGGCTGGGAGGGGAGGCCAAGGCCCTGCACGGGGCAGCTGGGGCTCTGAAGCCACAGGGCTGCTCCTTGTGCCAGGGCAGCAGTGGGGACTGGGGCCAGGCTGCCAAGAGAGGGACCCGGGGGCTGTGACTCACCGATGAACCTCACGGCTGCCTCTCGCAAGCTGGCCTGAGCATCCCTCAGGTATGGCAGGCTCTGGCTCAAGAGTTCTTGAGCCCTGCTCCTGTCCTGCTCCAGCTGGAGAGAGCACAAGGGTGTGAGCATGTCACTGTCTGCAGCCCACCCCGAGCTGGCTGGACCAGTCCCTCCTCCCAGTAACCCAGGTTTCCCTTTCCCCGCAGGCCACTCCTGCCCCCCAGCCAGTAGCCCTGTTGGGCTGAGGCTGAGAGACAGACACAAGCAGAGTGGTCCCAGGGGTGCTGAGAGTCCTCCTTCCGGCCAGGCCTGGGGCAGAGGGAAGAGCCCTTGGGGGTTCTGTTCTTGAGGACAGGGAACAAGGGTGCAGCTCGGGGCTGCAGCAGGGCGGGCGAGGCACATCTGCAGAGCCCACAGCCCAGACATGTGGGGCAGCCCTCAGTCAGCCTGGGCCTTCGCTGTTCTCACCAAGCTCTCTCCAATCCTCCATGTCTGCTGAGTCTGCACCAGGTGTCTGAGCTGCTTCCATTTCAGGAGCTCTGCTGCACCAAGGAGGGCTTCCCTGGCAGCCTGCGGAACAGCAGAAGCTGGGACATGGCACCCACAGTCTGCATAAGGAGACCTGGCGTCCCCCCATTCTTGGCTTTGTTTCTGGAACACCTGCCCTTTGGGGGCAGCGACATGCCCTGGCCCAAACATCTGGGGCTCTCTTGGGCACAGCCCTGGGGGACAGGGACTGAGGCTCAAAGCTCGAGACCCAGCACCTGCAGGGACAGCTGAGGAGCCCGTAGGGATGTGCCTGTTCAGGCCTCGGTGGCCACAGGCTGCTGCTGAGCCCTGTGAGACCAGCTATGGCAGGTGGTGGAAATGGCCATGGCAGCTTCTCTACCGCTACTCGTGCTGGGTCTGTAAGGACCCTTCCTATGGGCTGGAGGAGGCTGCCAGTTGCCAGCAGCCCTGTCCCCTGGTGCCCAGGCCACCTGTGTGCTGTCAGCACACCCCTCTCTGCCTCAGTGCTCAGCGTGGAAATCTGTACCTTGGCCACGTTGTTGTTCTGATCGCTCAAACGAAAGAAGAGGGGGAGCAGTGCACGGTGCACGTAGCTCTTAATCCTCTTCTTGTCGTGCACCATCACTGACTGCACCCGCTCTCTGAAGAGGCAGATGGAGAGCTCTCGCAGCTGGCTGGACTCCTGGGAGGAAGGAGGAAAGCCGGACTTCAATCCCAGCAGCTCTCTGCCCGTGGTGAGCAGGGGCAGTATCGGGGCTGACGTGAGGGGAGATGCTCCAGGGTCAGGCTGTGCAGAAGCCCAGAAGCCATCCCACGAGAGCCCAGGGGAGCAGAGCCTGCTCCCAGTGCTGTCCACGGGGCTGGGCTGAAGGGCAGCTGGCACTGCAGGCTGCCCACCCCCAGGGCTCAGTCTCCGTCATCAGCCTCACATCATCAAAGAGGGGCAGGAGCTTTTCCTCCAGCTGCTCGACAGTGGGCCTGGCCTCTTCCCTCTTCAGGTGTCCCATCACGCTGCAGAAGAATGTCAGGACTCTCCTTTTCACTTCTGTGTTGCTGTGGTCGAGCAACCCCACAACTTGTGGCAGGAGGGACTGTATTTTTCTTGCCTGTATGAAAAACAGTTTCATTTTTGTGAAAGGATCAAAGACCACCGTGGCAAAAAAGCCAGTCACTGAGTACCAGCCTCCTGTCCAGCTTCATGGCAGGTGGTGGCACAGGAATCTCTGTGGCAGCCTCCTGGCAGGTGGTGGCCATGGGCACAGCCATGGAGATACAGAAGAGCAGGGCCAGGGCAGGGAGGGTTGAAAAGCAATGACTCCCTGTGTCCTGCTCAGCCGTCCCCTTTTCCCACAGGCCCCCATGGGCAGATGTCTTGGAGAGACTCCGTGCCTGGAAAGCTTCCCAGGCAGCCATCGGGCCCCAGCACGGCAGGGAGGGCGTGTGGAGCTCTCACCCACTGCCTGACCCCCAGCCAACGCCAAGCCAGCACCTCACCCAATGCCCCAGCCCCACCTGCCAACATGGCTCGCTTGACACCGCCCCGCTCACCATGTCAGGACTTTCTGACCCACTGATGACGCCTGCGGGAAACATGGAGTCTATGACCAAGAGGGGTTTTTTAAGATCTTCTTCAGAGGCCGGGCTGTGGAGATCATCATGTCCCACAGTGCCAGGGCAGTCCTGCGAGAGAGCGCTCTGTCAGCAGGGCAGCCTGGGCCACAGCAGCGTGTCCGGCTCCGCGCTGCAGGACGCTTGGGATGCCCTGGGCAGCAGCAGAGGCTGAGCTGCTGCTCCCGTGGGGCTGGCAGGAGCGCAGTGGGGGGCTCTGGGCTGGCTTGCTCAGCTGTGGCTGCTGCAGGCCTGGCTGACCCCCAGCGCTGGAAAATGTGGTGGGATGGAGGGTCCTGCTCCTCGGGGGTGTCCTGCAGGATTCCTTGGCTCTGTGCCCCTCTCCCCACAGGGAACAAGCCCTCATGGCTTTTGGGGCCAGTACCTGTCTCCTGGTGGAGCGATCCTCAGCAGCGTTGTGAGCACCTTCCCGGGTCTCCTGTCAGCCATGAGCAGAAGCAGGGACGCCACGCTCTGCCGAGCTGGTGCTGTGTTGATGCTGTCCAGGTTTTTGTGGATGCATCTCATGATCTTTGGCAGCTGGAGGAGATAAGGTGAGGATGGCGCTGTCACTGGAGTGCAGCCACTTCCTCAGCTGTCCTTCCCATTCCTCTCTGCCACCTTCATGTGGCTTCAGGTTCCTGAGACACCAGGGGTTGGGGGTAGGGATGGAGGAAGGAACAAGGCCTGACAGGGCTGAAGCCTGGCAGGGCAATCCAGCCACTGGCCACTTACATCCGCCAGCCAGAAGTCAGGGAATTCCATGACCATGTCCAGCAAGTCTGTTGCCCGCTTCTTGTCAAAGATGCTGGAGTCTCTCATCGCCTCGATGAACACAAGGACGATGTCTGTCCTTTCAGAAGTTCTGAGGTATCTTGCATAGGACTATGGGAGGAAGGAAAGAAAAGAAGGAAGTGAAGCCAAGTCACACCGAGCACCCTGATGCTGCTACTTGGCCAGGCAGTGCCAGCAGCCCTGCAGAGACACCCGACAGTGCTGGTGGCAGAGCCCGCAGCAAAGCTGGCAGCAGGGGCGGCAGTGACTGCACGGGGAGGATGAGAACAGAGGCCCTGGAGTGAGGGAGGAGGGTCAGACTCATGGGCACAGGGTGCTGGCCCTGCCGTGAACCAGGGCTTGCTGGTGGCCAGGAGGACTGGGGCTGCTGCTGGGACACTGGTGCCAAAGCCCGGAACCCAAGCGTGTGTCCAGGGCTGGCTCTGTGGGTAGTCAGGGCTTTGCAGGCCAGTGCCGGCCACAGCTCCCAAAGCAGCTGCCTGGGCAGCAGCCCCGCGTGGGGCAGCTGCAGGCTGCTCTGGGGTGCAGGGATGGGGAGACGGCCTGGCTGGAGGGTGCCTGGCTCCTTACCGCCAGTGTGGGATGTCTGAACAGCGCAGAGCTCATCTTCTCAATCCTGCCCACAGCCCTCTCCTGCACATATTCTCTCTCAGAGGTGGTGAAGGTCAAGAGCATCTGGGAAGAGAGAAGCTGCTGGTGAGCCCTGGGAGCAGCCACCGCTCCAGCAGAAGTAGCACCGCTCCACTCCTGGGCTGGACTCTGTTCTCAAGCAAAGCCTGTAGTGGGGTTCTGGCCCTCAGGCCCCTGGCAGGCTTGGAACAAATGCCCCAGGCCAGCCCTGTGGCCAGGCAGGGAGGCAGATGTCACCCTCTGCGGCCACTGTGCTGCAGAAGAGCCTGGCAGGCAGCCCCTGGTTCCCCGGGGAGGTGGGCACCCTCCCGGCAGCGCTCTCTGCACGGCACCGGGTAGGTCTGTCCACTCCAGAGGGGACACCCTGTCCCCAGGGTGAGGAACAGCCCTTGTGAAGCCCACTCTTTGCACACGCCAGACCTGGAAGATATTCTGGAGCAGCTCGCTGACTCTGGAGGCTGAAGAGCCGAGCACCAATGCCTGCAGCATGTTGTCCATGGCTTCCATGGTCTGCAAGGAGACAACGAGTTTTGGCCGTGTTTCCTGCCATCTGTTTCACACACTGATATGAACTCTCAGTGCCAAGAGGCAACTCCTGCGCTGATTTTCTGTGTCTGGGAGAGACTCAGGGGCAAATAATCTGCTACGGGCAGAGCAGCAATTGGCACTGGATGTGGCCAGGCCAACTGTCAGCAGATGAAGGCATGAGGGTGTGAAAGCAGAGCTGAGACCAACCCTGCCTTGTCTTTCTGGTTATATATCAGCATGGGGTGAACAGGGAGCAGCCAGAGGGACTGTTGGGTCCTGCAGTTCACCAAGCACTTACTTTTAAGAAGAGATAACGGCCCATGTCCTGCATTTTCTCTTCTGGAGGAAGCAAGAAGACACTAGAGAAGCAGGCTTGGAGGAGGCTTGCCTCCTTGCCCTCCAGTGCCCTCTCCACTGCGCTGCAAAGAGAGAGGAGCCAGTCACACTTGGGTATTTGGAGCAGGGCCTCGAGATCTCGTGCAGGGTCCCCGGGAGGGATGGGCAGGTACCTCAGTTCGGCAATGGCAAGCATGGCGTTCCACCGCACCGCCGTGCGCAGTTTGTTTCTGGGCTCCTCTTCCAGCAGCACCTGCAGAGCACAGCCGGGATGGGACCTGCAGCTGCCGGCACCCAGCGCCACCAGCCCCTGGCCCTGCCCAGCGCTGTCCTCACAGGGTGCTGGGGGCATCGCCCCCTTCCCCAGAGACGCCATGTATCCCCTCACCTTGATACTCTCTGCCAGACCATATCTCTGGCAGAAGAGATCTAGGCCCTGTGGAGGGCCATGGCGCTTGCTGTTGTAGCACAGGTCACAAATGTTCTGAAGAAAGGGAATCTTCTGGCTCTCCTCCTGGCAGCCAGGGGACAGAGAGACAAACAGGGAGTGTGAGATGGGGACACACAGCCAGCGGCACCACAGCATGGGGGTGGAGTGCCAATTAGCGCCCTGGGAGCAGCAGCTCTGCCCAGCCAGCACCCTCCAGCACCCGCAGCAGAACTCCTGTCAGCATACACCGGCTCAGCCGCCTTCCAAACGGCCATGGTTACCTTTTCTGGGCTGCTGACAAAGGACACGATGGAGTCCACGCGTCTCCTTTCGAATTGGTAGACAGGTAACCAGCCAGCATCTAATAAAGGAGGAGAGCAGGGAGGGCTGCAGAGAGGGTTTGCAGGCAGGACAGAGCAGAAGGAGCTCTGCCCCATGTCCATCCCAGTGCCCGCTGCCCCAGCACAGTCTCCCGTGCGTGTCAGGGCTGCAGGGTGCCCGGCAGACGGGCTGCGATGCTGGAGCCAGACAGGACGGGGAAAGCGCCCAGTGCAGCGGGTGAGGAACTCTCTTCAGATGGGCAGGAAAGGTCCCCGTCCCGCAGCACGGCTGCCTCCTGCCCGCCCAGCTGCCTCTCGCTGCCCGTGCCCTGCAGCAGGAGCTGGGTCCCCTCTGCCCGCAGAGGCTGTGCTGGGGCCGGCTCCCAGCTCCGAGCAGCCCTGGGCTTCAGGCAGCATAATCACCACCCATGGAACCCCCTGCCAGCGTGTGGGGAACCATGACCCTGGTGTCGAGCGGGGAGCGATCGCTGGGCCCCACCCTGCCCAGACAACCAGGGCCCCTCACTCACCGATCTGCGGTGGCTGTGCCACATCCACCTGGTTGGGCTGCGGTGGAGATGTGACCTCCTGGGGAGCCCCAACCTCCTCCTGCCAGGCCACCCGGGGGCGGCTGGGGGGTCTCTCCTGCCAGGCCAGCCTAGGGCAGATGGGGGGTCTTCCTGCCATTTTTCAGACAAAGGGAAGGACTAGGGATGGGGAAGGCGGACGCTTCAGCAAAACTCCTTGGTGCTGCAGGTTGCCAGAGGCAGCGGTGAAAGGTGTGGGATGCGCCCGTGTGCTCCTTGTTGGGGAAAGACGTGAGCTGAGCTCAGGAGCTCCTTGCTCCAAGTCTGCCGGGGGCAGCAGAGAGTCTGCCGGGGGCAGCTAGAGCTGGGCTGTGGTTGGACTCGATGATCGTAAGGGTCACTTCCAACCAAGAAGATTCTCCTGTTCTCTGACAGACGTGGGCTACGCTCGGGGCTCTCGCCAGTTCCGTGCTCGCACCCTGTCTCGTCACCGTCCTGTCGGACAGTGTGGGCTGGGGCTGCAGCTGCACCGATCACATGCGGGGCAGTGGGTGTCACCAAGTGAGGTCACAAAGGGCCCCACTGTGACCCTGTGCCTGCGTGGGGAGGGTCAGGAGGTCCCCTTGGGAGGCACAGGCCAGCTCAGCTCTGGGCACCTGTCTGATTCAAGTTTCAATCCGTTTCTAAAAGTTCCAGCACCCATTGTTCTGAGCACAGTCTTGAACAGTCTGCTGCACAGCTCCATTTTCCCAGCAGCTGGTGCATGGTGGGGATGTCACAGACACACTCAGTGCCATCTCCTTGCTCCAGGAGCATCCATCTATGGGGATGTTGCGGAAAGGAGTCCCGTTGTCTGGCTCAGTTCTCTCTGTGCTGCCAGGGGTGGCAGATGCACTCGATCCCCCAATCACCCCCAGCCAAACCCACAGCAGTTTGGTCCAGGCTCCGGAGGAGGGAAGGGCCTGAGCCTTAACCAGGCCAAGAACTCCTGCCAGGAGACCCACTGCCAAGCAGAAAGGCAACTGAATGTCGGTAACTTGTGAATGCACAAGTCTCAGACACTTTTCTTACCGTGTGCAATGTGACTACGAGTCTATCTCTTCATTCTATAAATACGACAGCCTGGATGAGCCACTGTGAGCTCTCCCTGCTAAATAAGTGAGCTGTATGGCAATGGTTTTACTACTCACAGCTCAGTGGATGAGACCAATTTAAGTTTAATATTAATCATTCACCTTAAGTAGAGGCACACTAAATATAATCAATTCTTTATGGACATAAGGTTGTATGATTTTTAATATACTCTTTGCTTCGTGTTACTTGGTAAGCTGTATTTGCTAAAATTTTAAGCTGTAAAGTGCTGCTCATATCTACCAAAAGCATCTACAAATAGAATCACAGAATCACAGAATCGACTGGGTTGGAAAAGACCTCAGAGATCATCCAGTCCAACCCTTGGTCCAACTCCAGTCTGTTTACTAGATGATGGCACTAAGTGCCATGTCCAATCTCAGTTTAAAAACCTCCAGGGCCGGTGAGTCCAGCACCTCCCTGGGCAGCCATTCCAATGCCTGACCACTCTCTCTGCAAAGAATTTCTTTCTAATATCCAGCCTCAATTTCCCCTGGCAGAGTTGAAGCCCATGGCCCCTTGTCCTATTGCTGACTGCCTGGGAGAAGAGACCAATCCCCACCTGGCTAGAACTGCCCTTCAGGTAGTTCTAGAGAGTGCTGAGCTCAGCTCTAAGCCTCCTCTTCTCCAGACTAAACAAGCCCAGCTCCCTCAGCCTCTCCCCATAGGGCTTGTGTTCAAGTCCCTTCCCCAGTCTTGTTGCTCTTCTCTGGACCTGCTCCAGCACTTCAATGTCTTTCCTGAACTGAGGGGCCCAGAACTGAACACAACACTCCAGGTGTGGCCTCCCCAATGCAGAGCACAGGGGAAGGATCACTGCCCTTGTCCTGCTGACCACGCTCGTTTGGATACAGGACAGGATACCGTTGGCTTTCTTGGCCACCTGGGCACACTGTTGGCTCATGTTGAGCTTCCTGTCCATTAGCACCCCCAGGTCCCTTTCTGTCTGGCTGCTCTCCAGCCACTCTGTGCCCAGCCTGGAGCGCTGCAGGGGGTTGTTGTGACCAAAGTGCAGCACCCAGCATTTGGCCTTGTTGAACTTCATCCCATTGGAATCAGCCCATTTTCCCAGTCTCTCCAGATCCCTCTGCAGAGCCCTCCTGCCTTCCAGCAGGTCGACACTCCCTCCCAGCTTGGTGTCATCAGCAAATTTGCTGATGATGGTCTCAATCCCCTCATCTAAATCATCAATAAAGATGTTAAACAGGACTGGACCCAACACTGACCCCTGGGGACACCACTAGTGACTGGCCGCCAGCTGGATGCAGCCCCATTCACCAGCACTCTCTGGGCCCGGCCCTCCAGCCAGTTCTTAACCCAGCATAGAGTACACTTGTCCAAGCCATGGGCTACCAGCTTTTGCAGGAGTATATTATGGGAGACAGTGTCAAAGGCCTTGCTGAAGTCCAGATAGACCACATCCACAGCTTTCCCCTCATCCACCAGGTGAGTCACCTGATCATAAAAGGAGATCAGGTTGGTCAGACAGGACCTGCCCCTCCTAAACCCATGCTGGCTGGGTCTGATCCCTTGTCCATCCTGAAGGTGCTGTGTGATTCCATTCAGGATGATCTGCTCCATAACCCTGCCAGGCACCGAGGTCAGGCTGACAGGCCTGTAGTTGCCAGGGTCAGCTCTGCAGCCCTTTTTGTGGATTGGGGTAACGTTGGCCAATTTCCAATCATATGGGACCTCCCCAGTGAGCCAGGACTGTTGGAAGATGATGGAGAGCGGCTTGGCAAGTTCTTCTGCTAGCTCCCTCATCACCCTAGGATGGATCCCATCTGGTCCCATAGACTTGTGAGGATCCAGATGGCTCAGTAAATCACCAACTATTTCCTCCTGGAATACAAGGGGCCTATTTGGCTTTCTATCTCTGCCAACCACCTCCAGAGATGAGTTGTCCTGAGGGCCACCTGTATTACTGGTAAAAACTGAGGCAAAGTAGGTATTAAGTACCTCAGCTTTCTCCTCATCTTTGTTAACTATATTTCCTTCAGAGTCCAACAGAGAATGGAGGTTTTCCTTGCCCCTCCTTTTGTTATTAACATATTTGAAGAAGGACTTTTTATTATCCCTGACAGAATTGGCCAAGTTAACTTCAAGTTGCACTTTTGTTTCCCTGATCTTTTTTCTGCATGATCTAGCTGTTTCCATAAATTCTTCATAAGTAGCCAGCCCTTTTTTCCACAGTCGGTAAAGTCTCTTTTTATTTCTGATTTCATTCAGAATCTCCCTGTTTAGCCAAGCCGGTTGTCTTCCCCGCCGGCTAGCCTTTCGGCACACTGGTACAGCCTGTTCCTGTGCACTCAAACCTCCTGCTTGAAGCATGTCCAACCCTCCTGGGCCCCCTTGTTTTTAAGCATTGTTTCCCAGGGTATGCTCTGAACTAGACTTCTGAATAGGCAAAAATCTGCCCTGCGGAAGTCCAGCGTAGAGGTTTTGTTAATGGTTCTCCCTGCATCTCTGAGTATTGAAAATTCTATTATTTCATGGTCGCTATGCCCCAGGCGGCCTCCAACCACCACATCTCCCACCAGCCCTTCTCTGTTTGTGAACAGTAGGTCTAGCGGGGTCTTGCCCCTGGTGGGCTCATTTACCAGCTGATGAAGGAAATTGTCCTCTATACACTCTAGGAACTTCCTAGACTGCCTCTTCTGTGCAGTACTGAGCTCCCAGCAGATATCCGGCAGGTGAAAGTCACCCACAAGAACAAGGGCCGTCGATTTGGAGACATCTGCCAGCTGCTTGTAGAATAATTCATCTCCTTCATCGTCCTGGTTGGGTGGTCTGTAACAGACACCCACGAGTGTGTCAGCCTTGTTGAACTTCCCCCTGATTCTGGTCCACAGGCACTCAACCTTGTCACTGCTGACCTCAAGTTTAACAGAGCCGAGTGACTCTCTAACATATAAAGCCACTCCTCCACCTCTCCTACCCTGCCTATCTTTTCTGAAGAGCTTGTAGCCACACATAGCAGCACTCCAGTCATATGAGTCATCCCACCATGTTTCTGTGATGGCAACTATGTCATAGCTTTCCTGCTGCACGATGGCTTCCAGCTCCTCTTGTTTGTTGCCCATACTGCGTGCATTAGTGTACATGCACTTCAAGTGGGCTGCTGATTTCCCTCTTAATTTGGGCTTTCCATCCGTAGGCTGATTTTTGGAGAGCCCAGTTTCAATCCCTTCCCCCTTCAAACCTAGTTTAAAGCCCTCCTGATCAGCCCTGCCAACTTATGGGCTATAGTCCTCTTGCTCTCCCTAGAAGGATGAAGCCCATCTGATTTGAGGAGACTGGGTACCACGGAGCTTGGCCCATGGTCAAAAAACCCAAAATTTTGACGGTGACACCAATCCTTAAGCCACCTGTTGATGAGATGGGCTTTTCTGCTCCTCTCTTTATTTAGTTCCTCATCCATCCCAGATAGCACAGAAACTGAGGCAAATATCACTTGTGCTCCCGTCCCATGAACTGAACGACCCAGTGCTTTAAAGTCTTTTTTAATTATCTTGATACTTCTTCTGTTGATGTCCTCGCTGCCAGCTTGGACTGCTAACAGGGGATAGTAGTCTGAGGGCTGAATCAGCTCGGGAAGTCTTCTATTAATGTCCCTCACCCCGGCCCCAGGAAGGCAGCAGACCTCCCTGTGGGATGGGTCTGGGCGACATATAGGGCCCTCTGTTCCCCTCAGAAGAGAGTCACCAACTACTACCACTCTTCTTTTTTTTTTTTTTTTCTTCCTACAGCTGCAGTTGTGATTCTTTTTGTTGATGAGGTCCATCCAGAGGGCTCTCCAGGTGGATCTTCTTGGCTGTCCTCTGCCTCATTTTTTCTAAACCCACAAGTTTCTCTCTTCCATTTCAGTTCTCTCCCTTATCCCACCTCGGGACTGGGAGCAGGATGTGAGCAGCTCTCACCGTCTTGGTTGGTGGCTGTAGTAAAACCATGTCAAGAAAGGGCAATAGTAGCTTCAGAAATCTCGAAAAATCACTTTCCAAGATGGTGTCAATTTTTAATTTTTTTTTTTTTTTTTTTTTTTTTGGTAGAGGGAACAGCATGAGAAAGGAAAACCATCAGAAACTGCAGCTCTGGAGGTCCAGAGTGGAGTCAGGATAAAGAAATGTCATTCTGAGCACAGGGCTGTGGTCGTTCAGAGGGACTCTGGATCATCCATGACTTTGTGTTTCAAGGAACAGCTGGTGAGGATGGAGAGACAGCAGCACAGGTGGGGACACACTGGGCTGAGAACAAGGTGGGGAAGCGCATGGGGTGTCTGCAGCCTGTGGGGAAACAGCCAGAGTTCTGGGACAGTGCAGGATGGACCATGGTGGACATGGCCAAGAGTGCTGGCAAGGCTGGATGTCCCTGAAAGAGCCAAGGTCTTTGTCCCCTTGGCTATGGCTGATGTCCCTGCCAGTGAGGTCTTAGAGGAGACACATGGTTATACGGCCATGGCTCCCCATTGCCTCCTTGCACCCCCAGGGAGTGTCACACCATTGTCCTGCACTGGGCATCGCGCTCCCCACAGCCCCAGGAAGAGCCCTGACCCACCTGTGAGGGACAGGATCTCCCTTCCCAGGGGCAGGGGCTCAAGGCTTGGCCATTGTCCTTCATCAGACAAACCAAGGGCTTTCTCAGCATCAGAGCTGCTGCACTTTGCCTTTGCCTGATGCAATCACTGCCTCCAATTATCTGCTCTAACGAGTCCCTGGGGAGGCTTTGTCAGGAACAGCCCTCAGTGGGGCCATTAATGCTTCAAGGTACTTTGGAGTTTGTTCTGACTTGGACTTCTTGAGCAGATTCTTCAGTCTGTCCTTGGTATCTAGAGGTTCATGGACTCAGCACCAAATACGCCACAGGGCTCATTAAAACACAGAAAGACCTAACAAGCAATGCTTCTTTCTTTAATTTCATTCAAATCTTCCAGACATGTAGAACTAACTGGAGAGGTTTCAATGGGACACTTGCTGATGAAGGTTTCAAAGAAGATTTAATGAAGGAGGTTTATTATTTCAAGCTTGTTTTCTGTCATTTTCCAGTGTATAGAAGAAGTGACAGCAGCATTCTACACTGGACATTGATCCCGAGGGTCTCCTGAAGACATCTGGACAGGCAGAAGAACAGTCCTTGAGGCTGGACACTGTGTGGACAACCTGGCTCCTCACCCCCACCCCCAGGCTGCCGGTTCCCTCATTGGCCACCAGAGATTGCATCACTTTTCCTCCATCAGACTTCTCCACTGAGCTCTGCAGGAGATGCTGCAGCTCCTGTGCACCAGCTCCACCTGCTCTCCTGTGCAAACACTGCACAGTTTAATAAACAGCAAAACACTTTCCTCAGCTGTGTGTGTAAGCTGGATCTGATGAGGTCCAGCATCCACAAGAGACACCTGTACAAGAACAGTTTTAGACAAAGAAAGGAAAGGATATCTATAAAAACAACTAAGGTGTTGACTGAAAAGTTAATTAGACATCTGAAAATTTCTAACTCTCTGAAGCTCGAAGCAGAAACCAGACAGTTGAAATGTAACTGAACACACAAAGAGCAAGTGGAGGAGGAAACCTGAGAGCAGCGGGAAAGATGTCCTTAGACATGGGCTTTTAATTGGGAGAGGTGGAAACTGATGAATGACGAGGGAGATTATATAATGAGTAGTGGTACTAGAAGTACAGGGGAAGATATTTCTTCTCCAGCCATTAGTACACTTCCTGGAAATGCCCTTTTTGCCTTTTTTTTTTTTTTTTTTTAATTTATCAAAACCAATAGAATACAAGTGCACCTATCCAGGCAGACATTGGTTGTCTGAACATAACCAGACCTTTCCCACAGGGCTGTTCCAGCCTGGCAGCCCCCAGCCTGTGCCATTGCCAGGATGAGTCCTCTAAAGGGGGAGAAACTGGCACTTGTGGGATTTCCTGATGTTCCTGCCAAGACGTGCTCTCCTCCTCCTCCTCTTTGAAGCCCTTCATTGGGCCTGGGAGACCTGGTCAGTAAAGCCTCACGCACAGAAAGCATTGAGTCCCTCAGGCCCAGTGGCGTTTGCTGTTCGTTAGGTCACAGTCCTCGTTGAACAGCAGCTCTGCATTTTCCTTGTTCAGTCTTAGGCTCTAACACAGCAACTGAAGCTCTTCTCTTTCTCTTGACTTGCAGTCACCAACTTCAGGTGGTCGCCCCCTGGCAGCTGCTTCCTGGCCTCTGTCACTGCCCTGTTCTGTGCCGGCCCAGCACTGCTGGCCCACACATGGTGCCACGGACCCACTGTGCAGGCACAGAGTAGAAAGGGTGTATTTGGTGTGAGAACAGTTTCTCTTGGATGATCTCCATGACATCCCTTTGTGCTCTGTCCCCGTTCTGTTCCTTTTACTTGAGACAGGCTTTTCCAGGTCCTGGAACCTGCCCAGCTCTATCTGCATCCCACGTGGGGTTTTGCAGATATTCTTTCTCCAGAATCTGGAAGAGGAGAGAGATTGAGTAGGGCTGTCAGTTCCCCAGCGCAGGCACTGGCCCAGGAGGAGAATGGAAATGGCCGAGCAGCAAAATTCACTCATAAACCTGCAGTGAGCAGCCTGTGCTGGAAGTGACTGATCAGAGAGGCCACAGTGAAAGCTCAGTTCAGGTCTGTTCCCGAACACATCACCCCATGCCCTCCTTCCCTCAGCCCCTGGAGAACATCAGCACTGCAGCACGGCCTCACAGGGACAATCTCTTCAGCCCGTTCCTGACCTCAGCTTTGCAAGAAGAGCCCAACTGCAGACACTGCATTGAGGGAATCCTTTTTATTACAGAGCTGTGACATGAGAGACTAGCTGTACCATCACACCAAACATGTGTGCAAAGACCCTTGTGTCAGACAGACTGGATTCATAGCTCTGGAGAAGTGGAGTGCATGCAGATACTACCAGAGCAATGGAATTACCACAGGCAAAATTCCCAAGGCACAGGAGGTTCCTCAGATAGACTGGAAATCACTTGTGAAGAGACGTGGTCAGCTTATTGCTGCTGAAAGACGGATTGAAGCAGCTTCTTCAGTGCATCCTTGAGCTGCTGGTTCCTCATGCTGTAGATGAGGGGGTTCACTGCTGGAGGCACCACCGAGTACAGAACAGGCACCACCAGATCCAGGGATGGGGAGGAGATGGAAGGGGGCTTCAAGTAGGCAAACATGGCAGTGCTGATGAACAGGGAGACCACGGCCAGGTGAGGGAGGCAGGTGGAAAAGGCTTTGTGCCGTCCCTGCTCAGAGGGGATCCTCAGCACAGCCCTGAAGATCTGCACATAAGAAATCACGATGAACACAAAACAGCCAAAAGCAAAAGAAAAGCTAACTACAAGAAGCCCAGCTTCCCTGAGGTAGGAGAACGAGCAGGAGAGCTTGAGGATCGGAGGGACTTCACAGAAGAACTGGTTGACAGCATTGCCCTTGCAGAGCGGCAATGAAAATGTATTGAGAGTATGAAGAAGAGAATTGAGAAACCCAGTGGCCCAGGCAGCTGCTGCCATGTGGACACAAGCTCTGCTGCCCAGGAGGGTCCCGTAGTGCAGGGGTTTGCAGATGGCAACGTAGCGGTCGTACGACATGATGGTGAGGAGACAATACTCTGCTGAAGCTAAAAAGACAAACAGAAAGAGTTGTGTAGCACACCCTGCATAGGAAATGACCTTGGTGTCCCACAGAGAGCTGGCCATGGACTTGGGGACAATGGTGGAGATGGAGCCCAGGTCGAGGAGGGCGAGGTTGAGCAGGAAGAAGTACATGGGGGTGTGGAGGTGCTGGTCCCAGGCTATGGTGGTGATGATGAGGCCGTTGCCCAGGAGGGCAGCCAGGTAGATGCCCAGGAAGAGCCAGAAGTGCAAGAGCTGCAGCTCCCGTGTGTCTGTGAACGGCAGGAGGAGGAACTGGGTGATGGAGCTGCTGTTGGACATTTGCTGCCTGTGGGCATGAGGACCTGTGCAAGGAGGAAAGACGGTGACAAGTTAGGGGAGACTTCTCTGGGGAAAATAAACATACTGTTTCTCATGTAAAACCCCCTTTCTGATGATTGGATGTTTCCGCTCATTCTCTCTTTCTACCAATTGAGAAGAACAGTTCATCACAGTTTAAAATGCAGCTTGGGCATCTGGTTTCCATGAACACACCTCCGGGTCAAGACCCCCTGTGTTGGTGTCAGAACAAAAACTGACCCACACTCCCACCCCAACCCAGAGAGCAAGAGCACCAGGGACAGGTGGAGAAACAGGGAAGAACACTGCAGTGCTACCAGAAAATAAAGCAAGGACAGAAAGGCAGACGGGCATGCTCTGGAACCTTCTACTGACCCGGCTGTGCTGCTGCCACTCACATGATGACACTGGAGAGCAAGTACTTTTAGTACCTTATTTGAGTACCCCGTTCCAGGAACCCTTCACCTGGAGGTCCAGCTGCTGAGGTGGAGACTCGTGACCTGGACCCCATGGCTTTGGGGCAGAGGGTCTGCTGGGCAGGAGAGGAGACCAGGGGTTGCACTGGGAAATGTGTCTGCACTGCAGGGGATGGCAGGGGGTTCCTGAATCCCCTCCCCAGCATTTCAGGTTGTAGCTCCCACTCCCTGCCCATGTCTGTGCTGCCTGCAGCTGTGTGTCTGTCCCTGGTCTGCTCCCTGTCAGTGTCACAGACCCCGTCCCACCCGCTGTGTGCTCAGCTCTGTCCTGCTCACACCTCCTGGCACTGCCCAGGGGCAGCTCTGTGTGTGCAGGGGCTCAGGAGCAGCTCAGACCAGTCCTAACGAGAACTGGGGTCTCAGTGTCTGCTCCAAAGAGAGAAATAAATCTCCATCTCCCACTGCACACCCAGACGAGCAAGAGTGGAAAACTGAAAGCACAGACTCTTTCCCTTGCAGCTGTTCATGTGTTGAAGTTGTTTTTCAGAAGGATCCTCTGCCATGTCTGTGGGGGGATCTGGAGCTCTGAGCAGCCCTGACCCACACAGCCCCCTTCAACCCCACAAGCTCCCTGCCTGCCCTGCCGGGGGTCGCTCCTTCCCCCCACAGCTGCTGCCATGGGATCTCCCGGGCAGGCTGAGCGCTGACCCTGGCAGGCGGCAGAGTCCCTGCCCGGCACAGCCCTGGGGTGCAGGGACCCTGCTCTGCAGGACAGCCCTGGGCACCCCTGGGTGCTCACCCGGCTTCACAGCTGTTCAACATGGCCTGACAAGAGCCCTGTCCTTACAGACCCCACAAGCTGTGCCTGTGCCAGTTTCAGGAGATGCCTCCAGGAGCTACAGCTGCACTGCCCTGCACCCAGAGACTTACCATGGCAAGGGCTGCAAAGGTTTCTCCTCCAGTGAGCTCTCAGTCATCCTCCCAGTCCTGACCACCTTTAATCTCTCTCTGCCTTGCTCGTCTCCCGAGATCCCCAGGCAGAGCCCTCAGCCCTGCTGCGTGTGCAGAGGAGCTGCTCTTGGGCAGAGCTGTCTCTCTGCAGCGCTGCCGCTGCCATGAGCTCCCTGTGTCCCAGGAGCCCAGCCCAGCCCAGCAGCACAGGAGCAGCCCAAGGCGCTTTAATGACCCCTCTGGTGGGTTTGGTGCTGAATCCATGGATCTCAGACCCTGGAGGAAGTTGATGAAACCTCTCAAGAAGTCAAAGTCAGATTCAAACTCCGAAGTTTATTGTAAGGTATATGGGTCACACTGAGGGACACTACTGAGAAACAATACTCAGGTTTGGTTAGAGAAGAAAACTGGAGGCAGAGATGACAGGTCAGGAAAAGCAAAGTAAAGGTCTCTCTAATGCTGAGTAAACCTGGATGTGTTTCATTAACCAAAGGGCCAAGATCTGACCCCCAGCCCTGGGAACGCAGATCCTGTCCCTCCCACATTGCCCAGGGCTCTTCCTGGGACAGTGTGATGTGGGGCTGTGCAAGGCCAAGGGCAGGACTATGGTCCCACACCTCCCAGGTTCCTGGCTGGGGACAAGGAGGGTTTGGAGCTCATTGACAACATTTCCTGACACGGGTGACTGAGGAGTCAGTGCGGTGAGGTGCCCTGTGGGACTTCACACTTACAAACCAGAAAGAGTTGGTCAGGATGGAACAGTCAGGGATGGAAAGTGGAGCTGAGGCTCCTGGGAGATGAGAACAAGGCCAAGAGCAGGATTTCAGGAGAGCAAGCTTTGGCCTGCTGAGGGACCTGCTTGGGTCCTATGGGATATGACCATGGTGTCTGCAGAGCTTTTCTCTCCCATCTCCTCCCTCCTCTCTCCCACCTGCTGTTGTGCAGCGTTTTTTACCCTTTCTCAAATACTATATCCCAGAGGTGCTGCCAGCATCACTGAGTGGCTCAGATTGGGCAAGGACTGGGTCCATCTTGGAGCAGCTGAAATCGGCTCTGACTGACATTGGTCAAACTCCTGTTGTGTTCTCAGAGCGGTGACAACTGTAGCACACCCACACTCACCCCCAGTTCCAAGACTTTGCCATGTAAACCCAGTACAGGGTGGCAACAAGTTGTGTGCTACAAATGACTTGATCATGGAGAAGAAATGGATCTTCTGTCAGCAACTCGAGCAACTCACCAGTCAATGAGCACGTTCCTGTGGGGAACTGTAATTGCTCTGACATTAACTGGCCTGGCAAAGTGGCAGGTGCCATCAGTCCAAAGGATCTTGGGCCAACTGCTTAACGTGTCTGCATTGTGGGATAATGAGAGTGATGCTCAACTGGATCTGGAACTGGGAAACAAGGAAACCCTGTTGAGGGATGTGAACATCAGTGTCCACCTTGGCTGTTGTGACCAGGACACAGTGGGGTCCCAGGCACCAGAGGGGAGGGAGGAAGGCCAGCAGCAGAGCACAGGCTGGTGGGCTCCAGAGGAGAAGACTTTGTCAAACTGGGGGTGCTGATTCAGATGGTGCCATGGGAAGCAGCTCAGAAGGGTGAAGGAGCTCAGGAAATCTGATCAGCCTTTCAGGACAGGCTGCTCCAAGCACAAGGATGATCTATCTGAGTACCAGCGAAATTAAGCATTTATCTCGTGAGGGTATTTGTCTGAACCGATGGAGCTGCAGGGCACAAAGGCAGCACACAGGAGGTGGAAGCAGGGGAAGCTGCAAAGGAGGAATTTAGAAACCTTGTCCATGGATGTGGGGATGATGACAAAGCTGCCCTGGACTTGGTACCTGCAGGGGAGGCTGAGGGCGGCAAGATGAGCTGACACAGCTTCCTTACAGAAAAAGACCAGTGTAACATAGACCTGCTGCTGAACTTCGTAAGAGTAGAATCAGACAGGACTGAGGTTCTTCATGGCTTCTTTGCCTCCATCTTCACCAGCAAGGTCTCCTGGGACTTTGTTCCTGAAGGCAGGAGTCTGGAGAACACCCAGCAGTGGATGGGGCTCAAGTCAGGGGTGACCTGAGCAAACTCAGACACCGTTACAGAACAGGAGATGGGCCACTTGACCAGCTCCCTGAACACAAGTATCGCTGTGCTGTGGCACCTGAGATTGCCAGGGACACCCACCTCTTGGTCCAGAGGAGTGTGACTCCTCTTGAGGTGTCCTGGATTATCTCGTCATGCACATGGTGTTCTAGGCAACCCATTTTGTGACATATTCAGTCTTTATCAGGAGATGCTCCACACCAATATGAACTGGAGGCTGCTGGTGCCACCTGTTCTGGAAAGGGAGGGAAGGGCGAGCAGGGAAGGAAATAGAAGATATTTGGCTTTCTTGCTATTTATTTTAGAAATGCTCTCTGTTTGGCTATTCCTGAAATTTCTCTAATCATCCACACCCGACTTGAAGCCTTTAGGAAAATGATGCACAGAGCCTTGTCTTGCAAGAGCATTTTCGATGTTAATGAGCTCTCTGGTGTTGTAATTCTGAACTGCAGCTACTGAAACTGAACAAACTCCAATGAAGTGAAAGGCAGAAGCAAACCCCAAGTTTCTGAGGGTGTTTGGACCCCATGAAGGGCCGTCACTGACACAGCTGTGAAGGAAACAACCAGTGCAGGTCCCTGTCCCTGGAGGCTGGTGAAGGAAAGACTTGGAGACACTGGTTCCAGGTGGTGAGGACAATGTGGAGGTGGCTCTGGTGCCATGTCAGCCCTTGATGCTTGTTCAACACCAGAATGGCTGAGCCCTGACCCCTGGAACCTGGTAGATTTTTCTCCAAAGTTTTTCAAGGCTTTTCCTATGGTCAGGGTGAGTGTTTTGTGTTTTGGGGGTGGTGTTTATGTCAAGTGCTGTTGCTTTAACTGCAAGGCTCTGGTGCTCTGTGGAATTGGAAATGCCTGTGAGCAAATCACAACTCATCCAGCTTCTTTCATACACCTGGCAATGGTCACCAGTCACCTCAATGTCCCAGTCCCACACTTGCTTGAATCCCCTATTTGGATCCATACCCATCACTGCAGGAGGTTCATGGATCCACCAGGCTCATGGATGATTCCTGAGGACCATCCAAGTGTGGGCAGTGTAAGAGAGGAGCAGAGCAGGGTCAGCTCATGGGCCATGACTGAGCACAGCCACCCCAGCAGCAGCCGTTCCCCATCTCCCAGGCACAGCCATGCCCACAGCATGCAAATGGCACTGCCATATAGGATTAGCCCAAGAGAGGCCTTTCTTCCTTCCGTATTCCCAGGAAAATCTTCCTCCTGTTCCTCCTCCACCTGCAGACATCAACTGCTTTCCATTTCTGGGCTCAGACATGGCTGGAAGGGTTCACTGAAGCCATCAGCCATCTCATTGCTTCTCCATGACATGCCGTGACCCTCTCCCACACCTACACGTGGCAAATCACAGCTGTTCAGGCCTCCCGCTCTTCAGAAGAGGCCTTGAGCTTCTTGCTTCTTCTTGGTGCTTTTTTGGGTCAGGGCAAAAGAAAAAGGATGCAAAAGTTGTGGTCAGGGCTGTTTGGGGGCACTTGTAAAGCAGCCCTGCACCTCATGTGAATTATTCCTGTGCTCAGGGTGAACCTGAGAGCTTTGTCTAAATGGAAAACATTAAGGGGTAGGAAGGACAGCATCATTCAGGCTGGATGGGACCTCAGGAGGTGTCCTGACCAACCTCCTGCTCACAGCAGGGTCAGACCAGATTGCTCAGGGCTTTATCCAAACACATCTTGGTCACTTTCTGGGACAGAGTGGGTGCGCACTCCTGGGAAACAGCTTCCAGTGCTGGACTGTCCTCAGGACTGGGAAGTTTCTCCTTTTACCTACTGTCCTTCCAAGCCCAACCATCCAGCTTGCTTTATAGCCATTTACTTGAACATCAAAGCAGACCATAATATCCTGCCTTGGACATGTGAATATTGCAGGGGATGATGATGGATGCCTTGCTGACTTGCAAGTAAAATACCATAACAATTGTCCCCACATCCAGCAACCCTTTCGTTTCCTCACAGAAAGCAAAAAGGATGGACAGGCACAGTCCACCCTGCGTAAACCTCTTTACATGTTTAGACTGAGTTTTGACCTGGGCTGTTGCTGTGCTTGGAGGCTGCTGTCCTTGCAGACCAGATGAACTCACTCCTGCCACCCTGCCTGGCAGTTCATTCCATCCGTGTCACAGCTCTGTCTGCAGCACTGACAGCTCCAGCTCCCCAGTCAGGTCCCTGGCTGAGGACATTGCCTCACATCTGGGCTGAGCCACCCCAGCTGTGGCACCAGCCCAGCTCTGACCTGCCACAAGAAACCTGGTACCAAGTGTCCAAGAGCCCATGTGTGCAAAGGCTTTGAATCAGAGCACACACATGACATGGCCAGAGAATGATGAATGTCTCTCTAGACCTAGGAGTGTAAAACCAGAACAAAATGCCTAAATTCCTTTAACTGAGGATATTCCTTCCCCAGTTTGCAGAAATTAGATCCTTTGCTGTAATATTCCCGGTGTCCTGTCTAATGATGGGAGAAGAAAATACGATTCTCAAACCGATTTATTTTTTAAAATGAAAAGTACAATGCTGGAAAGAAATGTGTCTGAAGAGGAGAGAGAATCAACATCACTGATTACTTCAACTTCGAAGCTGTGCCATTGGAGCCCCAGGGACACCTGGAGGAGCCCAGAGGGGACAGAGAAAGGGACATCACGGGCTGCTCCTGTGCTGCTGAGCTGGGGTGGGCTCCTGGGACACAGGGAGCTCATGGCAGCGGCAGCGCTGCAGAGAGACAGCTCTGCCCAGGAGCAGCTCCTCTGCACACGCAGCAGGGCTGAGGGCTCTGCCTGCAGCACCGAGGGCACAGGAGCCAGGCACAGAGAGATTAAAGGCAATGTGGGGTGGTTGGTTGCTGAGGATTCAATGAGAAATATCACAGTTCTAACACGGTAAGTCTCTGGCTGTAGGACAATGCAGCTGCATTTCCTGGAGGGAGACCCTAAGCTGGTACATTTCACAATTTACAGGATCTGTCAGGTCTCTCTCACAGTATCTCTGTTGTAGAGGATAAGAACACACTCCAGAGCAGGGCTTCTCTGCTGCACTCTCAGAGGAACAGGGAATGACGACAACTTCTGCTGAGCATGACTACAGGGGGAGCACCCTGGGGTGCCCAGGGCTGTCCTGCAGAGCAGGGTCCCTGCACCCCAGGGCTGTGCCGGGCAGGGACTCTGCCGCCTGCCAGGGTCAGCGCTCAGCCTGCCCGGGGAGATCCCAACAACACTGAGGGCAGAAGATGTGGGTGGAAGGAGTGACCCCCAAAATGACAGGGTCCTTCTGCTGTGGAGAGGGTTCTGTGCGGGTCAGTGGTGCTCACAGATGCAGATCACCCCCAGGTTTTTTCAAGGGGATGCCTCAAGGAGAAGATCAATGCAAGGATTACCAGACAGATAAGGAGCTTTCCTGAGCCTGTCTTTTCAGTTTCCTCTCCCAAGGGGTGGGGGGTGCAGGAAAGGATAAAATGAAAATGAGCTCTCATGCTTAAACAAGTCACTGAGACTCCTGAACTGCAACTCTGAGTGATCAGTACATCTGCCAGAAGGCTCATGACATCCCTTCCCCACCCCTCTGCCTGTGCACAGCACCTGCATCACCTTGGCTGGACCCGTCAGCCTTAGTCTGACCTGTCCTGTTTTCCAGCCTGCAAACAGGAAGATGCCCCCAGGCAGTGCCCTGTGAACAGGCAGGATCTGTAGGGCCAGGGGGAGGGCACAGAGGGTGGGATGGTCTGTGAGCACTGACAGGGAAGAGACATGGACAGGGAAACACCTCCCAGGGGAGAATCTCCAGGCAGCAGGGAAATGATCAGAAAGGAGAGGAAACCAAACCCGGAATGGTTATGGGAGGGAGAACAGAGAAAACTCTGTATGACCCCCTGTAGTGCAGATCCCTCCTGTGAGCAGCCCCCTGGGCTCCTGTCCCACCCAGCAAAGCCTCTGCCCTCAGAGCCGGGGGCTCCAAGGCATGAAGCAGCTCCTGTGCAGCCAGAGCTCCAGTTCCTCTGCAGAGCACAGGGGCTGAGAGCAGCTGCCCGGCAGTGTTGGTGTCTGGGAGGTGGCTGCACAGCTGGGGAAGGGTGACGCTGTCTGAGTGCCCGGCTGCCTCTGCCCTGGCCTCTCTCACACCCACCCTCACCGCATTTTCCTTCTTGCTGCCCTGCTCTGGGTCACTGCTGTTGGGATCTTGTTCTTGCTGTCAGGCTCTCTGGGGATGGCAGTTTCAGCTGCAGAGTCACAGCCTGATCTTGTGGGTCCTTTCCTGCAGGTGTGTCCATGGGCACACGTGTCCCAGCTTTGCTCTGACCTGTGGGCTGTGGGCAATGCAGTCTGTGGGGCTGGGGAATGAGCTGTGTGTGTCCTGGGCTAAATGTGGGGTGCTGAGACCTTAGGAAAGGGTGAGACCTGTCATGGTCTGAGGTGGATCCCTCTGCTCTCAGCAGTGCCTGGTGGCTTTTCAGGGTAACATGGGAGTGTGATCAGCCCCCATCTCAGAAAGGTGCCAGCCCAGGGCAGCTGGAGCAAGACAGAGGGACAGAGCAGCTGCCCTCACTCTGCACTGACCCACAGGCATCCTCTGGTCTCGCAGGACTCGCTCTGTTCTCCCTGAGTGCAGCAGAAATGCTGCGGGTTTCTGACACCCAACAACACTCTGCAGTGAATATGGAGGGAGGTGTAAAAAAACCTGGAAAGCCCAAACTACCTTCACCATCTCTGTTCCTTATCACTGGGAAAGCAAGTGCTGACAGCCCTTCTGTCTTAGCAGAACCAGGACAGTCCCCAGTGTTCCTGTGGCCCCACTTGTGAAGAGCTGGGCTGACTTAACGTGAGCCCATGGGCAGAGGCCCTGCTCTTGGTTGCACATTTTCCAGCACTGCACAGGGCTGCAGCCACAGTGCTGGAGAAAGTTCTCCTAGGAAATGAAAAGGGTGTCTGTGTGTGACAGGGGAGGGTCTATGGGACTTGGTATCATTTTTGTTGTAGAACTCTTCCCTGGCTTCTCACTGTCTTTTTTCTCCTCATGACAGCACCCCATGCTCAGGAAAAGCCAATGTCCAACAGCAGCTCCATCACCCAGTTCCTCCTCCTGCCGTTCACAGACACACGGGAGCTGCAGCTCTTGCACTTCTGGCTCTTCCTGGGCATCTACCTGGCTGCCCTCCTGGGCAACGGCCTCATCATCACCACCATAGCCTGGGACCAGCACCTCCACACCCCCATGTACTTCTTCCTGCTCAACCTCGCCCTCCTCGACCTGGGCTGCATCTCCACCATTGTCCCCAAATCCATGGCCAGTTCCTTCTGGGACACCAGGGCCATCTCCTACACAGGATGTGCTGCACAGATATTTTGTTTTTTGTTCTCTATAACAGCAGAATATTCTATTCTGACCATCATGTCCTACGACCGCTATGTTGCCATCTGCAAACCCCTGCACTACGGGACCCTCCTGGGCAGCAGAGCTTGTGTCCACATGGCAGCAGCTGCCTGGGCCACTGGGTTTCTCACTGCTCTGCTGCACACGGCCAATATATTTTCACTGCCCCTGTGCAAGGGCAATGCCCTGGGCCAGTTCTTCTGTGAAATCCCCCACATCCTCAAGCTCTCCTGCTCACACTCCTACCTCAGGGAAATTGGTCTTCTTGCTTTCATTGGTTTTCTGGTTTTGGGATGTTTTGTGTTCATTGTGGTGTCCTATGTGCAGATCTTGAGGGCCGTGCTGAGGATCCCCTCTGAGCAGGGACGGCACAAAGCCTTTTCCACCTGCCTCCCTCACCTGGCCGTGGTCTCCCTGTTCTTCAGCACTGCCATGTTTGCCTACCTGAAGCCCCCCTCTGTCTCCTCCCCCATCCTGGATCTGGTGGTGTCTGTTGTGTACTCTTTGGTGCCTCCAGCAGTGAACCCCCTCATCTACAGCATGAGGAACCAGGAGCTCAAGGATGCCCTGAGGAAACTGCTTCAATACTCACTACTTCAGGTTAATAAGTTTCATGGTATCTCACTAGGGCTGCAATAGAAATAGCCAGGACTAACTTTTCTTCTTATGTGTCTCTATTTTTCCATAGTGCTTTTGCTGGGCTTTGTATTTTGTTTTGTGTCTGTAATAACATAATTCTTGGCCTCCTGCATGTCTTGTCTTGTATCAAAGACCTCTTGTACATATATATATGCACTCCTTGGTTTTTGATAAACTCAATAAATAAAGCAGTAGAAAACAATTTGTCTCAGGTCCCATCTCTTCACTCTCTGGAGCTGAGGGCTCAGCCCCAGGATGCAGGAGGGTCCAGACAAATGCTGCCTCATGGAGGAGCAGCCCTGGTGGCCTTGGGGCTGCCCATGGGCACCTCAGTGGTCTCTCCCCCTCTGCCGCCAGTGACTCGAGGCTGCTGCTTCCCTGGAGCTGTGGCCAAGGGCAACAGCAGGATGCTGCCTTTTCAGTGCTGGTGTCTCCTCAGAGACACCGGCTTTGTGGAAACTGCAGTGGAGCTGGAGCACAGGATTGATTTAGAGCTCAGGGGAGGTCTCATGGAGAGCAGATACCGGTCCACAGTCACATCGCACACTGCCTACTGGTCATATATGGATATCACTCTTTCCCTTCTAACCTTCCTGTGCAAACATGACCAAGAAGACACCGACGCATCCAGTTTAAACACTCTTGGAATTTTGGACTGGGGATGGGGCGGGATGGAAAAGGCGATTTGAAAACAAATGACTGTGCCCTTGGATTTGTGGGGTTCCTAAGGTCTCATGTAACTTGAGACAGTCCTGTTGTCCCTACAGTGGCATCCCTGAGGCTGCAGAGAAGCGGAGGCGATGTGAACCACTTGATCAGAGCTGTGTCTGTGCAAACAGCACCATAAACCCAGGGGCTCCTCAGGGCAGGGCAGAAGACTGGACGCCTCTTCCAGAGCTGGTGTCAGGAATACAGCCCAGGTGCTGCTCCCTCAAAAGGACTTCTGCTCTTTTGGGGTTCTTGATGGATTCAGGGAGACAGGCTCAGAGTCCCAGGGGGTGTGTTAGGGACCAAGGGCTGGACTAAGAGCTTCCTTCTTGTTTGCACATTTCCAAGAAGACTTTAACAGGTCTTGGACTTACCTGCCTGTTGCTGCCCCACCTGCAATAGGAATGATGGCAGATGTCTCCTGGAGAGGAACTGTGTGCACCCAGGAGAGCTCAGGGGATCTCCAGGGAGAGCATGGGAATAAACTTTGGAAGGAGGGGCAGGTTACTCAGGAGGAATACAAGAATTCTGTGAGGTTATGGAGGAAGAGAACTAGAAGGGCCAAAGCCCAACCGGACCTACACCTGGGTACTGCTGTAAAAGGCAACAAGAAAAGTTGCTATAAATGTATAATCAATAAGAGGAGGGCTAAGCGGAATCTCCATCTTCTGATGGATGGAGAGGGAAACACAGTGACAAAGGATGAGGGAAAGGCTGAGGTGCTAAATGCCTTCTTTGCCTCAGTCTTTAATAGTCAGAACAGTTGTGCTCCAGGTACCCAGCCCCTGAGCCAGAAGACAAAGATGGGGAGCAGAGTGACTCCCAAATAATACAAGGGGAAATGGTTGGTGACCTGCTGCTCCACTGGGACACCCACAAGGCTATGGGGTCAGATGGGATACACGCAAGGGTGCTGAGGGAGCTGGCGGAGGGGATCACTGAGCCACTTTCTGTTATCTATCAGCAATCCTGGCTAACTGGGGCAGTCCCAGTTCACTGGAAGTTGACTAACATGACACCCATCTAGAGGAAGGGCCAGAAAGACGATCTGGGGAACTACAGGCTTGTCAGTCTAACCTAGGTGATGGGCAAGGTCATGGAGCAGATGATCTTGAGTAACATCACACAGAACACATACCAGAGAACCATGTGGTCAGGTCCAGTCAACATGGGTTTAAGAAAGGCAGGTCCTGTTTGACCAACCTGACCTCCTTCTATGACAGGGTGACCCAATTAGTGGATGAGGGAAAGGCTGTGGGTGTTGTGTCCTTAGACTGCAGTAAAGCCTTTGACACCATATCCCACAGAATCTCCTGGAGAAGCTGCAGCTCATGGCCTGGATGGTGTATCTGCGATGGGTAAAGAACTGGCTGGAGAGCCAGGCCCAAGGGGTTGTGGTGAACGGAGCCAAATCCAATTGGTGACAGGTCATGAGTGGTGTCTCCAGAGCTCAGTATTGAACTCAGTTCTACTTATTCTCTATCACTGATCTGGATGAGGAGATCAAGTGCACCCTCAGTAAGTTTGCAGATGACACCAGGTTGGGTGGGAGTGTTGATCAACTGAAGGGTGGGAAGGCCAACAGAGGGATCTGGACCAGCTGCATTGTTGGGCTGAGGTCAATTGTTCCGAGTGCAGCATGTGGGTCACAATAACCCCAGGCAGTGTTACAGGCTCAGGGATGAGCGACTGGAAAATTGCCTGTTTGAAAGGGATCTTGGGATGTTGAATGAAAGCAGCTGAACATTAGCCAGCCTGTGCCCAGGTGGACAAAAAGGCCACCAACAGTATCCTGGATTGAATCAGGAATGGTACGGCCAGCAGGACTACAGAAGTGATTGTGCCGCTGTACTTTGCACTGGTGAGGTCCCACCTTGAATCCTGTGTTCAGTTTTGGGTCCCTCTTCATTAGAAGGACATTGAGGCACTAGAGGAAGTGCAGCGGAGGCAACAAAACTGCTGAGGGGCTGGAGCACAAGTGTGGTGAGGAGCGGTTGAGGGAGCTGGGGCTGTTCAGCCTTGAGAACAGGAGGCTGAGGGGAGACCTTATCTCTGTCTACAACTACCTGAAAGTAGGTTGGAACATGGAGGGTGTTGATTTCTTCTCCCAATTAGTAAGTGATAGGACAAGAGGAAATGGCCCCAAATTGCACCAGAGGAGGTTTAGATTGAATATTAGGAAAAAAAGTCTTCCTGGAAAGCGTTGTCATGTGGTGGAACAGGCTGCCCAGGGCAGTGGTGGAGTCACCATCTCTGCAGGTGTTTTAAAGGCATTTAGATGAGGTTCTTAGGGACACGGTTTAGTTCTAGATTTAGGTTGTGGTTGGACTCAATGGTCCTGAGGGTCTCTTCCGACTGAAATAATTCTATGATTCAATGATATCAACTGGAAAATTCTTCTATCACATCTTCTAAGTGTTCTTCACATATCCGCCTCTTCACCTACAGTCCTGAAACTTATCTAATTAGATGCACAAGTGTTGAATAATAATTGTAAATGAGGAAAGCACCATCGCTCTATCAGTCTGGTCTGATACCTGCCCATCCCAGGCAAACACCTCAGGTACACGGGGCCTCTCAAGGTTTGCACTGGGTGCTTAGAGTGAGACCATGGAGCTCAGCCTGAAAACTTGAGAAGTCCCCTCAAAACCTGAAACCCAAACCAACCCAACAACAACAATAAAAAGAACAGAAATCCCCACAGTCTCTTTTTTAATCAGATGAAATAATTCAATATTTCTAATAAAATGTCTGTGGAATTTCTATCCTTCCAAAATATGAATTTTCAGAATGTGTACGGACTGTGGGAGATGAAACGTTGGCCTTTCCCTGTGCTTGCAGTGCCAGGACTCTGTCTATCACTACGTGTATTTAATCCCCTGCACATCCAGGAGTTTCCACCTGTCCTCACCCAGCTCCCCGTGTCTGAACTCATCTCTTCAGAAGCCTGTCTGGACATTTGCACTTTCCATTGCTCCCCAGAGGTTCTTCACCTCTCACTCTTGGCTCATTCAGAGCCTCTCAGCTCTCACTCTGCTTTGAGCTTCAGGCAGGTCAGGTCTTTCAGCAGTTGCTCTCCTACTCCCTACAGGCAACTCTTCAATTATGGCAATGGACCTCGCTGGAAACTGCTTAATTTAACCATAGAACTGAGAAACATCATTAAGTTCTATTGTGTTTTCTTTTTTTTTTTTCCTTTGTTGTTTCCTCTAATTAAAAATTCCCCAGTGCCTGTTTACATCCAGTTCTCTAAGGAAACATGAAGCAATCCTGTGAAGAAGCTGTAACAATCAGTGCAAACTTCAGTGCAGAATCTGATGTAAAGAAATGTGCTGGAAATCCCAGGGGCCAATGAGCAGAACAGGGAGTTTGGGGAGCTGGTTATAGATTTCCTGCTAACAATCTGAATAGAGAAACATTCTTCACAGAACTGCTCTGTTTATTTGACACCTTTGAGGTCTCCTCCTCTGCCTGTATTTTTATTTTCTTGTTCCTCCACCTCTTCCTTCTTCCAAAACGTTTCCAAGGGAAAGATTCCTGGAATCACAGAGCAACTCAGGTGTGAACATCATCTTGTCCCACTGTCCTGCTCAGGGCAGGGTGACCCAGGTGAGCTTGTCCAAGGCCTCTGCCCAGCTTTGCACCATCCACTAAGGAGCTGAAGGTTCACTGTGTCACATCATACAGGGGGAGAATAGAGACGTTCAACAGTGTTGGCCCAAGTGCTGGTCCCTGAGGGATTCCACTGGTAACTGGCTCTGTGGGCACTTTTACCACTGGTGACATTTGGGCTCTACGGGGGACTATAGATGCTATATAAAATGCTATAGAAAAAGATGTGCTCATGCTTTTGTGACACTAGTGTATTGAAAAATTAAAATGTCATGAGTTTGCCTGTTTAAGAGTTGGGGGGTTCAGCTGGAGAAGAGAGGCTCCTGGGAGACCTTATTGCAGCCTTTCTGGGCTGAAAAGGGGCCGATAAGAACAATGGGGACAGACTTTTGAGCAGGGGCTGTTGCGACAGGACAAAGGGTGATGGTTTAAACTAGAAGAGGGGAGAGTCAAGGAATGAAATGAGGAAGAGATTTTCTACACCGATGGTGGTAAAACACTGGAACAGGCTTCCCAGAGAGGGGGTGGATGAACCATCCCGGAGACATCCCAGGCCAGGCTGGACGGGGCTCTGAGCAACCTGAGCTGCTGAAGATGTCCCTGATGGCCGAGGGGAGCTGGACCAGACGGGCTGTGAATGTCACTTCCAACTCCAACTACTTTGTGATTCTAGGATTCAGTGACAGGAAAGACTGGATGCATCGATGCTGATAACCAGCAAAGGTCTTGTCTGGCTTGTGCGAGCCAGGCCGGCAGCTTCACCCAGCAGCTCTCCCCACCCGAGTGGAGAGCTGACCCACTTGTGTACAACCGACCCTGCCCCTGCCCCACAGTGCCCAGAGGATGCTGCCCAGGGCCCCAGGATGGACATTTGTGGGGGAGTATTGGGAGCACTGGGGGTTTACTGGGAGCACTGGGGGTTTACTGGGACTTCTTGGAGGTTTCCTGGGAACAATGGGGGTTGCTGGGATCACTGGACAGGATAGTGGGGGTTACTATGTACACTAGAAAGATTAGTGGGGGAGTACTGGGAATACTGGGAGGGTTCCTGGGAGCATGTGGGGTTGCCTGAGTGTTACTGGGAGTACTAGGTGGTTACTGGGAGCACTGGGAGGGCTACCGGGAACACTGGGTGTTTACTGGGAGTCCTTGCAGGATTCCTGGGAACAATGGGGGTTGCTGTGTGTGGGTTGTCTGAATTTAGAGTTGGTGAGTTAGTTTTCTGTATTTGGAGTTAATAGGCTAGTTTGCTGTATGAATAAAGTTAAGTGTTGCGGTAGTTGTGAGGCGACTTGGAGGCGGGGAGCTTGTGGTGGGTGGGGGTGCCTGCGCCCTGGAGCCCTGGAGCGGGGAACAGCTTGTGACTACGAGATAACGATCTTGTTACCATGCGAACACTGCCTGACTAAGATTCCCGCCTTAGCTAGCTTAATGTCTGTTAAAGTGATTAGCCAATCAGCATGAAACATGCGTGCCTTAGACTATATAAATGTATGTTTGCCATACAATAAAGCGGACACCTTGCTTGCATCAAGCTGCGTCCCCGTCTCTCAATCGCGGCACCCTATAGATCCTCTTCTAGCCCCCTAAGGCCCGTCTAGCCCCTATATCCCTTATAGCCCCCCCTATAGATCCCCCTATAGACCCTATAGCTTCCCCTATAGATCCCCCTATAGCCCCTATAGACCCTTATAGCTCCCCCTATAGATCCCCCTATAGTCCCTATAGATCTTCCTCTAGCCCCCTAAGGCCCGTATAGCCCCTATATCCCTTATAGCTCCCCCTATAGATCCCCCTATAGCCCCTGTAGATCCTCCTCTAGCCCCCTAAGGCCCGTATAGCCCCTATATCCCTTATAGCCCCCCCTATAGATCCCCCTATAGCCCCTATAGATCCTTCCTGTAGCCCCCTAAGGCCCGTATAGCCCCTCTAGCTCGCCCTATAGATCCCCCTATAGATCCTCCTCTAACCCCCTAAGGCCCGTATAGCCCCTATATCCCTTATAGCCCCCCCTATAGATCCCCCTATAGCCCCTATAGCTTCCCCTATAGATCCCCCTATAGCCCCTATAGCCCCTATAGACCCTTATAGCTCCCCCTATAGATCCCCCTATAGCCCCTATAGATCCTCCTCTAGCCCCCTAAGGCCCGTCTAGCCCCTATATCCCTTATAGCTCCCCCTATAGATCCCCCTATAGCCCCTGTAGACCCTTATGGCTCCCCCTATAGATCGCCCTATGGCCCCTATAGATCCTCTTCTAGCCCCTAAGGCCCGTCTAGCCCCTATATCCCTTATAGCTCCCCCTATAGATCCCCCTATAGCCCCTATAGATCCTCCTCTAGCCCCCTAAGGCCCGTATAGCCCCTCTAGCTCGCCCTATAGATCCATAGGATGCAGTTCCTGCGGCGCCGCCTGTCGGACGGGAATTTCCTGGCGGGGGGAGGGGCGGGGGGGAAACCCCCCCCCAGCGGCCCCGCCCCCCCCCTGCTGCTCGTCATCGGCCCCCCCGACACCGACTGGTACGTATAGAAAACCCCCCCCCCACCCCGGGACATATAGAACCCCTGCCTCCCCACCCCCAAAACCCTGGGATCTATAGAGCCCCCCCCGACCACCCCCGGGACCTATAGATCCCCCCTGACCCACCCTGGGACATATAGAAAACCCCTGGGACTTATAGAACCCCCCTGACCCCCCCTGGGACATATAGAACCCCCCCGACTTCCCCGGGACCTATAGATCCCCCTGACCCACTCTGGGACCTATAGATCCCCCTGACCCCCCCGGGACATATAGAAAACCCCTGGGACTTATAGAACCCCTCTGACCCCCCCTGGAACATATAGAACCCCCCCGACTTCCACGGGACCTATAGATCCCCCTGACCCACTCTGGGACCTATAGATCCCCCAACCCCCCTGGGACCTATAGAACCCCCCCCAGGACATATAGAACCCCCCTGAGCCCCCTGGGACCTATAGAAACCCACTGGGACCTACAGAACCCCCCCTGACCTCCCCCAAACCCCTGGGACCTATAGATCCCCCCTGACTCACCCTGGGACATATAGATCCCCCAACCCCCCGGGACCTATAGAACCCCTCCCAGGACATATAGAACCTCCTGACCCCCCCCAGGACATATAGAATCCCCCTGACCCCCCTGGGACCTATAGAAACCCACTGGGACCTATAGAACCCCTCCCAGGATATATAGAACAACCCCTGACCCCCCATGGACCTATAGAAACCTACTGGGACCTATAGAACCCCTCCTAGGACATATAGAACCCCCTGACCCCCCTGGGACCTATAGAAACCCACTGGGACCTATAGAACCCCCCTGATATATAGACCCCCTGGGACCTATAGACCCCCCTGACCCACCCTGGGACATATAGACCCCCCCCAACCTCCCCCGGGACCTATAGATCCCCTCCCAGGACATATAGAACCCCCCTGACCCCCCTGGGACCTATAGAAACCCACTGGGACATATAGAACCCCCCATGACCTCCCCCAATCCCCTGGGACCTATAGATCCCCCTGACCCACCCTGGGACCTATAGATCCCCCAACCCCCCTGGGACCTATAGAACCCCTCCCAGGACATATAGAACCCCCTGACCCCCCTGGGACCTATAGAAACCCACTGGGACCTATAGAACCCCCCTGACCTCCCCCAAACCCCTGGGACCTATAGATCCCCCTGACCCACCCTGGGACCTATAGATCCCCCAACCCCCCGGGACCTATAGAACCCCTCCCAGGACATATAGAACCCCCCTGACCCCCCTGGGACCTATAGAAACCCACTGGGACCTATAGAACCCCTCCCAGGACATATAGAACCCCCTGACCCCCCTGGGACCTATAGAAACCCACTGGGACCTATAGAACCCCCCTGACCCACCCTGGGACATATAGATCCCCCTGACCTCCCCCGGGACCTATAGATCCCCCAAACTCCCTGGGACCTATAGAACCCCTCCCAGGACATATAGAACCCCCTGACCCCCCTGGGACCTATAGAACACCCCTGACCTCCCCCAAACCCCTGGGACCTATAGATCCCCCCTGACCTACCCTGGGACATATAGATCCCCCAGCCCCCCTGGGACCTATAGAACCCCTCCCAGGACATATAGAACAACCCCTGACTGCCCCAGGACATATAGAACCCCCCTGACCCCCCTGGGACCTATAGAAACCCACGGGGACCTATAGAACCCCCCCTGACCTCCCCCAAACCCCTGGGACCTATAGATCCCCCTGACCCACCCTGGTACCTATAGATCCCCCAACCCCCCGGGACCTATAGAACCCCTCCCAGGAGATATAGAACCCCCCTGACCCCCCTGGGACCTATAGAAACCCACTGGGACCTATAGAACCCCTCCCAGGATATATAGAACAACCCCTGACCCCCCTGGGACCTATAGAAACCCACTGGGACCTATAGAACCCCCCCTGACCTCCCCCAAACCCCTGGGACCTATAGATCCACCCTGACCCACCCTGGGACATATAGATCCCCCAACCCCCCTGGGACCTATAGAACCCCCCTGGGACATATAGAACCCCCCCCAACCTCCCTCAAACCCCTGGGACCTATAGATCCCCCAACCCCCCCCTCCAAAGCCCTGGGACCTATAGAAACCCTGACACCCCCCCCCCCCCAAACCCCTAGGACCTATAGATCCCCCCTGACCCCACCAATGGCCCCCCGGGACATATAGATGCCCCCCAGGACATATAGAACCCTCTTGACCCCACCCTGGACCTATAGAACCGCCCTGACCCTCTGTGGGACATATAGATCCCCTGACGCCCCCGGGACCTATAGAACTCCCCTGGGACATATAGAACCCCCGTGAACCCCCTGGGACCTATAGAACCCCCCCTGGGACATATAGAACCCCCTGACCCCCTGGGACCTATAGAAACCCCCTGGGACATATAGAACCCACCTGGGACATATAGAACCCCGTGACCCCCTGGGACCTATAGAAACCCTCTGGGACCTATAGATCCCCCCTAACCCCCCATGTGACATATAGAACCCCAGGACCTATAGAACCCCCCCCCCCAACATTTGGGGGGGTCACTTGGGGGTCACTTGGGGTCACTTGTGGGTCACTTGGGGTTCACTTGGGGTCACTCGGGGTCATATGGGGGTCACTTGTGGGTCATGGGGGTCATTTGTGGGTCACTTGGGGTCATATGGGGGTCACTTGTGGGTCACTTGTGGGTCACTTGGGGTCATATGGGGGTCATTTGGGGGTCACTTTGGGTCACTTGGGTCACTGGGGGTCACTTGGGGGTCACTTTGGGTCACTCTGGGGGTCACTTGGGGGTCACTTGAGGGTCACTTAGGGGTCACTTGGGGTCATATAGAGGTCATTTGGGGGTCACTTAGGGGTCACTTGGGGTCATATAGAGGTCACTTGAGGGTCACTTGGGGATCACTTGGGGTCATATGGGGGTCATTTGGGGGTCACTTGGGTCACTATGGGGTCACTTGGGGTCATATGGGGTCACTTAGGGGTCAGTTGGGGTCATATGGGGTTCACTTGGGGTCACTTGGGGTTCACTTGGGGTCATATGAGGTCACTTGGGGGTCACTTGGGGTCATATGGGGGTCACTTGGGGGTCACTTGGGGGTCACTTGGGGGTCACTTTGGGTCACTTGGGGGTCACTTGGGGTCATATGAGGTCACTTGGGGGTCACTTGGGGTCATTTGGGAGTCACTTGGGGGTCACTTGGGGGTCACTTGGGGTCATATGAGGTCACTTGGGGGTCGCTTGGGGTCATTTGGGAGTCACTTGGGGTCACTTGGGGGTAAATTGGGGGTCACTTGGGATCATATGAGGTCACTTGGGGGTCACTTAGGGGTCACTTGGGGTCATATGGAGTTCACTTGGGGTCACTTGGGGGTCACTTGGGGGTTACGTGGGGTCACTAGGGGTCACTTGGGGTCACTTGGGAGTCACATTGAGGTCACTTGGGGTCACATGGGGGTCACTTTGGGGTCTCTTGGGGGTCACTTGGGAGACACTTGAGGGTCACTTAGGGGTCACTTGGGGTCATATGAGGTCACTTGGGGGTCACTTTGGGTCACTTGGGTCACATGAGGGTCACTTGGGGGTCACTGGGGGTCACTTGGGGGTCAATTGAGGGTCACTTGGGGTCATATGAGGTCACTTTGGGTCACTTGGGGTCACTTGGGGGTCCCTTGGGGTCACTTTGGGTCACTTGGGGGTCACTTGGGGTCACTTGGGGGTCACTTGGGGGTCACATGGGGTCATATGAGGTCACTTGAGGGTCACTTGGGGTCATATGAGGTCACTTGGGGGTCACTTGGGGGTCACTTGGGGGTCACTTGGGGTCACTGGGGTTACTTGGGGTCACTATGGGGGCACTTGGGGGTCATGGGGTCACTTGGGCGTCATATGAGGGTCACTTGAGGGTCACTTTGGGTCACTTGGGAGTCGCTTAGGGGTCACTTTGGGGTCACTTGAGGGTCACTTAGGGGTCACTTGGGGTCATATGAGGTCACTTGGGGGTCACTTGGGGTCACTTGGGAGTCACTTGGGGTCACTTGGTGGTCAATTGGGGGTCACTTGGGGTCATATGAGGTCACTTGGGTTCATATGGGGTTCACTTGGGGTCACTTGGGGGTTACGTGGGGTCACTTGGGGTCACTTGGGAGTCACTTTGAGGTCACTTGGGGGTCACTTGAGGGTCACTTAGGGGTCACTTGGGGTCATATGAGGTCACTTGGGGGTCACTTTGGGTCACTTGGGTCAATGGGGGTCACTTGGGGGTCACTTGAGGGTCACTTGGGGTCACTTGGGGTCACTGGGGGTCACTGGGGGTCACTTTGGGTCACTTGGGGGTCACTTGGGGTCATATGGGGTCACTTGGGGGTCACGTGGGGGTCACTTGGGGGTAATTTGGGGTTCACTTGGGGGTCACTTGGGGTCATATGAGGTCACTTGGGGGTCACTTTGGGGGTCATTTGGGGTTCACTAGTGGGTCACTTGGGGGTCACTTGGGGTCATATGAGGTCACTTGGGGGTCACTTTGGGTCACTTGGGTCACTGGGGGTCACTTGGGGGTCAATTGAGGGTCATATGGGGTCACTTGAGGGTCACTTGGGGGTCACTTGAGGGTCACTTGGGGTCATATGAGGTCACTTGGGGGTCACTTGGGGTCACATGGGAGACACTTGGGGGTCACTTGGGAATCACTTGGGGGTCACTTGGGGGTCACTTGGGGTCACTGGGGTCACTTGGGGTCACTATGGGGGCACTTTGGGGTCATGGGGTCACTTGGGGGTCACATGAGGGTCACTTGGGGTCACTTGGGGTCATATGAGGTCACTTAGGGGTCACTTAGAGGTCACTTGGGGTCATATGGGGTTCACTTGGGGTCACCTGGGCGTCACTTGGGGGTCACTTTGGGTCACTTGGGTCACTGGGGGTAACTTGTGGGTCACTTGGGGGTCACTTGGGGTCATATGAGGTCACTTGGGGGTCACTTGGGGTCACTTGGGGTCATATGAGGTCACTTGGGGGTCACTTGAGGGTCACTTGGGGTCACTTGGGGTCACTTTGGGTCACTTGGGGGTCACTTGAGGTTCACTTGGGGTCAGTTGGGGTCATATGAGGTCACTTGGGGGTCACTTTGGGTCACTTGGGGTCACTTTGGGTCACCTGGGTCACTGGGGGTCACTTGGGGGTCAATTGAGGGTCACTTGGGGGTCACTTGAGGGTCACTTTGGGTCACTTGGGTCACTGGGGGTCACTTGGGGGTCAATTGAGGGTCACTTGGGGGTCACTTGAGGGTCACTTGGGGTCACTTTGGGTCACTTGGGTCACTTGGGGGTCACTTTGGGTCACTTGGGGTCACTTTGGGTCACCTGGGTCACTGGGGGTCACTTGGGGGTCAATTGAGGGTCACTTGGGGGTCACTTGAGGGTCACTTTGGGTCACTTGGGTCACTGGGGGTCACTTGGGGGTCAATTGAGGGTCACTTGGGGGTCACTTGAGGGTCACTTGGGGTCACTTTGGGTCACTTGGGTCACTTGGGGTTCACTTTGGGTCACTTGGGGGTCACTTGGGGTCATATGAGGTCACTTGGGGGTCACTTTGGGTCACTTGGGTCACTTGGGGTTCACTTTGGGTCACTTGGGGGTCACATGGGGTCATATGAGGTCACTTGAGGGTCACTTGGGGTCATATGAGGTCACTTGGGAGTCACTTGGGGGTCACTTGGGGTCACTGGGGTTACTTGGGGTCACTATGGGGGCACTTGGGGGTCATGGGGTCACTTGGGGGTCACATGAGGGTCACTTGAGGGTCACTTTGGGTCACTTGGGAGTCGCTTAGGGGTCACTTTGGGGTCACTTGAGGGTCACTTAGGGGTCACTTGGGGTCATATGAGGTCACTTGGGGGTCACTTGGGGTCACTTGGGAGTCACTTGGGGTCACTTGGTGGTCAATTGGGGGTCACTTGGGGTCATATGAGGTCACTTGGGGGTCACTTAGGGGTCACTTGGGTTCATATGGGGTTCACTTGGGGTCACTTGGGGGTTACGTGGGGTCACTTGGGGTCACTTGGGAGTCACTTTGAGGTCACTTGGGGGTCACTTGAGGGTCACTTAGGGGTCACTTGGGGTCATATGAGGTCACTTGGTGGTCACTTTGGGTCACTTGTGTCACTGGGGGTCACTTGGGGGTCACTTGAGGGTCACTTGGGGTCACTTGGGGTCACTGGGGGTCACTGGGGGTCACTTTGGGTCACTTGGGGGTCACTTGGGGTCATATGGGGTCACTTGGGGGTCACGTCGGGTCACTTGGCGGTAATTTGGGGTTCACTTGGGGGTCACTTGGGGTCATATGAGGTCACTTGGGGGTCACTTGGGGGTCATTTGGGGTTCACTAGTGGGTCACTTGGGGGTCACTTTGGGTCACTTGGGTCACTGGGGGTCACTTGGGGGTCAATTGAGGGTCACTTGGGGTCACTTGAGGGTCACTTGGGGGTCACTTGAGGGTCACTTGGGGTCATATGAGGTCACTTGGGGTCACTTGGGGTCACATGGGAGACACTTGGGGGTCACTTGGGGATCACTTGGGGGTCACTTGGGGGTCACTTGGGGTCACATGGGAGACACTTGGGGGTCACTTGGGGATCACTTTGGGGTCATGGGGTCACTTGGGGTCATATGAGGGTCACTTGGGGTCACTTGGGGTCATATGAGGTCACTTGGGGGTCACTTTGGGTCACTTGGGGTCACTTTGGGTCACTTGGGTCACTGGGGGTCACTTGGGGGTCAATTGAGGGTCACTTGGGGGTCACTTGAGGGTCACTTGGGGTCACTTTGGGTCACTTGGGTCACTTGGGGTTCACTTTGGGTCACTTGGGGGTCACTTGGGGTCATATGAGGTCACTTGGGGGTCACTTAGGGGTCACTTGGGGTCATATGGGGTTCACTTGGGGTCACTTGGGGGTCACTTGGGGGTCACTTTGGGTCACTTGGGTCACTTGGGGGTCACTTGAGGGTCACTTGGGGGTCACTTTGGGTCACTTGGGAGTCACTTGGGGGTCACTTGAGGGTCACTTAGGGGTCACTTGGGGTCATATGAGGTCACTTTGGGTCACTTTGGGTCACTTGGGGGTCACTGGGGGTCACTTGAGGGTCACTTGGGGTCACTTGGGGGTCACTTTGGGTCATGTGGGAGTCACTTGGGGGTCAATTTGGGGTCACTTTGGGTCACTTGGGGGTCACTTTGGGTCATATAGGGTTCACTTGTGGGTCACTTGGGGTCATATGAGGTCACTTGGAGGTCACTTGGGGGTCACTTTGGGTCACTTGGGGGTCACTTGGGGTCAGATGTGGTCACTTGTGGGTCACTTGGGGTCATATGGGGGTCATTTAGGAGTCACTTTGGGTCACTTTGGGTCACTTGGGGGTCACTTGGGGGTCACTTGTGGGTCCCACTTGTGGGTCCCACATTGGGGGTCCCCCCATTTTTAGGGTGCAGCTCTTCAGTGGCAAATCCGTCCATGGGGACGTGGAGCTGCGCGTCGAGCAGGTTGGTTTGGGGGTCCCCCCCATATTTTGGGGTCCCCCCACATTTTGGGGTCCCCCCACTTTGGGGTGCCCCCCCACTTTGGGGTGCCCCCCACATTTTGGGGTCCCCCCATATTTTGGGGTCCCCCGAATTGTGTGTCCCCCCATATATTTTGGGGTCCCCCCGATATTTGGGGTCCCCTCCAATTTTGGGGTCCCCCCATATATTGGTGTCCCCCCACATTTTGGGGTTCCCCCCACTTTGAGGTGCCCCCCATATATTGGGGTCCCACCCTCTTTGGGGTCCCCCCCAATTTTAGGGTCCCCCCCACCTTGGGGTCCCCCATATTTGGGGTACCCCCACATTTCGGGGTCCCCCCACTTTGGGGTGCCCCCCAAATTTTGGGGTCCCCCCATATATTGGTGTCCCCCCACATTTTGGGGTCCCCCCCTCTTTGAGGTTCCCCCCCATATATTTTGGGGTCCCCGATATTTGGGGTCCCCCCCGATATTTGGGGTCCCCCCCAATTTTGGGGTCCCCCCCGCATTTTGGGTTCCCCCTATATATATAGGGGTCCCCCCCACTTTGGGGTCCCCCATATTTGGGGTCCCCCCCCACTTTGGGGTCCCCCCCTCTTTGGGGTCCCCCCATATTTGGGGTCCTCCCCATATATTTTGGGGTCCCCGATATTTGGGGTCCCCCAGATATTTGGGGTCCCCCCCATATTTGGGTCCCCCCACATTTTGGTGTCCCCCCACATTTTGGGGTCCCCCCACTTTGAGGTTCCCCCATATACTGGGGTCCCCCCCATATTTTGCGGTCCCCCCAATTGGGTGTCCCCCCATATATTTTGGGGTCCCCCATATTTTGGGGTCCCCCCATATTTTTTGGGGTCCCCCATATTTTTTGGGGTCGCCCCACTTTGGGGTCCCCCTATATATATAGGAGTCCCCCCCACTTTTGGGTCCCCCATATTTGGGGTACCCCCCCAAAATTTAGGCTCCCCCCCACATTTTGGGGTCCCCCCCTATTTTGGGGTCCACCATATATTGGGGTCCCCCATATATTGGTGTGCTCCCACATTTTGGGGTCCCCCACTTTGGGGTCCCCCCATATATTGGTGTCCCCCCACATTTTGGGGTCCCCCCCACTTTGAGGTTCCCCCCCTCTTTGGAGTCCCCCCCTCTTTGGGGTCCCCCCCACTTTGGGGTCCCCCCATCTTTGGGGTCCCCCCTTATTTTGGGGTCCCCCGAATTGGGTGTCCCCCCCATATATTTTGGGGTCCTCCATATATTGGGGTCCCCCCTTTTTTTGGGGTCCCCCCATATTTTTTGGGGTCACCCCACTTTGGGGTCCCCCTATATATATAGGGGTCCCCCCCACTTTGGGGTCCCCCATATTTGGGATACCCCCCCAAAATTTAGGGTCCCCCCCACTTTGGGGTCCCCCCACATTTTGGGGTCCACCATATATTGGGGTCCCCCCATATATTGGTGTGCCCCCACATTTTGGGGTCCCCCACTTTGGGGTCCCCCCATATTTTGGGTCCAGGGGGGTTTGTGACACACACGCTGTCCAATGGGGTTTGTGACACACACGATGTCCAGAGGGATTTGTGACACACACACTGTCCAATGGGGTTTGTGACACACACACGTGTCCAGGGGGGTTTGTGACACACACACTGCCCAGGGGGGCTTGTGACACACACGCTGTCCAATGGGGTTTGTGACACACACGCTGTCCAATGGGGTTTGTGACACACACACTGTCCAGGGGGGTTTGTGACACACACGCTGTCCAATGGGGTTTGTGACACACACACTGTCCAATGGGGTTTGTGACACACACGCTGTCCAATGGGATTTGTGACACACACACTGCCCAGGGGGGTTTGTGACACACACACACTGTCCAATGGGGTTTGTGACACACACACTGTCCAATGGGGTTTGTGACACACACACTGCCCAGGGGGGTTTGTGACACACACACGTGTCCAATGGGGTTTGTGACACACACAGTGTCCAATGGGGTTTGTGACACACACACGTGTCCAATGGGGTTTGTGACACACACACTGTCCAATGGGGTTTGTGACACACACACTGCCCAGGGGGGTTTGTGACACACACACTGTCCAATGGGGTTTGTGACACACACAGTGTCCAATGGGGTTTGTGACACACACACGTGTCCAATGGGGTTTGTGACACACACACTGTCCAGGGGGGTTTGTGACACACACATGTCCAATGGGGTTTGTGACACACACACGTGTCCAATGGGGTTTGTGACACACACACTGCCCAGGGGGGTTTGTGACACACACACTGTCCAATGGGGTTTGTGACACACACAGTGTCCAATGGGGTTTGTGACACACACAGTGTCCAATGGGGTTTGTGACACACACACGTGTCCAATGGGGTTTGTGACACACACACTGCCCAGGGGGGTTTGTGACACACACACTGTCCAATGGGGTTTGTGACACACACAGTGTCCAATGGGGTTTGTGACACACACAGTGTCCAATGGGGTTTGTGACACACACACGTGTCCAATGGGGTTTGTGACACACACACTGTCCAGGGGGGTTTGTGACACACACATGTCCAATGGGGTTTGTGACACACACACGTGTCCAATGGGGTTTGTGACACACACGCTGTCCAATGGGGTTTGTGACACACACACTGTCCAATGGGGTTTGTGACACACACACTGTCCAGGGGGGTTTGTGACACACACATGTCCAATGGGGTTTGTGACACACACGTGTCCAATGGGGTTTGTGACACACACACTGTCCAATGGGGTTTGTGACACGCACACTGTCCAATGGGGTTTGTGACACACACACTGTCCAGGGGGGTTTGTGACACACACGCTCTCCAGGGGGTTTTGTGTCGCGGTTGAGACGGACAAACGACATGGACCAAGTTCTTTCAAGATGAAAGTAATAGATGCCATTTATTGCTACAAGTGCATTTTTATACAATTCTACCAGTTCATGTGTCTTTTCACCATTGGTTACAAGTTACAGCACTAACATCTCATTGGTTAATTTTTCTATCGTCCATGTTATTCTTCTATCCCCTTCTCTCTCACGGGTACATCTCTCCTCTCTCCGGATACTCCTTTACTCCCATCCTTCTCAAGGGTAAATCTTAATATCTCAAGGCTGATCTCCACTCTCACATTTTCTGTCAAGGATTCCACAGATCCGCTGCAATTTCCCACAATTCCCCCTTTTTTTATTTGTGCTAAAAATGCTGCCCTCATTGTCCGCTGCAGGGCCCTTTGCAGCAGAGAAATCATGCACGGCAGCACTAGTAACACAACCACAACAATCATCAAAACGATCAGTCCTGTTTTCATTACTGATAACAACCATCCTAAAAACCATCAACCACTAAGCAATTTATTTAACCAATCCCATCAAAATCTTCACACCCATGTCCTTGAGCTAATAACAAAAAATCTATCGTGGCCCTACTCTGCCATGTGGCATGTCTTACAGAAGCTACATCTAGAAAAAGTCCACTTAAAGCCTTTTAAGTTCTGTTAGTTTGCTTAACTAGCCAGCATCCTAATTTTCTAAAATATTTAAAGCTTTTAGCTGTGCCAACACCAGATACAAGAGATCCTAAAACCCTTAACCTTGATCCCCAAAAATCTACATTATCATCACATATTGACTCATATATGTGCAAAAAGTGTTTTTCTCGTCTTGCTCTTCTGTGATCTACTATCATAGATACATTGGGCATTAAGAGAGTTAATCGTCCCAAAATACACAGTCCTTCAACAGCATTAGAAGGAATTCCTGGCCAGGCTCTGTCTCCACAGACCAAGAACACACCATGCAGGAGGTTTTGGGGTCACTCTCCCACATTATCAATGACACCCCTTGGACTCTTCTGCGAGGCGTTACACCATCGAGTTTCATTTCTATAGTCACCAAGGGCAACATTAACATTGTGCAGTTTATCCATTCATGTTCTCTTATATTGTTCTGGCACTGTTCACAAACCAGGTTGATACAAGCGTCCATGGGCACAGATGCCAGCAGTTCCAGTTCCTGTGGTTCGATATCTGCTTCCAGGTGACAATTAATCCAAAGTGTCGTGTTGGTATTATTACAGTTCGTTGCAATGCCTCTGCACCAACCGCTGTTGTGAAACAGTCGTGTGATGCTGCTGTAGTCATCAAGGGGGATGCCAACCCAGCACGTGTGGAACGGGTTTTTGGAGACGCCATAGCCAGGCATATGGAGTCCTGGTTAGTCATGTTGGCTGAAGGAATCCACATGTTAGTCTTGTCTGTGCAGGCATCCAAACCGCAGCAGCTGCAGCAATCATTGTCAGGAAGATCACACAGGTTTCACGTCTCGTGCCAGCAACCATTGCGACCCTTGATCTGTAAAGACACAAGCAGAGCCTCTCCCCCAGCTTATCAATGGATGTGGCCTTTTCCATTGACCATTGACTAGTGATTTGACCATAACTAATGTAGGTTCTTTCTGATTTAGCATGCTTTTGGGTCACACTTGCAAAGTGTTTCATCACAGGGCAAATTTGGGCTGCACCACTTCGATATAAGTGATTCATCACATACAACGCTTTTGACAACTGGTTTTGTGGTGTTTTCCCTACTTTTCCCCCCTTTTTGTTTAAAAATGAAGAAAAAACAAAAACAAAGAAACAGTTCAGAATCAGATCCGTGCGTTGGACCTTGACTACGTACTCGGAATCACAAACCAAATTCAGAGGTCCCTCCTTAAAAAGCTCTAATAATGTAAAGCTGCGCCAAGTTCTGCTGATTGGGTTGAACCTTCAATAATTTGTACAGAATGATGCCAATCGTTATCTTCACACCAAACCACTACAGCTTTATGAGACTGCCCAGAACCACCAACAAAACTGTGCGAGTGTGCAGGATCAGACCAGATACACATACGGTCTGTGACCTGATGTTGAAGACTCACAGGTTCTGCAGCAATTTACATTTTACATTTATGCATGCCAAAAGCTGTGCTGGTAAGAAAATCAGCTTAGTGCAATTTACAAAGACAGAGATTGCAAATAAAAAATCAAAATTAAATTTCACAAATGGTACATATACGACAAAAGGATCATGGCCTGTTGAGACTTAACTTCATTCCCTGCATTTCTTGATCAGAGTAACAATCGGTATATCAGTGTTAGCATTCTCATCATACTGTCCCACAATAGCCACAGGTTGTTTCTATGTTGTAGCTATAAATAGACAAATTGGCGAGTCCAATCGAATGCAGTCAGCCTGTAAGGTCGCCATGAATTTATTCCTCTAACTCCATTTTTGTTGTCATATTTATTGGATATTGTTTTCCCTTACTGGATCGAAGTCCTGTTTCAGTTCTATCAGTGCAGTGTTTGCTTTATCGAGACATTGGCTGTTAATACTGGTGGAAATACAGCGTTTGGAGGTTTCTCACTTGCACAAGCAGATCTGCACCATCCAAGCAGCTTCTTGTGGGACATGCAACTAAACAGAATACTCAGAAAACGTTATTGGAGCTTACAATTTACTTAACAAATCTTGACCCGAGAGAGGTAGAGGAGTTTTGAACAACTATAAAAATTCATGTATTTAAACTTCGTTCCAAATTTGGCATTCTATTGGTCTCAAAAAGTGGCCTTTCTTTCATTCTCTTCCATGACCTCAAAAACTATCACGGTGAATTTACTAAGAAGTCTCTTACAACCAGTTACCACAGAATAAGTCTATTAAAAAAGAATGGTTTAATTTCCCAGCTTCGTCAGAACTCTGGTCTATGTGCATGGGGTGTCTGCAGCCTGTGGGGAAACAGCCACAGGCCTGGGACAGTGCAGGATGGACTGTGGTGGAGATGGCCAAGGGTGACACTGGATGTCCCTGCAAGAGCCAAGGTCTTTGTCCCCTTGGCTATGGCTGATGTCCCTGCCTCCGAGGCCTAAGAAGAGACACGTCATTGTCATGGCCATGGCTCCCCATTGCCTCCTTGCACCCCCCATGCAGGCCAGGAGGTGTCACACCATTGTCCTGCACTGGGCATCGCGCTCCCCACAGCCCCAGGAAGAACCTGAGCCACCTGTGAGGGACAGGATCTCCCTTCCCAGGGGCAGGGGCTCAAGGCTTGGCCATTGTCCTTCATCAGACAAACCAAGGGCTTTCTCAGCATCAGAGCTGCTGCACTTTGCCTTTGCCTGATGCAATCACAGCCTCCAATTATCTGCTCTAACGAGTCCCTGGGGAGGCTTTGTCAGTAACAGCCCTCAGTGGGGCCCATTAATGCTTCAAGGTACTTTGGAATTTGTTCTGGCTTGGACTTCTTGAGCAGATTCTTCAGTCTGTCTTTGGTATCTGAGGTTCATGGACTCAGCACCAAATACGCCATGGGGCTCATTAAAACACAGAAAGCCCTAACGAGCAATGTTTCTTTCCCTAATATTCTTCAAATCTTCCAGACTTGTAGAACTAACTGGAGAGGTTTCAATGGGACACTTGCTGATGAAGGTTTCAAAGAAGATTTCATAAAGGAGTTTTTTCTTTCCAGGGTGTTTTCTGTCATTTTTCAATGTGTAGAAGAAGTGACAGCAGCATTCTACACTGGACATTGATCCCGAGGGTCTCCTGAAGACATCTGGACAGGCAGGAGAACAGTCCTTGAGGCTGGACACTGTATGGACAACCTGGCTCCTCACCCCCACCCCCAGTCTGCCGGTTCCCTCATTGGCCACCACAGATTGCATCACTTTTCCTACATCAGTTTAATAAACAGCAAAACACTTTCCTCAGCTGTGTGTGTAAGCTGGATCTGGTGAGGTCCAGCATCCACAAGGGACACCCACACAAGAACTGGTTTAGACAGAGAGATAGGAGAGGATAGAAATAAACACAATGAACGTGTTGACTGCCATGTTAATTAGAGCTCTGAAGAATGGGGCAAGTTTGTAACTCCCTGAAGCTCAAAGCAGAAACCAGAGAGCTGAGAGGCCACTGAATGACCAAAGAGCAAGTGGAGGAGAAACCTGAGAGCACTGGGAAGGGCAAACGTCCAGACAGTGCTGGAAAGTTGTCCTTGGACAGGGACATTTAATCAGGAGAGGTGGGAACTCCTGAATGAGGGAGATGAAATACTAGAGTGTTGGTAATAGAAGTACAGGGGAAGACCAGTATTTCTTCTCCAATCCTTAGTACACTTCCAGACAGACATCAGTCATCAGCTGTCTCACCATAAACAGCCAGGGCCATTTTAGTGCCCCAGTGTACCTGAGGTGCTGGCCTGGGATTGGCATCTCTCACACAGGACCTGGGGAGACCAGAGCACCTTGCAGTGCAGGTGGAGCCTGGGCAGGGGTTCCCGGGGCATCTACACTGGCACCAGGTGTTTGTGTCCCTGGAGCTGAAGACATTTGTGTCCTAAACCCATGCCCAGTTCTGGAGAACTCTTTCCTTTACAAAGAAAAGAGACTCCCCTACAAAGACTTTAAAATTAATAAATAAATAAATAAATAAAAAGTCAAATAAATAAATAAATACGTAAGTGAATAAATAAATAAGTAAATCAGTAAATAAATAAATAAATCAGTAAGTAAATAACTAACTAACTAAATAAATAAGTAAATATATAAGTATGTAAATAAATACTTAAATAAATAAATAAATACATAAATACATACATGAATAAATAGAAAGAAAGAAAGAAAGAAAGAAAAAGAAGGTTGACACGCTCCTTTGCTTTGGATCTTTGCCTTCATTTCTTCTTATTTTAATATCCATTGACATCAACTGACATCTGATGGGCCTGCAGGCATGAAGCCAAGATCATGTTGTGTCTTGCACAGCACCCCATGCCCTCTGAACCTTCCCTGCCCAGGACTCCTCACACGTTGCCCAGAGCGAGTCACACTGAGGGGTTGGCTGGTTCAATGGCTGAGATGTTGGTTTAGATGGTCACCTACAGCACAGGTGGATCCTGCCCCATCATCGTCTGCTCTGCTCCAGTCTGAAACAGAGCCCAACATCACAATGGGATCATGAGAGAACTGAGGTTGAAGGGACCTCAGGAGTCTGCAGTCCAACCTGTCACCAACTGGTCACACCAAGGTGTTCAAGACTTGATTCAATCAGAGCTTTAGCAGGACTAGAGAAGTGATCATCGCTTTGTACTGGGCACTGGTGAGGCTGCACCTTGAATCCTGGGGTCAGTTTTAGGCCGCTCATGGCAAGGAAGACATTGAGGTGCTGGAGAGAGTTCAGAGGAGGGTGACAAGGCTGGTGAAGGGTCTGGAGCACCAGTCTGACGAGGAGCGGTTGAGGGAGCTGGGGCTGTTCAGCCTTGAGAACAGGAGGCTGAGGAGAGACCTTATTACTCTCTACAGCTGCCTGAAAGGAACTTTTATCATGGAGGGTGTTGGTCTCTTGTCCCAAGTAGCGAGTGATAGGACAAGAGGAAATGGCCTCAAGTTGCACACGGAGAGGTTTAGATTGGATATGAGGAAAAAATTATTCAGGGAAGCCACCAGGGATGTTCCTCAGGACTCAGTCCTAGGCCCAGGTCTGTCCAATATTTTTATCAATAGTCGGGATGCAGGAATTTAATGCACCATTAGCAAATTTTCTGATCATACCATCCTCGGAGGTGCTGATGACTATCCCGAGGGACAAGGAGCCTTGCGGAACGATCTAGATAGATTGGAGCATTAGGCAATGATCAACGGCATAAAATCTAACAAGTCCACATGCCGGATTCTGCACCTAGGATAAAGTAATGCCAAGCACAAGTCTAAATGGGGAGAGGATTGGCTGGAGAGCAGCCCTGCAGAAAGGAGCCTTGGGGCGCTGGTTGACAGGAGGCTCAGCAAGAGTCAGCAGTGTGTGCCCTGGCAGCCAAGAGTGCAAATCCCATCCTGGGGTACATCAGACAGAGCAGAACCAACCGCTCAAAGGAGGTGATTATCCTGCTGTATTCAGAGTTGCTGTGGCCTCACCTTGAGTGCTGTGTGCAGTTCTGGGCCCCACGATTTGACAAGGATGTTGAAATATTCCAATGTGTCCAGAGAGCAACAAAGCTGGTGACCGACCGGAAGGCATGTCCTCTGAGGAGTGGCTGAGCAATCTGGATTTCTCAGGTTTGGAGAGAAGGAAGCTGATGAGCAAGCTCATTGCCCTCTAAAAGTTCCTGAGGAGGGAATGTATAGGGAAGTGCTGGTCTCTTGTCCCTGGTATCCAGTGACAGGACATGTGTGAATGGTGCAAACCTGGGTCAGAGGAAGTTCAGACTTGACCCCCTACTGAGAGTGTGGTCAAATACTGGAACAGACGTCTGAACGATAGGATGAGGGGCAACGGGCACAGCATAGGAGGTCCCATCTGAATATTAGGAAAAACCTCTTTACTGTGAGGGTGCCTGATCACTGGAACAGGCTGTCCAGAGAGGTTGTGGAGTGTCCTCCTCTGGAGACATTCAAAACCCGCCTGGACACCTTCCTGTGCCATCTGCTCTGGGCGAACCTGCTTTAGCAGGTGGGTTGGGCTAGATGATCCCCAGAGGTCCCTTTCAAGCCCAACCATTCTGTGATTCTGTGAGAGTTGGTTGATGCCCCAAGCCTCAGCATTCAAGAGGCATTTGGCCAATGCACTTACTACCCTGTTTTAACTTTAGATCAGCCTTGAATTGGTCATGCAGTGGGACTAGATGGTCATTCTAGGTCCCTTACAGCTGAACTATACCTCACTTCTCTTCTTTCCTTTCTCCTCCTTTCCCTAGCAGGGGGAAGCTGCAGAGCCCCCCCACCACAGCCCCACCCAGCACCCTTTGCAGGAAGCCTTTGAGGTGCTGGCCCCAAGGCAGCCCCGGTGCCCAGGAGTTCTGGGGGGCTGTCCCTGCCCTTGGTGGCCACGTGCTGGGCACAGCTGCTGGCTGTCCCTGGTGCCTTCTCTGCCCTTTGGCTCTCCAGGACAAAGCTCCTGCTCTTCTCTCCAGTCATGGCAGAAACCAGCCCTGCAACCAGGAGAAGAGCCCTGGTAGCTGTCCCCTCTCTGCACCAGAGCTGATGTCCATGAGGCCCCACAGCGAGGAGGACCAGGCTCACAAAGCCTTTTCTGAGGGGATAACAGGATGGTTTCAACCACTGCAGCGTGGAGAAAATCCCAAGTGTGACCAGAGCCATAGGCTGCGCTGGACAGTGCCAACAGACCGCCATGGAAATAAGACTCGCTTTGAATCCATTCCCAAAGCACAGCCAGGCAAATGATGACTCTTCCCAAATGAGCAAAAAGAGTCCATTGCTGCTACTGCAGTCATGTTTCCTTTTCTACCCAAACCAAGATCCACAGTTGGCCATCTGTACAGGGGATGCAAAATGCACTTCAGCCGCAGGGTAAACCTTCCACACCTCCTGTGTGACTTGCACCTTTCTCGGAGTTATTTGCCTACCTTGAGTGGTGGGAAGAGGTTCAGAACTTCTGGAAAGCCTTTAAGAGATACTCTTTGGAGTACTGAAAGAGTAAGGAAGCTACTGCCATTTTGGACATTTGCGTCAAAACTCACACACACATGGGATAGTGTGTGGTGTGTGACATGGATTTCTTTTTCTCCTTGTTCTCCTTTTTAGTAATGCCTGAGATCTTTGCTTTGGAAAAAACATACCTAAACAAAAGAACCTGAGAGCAAAAGTCCTGATCAGAGAGAAGGTCCATCTGGGCCAAGACTCAGTCTCCAAAGCTGCCAGCCATCCGTGTCTACAGGGTCTTGGGGTGCTCAAAGGCCTCAGTGGCTGGGACCGGCCTCCCTGGGGACCATCTCCTGCAGGGGCCCAGGGGCCGTGTCTCAGCTCAGCCTGGGACCTCTGGTGCCTGCCTGAGCCATGTTGTAGGTGTGTGTGCCTGTCTCTGCCCCATCTCCTGGACGGGCCTGGGCCCTGCCCTGCAGAGAGCGGCTCTCCTGGATGGAGTCCTCAGGCCTGGCTCAGAGCTCATCGTGCTCCAGGCACAGCTACTGAGCACAACCATGCTGTGCTGTGCTGTGCTGCTCTATTCTGTACGCTCACAAGGAGTCCAGTAAAGATGTGACTGTTCAACTGAAATGCCAGACAGGTTTTAGATGCAAAAACAGTTTCAGGGACACATACACAAAGGATACAACTGGAAACAGATTTTAAAAATTATTTTATAATATTTATATTTATTACATTAAAATTACAAATGTTAATAGAAGAAGGAGAAGGAGGAGAGCTGGCTCCTGCTGCAAACTTGCCCTGGGAGAAAGAACCCGAGAAAGCCAGGGCACGAGTGGTGCCTTGGAGGGCAAGAGCAGTGGGCATGAACCGAGCCAAAAGGGCCCAGAGGAGCTCTGACAGGTGGTCATGCTCAATGCTGCAGAGGAAGGCAAAAAAACCCCGGGCACCAGGGCCAGTCTGCCCCGGGGGAAAATTCCTTCCTGACCCCAACACTGGCGATCGGCTGTTCCCTGAGCATTTGAGCGAGACCTGGCTCCTCGGCCCACAGGCTGGTCATGCCTCCCAGAAGACCACAGAATAATAGAAGGATAGAATGATAGGATGATGATGTCTTCTCTCTTCTTCTCTTCTCTTCTCTTCTCTTCTCTTCTCTTCTCTTCTCTTCTCTTCTCTTCTCTTCTCTTCTCTTCTCTTCTCTTCTCTTCTCTTCTCTTCTCTTCTCTTCTCTTCTCTTCTCTTCTCTTCTCTTCTCTTCTCTTCTCTTCTCTTCTCCTATATCCTCTCCTCTCCTCTCCTCTCCTCTCCTCTCCTCTCCTCTCCTCTCCTCTCCTCTCCTCTCCTCTCCTCTCCTCTCCTCTCCTCTCCTCTCCTCTCCTCTCCTCTCCTCTCCTCTCCTCTCCTCTCCTCTCCTCTCCTCTCCTCTCCTCTCCTCTCCTCTCCTCTCCTCTCCTCTCCTCTCCTCTCCTCTCCTCTCCTCTCCTCCTTTCTTCACCTCTTCCCTCTCCCTCTTCTCTCTCCTTCTTTTCCTTCTCCCTCCTTTCACTAGCAGTACATGCTGAGGAAATTGCTGACAAACGCTTGTAACCTTGCCCAGATTAGCCATTCGCTCCATCACCTTGTGCAAAGGACGCATGTACCTTCTGGTGGCCGGGAGAGCACCGTGCCCCCTTAAACCACTCTGCATTCCACTTCCTACAGCTGCTGACCCTAGCTCCCCACTCCATCAGGATGGTGAGCTCTGCAGTGCTGCTCAAAAAGTTATTCCCTTCATTTTGCTGCTGCTATTCAGCTGAAAAGGATGTTCCTCTTCCTCTTCCTCCTCCTCCTCCTCTTCATCTTCCTCCTCTTCCTCTCTTCTCTCTTCTCTCTCTTCTCCTCTTGCTTCACCTCTTCCCTCTCTCTCTCTCCCTCTTCCTCTTCTTCTCTCTCCCTCTTTTCCTTCCCCCTCCTTTCACTACCAGTACATGCTGGGGAAATCCCTCACAAACACTTGGAACCTTGCCCAGCTTACCCATTCGCTCCATCACCTTGTGCCAAAGACGCATGTACCTTCTGGTGGCCGGGAGAGCACCGGGCCCCCTTCAAACCACTCTGCATTCCACCTCCTACAGCTGCTGACCCTAGCTCCCCACTCCATCAGGACGGTGAGCTCTGCAGTGCTCCTCAAGAAGGCATTCCCTTCATTTTGCTACTGCTATCCAGCTGAAAAGGATGTTCATCCATCAGATGAACCTGGAAGGTTGCCCTGCTGGGAGATGGCCTTGCAGCGGAGAAACTCCAGCTGCCTCGTCCAGCTCTTCCTCCTTCAGCCCCTGTCAAGGGATTCCACCGGCTCCTCAAGGACTTCCTCTCCGATGTCTCCAGGCTGCCTCCAGGCCAGCTCTGGCAGCAGACACGGGACGCTGCTCCCTTTTATACTGTCCCAGGGCATTGTGACATCAGCATTGCCCCGTGGTCGCATTGTGACATGGAGGTGACATGGGCCCCCAGTGTCCCACCCCACCCACTGCCCGTGCACCCAGCACTCCTTGGAGGAAGGACTTCGGGGTGCTGCTGGCCCCGAGGCTGTCCTTGTGCCCAGGAGGCCCAGGGCGCTGTCCCTGCTCTTGGTGGTGAGATGAAGGGTGGTCTGGCAAACGTCACCCTTAGTGTCCCCAGGTGATGGACACTGCTCATGTGCCTCTGCAGAGAGTGGCAGGAGCTGGATCCCCTTCTCGGGACAGACTCCTTCCAGGAGAGACACAGACACAGGGGGAACTCATCATGGCTTTACGGCATTTCACTCGGCATCAGATTTGACATATTGGGTGCTGTCCTGTGACTGCCCGTTCTGCACAATTGATCATAAAACCACAACCATTTAGTGAGACATGGTCATAAAGGGGCTGTTATGGACAAGAAAGCTCATCATGAACTCTGGAGAGAGCGAGGAAGTTTATAATAAGCACCAGGAAGAACCAAGAAGCTCGAGGCCTCTTCTGAAGAGCGGGACCCATGAGCAGCCGTGATTGGCCATTGTAGGTGTGGGAGAGGGTCAGGGCATGTCAGGGAGAAGCAATGAGATGGCTGATGGCTTCAGTGAACCCTTCCAGCCGTGTCTGAGCCCAGAAATGGAAAGCAGTTGATGTCTGCAGGTGGAGGAGGAACAGGAGGAAGATCTTCCTGGGAATACGGAAGGAAGAAAGGCCTCTCTTGGGCTAATCATGTATGGCAGTGCCATTTCCATGCAGTGCGCATGGCTGTGCCTGGGAGATGGGGAACGGCTGCTGCTGGGGTGGCTGTGCTCAGTCATGGCCCATGAGCTGACCCTGCTCTGCTCCTCTCTTACACTGCCCACACTTGGATGGTCCTCAGGAATCATCCATGAGCTGGTGGATCCATGGACCTCCTGGAGTGAAGGGGTGTGAATCCAAACAGGGGATTCAAGCAAGTGTGGGATTGGGACATTGAGGTGACTGGTGACCATTGCCAGGTGTATGAAAGAAGCTGGATGAGTTATGAGGAATTCACAGGCATTTCCAACTCCACAAAACACCAGAGCCTTGCAGTTAAAGCAACAGCACTTGACATAAACACCACCCCCAAAACACAAAACACTCACACTGACCACAGGAAAAGCCTTGAAAAACGTTGGAGAAAAATCTACCAGGTCCCAGGGGTCAGGGCTCAGCCATTCTGGTGATGAACAAGCATCAAGGGCTGACATGGCATCAGAGCCACCTCCACATGGCCCTCACCGCCTGGAACCAGGGTCTCCAAGTCTTTCCTTCAGCAGCTTCCAGGGACAGGGTCCTGCACTGGTTGTTTCCTTCACAGCTGTGTCAGTGATGGCCCTTCATGGGGTCCAAACACCCTCAGAAACTTGGGGTTTGCTTCTGCCTTTCACTTCATTGGAGGTTTGTTCATTCTCTCAGTAGCTGCAGTTCAGGATCATGGCAGCAGAGGGCTCATTAACATCTAAAATGCTCTTACAAGCCAAGGGTCTGTGCAGCATTATCCTAAAGGCTTCACGTCTGGTGTGGATGATTAGGGAGATTTCAGGAATAGCCAAACAGAGAGCATTTGCAAAATAAATAGCAATAAAGCCAAATTTCTTCTATTTCCTTCCCTTCTCACCCTTCCCTCCCTTTCCAGAACAGGGGGTATCAGCAGACTCCAGTTCATATCGATGTGGAGCGTCTCCTGATAAAGACTGAATACGTCAGAAAAGTGGGTGCCTAAATCAGCATGTGAATCAGGAGACAGGCCAGAACACCTCAAGAGGAGTCACACTCCTCTGGACCAAGAGGTGGGTGTTCCTGGCAATCTCAGGTGCCACAGCACAGCGATACTTGTGTTCAGGAGCTGGTCAAGTGACCCATCTCCTGTTCTGTAACGGTGTCTGAGTTTGCTCAGGTCACCCCTGACTTGAGCCCCATCCACTGCTGGGTGTTCTCCAGACTCCTGCCTTCAGGAACAATGTCCCAGGAGACCTTGCTGGTGAAGATGGAGGCAAAGAAGCCATGAAGAACCTCAGTCCCGTCTGATTCTACTCTTATGAAGTTCAGCAGCAGGCCCACGTTCACCCTGTCTATTCTCTTACTGCAAGTGAAGCTCTGTCAGCTCATCTTGCTGCCCTTCCTGTGCAGGTATGAATTCCAGGGCAGCTTTGTCATCATCACCACATCCATGGACAAGGTTTTTCAATTCCTCCTTTGCAGCTTCCCCTGCTTCCACCTCCTCTGTGCTGCCTTTGTGCCCTGGAGCTCCATCCGTGCAGAGGAGCAGCCTCACAAGATAAATGCTTCTGTTCATGGGTACTTGGAGAGATCATTCTTGTGCTTGGAGCAGGATGTCCTGTAAGGATTATCAGATTTCCTGAGCTCCTTCAGCCTTCAGATCTAAATCCATGGCACCACTTTGCTCACCATCCCCCAGTATATCCTGTCCTGAAAGGCTGATCAGATTTCCTGAGCTCCTTCAGCCTTCTGAGCTGCTTCCCATGGCACCACCTGAATCAGCCTCCCCAGTTTGACAAAGTCTTCTCCTCTGGAGCCCACCAGCCTGTGCTCTGCTGCTGGCCTTCCTCCCTCCCCTCTGGTGCCTGGGACCCCACTGTGTCATGGTCACGACAGCCAAAGTGGACACTGATGTTCACATCCCTCACCAGGGTTTCCTTGTTTTCCAGTTCCATATCCAGATGAGCATCACCCTTCTTGGCCCACCAGACAGCCATGTTAAGCAGTTGGCCCAAGATCCTCTGGAGTGTTGGCACCTGCCACTTTGAATGGTCAATGAATGCCAGGGCAATTACATTTCCCCATAGGAACCTGCTCATTGACTGGTGACTTCCTTCAGTTGCCCACAGAACCGTGGGCATTTCTTCTCCGTGATCAAGTAGTTTGCAAGAAATAACACATTGTCACCTTGTACTGGGCTTACATGGCAAAGTCTTGGAAATGGAGATGAGTGTGGGTGTGCTACAGTTGTCACCTCTCTGGGAAGACAACAGGAGTTTGACCAATGTCAGACAGAGCTGATTTCAGCTGCTCCAAGCTGGACCCAGTCCTTGCCAAATCTGAGCCACTCAGTGCTGCTGGCAGTACCTCTGGGATATTGTATTTGAGAAAGGGTAAAAAACGCTGCACAACAGCAGGTGGGAGAGAGGAGTGAGGAGGTGGGAGAGAAAAGCACTGCAGACACCAAGGTCATATCCCATAGGACCCAAGCAGGTCCCTCAGCAGGCCAAAGCTTGCTCTCCTGAAATCCTGCTCTTGGCCTTGTTCTCATCTCCCAGGAGCCTCAGCTCCACTTTCCATCCCTGACTGTTCCATCCTGACCAACTCTTTCTGGTTTTTAAGTGTGAAGTCCCACAGGGCACCTCACCCCACTGACTCCTCAGTCACCCGTGTCAGGAAATGTTGTCAATGGGCTCCAAACCCTCCTTGTCCCCAGCCAGGAACCTGGGAGGTGTGGGACCATAGTCCTGCCCTTGGCCTTGCACAGCCCCACATCACACTGTCCCAGGAAGGACCCTGGGCAACGTGGGAGGGACAGGATCTGCGTTCCCAGGGCTGGGGGTCAGATCTTGGCCCTTTGGTTAATGAAACACATACAGCTTTACTCAGCATTAGAGAGACCTTTACTTTGCTTTTCCTGACCTGTCATCATTGCCTCCAGTTTTCTTCTCTAACCAAACCTGAGTATTGTTTCTCAGTAGTGTCCCTCAGTGTGACCCATAAACCTTACAATAAACTTTGGAGTTTGAATCTGACTTTGACTTCTTGAGAGGTTTCATCAACTTCCTCCAGGGTCTGAGGTCCATGGACTCAGCACCAAACCCACCAGAGGGGTCATTAAAGCGCCTTGGGCTGCTCCTGTGCTGCTGGGCTGGGCTGGGCTCCTGGGACACAGGGAGCTCATGGCAGCGGCAGCGCTGCAGAGAGACAGCTCTGCCCAGGAGCAGCTCCTCTGCACACGCAGCAGGGCTGAGGGCTCTGCGTGGGGATCTCACGAGACGAGCAAGGCAGAGAGAGATTAAAGGTGGTCAGGACTGGGAGGATGACTGAGAGCTCACTGGAGGAGAAACCTTTGCAGCCCTCGCCATGGTAAGTCTCTGGGTGCAGGGCAGTGCAGCTGTAGCTCCTGGAGGCATCTCCTGAAACTGGCACAGGCACAGCTTGTGGGGTCTGTAAGGACGGGGCTGTTGTCAGGCCATGTTGAACAGCTGTGAAGCCGGGTGAGCACCCAGGGGTGCCCAGGGCTGTCCTGCAGAGCAGGGTCCCTGCACCCCAGGGCTGTGCCGGGCAGGGACTCTGCCGCCTGCCAGGGTCAGCGCTCAGCCTGCCCGGGAGATCCCATGGCAGCAGCTGTGGGTGGAAGGAGCGACCCCCGGCAGGGCAGGCAGGGAGCTTGTGGGGTTGAAGGGGGCTGTGTGGGTCAGGGCTGCTCAGAGCTCCAGATCCCCCCTCAGACATGGCAGAGGGTCCTTCTGAACAAGGACATCGAGACAGGAACAGTTGCAAGGGAAGGAGTCTGTTGCTTTCAGTTTTCCACTCTAGGTTGGCTGGGTGTGCAGTGGGAGATGGGGATTTATTTCTCTCTTTGGAGCAGACACTGAGACCCCAGTTCTTGTTAGGACTGGTCTGAGCTGCTCCTGAGCCCCCGCATACACAGAGCTGCCCCTGGGCAGTGCCAGGAGGTGTGAGCAGGACAGAGCTGAGCACACAGCGGGTGGGACGGGGTCTGTGACACTGACAGGGAGCAGACCAGGGACAGACACACAGCTGCAGGCAGCACAGACATGGGCAGGGAGAAGGAGCTCCTACCAGATATGCCAGGGACGGGATTTAGGAACCCCCCTGCAATCCCCTGCAGTGCAGACACATTTCCCAGTGCAACCCCTGGTCTCCTCTCCTCCCCAGCAGACCCTCTGCCCCAAAGCCATGGGGTCCAGGTCACGAGTCTCCACCTCAGCAGCTGGACCTCCAGGTGAAGGGTTCCTGGAACGGGGTACTCAAAAACGGTGCTAAAAGTACTTGCTCTCCAGTGTCATCACGTGAGTGGCAGCAGCACAGCCGGGTCAGGAGAATGTTCCACAGCATGCCCGTCTGCCTTTCTGTCCTTGCTTTATTTCTCGGAAACACTTCAGTGTTCTTCCTTGTTTGTCCACCTGTCCCTGGTGCTCTTGCTCTCTGGGGTTGGGGTGGGGATGTGGGTCAGTTTTTGTTCTGACACCAGTTCAGTGGATCTTGCCTCAAAGGTGTGTTCATGGAAACCAGATGCCCCAGCTGCGTTTTAAACTGGGATTAATAATTTCTCTCATTAGTAGAAAGAGAGAATGAGCTGAAACATCCCTCCATCAGGGAGGGGGTTTTCCATGGGAAACAGCATGTTTATTTTCCCCAGAGAAGTCCCCTCTAATTTGTCACTGCCTTTTCCTCCTTGCACAGGTCCTCATGCCCACAGGCAGGCAATGTCCAACAGCAGCTCCATCACCCAGTTCCTCCTCCTGCCGTTCACAGACACACGGGAGCTGCAGCTCTTGCCCTTCTGGCTCTTCCTGGGCATCTACCTGGCTGCCCTCCTGGGCAACGGCCTCATCATCACCACCATAGCCTGGGACCAGCACCTCCACACCCCCATGTACTTCTTCCTGCTCAACCTTTCCCTCCTCGACACGGGCTCCATCTCCACCATTCTCCCCAAGTCCATGGCTAATTCCCTCTGGGATTCCAGGGCCATCTCATACTTGGAATGTGCGACGCAGCTCTTTTTGTTTCTTTTCTTGATCACAGCAGAATATTGTCTCCTCACCGTCATGTCGTACGACCGCTACGTTGCCATCTGCAAACCCCTGCACTACGGGACCCTCCTGGGCAGCAGAGCTTGTGTCCACATGGCAGCAGCTGCCTGGGCCACTGGGTTTCTCAATGCTCTGCTGCACACGGCCAATACATTTTCACTGCCCCTGTGCAAGGGCAATGCCCTGGGCCAGTTCTTCTGTGAAATCCCCCAGATCCTCAAGCTCTCCTGCTCACACTCCTACCTCAGGGAACTTGGGCTTCTTGTGGTCAGTGTCTGCTTAGCATTTGGCTGTTTTGTGTTCATTGTGGTGTCCTATGTGCAGATCTTGAGGGCCGTGCTGAGGATCCCCTCTGAGCAGGGACGGCACAAAGCCTTTTCCACCTGCCTCCCTCACCTGGCCGTGGTCTCCCTGTTCCTCAGCACTGTCATGTTTGCCTACCTGAAGCCCCCCTCTATATCCTCTCCTTCCCTGGACCTGGTGGTGTCTGTTCCGTACTCGGTGGTGCCTCCAGCAGTGAACCCCCTCATCTACAGCATGAGGAACAAGGAGATCAAGGATGCCCTGAGGAAACTCATATCTTAGTGTTTTCTGAAGCAATGTACTGCCCATCTGCTTCTACACAGGAGTTTTAATGTAGCTAATTACAGGCTCAACCTGTCATCTGGATTTTCTGTTGTTATTTGTTATTTTCTTATTGCGATGATGTTTTCAGCCCCTTTTTAATCCACTGTCTGCTTTTCTTTTATAGCCACTGGCTGTTTAAATGAGGAACAGTACACTTCTTGTCTCTAACCAAAATAAAGATTCCTGTAGTGACTTGTTTTTCACTATATCCTTCCTGCAAGGCCTTTTTGCACGTTCAGGGACAGTTCCTGTGCGTGGATGGAGGGGAAAACAGCTCTGGCATGGCAGCATCCGCGAGGGAGCAGCAGCGCTTGTTCTTCCAGAGCTGTTCTGGTTCCACTCCCACACTCTCCTTCTCATCCCTGGTGTTGGTGCAAGGCCTGAGTGCTCGGGCAGCTTGGTCACCGTCCTGCTGTGTGTCAGTGCTGTGAGCGCAGGCAGGGACAGGCAATGGGCACTGCTGTGACAGAGCTGGCCTCACAACAGCCTTTCCAGACATAATGGTGATCTCCTATGGGCAGTGCATGATGGTTTATATCTTCTTGCAAAGTTTCTCTCAAGCATATTCCTACAAAAGTCACCCACAGATTAAACACCAGGGTACATCTGAACAGTGTGTGTGTGCAGGGCTGGCACACAGCAGTGTCCTCTCACAGCCAGGCTCCTGCCAGAGACCTGCAGGACCAGCAGAGCAGGGGCTGGGCTGTGCCCCTGTGCACTGGACACCCCACAGAAGGAGCCCCAGGTCAATCATCATGGACTGGCCCCTCACAACTACCATTTACAGCACTGGCTTCTCACCCACAGAGGTTTTTCTTCCCTCCATGGATGGACACTCAATGAATAGTTCAGCAGTCTGTGTTGCTTTGTACAGATGGGATGTGAGCACGCACATCTTGGATGTGAGGTGACATGAACACGAGTGAGCACAAACACCATCAACTGTTCCTTGGGGTTCCATGAAAACCTGTGGCACACACAAGGTCCTGAGGTCACTTCCTGTTGGAAGTAACACCCCATGGGAAACTGCCTGAATGCAGCACTGGGTTGTGCTTCCTTAATTGAGCTCCCCGTGTCCATTCCTCATGACGTGGGACATCTCAGATTAGTGCAGAGCAGGTGAAACACCACAGGGCTGAGGTGTCTCCCACCCCTCTGGAGTGGCAACGGGAGGCCAGAGGGACAATGTGACTTCTGCCTCTGTGTGTAAAAGGGACAGACTGTCTCTGAGCATTCCTGGGTGCACAAGGAGTCCTGAGACCAGCTGAGATCTGGATGCCTGATGGAACCCTGGCATTTCTGTGTGTGACTCCAAGAACAAACCTCAGTGTCCCAGTGAGATCCATCTCAGCTGCTGGGACAGGCTCATTGCAAGTGCTTCTGTCTGCTGTCACCCTTGCCTGTGATTCTGGGTTGTGCTCTCAAAAGCAAGACAAAGTGGTAAGAGGGTTTCTGAGGTCTTGGAAAAGGCAGATATCGAACCCATCTGCATGAAAAGCATGAAGGAGAATTAACAGCTGGTCAACCTGCCACCATAACCGGAATTTTGCAGGGTCACAGACATGGTGTTCCTTGGTGTCCTAGTAGCCAGATCAGTGATCTCTGGGCTGGAGAATTGGAAGCTGGGTGGGAAGTTGGCTGGACAGTCAAGCCAAATGTCATCAGCGGTACAAAGCCCTCCGTGCCGCCAGTTACTAGTAGCATCCCTCAGTGACCAGCACTTGGACCAGCACTGTTAAACGTCTTTATTGTCCCTCTGTATGATGTGACGAGTGCACTTTCAGCTTCTCTGTGGATGATGCATAGTTGTGAGGAACCCTTGAACAACCTCGCCTGGTTCACCCTGCCTGGAGCAGAACAGTGAGACAAGTGAGACAAGGGCTTTCTTCAAACCTCAAGTTATTCTGAGATTCAATGAGTCTTTCCCTTTGAGAGGATTTTGAAGGCAGAATAGGCAGAGGAAGAATAAAAAGAATAAAAGACAGAAAAGGAGTTCTAAATGTTGTCAACAAAAATACAGCAGTTGCTCTGAAGAGTGTTTTTCAACTCAAATCTCTAGTCGGGAATATATCTGATAAATTTGATAAAACAAGTATACTTTTACCTGATCGGGTTCTGGGCCATAAAAAAGGTGATGGATAGTTATGGTATTATGAGTTCAGTTGTGTCTCAGACACTCATAACCCAGTCAGAATCCTGTGGCTGTGAAGGGGACAGTGAGGCCAGTTCTGTCTCTGGTGGTGACAGCCCAGCAGCAGGGACATGGCTGGGAAAGAACCTCAGCCTAAGTATGACAGATCCTACCCAGGAAGAGATCTTGGAGACAGGTTGTCACATCCATCCCACCTGGGAACATGATGGGACAGCAGCAGGGACATGGTCGTGTGTATCAGAGAAGCTGAAAGGCCAGCAGCACTCATGGGATTTAGGAGATCATGGGGAGGTTACTTCTCTCTGGTCAGGTAAAAGACCTCAAGAAGCATAATGTGTTGGTTTCCCTGCATGAAGAGCAGTTTACGAGGTGGCTGAGCCTCCCTTGGTAGTGGGAAGAGGCAGGAAAGACAAAAAAATGTCAGAAAGTACAGCTTGGAAGGTGAGGACTGGATATCAGGAGTAAGAAATGTCACTGTAAGAGCAGTGCTGTGGTGCAAGAGGTGACCCAGAGGGAGCTGGATCAGCCCATGGTTTGTGTGCCAAAGAGCAGCCAGTGAGGGTGCAGACACAGCAGTGAAGGTGCAGAAATGCTGGGTGAGAGCAGGTGGGGAAGCGAGATGGGTGTCTGCAGCCTGCAGGGAAAGAGGGGCAGGGGTAGCACCGTGTGGAACAGCCTGTGGTGGAGATGGCAAAGGGCGCTGTAAGGCTGGAAGGGACCCACAGAACCCAGGTCTCTGTCCCCTTGGCCAGGGCAGTTGTCTCTGCCACTGAGGCCCAGGAGAAGACTTGTTGTCCTCATGGCACTGGGGCCTCGGTGTCTCCTTGCAGCCCCATGGGGAAGCTGGAAGTTGTTGTCCCAGTGTTGTCCTTCCCTGGGCCTTGCACACACACATCCCACAGTCCCAGGAAGAGCCCTGAGCCGTGTGTGAGGGACAGGATCCCCCTTCCCATTGCCTGCAGGTCATGGCTCCTCCTTTCTGCTTCAGAAAGCAAACCAAGCAAACTCCCCCTGGGAGTTACATCACTTTTCTTTACATCAGATTCTCTACTGAAGTTTGCGCCTGGTTGTTACAGCTTTTCTGCAGTTGGCAAATGTGATGCCCATCTACAGGAATGGCCAAAAGGAGGATCTGGGGAACTACTGTCAGTGTAACTTCTGTGCTGGGCAAGGTCATGGAGCAGATGATCTTGAGTAACATCACACAGCACATACCAGAGAACAATGTGATCAGGTCCAGTCAACATTGGTTTAAGAAAAGCAGGTCCTGTTTGACCAATCTGATGTCCTTCTATGACAAGATGACCCAATTAGTGGATGAGGGAAAGGCTGTGGATGTTGTGTACTTAGACTTCAGTAAAGCCTTTAACACTGTATCTCACAGCATCTCCTGGAGAAGCTGCAGCTCATGGCCTGGATGGTGTATCTGCGATGGGTAAAGAAATGGCTGGAGGACCGCACCCATAGAGTTGTGGCCAAATCCAGTTGGTGGCCGGTCATGAGTGGTGGCCCCAGGGCTCAGTATTGGGGCCAGTTCTGTTAATCTCTATCAATGATTTGGATGATGGTATCGAGTGCACCCTCAGTAAGTTTGCAGATGACACCAGGTTGGGTGGGAGTGTTGATCTGCTGGAGAATGGGAAGGCCATGCAGAGGGATCTGGACCCGCTGGATCATTGGGCTGAGGTCTGTTGTCTGAATTTTAACAAGTGCCGGGTGCAGCACGTGGGTCACAACAACCCCAGGCAGCGCTACAGGCTCAGGGACGAGCGGCTGGAAAATTGCCTGGTGGAGAAGGATACGGGTGTGTTGGTCGGCAGCAGCTGAACAGGAGCCAGTGTGTGCCCAGGTGGCCAAAAAGGCCACCAATAGTATCCAGGCTTTTATCAGGAATAGTGTGGCCAGCGGGACTAGAGAAGTGATTGTGCCACTGTACTTGGAACTGGTGTGGCTGCACCTTGAATCTGGTCCTTATCATAAGGACACTGAGGCACTAGAGAGAGTGCAGAGGAGGCAACAAAGCTGCTGAGGGGCTGGAGCACAAGTGTGGTGAGGAGCGGCTGAGGGAACTGGTGGGTTCAGTCTGGAGAACAGGAGGCTGAGGGGAGACCTTATCACTGTCTACAACTGCCTGAAAGGAAGTTGGAGCATGGAGGGGGTTGGTCTCTTCTCCCAAGTAGCAAGTGATAGGACAAGAGGAAATGGCCTCAAATTGTGCCATGGACGGTTCAGATTGGATATTAGGAAAAAATTCTTCCTGGAAAGGGCTGTCAGGCGTTGGAACAGGCTGCCCAGGGCAGTGGTGAAGTCACCATTCCTGCAGGGGTTTATAAGATGTTTAGACGAGGTTCTTAGGGACACGGTTTAGTTCTAGATTTAGGTTGTGGTTGGACTCAATGGTCCTGAGGGTCTCTTCCAACTGAAATAATTCTATGATTCTCTATTATCAACTGGAATATTCTTCTATCACATCTTCTAAGTGCTCTTCACATATCTGACTCTTCATCTACAGTCCTGAAACTTATCTAATTAGATGCACAAGTGTTGAATACTAATTCTAAATGATGAAAGCACCATCGCTCTATCAGTCTGGTCTGATACCCGCCAGTCCCAGGCAAACACCTCAGGTACACTGGGCCTCTCGAGGTTTGCACTGGGTGCTTATAGAGAGACCATGGAGCTCAGCCCAAAAACCTGAGAACTCCCCTCAAAACTGAAAACCAAACCAACAACAAAAAAAGAACAAAAAACCCCACACTCTTTTTTTCATCAGATGAAATAATTCAATATTTCTAATAAAATATCTGTGGAATTTCTATCCTGCCAAAATATGAATTTTCAGAATGTGTACGGACTGTGGGAGATGAAACGTTGGCCTTTCCCTGTGCTTGCAGTGCCAGAACTCTGTCTATCACTACGTGTATTTAATCCCCTGCACATCCAGGAGTTTCCACCTGTCCTTACCCAGCTCCCCGTGTCTGAACTCATCTCTTCAGAAGCCTGTCTGGACATTTGCACTTTCCATCGCTCCCCAGAGGTTCTTCACCTCTCACTCTCGGCTCATTCAGAGCCTCTCAGCTCTCACTCTGCTTTGAGCTTCAGGCAGGTCAAGTCTTTCAGCAGTTGCTCTCCTACTCCCTACAGGCAACTCTTGAGTTATGGCAATGGACCTCGATGGAAGCTACTTAATTTAACCATAGAACTGAGAAACATCATTAAGTTCTATTGAGTTCTATTGTGTTTTCTTTTTTTTTTTTTCCTTTTTTGTTTCCTCTAATTAAAAATTCCCCGGTGCCTGTTTACATCCAGTTCTCTAAGGAAACATGAAGCAATCCTGCGAAGAAGCTGTAACAATCAGTGCAAACTTCAGTGCAGAATCTGATGTAAAGAAATGTGCTGCAAATCCCAGGGGCCAATGAGCAGAACAGGGAGTTTGGGGAGCTGGTTATAGATTTCCTGCTAACAATCTGAATAGAGAAACATTCTTCACAGAACTGCTCTGTTTATTTGACACCTTTGAGGTCTCCTCCTCTGCCTGTATTTTTATTTTCTTGTTCCTCCACCTCTTCCTTCTTCCAAAACGTTTCCAAGGGAAAGATTCCTGGAATCACAGAGCAACTCAGGTGTGAACATCATCTTGTGTCACTGTCCTGCTCAGGGCAGGGTGACCCAGGTGAGGTTGTCCAAGGCCTCTGCCCAGCTTTGCACCATCCACTAAGGAGCTGAAGGTTCACTGCGTCACATCATACAGGCGGAGAATAGAGACGTTCAACAGTGTTGGCCCAAGTGCTGGTCCCTGAGGGATCCCACTGGTAACTGTCTCTGTGGGCACTTTGTACCACTGGTGACGCTTGGGCTTCATCATCCAGCCAACTTCCCATCCAGCATCCACTTCTTTACCCATGGAGCACCAATCGCATTATAAGGACACCACAGGAAACCTTGTCTGACACCTTGTGAAATTCCATGTGCACAACGTGCCCTTCTTTCCCTGCCCATTTGGGTTCAGCAATCCCTTCCTTGTTTTCCAAGTGCCTGGACATGGCTGCAGGAAGACTTGTCTTATTTCCTTCCCAGGGACAGAGGTAGGCTCACTAGCCCGTAATTCTCCCAGTTCTCATTCCTGCCCTTCTTGAAGACTGGTTTGACAACTGCCTTTTCCAAGGACCTGAGTACCTCTCTGGTTGCTCTGACACATTTGAGACCACAATCCAGACTCATGGGTAAGGACATCGTAGCAGACAGGAGCAAGTGAGATTGATCTGTCTGGGTCAGTGAGGTTTGTTCTGGAGTCACACACAGAAATGTCAGTTTCTGTCAGGTGTCCACATCTGAGCTGGCCTCATGGGCTCCTTGTGCACCCAGGGATGTTCAGAGACAGAGTCTGTCCCTTTTACACACAGCGGCAGGAGTCACAGTGTCCCTCTGGCCTCCTGTTGCCGCTCCCAAAGGACGGGAGACACCTCAGCCCTGTGGTGTGTCACCTGCTCTGCACTCATCTGATATGTTCCACGTCACGAGGAATGGACACAGGGACATTGATTAAAGGAAGCACAACCCAGTGCTGCATTCAAACAGTTTCCATGCAATGTTATTCCTAATGAGAAATGACCTCGAGACCCTGTCTGTCCCAAAGGCCATCATGGAACCCCAGGAATAGCTGATGGTGTTTGTTTTGACTCAAGTTCATGTCAACTCATGTACCTGTTCTCAGTGCTCACGTCCCATCTGTACAATGCGAACTTTGATTTCTGACCTAGTCATTCAGTGTAATTCCATGGAGGGACAAAGACCTCTGAGCTGGGGTGAGAGGCCAGAGCTGGAAATGATGGCTGTGAGGGGCCAGTCCATGGTGATTGACCTGAGCCTCCTTCCATGGGGTGTCCAGTGCACAGGGGCACAGCCCAGCCCCTGCTCTGCTGGTCGTGCAGGTCTCTGGCAGGAGCCTGGCTGTGAGAGGACACTGCTGTGTGCCAGCCCTGCACACACACACTGCTCAGCTGCACACGGGTGTTTCATCTGTGGCCAATTCTGTAGGAATAAGCTTGAGAGAAACATTGCAAGAAGATATAAACCATCATGCACTGCCCAAAGAAGATCACTTTTCCTTGTGCAAGTACTGTTACTGAGGCCAGCTCTGTCACAGCAGTGCCCATTGCCTGTCCCTGCCTGCGCTCACAGCACTGACACACAGCAGGACGGTGACCAAGCTGCCAGAGCACTCAGGCCTTGCACCAACACCAGGGATGAGAAGGAGAGTGTGGGAGTGGAACCAGAACAGCTCTGGAAGAACAAGCGCTGCTGCTCCCTGGCAGGGCTGCCATGCCAGAGCTGTTTTCCCCTCCACCCACGCACAGGAACTGTACCTGCAGCTCCAAAAAGCCTTTGCAGGAAGGATATAGTGAAAAACAAGTCACTAAAGAGCCCTTTATTCTTTTTAGAGACAAGGAGAGCAGTGCTGCTCATTTAAGCAGCCAACAGTTATAAAAGAAAAGCCAGTAGTGAATTAGAAAGGGGTTGACAACATTATCACAATAAGAAAACAACCAACAACACCAGAAAATCGAGTTGACAGGCTGAGCTTGTAATTAGCTACATTAAAACTTCTATATAGAAGAAGATGGCCAGTTTATTGCTTCAGAAAACAGAGGGATATGAGTTTGCACAGGGCATCCTTGAGCTCCTGGTTCCTCATGCTGTAGATGAGGGGGTTCACTGCTGGAGGCACCACTGAGTACAGAACTGACACCACCAGGTCCAGGGATGGGGAAGAAATGGAGGGGGGCTTCAGGTTGGCAAACACGCCAGTGCTGAGGAACAGGGAGACCACGGCCAGGTGAGGGAGGCAGGTGGAAAAGGCTTTGTGCCGTCCCTGCTCAGAGGGGATCCTCAGCACGGCCCTCAAGATCTGCACATAGGACACCACAATGAACACAAAACACACAAATGCTAAACAGACACTGACCACAATAAGGCCAAGTTCCCTGAGGTAGGAGTGTGAGCAGGAGAGCTTGAGGATCTGGGGGATTTCACAGAAGAACTGGCCCAGGGCATTGCCCTTGCACAGGGGCAGTGAAAATGTATTGGCCGTGTGCAGCAGAGAATAGAGAAACCCAGTGGCCCAGGCAGCTGCTGCCATGTGGACACAAGCTCTGCTGCCCAGGAGGGTCCCGTAGTGCAGGGGTTTGCAGATGGCAACGTAGCGGTCATAGGACATGATGGTGAGGAGACAATACTCTGCTGTGATCAAGAAGAGAAACAAAAAGAGCTGTGTCGCACATCCCAAGTATGAGATGGCCCTGGAATCCCAGAGGGAATTCGCCATGGACTTGGGGACAATGGTGGAGATGGAGCCCAGGTCGAGGAGGGCGAGGTTGAGCAGGAAGAAGTACATGGGGGTGTGGAGGTGCTGGTCCCAGGCTATGGTGGTGATGATGAGGCCGTTGCCCAGGAGGGCAGCCAGGTAGATGCCCAGGAAGAGCCAGAAGTGCAAGAGCTGCAGCTCCCGTGTGTCTGTGAACGGCAGGAGGAGGAACTGGCTGATGGAGCTGCTGTTGGACATTGGCTTTTCCTGAGCACGGGGCGCTGTCATGAGGAAAAAAAAGACAGTGAGAAGCCAGGGAAGAGTTCTGCAACAAAAATGATACCAAGTCCCATAGACCCTCCCCTGTCACACACAGACACCCTTTTCTTTTCCTAGGAGAACTTTCTCCAGCACTGTGGCTGGAGCCTTGTTCGCTGCTGGAAAATGTGCAACCAAGAGCAGGGCCTCTGCCCATGGGCTCACGTTAAGTCAGCCCAGCTCTGCAGAAGTGGGGCCACAGGAACAGTGGGGACTGTCCTGGTTCTGCTAACACAGAAGGGCTGTCAGCACTTGCTTTCCCAGTGATTGGGAACAGAGATGGTGAAGGTAGTTTGGGCTTTCCAGGATTTTTACATCTCTCTCCATATTCACTGCAGAGCACCCTCAGCATTTCTGCTGCACTCAGGGAGAACAGAGCGAGTCCTGCGAGACCAGAGGATGCCTGTGGGTCAGTGCAGAGTGAGGGCAGCTGCTCTGTCCCTCTGTCTTGCTCCAGCTGCCCTGGGCTGGCACCTTTCTGAGATGGAGCCTGATCACACTCCCATGTTACCCTGAAAAGCCACCAGGCACTGCTGAGAGCAGAGGGATCCACCTCAGACCATGACAGGTCTCACCCTTTCCTAAGGTCTCAGCACCCAACGTTTAGCCCAGGACACACACAGCTCATTCCCCAGCCCCACAGACTGCATTGCCCACAGCCCACAGGTCAGAGCAAAGCTGGGACACGTGTGCCCATGGACACACCTGCAGGAAAGGACCCACAAGATCAGGCTGTGACTCTGCAGCTGAAACTGCCATCCCCAGAGAGCCTGACAGCAAGAACAAGATCCCAACAGCAGTGACCCAGAGCAGGGCAGCAAGAAGGAGAATGCGGTGAGGGTGGGTGTGAGAGAGGCCAGGGCAGAGGCAGCCGGGCACTCAGACAGCGTCACCCTTCCCCAGCTGTGCAGCACCTCCCAGACACCAACACTGCCGGGCAGCTGCTCTCAGCCCCTGTGCTCTGCAGAGGAACTGGAGCTCTGGCTGCACAGGAGCTGCTTCATGCCTTGGAGCCCCCGGCCCTGAGGGCAGAGGCTTTGCTGGGTGGGACAGGAGGCCAGGGGGCTGCTCACAGGAGGATCTGCACTGCAGGGGATCACAGGCACTTTTGTCTGTTCTCCCTCCTGTAACCATTCCGGGTTTGGTTTCCTCTCCTTTCTGATCATTTCCCTGCTGCCTGGAGATTCTCCCCTGGGAGGTGTTTCCCTGTCCATGTCTCTTCCCTGTCAGTGCTCACAGACCATCCCACCCTCTGTGCCCTCCCCCTGGCCCTACAGATCCTGCCTGTTCACAGGGCACTGCCTGGGGGCATCTTCCTGTTTGCAGGCTGGAAAACAGGACAGGTCAGACTAAGGCTGACGGGTCCAGCCAAGGTGATGCAGGTGCTGTGCACAGGCAGAGGGGTGGGGAAGGGGTGTCATGAGCCTTCTGGCAGATGTACTGATCACTCACAGCTGCAGTTCAGGAGTCTCAGTGACGTGTTTAAGCATGAGAGCTCATTTTCATTTTATCCTTTCCTGCACCCCCCAGCCCTTGGGAGAGGAAACTGAAAAGTCAGGCTCAGGAAAGCTCCCTGTCTGGTAATCCTTGCATTGATCTTCTCCTTGAGGCATCCCCTTGAAAAAACCTGGTGCTGATCTGTATGTGTGAGCAGCACTGACCCACACAGCACCCTCTCCACAGCAGAGGCACCTTTCCTGCCCAATAGGGTTTGCTCCTTCCACCACATCTTCTCCCCTCAGTGTTCTTGGGATCTCCCGGGCAGGCTGAGCACTGACCCTGGCAGGCGGCAGAGTCCCTGCCCGGCACAGCCCTGGGGTGCAGGGACCCTGCTCTGCAGGACAGCCCTGGGCACCCCTGGGTGCTCCCCCTGCAATCACCCTCAGCAGAAGCTGCCATCATGCCCTGTTCCTGTGACAGTGCAGCAGAGAAGCCCTGCTCTGGAGTGTGTTCTTATCATCTACAACAGAGATACTGTGAGAGAGACCTGACAGATCCTGTAAATTGTGGAATGTACCAGCTTAGGGTCTCCCTCCAGGAAATGCATCTGCATTGTCCTACAGCCAGAGACTTACCGTTTTACAACTGTGATTTGTCTCATTGAATCCTCAGCAACCAACCACCCCACATTGCCTTTAATCTCTCTGTGCCTGGCTCCTGTGCCCTCGGTGCTGCAGGCAGAGCCCTCAGCCCTGCTGCGTGTGCAGAGGAGCTGCTCCTGGGCAGAGCTGTCTCTCTGCAGCGCTGCCGCTGCCATGAGCTCCCTGTGTCCCAGGAGCCCAGCCCAGCTCAGCAGCACAGGAGCAGCCCATGATGTCCCTTTCTCTGTCCCCTCTGGGCTCCCAACAGGTGTCTCTGGGGCTCCAATGGCACAGCTTCGAAGTTGAAGTAATCAGTGATGTTGATTCTCTCTCCTCTTCAGAGACACTTCTTTCCAGCATTGTATTTTTCATTTTAAAAAATAAATCGGTATGAGAATCATCTTTTCTTGTCCCATCATTAGACAGGACACCAGGAATGTTACAGCAAAGGATCTAATTTCTCCAGGCTAGGGGAGGAATATCTTCAGTTGAATGAAGGCATTTTGTTCTGGTTTTACACTCCTAGGTCTAGAGAGACATTCATCAGTCTTTGGCCATGTCATGTCTGTGCTCTGATTCAAAGCCTTTGCACACATGGTCTCTTGGACACTTGGTACCAGGTTTCTTGTGGCAGGTCAGAGCTGGGCTGGTGCCACAGCTGGGGTGGCTCAGCCCAGATGTGAGGCAATGTCCTCAGCCAGGGACCTGACTGGGGAGCTGGAGCTGTCAGTGCTGCAGACAGAGCTGTGACACGGATGGAATGAACTGCCAGGCAGGGTGGCAGGAGTGAGTTCATCTGGTCTCAAGGACAGCAGCCTCCAAGCACAGCAACAGTCCAGACCAAAGCTCAGTCCAGACCTGTAAGGCAATTCAGGGGCCCCATAATGAGCTGTTACTACTGCAGGAACAGTTAAAGGAGAAACAAAGACACTGTGTGGACACTAATGAATATAATAAGAGGTGAGAATCCCTATGTCCTCTTGTTCTCCCTCTTCACCAGCAAGGTCTCTGAGATCTCTGTGGCTGGAGGCAGAACAACCAGCAGTGGATGTGGATCAAGTCGGAGTCACCGGAACTATCACAATCCTCTCCAGTCTATGGGACAGCAGGGGCAGCATCCCAGGAGCTGGGACAGCAGGACGATGATACAGTGAGGCCACTCTCCCCCATCTGTGAAAGCTCATGGAGACTGGGGGGACTCCCTGACCACTGGCAGCTCTCACACAGTGTGTGCACTTTTCAAAATGGCCAGTGGGTGAGCAGGGGAACTAAGAGCTGTGCCCCAGAGCATGTCCACTGGGACCCCATTTCTGGGTGTCTGGAAGAGAAGGTGACGGGGTTTGCCCAGGGCAGGTTGTGCCTGTCCATCCTCTTTGCTTTCTGTGAGGAAAGGAAAGGGTTGTGGACTTGGGGAGAACAACAATGGCCCGTTACCTGGAAGTCAGCAAGGCATTCAGCATCATCCCCCACAACATTCTTGTGCCCAAGGTAGGATATTATGGTCTGTGTCAGTGTGCAAGTAGATGGGTAAAACCAATCTGGATGGTTGGGCTTGGGAAGGTGCTGTATAAAGGGAGAAACGTTCCAGTCCTGAGGACAGTCAAGCACTGGAAGCTGTTTCCCAGGAGTGCGCACCCACTCTGTCCCAGAAAGTGACCAAGATGTGTTTGGATCAAGCGCTGAGCAATCTGGTCTGACCCTGCTGTGAGCAGGAGGTTGGTCAAGACACCTGGCGAGGTCCCTTTGAGCCTGAATGGCACTGTCCTTCCTTCCCCTTCATGTTTTCCATTTAGGGACAGCTCTCAGGTTTTCCCTGAGCACAGGAATAATTCACATGTGCAGCGATGCTTTGCAAGTGCCCCCAAACTGTCCTGACCACAACTTTTGCATTCCTTTTCATTTGCCCCAATCCAGGGTCTAATACCCTTGCAGAAAGAACAGCCCATGTTGTTAACCCTTTCAGAGCAGGTTGTTCAAGAGCTGTCAGCCTCCATGTACAGAGTCTGCACAGCAGCCAGGCAGCAAAGCCATTGTTACAGAAATGGAGATGAGACACTTGACCAGCTCCTTGCACCCAGATATCAGCGTGACATGTCAGCTGAGATTCCCGGGAACAGCTGAACTGTAAGAGCAGAGCATGTGAGTCCTGGTTGGGTATCCTGGCTTGTCTCCTGACCCATGTGGTGCTTCAGGCTGTGAAGAGAATCAAAACCAGCCATTGGACTGGGGTAGTTCCATTTTACACGTGTCACACGGGGCAGATGAAGGGAGCTCAGAACTCCAGACTCTGCTGCACAGTTGGGACTGCAGAGACTGGAAATGCAGGTGACAGTGTGTGTCAGTGCACACACATAAAGATTCTGGCTTCCTTTGGGCCTTTGCACTGACCTGGGATCTGTTCCTTGGCCTTCTTTGTCTCAAAAAGAAACTATTCTCCTATGGAACCTCCACATCACACCACATAAGAAATAATTAAAAGGTAGAAAAATAATGAAAGAAGCACAATTTGAGGGTAATTCTGTCCAAGAGGTGTACTCTTTAAATGACTATAACAAAAAAGAAGTGAGAGAAAAAGCATTGTTCTAAGAGCTTCTTTCAAGACAACTGCTGAGGTGTAGTAGATGCTTGGAAAAGCAAGAATGACTGTTAGGAATGAAATTAAAGAGATTTAAATCATCATGATCATTAGTGAGAATAAGGAGTTCCTGTTACTGTTACTAGTGCCAGCACCACTGTTCACAAACATCCTTCAGAGCATCTCCATTTTTCCTGGGCTCCAAAGCTCATCCTGCTCAGAGTTTGACAGGATTGCTGCAAACCCCTGTGACCCAAATCTCTACAACTGTCTCTGCTCAACAGCCTTTTACCCCAGGAAGGGGAAAACTGCCAATGCAGGCACCAACCCAGTGCCCAACCTGCCTGGAGAGCCAGGACAGTTGTGCCACACAACAGCAGCCTCTGAGGGAACCTGGAGGTGATGGAATTGAAATGGTTTCCACCCAAATCACAGAATCAGAGAATCATTTAGGCTGGAAAAGACCCTTAAGAACATGGGGTCCAACCGTAAATCAAACACTGCCAAGTCCACCATTAAACCATATCCCAAAGCGCCACAACTCCACGTCTTTTAAACACCTCCAGCAATGGAAGCTCCAATCCTGAGCTAGCAGGACACCACTGGCTGCAGTTGGACATAAGATACTGGTCATGGCTGTGAGTTCAGCCCTCGCTGGCAGAATGTCTCACACCCTCACTGAGGAGGGCAGGGGGCTGGGAGATGGGAGCACGTTTCAGTTTCCAGATCCCAGCACAGAGCCCAAACCATCCTGCCCTTGGACTCTGGATCCCATTTCCTGAGATGCAAAGCTGGTGGGGCTTCTGAGGATAATCATGTTAAAAGGCATGAATAATCCTTCAAGTGTTTGTGTAATTTATCTAGGAATGACAGTTTTTAAAGAAAAAAAAAAAGAAAATTAATATGCTTATATTTAAATATCTGTAAAATAGTACACTGCATCTGTGGTAGCCCCTCTGGCAATGACAATGAAACAGGTATTTGCACTATAAGGCTCCATACCTCATCCACAAGCACACATCTAAGTGGTTCAGATGAAGGGTGGTCTGGCAAACGTCACCCTTTGTGTCCCCAGGTGATGGACACTGCTCATGTGCCTCTGCAGAGAGTGGCAGGAGCTGGATCCCCTTCTCGGGACAGACTCCTTCCAGGAGAGACACAGACACAGGGGGAACTCACCAGGGCTTTACGGCATTTCACTCAGCATCAGATTTGACATATTGGGTGCTGTCCTGTGACTGGCCTTTCTGCACAAATGATCATACAAACACAACCATTTAGTGAGACATGGTCATAAAGGGGCTGTTATGGACAAGAAAGCTCACCGTGAAATCTGCAGAGAGAGAGGAAGTTTATAATAAGCACCAGGAAGAACCAAGAAGCTCAAGGTCTCTTCTGAAAAGCGGGAGCCTTGAGCAGCCGTGATTGGCCATTGTAGGTGTGGGAGAGGGTCAGGGCATGTCAGGGAGAAGCAATGAGATGGCTGATGGCTTCAGTGAACCCTTCCAGCCATGTCTGAGCCCAGAAATGGAAAGCAGTTGATGTCTGCAGGTGGAGGAGGAACAGGAGGAAGATTTTCCTGGGAATACAGAAGGAAGAAAGGCCTCTCTTGGGCTAATCATGTATGGCAGTGCCATTTGCATGCTGTGGGCATGGCTGTGCCTGGGAGATGGGGAACGGCTGCTGCTGGGGTGGCTGTGCTCAGTCATGGCCCATGAGCTGACCCTGCTCTGCTCCTCTCTTACACTGCCCACACTTGGATGGTCCTCAGGAATCATCCATGAGCCTGGTGGATCCATGAACCTCCTGGAGTGATGGGTATGGATCCAAACAGAGGATTCAAGCAAGTGTGAGATAGGCACATTGAGGTAACTGGTGACCATTGCCAGGTGTATGAAAGAAGCTGGATGAGTTGTGAGGAACTCACAGGCATTTCCAACTCCACAGAAAACCAGAGCCTTGCAGTTAAAGCAACAGCACTTGACATAAAACCCACCCCCAAAACACAAAACACTCACACTGACCACAGGAAAAGCCTTGAAAAACATTTGAGAAAAATCTACCAGGTCCCAGGGGTCAGGGCTCAGCCATCTGGTGATGAACAAGCATCAAGGGCTGACATGGCACCAGAGCCACCTCCACATGGCCCTCACCACCTGGAACCAGTGTCTCCAAGTCTTTCCTTCAGCAGCCTGCAGGGACAGGGACCTGCACTGGTTGTTTCCTTCACAGCTGTGTCAGTGATGGCCCTTCATGGGGTCCCAAACACCCTCAGAAACTTGGGGTTTGCTTCTGCTTTTCACTTCATCAGAGGTTGTTCATTCTTTCAGTATCTGCAGTTCAGGATCATGGCAGCAGAGGGCTCACTAACATCTAAAATGCTCTTACAAGCCAAGGCTCTGTGCAGCATTTTCCTAGAGGCTTCAAGTCTGGTGTGGATGACTAGGGAGAATTCAGGAACATCCAAACAGAGAGCGTTTGCCTAATAAATAGCAATAAAGCCAAATTGCTTCTATTCCCTTCCCTGCTCTCCCTTCCCTCCCTTTCCAGAACAGGTGGTAACAGCAGATTCCAGTTCATATCCGTATGGAGCGTCTCCTGATAAAGACTGAATAAGTCAGAATAGTGGGTGCCTAAATTACCATGTGAATCAGGAGATAGTGCAGGACACCTTAAGAGGAGTCAGACACCTCTGGACCAAGAGGTGGGTGTCCCTGGGAATCTCAGGTGCCACAGCACAGTGATACTTGTGTTCAGGGAGCTGGTTAAGCGACCCATATCCTGTTCTGTAATGTTACCTCTCTGAGAAGACAACAGGAGATTGACTGATGTCAGAGCCGATTTCAGCTGCTCCAAGATGGACTCAGTCCTTGCCAAATCTGAGCCACTCAGTGATGCTGGCAGCACCTCTGGGATATTGTATTCGAGAAAGGGTAAAAAATGCTGCACAACAGCAGGTGGGAGAGAGAAGGGAGGAGATGGGAGAGAAAAGCTCTGCAGACACCAAGGTCATATCCCACAGGACCCAAGCAGGTCCCTCAGCAGGCCAAAGCTTGCTCTCCTGAAATCCTGCTCTTTGCCTTGTGATCATCTCCCAGGAGCCTCAGCTCCACTTTCCATCCCTGACTGTTCCATCCTGACCAACTCTTTCTGGTTTGTAAGTGTGAAGTCCCACAGGGCACCTCACCCCACTGACTCCTCAGTCACCCGTGTCAGGAAATGTTGTCAATGGGCTCCAAACCCTCTTTGTCCCCAGCCAGGAACCTGGGAGGTGTGGGACCATAGTCCTGCCCTTGGCCTTGCACAGCCCCACATCACACTGTCCCAGGAAGGGCCCTGGGCAATGTGGGAGGGACAGGATCTGACTCCCCAGGGTTGGGGGTCAGGGCTTGGCCCTTTGGTTAATGAAACACATCCAGGTTTACGCAGCATCAGAGAGACCTTTGCTTTTCTTGACTTGTCATCACTGCCTGCAGTTTTCTGCTCTAACCAAACTCTGGGGTCAGTTCTTCATTTGTGTCCCTCAGTGGGACCCATTAATATTACAGGAAACTTTGGAGTTTGCATCTGACTTGGACTTCCTGAGAAGTTTCTTCAGCTTCTCCTCAGGGTCTGACGTCCATGGACTCAGCACCAAACCCACCAGAGGGATCATTAAAGCGCCTTGTGCTGCTCCTGTGCTGCTGAGCTGGGCTGGGCTCCCGGGACACAGGGAGCTCATGGCAGCGGCAGCGCTGCAGAGAGACAGCTCTGCCCAGGAGCAGCTCCTCTGCACACGCAGCAGGGCTGAGGGCTCTGCCTGCAGCACCGAGGGTACAGGAGCCAGGCACAGAGAGGGTAAAGGCAATGTGGGGTGGTTGGTTGCTGAGTATTCAACGACACAAATCACAGTTCTAACACGGTAAGTCTCTGGCTGTAGGACAATGCAGCTGCATTTCCTGGAGGGATCTCCTAAAGGTGATACATCCCACAATTTACAGGATCTGTCAGGTCTCTCTCACAGTATTTCTCATGTAGAGGAGAAGAACATGGTCCAGACCAGCGCTTCCCTGCTGCACTGTCAGAGGGACAGGGCATAATGGCAGCTTCTGCTGAGGATGATTGCAGGGGGAGCACCCAGGGGTGCCCAGGGCTGTCCTGCAGAGCAGGGTCCCTGCACCCCAGGGCTGTGCCGGGCAGGGACTCTGCCGCCTGCCAGGGTCAGCGCTCAGCCTGCCCGGGAGATCCCATGGCAGCAGCTGTGGGTGGAAGGAGCGACCCCCGGCAGGGCAGGCAGGGAGCTTGTGGGGCTGAAGGGGGCTGTGTGGGTTAGGGCTGCTCAGAGCTCCAGATCCCCCCACAGACATGGCAGAGGGTCCTTCTGAACAACAACATCGAGACAGGAACAGCTGCAAGGGAAGGAGTCTGTTGCTTTCAGTTTTCCACTCTTGATTGGCTGGGTGTGCAGTGGGAGATGGGGATTTATTTCTCTCTTTGGAGAAGACACTGAGACCCCAGTTCTCGTTAGGACTGGTCTGAGCTGCTCCTGAGCCCCTGCACACACAGAGCTGCCCCTGGGCAGTGCCAGGAGGTGTGAGCAGGACAGAGCTGAGCACACAGCGGGTGGGACGGGGTCTGTGACACTGACAGGGAGCAGACCAGGGACAGACACACAGCTGCAGGCAGCACAGACATGGGCACGGAGAAGGAGCTCCTACCAGATATGACAGGGACGGGATTTAGGAACCCCCCTGCCATCCTCTGCAGTGCAGACACATTTCCCAGTGCAACCCCTGGTCTCCTCTCCTCCCCAGCAGACCCTCTGCCCCAAAGCCATGGGGTCCAGGTCACGAGTCTCCACCTCAGCAGCTGGACCTGCAGGTGAAGGGTTCCTGGAACGGGGTACTCAAATAAGGTGCTAAAAGTACTTGCTCTCCAGTGTCATCACGTGAGTGGCAGCAGCACAGCCGGGTCAGGAGAATGTTCCACAGCATGCCCGTCTGCCTTTCTGTCCTTGCTTTATTTCTCGGAAACACTTCAGTGTTCTTCCTTGTTTGTCCACCTGTCCCTGGTGCTCTTGCTCTCTGTGGCTGGGGTGGGGATGTGGGTCAGTTTTTGTTCTGACACCAGTTCAGTGGATCTTGCCTCAAAGGTGTGTTCATGGAAACCAGATGCCCCAGCTGCGTTTTAAACTGGGATTAATAATTTCTCTCAGTTAGTAGAAAGAGAGAATGAGCTGAAACATCCCTCCATCAGGGAGGGGGTTTTCCATGGGAAACAGCATGTTTATTTTCCCCAGAGAAGTCCCCTCTAACTTGTCGCTGCCTTTTCCTCCTATGACAGGTCCTCATGCCCACAGGCAGCCAATGTCCAACAGCAGCTCCATCACCCAGTTCCTCCTCCTGCCGTTCACAGACACACGGGAGCTGCAGCTCTTGCACTTCTGGCTCTTCCTGGGCATCTACCTGGCTGCCCTCCTGGGCAACGGCCTCATCATCACCACCATAGCCTGGGACCAGCACCTCCACACCCCCATGTACTTCTTCCTGCTCAACCTTTCCCTCCTCGACACGGGCTCCATCTCCACCATTCTCCCCAAGTCCATGGCTAATTCCCTCTGGGATTCCAGGGCCATCTCATACTTGGAATGTGCGACGCAGCTCTTTTTGTTTCTTTTCTTGATCACAGCAGAATATTGTCTCCTCACAGTCATGTCGTACGACCGCTACGTTGCCATCTGCAAACCCCTGCACTACGGGACCCTCCTGGGCAGCAGAGCTTGTGTCCACATGGCAGCAGCTGCCTGGGCCACTGGGTTTCTCAATGCTCTGCTGCACACGGCCAATACATTTTCACTGCCCCTGTGCAAGGGCAATGCCCTGGGCCAGTTCTTCTGTGAAATCCCCCAGATCCTCAAGCTCTCCTGCTCACACTCCTACCTCAGGGAACTTGGGCTTATTGTGGTCAGTGTCTGCTTAGCATTTGGCTGTTTTGTGTTCATTGTGGTGTCCTATGTGCAGATCTTGAGGGCCGTGCTGAGGATCCCCTCTGAGCAGGGACGGCACAAAGCCTTTTCCACCTGCCTCCCTCACCTGGCCGTGGTCTCCCTGTTCCTCAGCACTGCCATGTCTGCCTACCTGAAGCCCCCCTCTATATCCTCTCCTTCCCTGGACCTGGTGGTGTCTGTTCTGTACTCGGTGGTGCCTCCAGCAGTGAACCCCCTCATCTACAGCATGAGGAACAAGGAGATCAAGGATGCCCTGAGGAAACTCATATCTTAGTGTTTTCTGAAGCAATGTACTGCCCATCTGCCTCTACACAGGAGTTTTAATGTAGCTAATTACAGGCTCAACCTGTCATCTGGATTTTCTGTTGTTATTTGTTATTTTCTTATTGCGATGATGTTTTCAGCCCCTTTTTAATCCACTGTCTGCTATTCTTTTATAGCCACTGGCTGTTTAAATGAGGAACAGTACACTTCTTGTCTCTAACCAAAATAAAGATTCCTGTAGTGACTTGTTTTTCACTATATCCTTCCTGCAAGGCCTTTTTGCACGTTCAGGGACAGTTCCTGTGCGTGGATGGAGGGGAAAACAGCTCTGGCATGGCAGCATCCGCGAGGGAGCAGCAGCGCTTGTTCTTCCAGAGCTGTTCTGGTTCCATTCCCACACTCTCCTTCTCATCCCTGGTGTTGGTGCAAGGCCTGAGTGCTCTGGCAGCTTGGTCACCGTCCTGCTGTGTGTCAGTGCTGTGGGCGCAGGCAGGGACAGGCAATGGGCACTGCTGTGACAGAGCTGGCCTCACAACAACCTTTCCAGACATAATGGTGATCTCCTATGGGCAGTGCATGATGGTTTATATCTTCTTGCAAAGTTTCTCTCAAGCATATTCCTACAAAAGTCACCCACAGATTAAACACCATTGTACAGCTGAACAGTGCGTGTGTGCAGGGCTGGCACACAGCAGTGTCCTCTGACAGCCAGGCTCCTGCCAGAGACCTGCAGGACCAGCAGAGCAGGGGCTGGGCTGTGCCCCTGTGCACTGGACACTCCACAGAATCTGCCCCAGGGCATCGTCATGGACGGGCCCCTCACAGCCACCATTTCCAGCACTGGCCTCTCACCCACAGAGGTTGTTCTTCCCTCCATGGATGGACAATGAATGAGTAGTTCAGCAGTCTGGGTTTGCTTTGTGAAAAATGCAGTTGTGATTCGTGCTAAGATGTTTAATGTTTACAGATAGAACCAAATGAGGCACGGGCTCTGAACTTGGAAAAAGGTGGTTAAGTTCTATGTAAAAAGTTATGAAACTTGCTTATGAAGTTATATTGACAGAGGGAGTTAACATTTTAAGGGTTAACTAAACTTATAATGGGTGCCTGCTAACAAGCTAACACTTTAAGGCTTAGTCACACAATAAATGCTTAGTTTAGAGCTTTATGTTAAGAAGAACAGAACCCCATTGAATGCCAAGATAAGAAGTTTTACTGCACCTAGCTGTAAACTTGAGGAGACAAGATAACGAAGATTTACAGCAAAAGGGGGCGCCAGTCTGGTTTCATTCAACTTGGCAGCTTGGGTCCCAGTCAATTCAACATAATGAGCCAAAGGTAAAAAGTTCACTGTGACGAAGCTGAAGGAGCCTTCATCCAAAGACCCCCAAAGACCCCTCCTCCAATTCACCAAGTGGCACTGCGCAGGCGCAACAGGGGAGGGTCTATGGAAATGGTTCTCTGAGACTCATTTTAATCAGAAGCGGGGAAAGGTTATGAATATGTACAGGCGTTCCTGGGGTCATTATGAATATGTAATACCTTACTGTATTTAAGCACACTTCTTATTGTTTAAAGGTGTGCGTGTTGGGCGGAGTGAATCCCCCGTGCACCCAGCGCTGTTTTGCTTATGCTCTAATGAACACGTGTTTAAGGAATACAAGGAATTGGATTACATGTTTTTTATCCATAGAAAAAGCGTAAGTTATTTCTTTCACTTTGTACAGATGAGATGTGATGTGATCACGCACATCATGTATGTGAGGTGACATGACCATGAGCCAGCACTGTGCCCTTGTGGCCAGGAAGGCCAATGGCATCCTGGGGTGTATTAGAAGGGGAGTGGTTAGTAGATCGAGAGAGGTCCTCCTTCCCCTCTACTCCACCCTGGTGAGACCCCATCTGGAATACTGAGTCCAGTTCTGGGTTCCTCAGTTCCAGAAGGACAGGGAACTGCTGGAGAGGGTCCAGCGTAGGGCAACGAAGATGATTAAGGGAGTGGAGCACCTCCCTTATGAAGAAAGGCTGAGGGAGCTGGGTCTCTTTTAGTTTGGAGAAGAGGAGACTGAGGGATGACCTTATTAATGTTATATAAATATATAAAGGGTGAGTGCCACAAGGATGGGGCCAGGCTCTTCTCAGTGGCAAACAATGATAAGACAAGGGGTAATGGGATCAAGCTGGAACACAAGAGGTTCCACTTAAATTTGAGAAAAAACTTCTTCTCATTGAGGGTGACAGAGCACTGAAGAGGCTGCCCAGGGGGGTTGTGGAGTCTCCTTCTCTGCAGACATTCAAAACCCGCCTGGACATGTTCCTGTGCGACCTCACCTGGGCGTTCCTGCTCCAGCAGGGGATTGGACTGGATGATCTTCTGAGGTTCCTTCCAATCCCAAACATACTGTGATACTGTGATACTGTGATACTGTGTGACATGAACACGAGTGACCACAAACACCATCAACTGTTCCTTGGGGTTCCATGAAAACCTGTGGCACACACAAGGTCCTGAGGTCACTTCCTGTTGGAAGTAACACCCCACGGGAAACTGTCTGAATGCAGCGCTGGGTTGTGCTTCCTTAATTGAGCTCCCCGTGTCCATTCCTCATGACGTGGGACATCTCAGATTAGTGCAGAGCAGGTGAAACACCAGAGCTGAGGTGTCTCCCACCCCTTTGGAGTGGCAACGGGAGGCCAGAGGGACAATGTGACTTCTGCCTCTGTGTGTAAAAGGGACAGACTGTCTCTGAGCATCCCTGGGTGCCTAACGAGCCCTGAGACAAACTCAGATATGGAGTCCTGATGGAACCCTGTCATTTCTGTGTGTGACTCCAGGAACAAACCTCAGTGTCCCAGTGAGATCCATCTCAGCTGCTGGGACAGGCTCATTGCAAGTGCTCCTGTCTGCTGTCACCCTTGCCTGTGATTCTGGGTTGTGCTCTCAAAAGTAAGACAAAGTGGTAAGAGGGTTTCTGAGGTCTTGGAAAAGGCAGATATCAAACCCATCTGCATGAAAAGCATGAAGGAGAATTAATAGCTGGTCAACCTACCGCCATACCCAGAATTTTGCAGGGTCACAGACATGGTGTTCCTTGGTGTCCTAGTAGCCAGATCAGTGATCTTTGGGCTGGAGAATTGGAAGCTGGGTGGGAAGTTGGCTGGACAATCAAGCCAAATGTCATCAGCGGTACAAAGCCCTCCGTGCAGCCAGTTACTAGTAGCATTGCTCAGTGACCAGCACTTGGACCAGCACTGTTAAACGTCTTTATTCTCCCTCTCTATGATGTGACAAGTGCACATTCAGCTTCTCTGTGGTGAGGCATAGTTGTGAGGAACCCTTGAACAACCTCACCTGGTTAACCCTGCCTGGAGCAGGACAGTGAGACAAGTGAGACAAGGGCTTTCTTCAAACCTCAAGTTATTCTGAGATTCAATGAGTCTTTCCCTTGGAGAGGATTTTGAAGGTAGAATAGGCAGAGGAAGAATAAAAAGAATAAAAGACAGAAAAGGAGTTCTAAATGTTGTCAACAAAAAAACAGCAGTGCCTCTGAAGAGTGTTTTTCAACTCAAATCTCTAGTATGGAATATACTTGATAAATTTGATAAAACAAGTATACTTTTATCTGATCAGGGCCTGGGCCATAAAAAAGGTGATGGATAGTTATGGTATTATGAGTTCAGTTGTGTCTCAGACACTGATAATCCAGTCAGAATCCTGTGGCTGTGAAGGGGACAGTGAGGCCAGTTCTGTCTCTGGAGGTGACAACCCAGCAGCAGGGACACGGCTGGGAAAGAACCTCAGCCTAAGTATGACAGATCCTACCCAGGAAGAGATCTTGGAGACAGGTTGTCACATCCATCCCAACTGAGAACATGGTGGGACAGCAGCAGGGACATGGTCGTGTGTATCAGAGAAGCTGAAAGGCCAGCAGCACTCATGGGATTTAGGAGATCATGGGGAGGTTACTTCTCTCTGGTCAAGTGCAAGACGACTAGAAGAATAACAGGTTGGGATCTCTGCTTGACGGGCAGTTTCTGAGGTGGTGAAGCTTTCTCAAGTAGTGGGAAAAAGCAGCAGAGAAAAAAAAACAAAACCACTAAGTGCAGATGGGGAAGTGGAGACTGGTTATCAGGAGGAAAAAATGTCAGAGGAAGGGCAGTGCTGTGGGGCAAGAGGTGACCCAGAGGGAGCTGGATCAGCCCATGGTTTGTGTTCCAAAGAGCAGCCGGTGAGGGTGCAGACACAGCAGTGAAGGTGCAGAAATGCTGGGTGAGAGCAGGTGGGGAAGCGAGATGGGTGTCTGCAGCCTGCAGGGAAAGGGGGGCAGGGGTAGCACCGTGTGGAACAGCCTGTGGTGGAGATGGCAAAGGGCGCTGTAAGGCTGGAAGGGACCCACTGAACCCAGGTCTGTGTCCCCTTGGCCAGGGCAGTTGTCTCTGCCACTGAGGCCCAGCAGAAGACATCTTGTCCTCACGGCACTGGGGCCTCGGTGCCTCCTTGCAGCCCCATGGGGAAGCTGGAAGTTGTTGTCCCAGTGTTGTCCTTCCCTGGGCCTTGCACACCCACATCCCACGGTCCCAGGAAGAGCCCTGAGCCGTGTGTGAGGGACAGGATCCCCCTTCCCATTGCCTGGAGCTCAGGGCTCCTCCTTTCTGCTTCAGAAAGCAAACCAAGCAAACTCCTCCTGGGAGTTACATCACTTTTCTTTACATCAGATTCTCTACTGAAGTTTGCGCCTGGTTTTGCGCCAGCTTTTCTGCAGCTGGCAAATGTGATGCCCATCTACAGGAATGGCCAAAAGGAGTATCTGGGGAACTACTGTCAGTGTAACTTCTGTGCTGGGCAAGGTCATGGAGCAGATGATCTTGAGTAACATCACACAGCACATACCAGAGAACAATGTGATCAGGTCCAGTCAACATGGGTTTAAGAAAAGCAGGTCCTGTTTGACCAACCTGATGTCCTTCTATGACAAGATGACCCAATTAGTGGATGAGGGAAAGGCTGTGGATGTTGTGTACTTAGACTTCAGTAAAGCCTTTAACACTGTATCTCACAGCATCTCCTGGAGAAGCTGCAGCTCATGGCCTGGATGGTGTATCTGCGATGGGTAAAGAAATGGCTGGAGGACCGCACCCATAGAGTTGTGGCCAAATCCAGTTGGTGGCCGGTCATGAGTGGTGGCCCCAGGGCTCAGTATTGGGGACAGTTCTGTTAATCTCTATCAATGATTTGGATGATGGTATCGAGTGCACCCTCAGTAAGTTTGCAGATGACACCAGGTTGGGTGGGAGTGTTGATCTGCTGGAGAATGGGAAGGCCATGCAGAGGGATCTGGACCCGCTGGATCATTGGGCTGAGGTCTGTTGTCTGAATTTTAACAAGTGCCGGGTGCAGCACGTGGGTCACAACAACCCCAGGCAGCGCTACAGGCTCAGGGACGAGCGGCTGGAAAATTTCCTGGTGGAGAAGGATACGGGTGTGTTGGTCGGCAGCAGCTGAACAGGAGCCAGCGTGTGCCCAGGTGGCCAAAAAGGCCACCAATAGTATCCTGGCTTGTATCAGGAATAGTGTGGCCAGCAGGACTAGAGAAGTGACTGTGCCACTGTACTTGGAACTGGTGTGGCTGCACCTTGAATCTGGTCCTTATCATAAGGACATTGAGGCACTAGAGAGAGTGCAGAGGAGGCGACAAAGCTGCTGAGGGGCTGGAGCACAAGTGTGATGAGGAGCGGCTGAGGGAACTGGTGGGTTCAGTCTGGAGAACAGGAGGCTGAGGGGAGACCTTATCACTGTCTACAACTGCCTGAAAGGAAGTTGGAGCATGGAGGGGGTTGGTCTCTTCTCATGAGTAGCAAGTGATAGGACAAGAGGAAAAGGCCTCGAGTTGTGCCAGTGAAAGTTTAGATTGGATATTAGGAAAAAATTCTTCCTGGAAAGGGCTGTCAGACATTGGAACAGGCTGCCCAGGGCAGCGGTGGAGTCACCATCCCTGCAGGGGTTTAAAAGGAGTTTATACGAGGTTCTTAAGGAAGATGGTCTAGTGCTCGAGTCAGGTTATGGTTCAACTCGATGATCCTGAGTGTCTCTTTCACCCGAAACGATTCTATGATTCTGTGATGTCAACTGCATAATTCTTCTATCACTTCTTCTCAGTGCTTTTCACGTACCTGCCTCTTTACCTACAGTCCTGAAACTTATCTGATTAGATGCACAAGTGTTGAATACTAATTGTAAATGATGAAAGCACCATCGCTCTGTCAGTCTGGTCTGATACCTGCCAGTCCCAGGCAAACACCTCAGGTACACGGGGCCTCTCGAGGTTTGCACTGGGTGCTTAGAGTGGGACCATGGAGCTCAGCCCAAAAACCTGAGAACTCCCCTCAAAACTGAAAACCAAACCCAACCAAATTAAACCAAAGCAACAACAACAACAAGAACAAGAAACCAACACTTTTAATATCAGATTAAATAATTCAATATTTCCAATAAAATTTCTGTGGAATTTCTATCCTGCCAAAATATGAATTTTCAGAATGTGTACGGACTGTGGGAGATGAAACGTTGGCCTTTCCCTGTGCTTGCAGTGCCAGAACTCTGTCTATCACTACGTGTATTTAATCCCCTGCACATGCAGGAGTTTCCACCTGTCCTTACCCAGCTCCCCGTGTCTGAACTCATCTCTTCAGAAGCCTGTCTGGACATTTGCACTTTCCATCGCTCCCCAGAGGTTCTTCACCTCTCACTCTTGGCTCATTCAGAGCCTCTCAGCTCTCACTCTGCTTTGAGCTTCAGGCAGGTCAAGTCTTTCAGCAGTTGCTCTCCTACTCCCTACAGGCAACTCTTCAACTATGGCAATGGACCTCGCTGGAAACTGCTTAATTTAACCACAGAACTGAGAAACATCATTAAGTTCTATTGTGTTTTCTTTTTTTTTTTCCTTTGTTGTTTCCTCTAATTAAAAATTCCCCAGTGCCTGTTTACATCCAGTTCTCTAAGGAAACATGAAGCAATCCTGTGAAGAAGCTGTAACAATCAGTGCAAACTTCAGTGCAGAATCTGATGTAAAGAAATGTGCTGTAAATCCCAGGGGCCAATGATCAGAACAGGGAGTTTGGGGAGCTGGTTATAGATTTCCTGCTAACAGTTTGAGCAGAGAAACATTCTTCACAGAACTGCTCTGTTTATTTGGCACCTTTGAGGTCTCCTCCTCTGCCTGTATTTTTATTTTCTTGTTCCTCCACCTCTTCCTTCTTCCAAAACGTTTCCAAGGGAAAGATTCCTGGAATCACAGAGCAACTCAGGTGTGAACATCATCTTGTCTCACTGTCCTGCTCAGGGCAGGGTGACCCAGGTGAGCTTGTCCAAGGCCTCTGCCCAGCTTTGCACCATCCACTAAGGAGCTGAAGGTTCACTGTGTCACATCATACAGGGGGAGAATAAAGACGCTCAACAGTGTTGGCCCAAGTGCTGGTCCCTGAGGGATCCCACTGGTAACTGGCTCTGGGGGCACTTTGTACCACTGGTGACGTTTGGGCTTCATCATCCAGCCAACTTCTTATCCAGCATCCACTTCTTTAGCACAGAAAGCACCAATCGCGTTATAAGAACACAACGGGAAACCATGTCTGACACCTTGCGAATTTCCATGTGCACGATGTGCCCTTCTTTCCCTGCCCATTTGGGTTCAGCAATCCCTTCCTTGTTTTCCAAGTGTCTGGACATGGCTGCAGGAAGACTTGTCCCATTCCCTTCCCAGGGATGGAGCTGGGCTGAGTAGCCTGTAATTCTGACAATTCTCATTCCTGCCCTTCTTGAAGGCAGGTTTGACAACTGCCTTTTCCAAGGACCTCAGGACCTCTCTGATGGCTCTGGCATGTTTGAGACCACAATCCAGAGTCATGGGTAAGGATGGTGTAGCAAACAGGAGCAGGTGAGATTGATCTGCCGGGGCCAGTGGGGTTTGTTCCTGGAGTCACACACGGAAATGTCAGTGTCTGTCAGGCATCCATGTCTGAGCTGGCCTCATGGATTCCTTATGCACCCAGGGATGCTCAGAGACAGAGTCTGTTCCTTTCACACACAGAGGCAGGAGTCACAGTGTCCATCTGGCCTCCTGAGGGAGGTACCTCAGCCCTGTGGTGTGCCACCCTGCTCTGCACTCATCTGAGACGTCCCACGTTATGGGGAATGGACACGAGGACATTGGTTAAAGGAAGCACAACCCAGTGCTGCATTTAGTTTCCATGTGAGGTTTTTCCCAATGTAAAATGACCTCGGGACGCTGTCTGTCCCACAGGCCTTCATAGAATCATACAGTGTCCTGAGCTGGAAGGGCCCCACAAGGACCATGGAGTCCAACTCCTGTCCTTACACAGGACACCCCACAGGTCACCACGTGTGTCTGAGGACGTTGTCCAGTCTCTTCTTGAACACGGTCAGGTTGGGGCTGTGACACCTCCCTGGGGAGCCTGTTCAGTGTCCAGCACCTCTGGGTGAAGAACCTTTTCCTCATGTCTGACCCCTGGCACATCTTCATGCCGTTCCCTTGGGTTCTGTCATTGGTCACCAGAGACAAGAGAGAAGAGCTCAACTCCCTTCTGAGGAACCTGCAGCCCCATGAGCTCTGCCCTCAGTCACATCTTCTCCAGCCTGAGCAAACCCAGGGACTTCAGCTGCTCCTAATACGGCTTTTCCTCCAAACCCTTCAACAAATTTGTAGCCTCTTCTGGGCACTCTCCAGTAGCTTTATCTCCTTTTACCCTGTGTCCCCAGCCCTGCACACAGTGAATGCTGCAGGTGAGGCCGCCCCAGCACACAGAAGAGCGGGACAATCCCCTCCCTGCCCGGCTGGCCGTGCTGTGCTGGCTGCACCCAGGACACGGTCCCTCTTGGTTCCAGGGACGCTGGTGGCTCATGTTCAACTTGCTGTTGACCAGACCCTCAGATCCCTCTCTGCAGAGCTGCTCTGCAGCATCTCATCTCCCAGTCTGTATGTACAGACAGGGTTGACGTGTCCCAGGTGCAAAATGGCACCCCTGAATATCTGACAGCATTGACGCTCACTTCGGTTCATCTCACCTCAAATACATGATGTTAACGCTCACATCTCATCTGTACAATGCAAACACGGACTTCTGACCTACTCATTCAGTGTCTTTTCAGGTAAGGAGAAAGAACCTCTCTGAACTGGGGCGAGTGGTCCAGGCTGGAAACGAAGCTGTGAGGGATTAGTCCATGATGATTGGGGCAGATTTGATGGGGTGTCCAGTGCACAGGGGCACAGCCCAGCCCCTGCTCTGCTGGTCCTGCAGGTGTCTGGCAGGAGCCTGGCTGTGAGAGGACACTGCTGTGTGCCAGCCCTGCACACACACGCTGTTCAGCTGTACACTGGGGTTTCATATATAGGTCACTTTCTTGGGCATGTTCTTGAGAGTATCTTTGTAAGAAGAACTAAACCTTCAGGCCCTGCCCATAGGAGATCAAGTTTCTATCTGGAAAGGCTGTTGTGAGGCCAGCTCTGTCACAGCAGTGCCCATTGCCTGTCCCTGCCTGCGCTCACAGCACTGACACACAGCAGGACGGTGACCAAGCTGCCCGAGCACTCAGGCCTTGCACCAACACCAGGGATGAGAAGGAGAGTGTGGGAGTGGAACCAGAACAGCTCTGGAAGAACAAGCGCTGCTGCTCCCTGGCAGGGCTGCCAGGATGGACTCTTTTCCCTCCTACCCATCACAGAAACTGTCCCTGCAGCTCCATACAGGCCTTGGGGGAATAATATCAGTGAAAAAAAAGTCACTGCAGAGCCCTTTTTTTTGTTTAAATAAACAGAGAGAATAGCTGCATATTTATACAGCCAGTGGGTTTGAAAAGAAAAGCAGACAATGAATTAGAAAGGGGATGACAAATATATCATGATTTATTAAAAAATAAATACCACCAACACACACACAGAATCTGGGCCTCTAATGGGTTACATTAAAGCTGTTATCCGTTAAAGGGTGGATGACGGACACTTTATTATTTTTGAAATGCCTCCAGTGATTAGTTTCCTCAGGGCATCCTTGACCTCCTTGTTCCTCATGCTGTACATGAGGGGATTCAATGTTGGAGGTATCAGTGAGTATAGAACAGACACCACCAGGTCCAAGAACGGGAAGGAGATGGAGGGGGGCTTCAGGTAGGCAAAAAAAGCGGTGCTGACAAACAGAGTAACCACGGCCAGGTGAGGGAGGCAGGTGGAAAAGGCTTTGTGCCGTCCCTGCTCAGAGGGGATCCTCAGCACGGCCCTGAAGATCTGCACATAGGACACCACAATGAAAATAAAACACATAAAAAATAAACAGCCACTAACCACAAGAAGCCCAAGTTCCCTGAGGTAGGAGTGTGAGCAGGAGAGCTTGAGGATCTGGGGGATTTCACAGAAGAACTGGCCCAGGGCATTGCCCTTGCACAGGGGCAGTGAAAATGTATTGGCCGTGTGCAGCAGAGCATTGAGAAACCCAGTGGCCCAGGCAGCTGCTGCCATGTGGATACAAGCTCTGCTGCCCAGGAGGGTCCCGTAGTGCAGGGGTTTGCAGATGGCAACATAGCGGTCGTAGGACATGATGGTGAGGAGCCAATATTCTGCTGAAGCTAAAAAGAGAAACAGGAACACTTGGGCAGCACATCCTGTGTAGGAGATGGCTCTGGTGTTCCAGAGGGAATTGGCCATGGACTTGGGGACAATGGTGGAGATGGAGCCCAGGTCAAGGAGGGCGAGGTTGAGCAGGAAGAAGTACATGGGGGTGTGGAGGTGCTGGTCCCAGGCTATGGTGGTGATGATGAGGCCGTTGCCCAGGAGGGCAGCCAGGTAGATGCCCAGGAAGAGCCAGAAGTGCAAGAGCTGCAGCTCCCGTGTGTCTGTGAACGGCAGGAGGAGGAACTGGGTGATGGAGCTGCTGTTGGACATTTGCTGCCTCTGGGCATGAGGACCTGTCATAGGAGGAAAAGATAGTGAAGGTATAGATGAGGCTTCTCTGGGAATCATCAAACCCATTTCCCACAGACCCTCCCACCCTGACACACAAAGAGACACTTTTCTTTTTCCAGGAGAACATCCTGGCTGGAGCCCTCGTCGGTGCTTGATGAGTGTGCAATGAAGAGCAGGGTCTCTGCCCAGGGGCTCCTGAGGAGTCAGCCTGGCCCTGTGTGATCGGGTGGGCAGGGGCCAGTCCTGGGGTTCAGCTTTGTCAGCTGGAACCGCTCCTGGTGCAGAAGGGACTGTCAGCATCTGTACCCCCAGGCCTGAGAAACTGAGTTGGAGAGGTTTGGTGTTTCTACAGCTCCTTCTGCCCTCCAACCCTGGGGAGTGTTCTTGGGTGTCAGAAACCCTCAGCATTTCTGCTGCACTCAGGGAGAACAGAGCGAGTCCTGCGAGACCAGAGGGTGCCTGTGGGTCAGTGCAGAGTGAGGGCAGCTGCTCTGTCCCTCTGTCCTGCTCCAGCTGCCCTGGGCTGGCACCTTTCTGAGATGGAGGCTGATCACACTCCCATGTTACCCTGAAAAGCCACCAGGCACTGCTGAGAGCAGAGGGATCCACCTCAGACCATGACAGGTCTCACCCTTTCCTAAGGTCTCAGCACCCCACGTTTAGCCCAGGACACACACAGCTCATTCCCCAGCCCCACAGACTGCATTGCCCACACCCCACAGGTCAGAGCAAAGCTGGGACACGTGTGCCCATGGACACACCTGCAGGAAAGGACCCACAAGCTCAGGCTGTGACTCTGCAGCTGAAACTGCCATCCCCAGAGAGCCTGACAGCAAGAACAAGATCCCAACAGCAGTGACCCAGAGCAGGGGAGCGAGAAGGAGAATGCGGTGAGGGTGGGTGTGAGAGAGGCCAGGGCAGAGGCAGCCGGGCACTCAGACAGCGTCACCTTCTCCAGCTGTGCAGCACCTCCCAGACACCAACACTGCCGGGCAGCTGCTCTCAGCCCCTGTGCTCTGCAGAGGAACTGGAGCTCTGGCTGCACAGGAGCTGCTTCATGCCTTGGAGCCCCCGGCCCTGAGGGCAGAGGCTTTGCTGGGTGGGACAAGAGGCCAGGGGGCTGCTCACAGGAGGGATCTGCACTGCAGGGGATCACAGGCACTTTTCTCTGCTCTCCCTCCCATAACCATTCCGGGTTTGGTTTCCTCTCATTTCTGATCATTTCCCTGCTGCCTGGAGATTCTCCCCTGGGAGGTGTTTCCCTGTCCATGTCTCTTCCCTGTCAGTGCTCACAGACCATCCCACCCTCTGTGCCCTCCCCCTGGCCCTACAGATCCTGCCTGTTCACAGGGCACTGCCTGGGGGCATCTTCCTGTTTGCAGGCTGGAAAACAGGACAGGTCAGATTAAGTGTAAGGTGTCCAGCCAAGGTGATGCTGTTTCTGCATAGACAGAGGAGAGGCAAGGCATGCCAGGATTCTCTTGAAGATCTACTGCAGTTCATGTGTCTCAAGTATTTGTATAAAATTAAGAACTGCCTTAATCATCACCCATTCCACAGAGTAGGAGACTGAAAACACAGACTCAGGGAGGTTCCTTATCTTTGTAGTACTCTTTGTCTTCTTCTCCTTGAAACCTCCTCTTGTCAGTATTCTGGAATGAGCTGGAGCTGTGAGCAGCCCCGACCCACGGAGAACCCAGCAGCAGAAGGACCCTGCCCTGCCAGGGGTCGCTCATCCCCCCACAACTTCTCCCCTCTGTGTTGCTGGGCTCTCCCGGTCAGGCTGAGCGCTGACCCTGGCAGGCGGCAGAGTCCCTGCCTGGCACAGCCCTGGGGTGCAGGGACCCTGCTCTGCAGGACAGCCCTGGGCACCCCTGCCTGCACATTTACATTTACACCCCACAGCCATACTGGGGAGAACGCAGCGTTCACGTCTTGTCACTCTGACAGTGCAGAAGGCAATCCCTGCTCTGCAGCACATCCTCTCCTCTGATCAGAGAATCTCTGAGAGCTGTACTTACATCTCTCACAGGCTCTGCAATGTGACAGCTTTCTGAGATCCTACCAAGATTTGCAGATGCAATACCCTGCAGCCACAGGCTTTATATCTCTGAAGATTTCTCTCCAAGGGGCATCTCAGCATCCTTCCACCCCAGACTGTGTTTCCTTCTCTCTGCCCAGCTCCTGTGCCCTCGGTGCTGCAGGCAGAGCCCTCAGCCCTGCTGCGTGTGCAGAGGAGCTGCTCCTGGGCAGAGCTGTCTCTCTGCAGCGCTGCCGCTGCCATGAGCTCCCTGTGTCCCAGGAGCCCAGCCCAGCTCAGCAGCACAGGAGCAGCCCAAGGCGCTTTAATGACCCCTCTGGTGGATTTGGTGCTGAGTCCATGGACCTCAGACCCTGGAGGAAGTTGATGAAACCTCTCAAGAAGTCAAAGTCAGATTCAAACTCCAAAGTTTATTGTACGGTTTATGGGTCACACTGAGGGACACTACTGAGAAACAATACTCAGGTTTGGTTAGAGAAGAAAACTGGAGGCAATGATGACAGGTCAGGAAAAGCAAAGTAAAGGTCTCTCTAATGCTGAGTAAAGCTGTATGTGTTTCATTAACCAAAGGGCCAAGATCTGACCCCCAGCCCTGGGAACGCAGATCCTGTCCCTCCCACATTGCCCAGGGCCCTTCCTGGGACAGTGTGATGTGGGGCTGTGCAAGGCCAAGGGCAGGACTATGGTCCCACACCTCCCAGGTTCCTGGCTGGGGACAAGGAGGGTTTGGAGCCCATTGACAACATTTCCTGACACGGGTGACTGAGGAGTCAGTGGGGTGAGGTGCCCTGTGGGACTTCACACTTACAAACCAGAAAGAGTTGGTCAGGATGGAACAGTCAGGCATGGGAAAGTGGAGCTGAGGCTCCTGGGAGATGAGAACAAGGCCAAGAGCAAGCTTTGGCCTGCTGAGGGACCTGCTTGGGTCCTATGGGATATGTCCTTGGTGTCTGCAGAGCTTTTCTCTCCCATCTCCTCCCTCCTCTCTCCCACCTGCTGTTGTGCAGTGTTTTTTACCCTTTCTCAAATACAATATGCCAGAGGTGCTGCCAGCATCGCTGAGTGGCTCAGATTTGGCAAGAAGTGGGTCCATCTTGGAGCAGCTGAAATCGGCTCTGTCTGACATTGGTCAAACTCCTGTTGTCTTCTCAGAGCGGTGACAACTGTAGCACAGCCACACTCACCCCCAGTTCCAAGACTTTGCCATGTAAGCCCAGTACAGAGTGACAACATGTTGTGTGCCACAAATTACTTGATCATGGAGAAGAAATGGATCTTCTGCCGGCAACTCGAGCAACTCACCAGTCAATGAGTACGTTCCTGTGGGGAACTGTAATTGCCCTGACATTCACTGGTCAGGCAAAGCTGCAGCTGCCAACAGTCCAAAGGATTTTGGGTCAACTGCTTAACATGTCTGCCTGATGGGCCAACAACGGTGATGCTCGCCTGGATCTGGAACTGGGAAACAAGGAATTGCTGGTGAGGGATGTGAACATCAGTGTCCACCTTGGCTGTCGTGACCAGGACACAGAGGGGTCCCAGGCACCAGATGGGAGGGAGGATGGCCAGCAGCAGAGCACAGGCTGGTGGGCTCCAGAGGAGGAGACTTGGACATACTGGGGGATGGTGGGCAAAGTGGTGACATGGAAGTAGATCTGAAGGCTGAAGGAGCTCAGGAAATCTGATGATCCTTACATCCTGCTCCAAGCACTAGAATGATCTCTCCAAGTACCCATGAACAGAAGCATTTATCTTGTGAGGCTGCTCATTTGAACTGATGGTGCTGCAGGGTAAAAAGGCAGCACACAGGAGGTGGGAGCAGGGGAATCTGCAAAGGAGGAATTTAGAAACCTTGTCCATGGATGTGGGGATGATGACAAAGCTGCCCTGGACTTGATACCTGCACGGGAAGGGCAGCAAGATGAGCTGACAGAGCTTCACTTGCAGTAAGAGAATAGACAGGGTGAACGTGGGCCTGCTGATGAACTTCATAAGAGTAGAATCAGATGGGGATGAGGTTCTTCATGGCTTCTTTGCCTCCATCTTCACCAGCAAGGTCTCCTGGGACTTTGTTCCTGAGCACAGGAGTCTGGAGAACACCCAGCAGTGGATGGGGCTCAAGTCAGGGGTGACCTGAGCAAACTCAGACACCGTTACAGAACAGATGGGTCACTTGACCAGCCTCCTGAACACAAGTATCGCTGTGCTGTGGCACCTGAGATTGCCAGGAACACCCACCTCTTGGTCCAGAGGAGTGTGACTCCTCTTGAGGTGTCCTGGCCTGTCTCCTCACTCACATGGTGATTTAGTCACACACTTTTCTGACATATTCAGTCTTTATCAGGAGATGCAACACATCAATATGAACTGGAGGCTACTGATACCACCTGTTCTGGAAAGGGAGGGAAGGGCAAGCAGGGATGGAAATAGAATAAATTTGGCTTTATTGCTATTTATGATGGAAATGGTCTCTGTTTGGCTATTCCTGAAATTTCTCTAATCATCCACACCAGACTTGAAGCCTTTAGGAAAATGATGCACAGAGCCTTGGTTTGTAAGAGCATTTTAGATGTTAGTGAGCCCTCTGCTGCCATGATCCTGAACTGCAGCTACTGAAACTGAACAAACCTCCAATGAAGTAAAAGGCAGAAGCAAACCCCAAGTTTCTGAGGGTCTTTGGGACCTCATGAAGGGCCATCACTGACGCAGCTGTGAAGGAAACAACCAGTTCAGGTCCCTGTCCCTGGAGGCTGGTGAAGGAAAGACTTGGAGACACTGGTTCCAGGTGGTGAGGGCCATGTGGAGGTGGCTCTGATGCCATGTCAGCCCTTGATGCTTGTTCATCACCAGAATGGCTGAGCCATGACCCCTGGGACCTGGTAGATCTTTCTCCAATGTTTTTCAAGGCTTTTCCTGTGGTCACTGTGAGTGTTTTGTGTTTTGGGGTGGGTTTTATGTCGAGTGCTGTTGCTTTAACTGCAAGACTCTTGTTTTCCGTGGAGTTGGAAATGCCTGTGAATTCCTCACAACTCATCCAGCTTCTTTCATACACCTGGCAATGGTCACCAATCACCTCAATGTGCCTATCTCACACTTGCTTGAATCCCCTATTTGGATCCATACCCATCACTCCAGGAGGTTCATGGATCCACCAGGCTCATGGATGATTCCTGAGGACCATCCAAGTGTGGGCAGTGTAAGAGAGGAGCAGAGCAGGGTCAGCTCATGGGCCATGACTGAGCACAGCCACCCCAGCAGCAGCCGTTCCCCATCTCCCAGGCACAGCCATGCCCACAGCATGCAAATGGCACTGCCATACATGATTAGCCCAAGAGAGGCCTTTCTTCCTTCCGTATTCCCAGGAAAATCTTCCTCCTGTTCCTCCTCCACCTGCAGACATCAACTGCTTTCCATTTCTGGGCTCAGACATGGCTGGAAGGGTTCACTGAAGCCATCAGCCATCTCATTGCTTCTCCCTGACATGCCCTGACCCTCTCCCACACCTACAATGGCCAATCACGGCTGCTCATGGGTCCCGCTCTTCAGAAGAGGCCTCGAGCTTCTTGGTTCTTCCTGGTGCTTATTATGAACTTCCTCGCTCTCTCTAGAGTTCATGGTGAGCTTTCTTGTCCATAACAGCCCCTTTATGACCATGTCTTACTAAATGGTTGTGTTTGTATGATCATTTGTGCAGAAAGGGCCGTCACAGGACAGCACCCAATATGTCAAAACTGATGCCCAGTGAAATGCCGCAAAGCCCTGATGAGTTCCCCCAGTGTCTGTGTCTCTCCTGGAAGGAGTCTGTCCTGAGAAGGGGATCCAGCTCCTGCCACTCTCTGCAGAGGCACATGAGCAGTGTCCATCACCTGGGAACACAAAGGGCGACGTTTGCCAGACCACCCTTCATCTGAACCACTTAGATGTGTGCTTGTGGATGAGGTATGGAGCCTTATAGTGCAAATACCTATTCAATTGTCATTGCCAGAGGGGCGACCACAGATGCAGAGTACTATTTTACAGATATGTAAATATAAGCATATACGACTGACATTCCTAGACATGTTACACAAACACCTGAAGGATTATTCATGCCTTTTAACATGATTATCCTCAGAAGGCCACCAGCTTTACATCTCAGGAAATGGGATCCAGAGTCCAAGGGCAGGATGGTTTGGGCTCTGTGCTGGGATCTGGAAACTGAAACGTGCTCCCATCTCCCAGCCCCCTGCCCTCCTCAGTGAGGGTGTGAGACATTCTGCCAGCGAGGGCTGAACTCACAGCCATGACCAGTATCTTATGTCCAACTGCAGCCAGTGGTGTCCTGCCAGCTCAGGATTGGAGCTTCCATTGCTGGAGGTGGTTAAAAGATGTGCAGATGTGGTGCACAGGGATATGGTTTATTGTTGGTGTTCTTATGCGGAGTTCTTATGTTGGAGTTCCATGTTCTTATGTGTCTTTTCCAAACTAAATGATTCCATAATGCTGTGATTCTATGATTGGAGTTTAAATAATTTCAGTTCTCACTAACCATAGCTTCTGTCCAGGGTGGCTCTTGTGTGGCACAACTGTCCTGGCTCTGCAGGCAGGTTGGGCACTGGTTTGGTGCCTGCACTGGAAGTTTTTCCCTTCCTTGGGTAAAAGCCTTGGGTCACAGATGTTTGAAGCAGTCCTGTCAAATACAGAGCAGGCTGAGCTTTGGAGCCGAGGGATGACAGCGACGTTTTCAAGGATGTTTTTGAATAGTGGTTCTATCACTAATAACAGTAACAGAACACTTCGTATTCTTGGTTATGGTGAGGAATTAAGCTCCCAGCAGTCATTCTCACTTCTCAAAATACATATTGTGTTTCAGTAGTTGTTCTTAGAACAGTGCTTTCTCTCACTTCTACCTTTTTTATTACTGAAAGAATACACGTGTTGGTCAGAATTTCTCCCAGTTCATCCCTCTTCCATACATTTTCTCTTGCTTTGAAAGGGTTAACAAGATGGGCAGTTCTTTCTGGAAAGGCATTAGGACAACAAAAAAGAAGATTTTGGGTGAGGGCAAAAGAAAAAGGATGCAAAAGTTGTGGTCAGGGCTGTTTGGGGGCACTTGTAAAGCAGCCCTGCACACCATGTGAATTATTCCTGTGCTCAGAGAGCATCTGAGAGCTTTGTCTAAATGGAAAACATGAAGGGGAAGAAAGGACAGCGTCATTCAGGCTGGATGGGACCTCAGGAGGTGTCCTGACCAACCTCCTGCTCACAGCAGGGTCAGACCAGATTGCTCAGGGCTTTATCCAAACACATCTTGGTCACTTTCTGGGACAGAGTGGGTGCGCACTCCTGGGAAACAGCTTCCAGTGCTGGACTGTCCTCAGGACTGGAAAGTTTCTCCTTTTACCTACTGTCCTTCCAAGCCCAACCATCCAGCTTGCTTTATAGCCATTTACTTGAACATCAAAGCAGACCATAATATCCTGCCTTGGACACATGAATATTGCAGGGGATGATGATGGATGCCTTGCTGACTTGCAAGTAAAATACCATAACTATTGTCCCCACATCCAGCAACCCTTTCGTTTCCTCACAGAAAGCAAAGAGGATGGACAGGCACAGTCCACCCTGCGTAAACCTCTTTACATGTTTAGACTGACCTTTGATCTGGACTGTTGCTGTGCTTGGAGGCTGCTGTCCTTGCAGACCAGATGAACTCACTCCTGCCACCCTGCCTGGCAGTTCATTCCATCCGTGTCACAGCTCTGTCTGCAGCACTGACAGCTCCAGCTCCCCAGTCAGGTCCCTGGCTGAGGACATTGCCTCACATCTGGGCTGAGCCACCCCAGCTGTGGCACCAGCCCAGCTCTGACCTGCACAAGAAACCTGGTACCAAGTGTCCAAGAGCCCATGTGTGCAAAGGCTTTGCTGCAGAGCACAGACATGACATGGCCAGAGAATGATGAATGTCTCTCTAGACCTAGGAGTGTAAAACCAGAATGAAATGCCTAAGTTCATTCAACTGAAGGTATTCCTCCCCTAGCCTGGAGAAATTAGATCCTTTGCTGTAACATTCCTGGTGTCCTGTCTGATGATGGGACAAGAAAAGATGATTCTCATACCGATTTATTTTTTAAAATGAAAAATACAATGCTGGAAAGAAGTGTCTCTGAAGAGGAGAGAGAATCAACATCACTGATTACTTCAACTTCGAAGCTGTGCCATTGGAGCCCCAGAGACACCTGGAGGAGCCCAGAGGGGACAGAGAAAGGGACATCCTGGGCTGCTCCTGTGCTGCTGAGCTGGGCTGGGCTCCTGGGACACAGGGAGCTCATGGCAGCGGCAGCGCTGCAGAGAGACAGCTCTGCCCAGGAGCAGCTCCTCTGCACACGCAGCAGGGCTGAGGGCTCTGCCAGCAGCACCGAGGGCACAGGAGCCAGGAACAGAGAGGAAACACAGTCTGGGGTGGAGGATGCTGAGAGTTCACTGGAAATGAAATCCTCTCAGATATGAAGCCTGTGGCTACAGGGCATTGCATCTGCAAATCTTGGTAGGATCTCAGAAAGCTGTCACATTGCAGAGCCTGCGAGAGATGTAAGTACAGCCCTCAGAGATTCTCTGATGCAGAGGGGAGGATGTGCTGCAGAGCAGGGATTGCCTTCTGCACTGTCAGAGTGACAAGACGTGAATGCTGCGTTCTCCCCAGGGTGGCTGTGGGGTGTAAATGTAAATGTGCAGGCAGGGGTGCCCAGGGCTGTCCTGCAGAGCAGGGTCCCTGCACCCCAGGGCTGTGCCGGGCAGGGACTCTGCCGCCTGCCAGGGTCAGCGCTCAGCCTGCCCAGGAGAGCCCAGCAACACTGAGGGGAGAAGATGTGGTGGAGGAGCAAACCCTATTGGGCAAGAAAGGTGCCTCTGCTGTGGAGAGGGTGCTGTGTGGGTCAGGGTTGCTCACACATCCAGATCACCCCCAGCATTTTTCCAAGTGGATGCCTCAAGGAGAAGATCAATGCAAGGATTGCCAGACAGATAAGGAGCTTTCCTGAGCCTGTCTTTTCAGTTTCCTCTCCCAAGGGGTGGGGGGTGCAGGAAAGGATAAAATGAAAACCAGCTCTCATGCTTAAAGAAGTCACTGAGACTCCTGAACTGCAGCTCTGAGTGATCAGTACATCTGCCAGAAGGCTCATGACATCCCTTCACCTCCCCTCTGCCTGTGCACAGCACCTGCATCACCTTGGCTGGACCCGTCAGCCTTAGTCTGACCTGTCCTGTTTTCCAGCCTGCAAACAGGAAGATGCCCCCAGGCAGTGCCCTGTGAACAGGCAGGATCTGTAGGGCCAGAGGGAGGGCATAGAGGGTGGGATGGTCTGTGAGCACTGACAGGGAAGAGACATGGACAGGGAAACACCTCCCAGGGGAGAATCTCCAGGCAGCAGGGAAATGATCAGAAATGAGAGGAAACCAAACCCGGAATGGTTATGGGAGGGAGAACAGAGAAAAGTGCCTGTGACCCCCTGCAGTGCAGATCCCTCCTGTGAGCAGCCCCCTGGCCTCCTGTCCCACCCAGCAAAGCCTCTGCCCTCAGGGCCGGGGGCTCCAGGGCATGAAGCAGCTCCTGTGCAGCCAGAGCTCCAGTTCCTCTGCAGAGCACAGGGGCTGAGAGCAGCTGCCCGGCAGTGTTGGTGTCTGGGAGGTGCTGCACAGCTGGGGAAGGGTGACGCTGTCTGAGTGCCCGGCTGCCTCTGCCCTGGCCTCTCTCACACCCACCCTCACCGCATTCTCCTTCTTGCTGCCCTGCTCTGGGTCACTGCTGTTGGGATCTTGTTCTTGCTGTCAGGCTCTCTGGGGATGGCAGTTTCAGCTGCAGAGTCACAGCCTGATCTTGTGGGTCCTTTCCTGCAGGTGTGTCCATGGGCACACGTGTCCCAGCTTTGCTCTGACCTGTGGGGTGTGGGCAATGCAGTCTGTGGGGCTAAATATCCCTGAATCAAATGCCAACATTAGCACACTTGACTATCTGCATGAGGTTTCCATCCCAGCTGTGAGCTCCCCTCCGAGTTACAAACCGATCCTATAGCATCTTTGTGTTAGCTGAAAGCCCCAAGTGGAAGCGCAGAGATGGTATGAGAGTCAAAATGCTGTTTGTTTTGTGAAATGAGCTATTTCTGCCCTAGGCTAAACGTGGGGAGCTGAGACCTTAGAAAAGGGTGAGACGTGTAGTGGTCTGAGGTGGATCCCTCTGCCCTCAGCAGCGCCTGGTGGCTTTTCAGGGTAACATGGGAGTGTGATCAGCCTCCATCTCAGAAAGGTGCCAGCCCAGGGCAGCTGGAGCAAGACAGAGGGACAGAGCAGCTGCCCTCACTCTGCACTAAGCCGTAGGCATCCTCTTACCTTGCAGGACTCGCTCTGTTCTCCCTGAGGGCAGCAGAAATGCTGGTGGTTTCTGACATCCAAGAACATTCCCCAGGGTGGGAGGGCAGAAGGAGCTGTAAAAAACCCCAAACCTCTCAAGCTGCCTTCTGCCATCTCATTTCCTTATCCCTGGGAGTGCAGATGCTGACAGGTTTTTCTGGACCAGGAGCAGCTTCATGTGACAAAGCTGAACCCCAGGACTGGCCCCTGCCCCCCGTTCCCATGCCCCCTGCTGCAGAGCAGGGCTGACTCCTCAGCAGCAGTGGGCACAGGCCCTGCTCCTCACGGCACCTCCAGCCAGCACCACCCAGGGCTCAGACAGGGAGCTGAGGGAAGGTCTGGAAAAGGACAAGGGGTGTGGAGCAGGGGGAGGGTGTGTGAGAAATGGCTTAGACTTTGCTCAGAGAAGCCTCCCCTAACGTCTCACTGTCTTTTCCCTCTGTAACAGTGCCCTATGCTTGGAGGTAGCAAATGTCCAACAGCAGCTCCATCACCCAGTTCCTCCTCCTGCCGTTCACAGACACACGGGAGCTGCAGCTCTTGCACTTCTGGCTCTTCCTGGGCATCTACCTGGCTGCCCTCCTGGGCAACGGCCTCATCATCACCACCATAGCCTGGGACCAGCACCTCCACACCCCCATGTACTTCTTCCTGCTCAACCTCGCCCTCCTCGACCTGGGCGCCATCTCCACCACTCTCCCCAAATCCATGGTGAATTCCCTCTGGGACACCATGGCCATTTCATACATGGGATGTGCTGCACAGCTCTTTTCATTTGTCTTCTTGGTAGTGGCAGAGTATTCTATGCTCACGGTCATGTCGTACGACCGCTACGTTGCCATCTGCAAACCCCTGCACTACGGGACCCTCCTGGGCAGCAGAGCTTGTGTCCACATGGCAGCAGCTGCCTGGGCCACTGGGTTTCTCACTGCTCTGCTGCACACGGCCAATACATTTTCACTGCCCCTGTGCAAGGGCAATGCCCTGGGCCAGTTCTTCTGTGAAATCCCCCAGATCCTCAAGCTCTCCTGCTCACACTCCTACTTCAGGGAAGCTGGGCTTCTTGTGGTTAGTATATTAGTAGTATTTGGGTGTTTTGTGTTCATTGTGGTGTCCTATGTGCAGATCTTCAGGGCCGTGCTGAGGATCCCCTCTGAGCAGGGACGGCACAAAGCCTTTTCCACCTGCCTCCCTCACCTGGCCGTGGTCTCCCTGTTTGTCAGCACTGGTGTGTTTGCTGACCTGAAGCCCCCCTCTATGTCCTCCCCATCCCGGGACCTGGTGGTGTCAGTTCTGTACTCGGTGGTGCCTCCAGTAGTGAACCCCCTCATCTACAGCATGAGGAACAGGGAACTCAAGGAGTCTATAAGGAAAGTGATGACTGTTCACTTTTCAAAAGCAGTAATAAAGTGACCTCCTGCTTCTGCATGTCACTTGTAATATAACGCATTACTAGTTCAACCTGAGTTCTGTAGCTTTTGTGGTTTTGTTTGTTTGTTTGTTTGTTTTTCTCTTTAGTGTTTGTTTTTCTTGCTTATATTAATGCTATTCACAAGCAAAATTATTTGTCATCCTATGGCTGTGTCCATATCTACCTGTCTGGTGTGTCCCATAGTCTTTGTGTAAATAAGGAGCTGTACTCTCTGTGTGTATAAATGAAATAAAGGACCCCGCTCTGACTTGTTTGCCCAGAATCCTCTCTCTGGCATCTCTGGGGCTGCAGGAGCCATGTCTGTGTGCTGAGGGGGAGTGAGCAGGAGCCACCCTGAGCTGAGTCTTCCTCCCACCCTGACCAACGTGAATCTGCGGACTCACCCCATGGCCCTGGGCACCACAGCCCACTTGCTCTGCAGAGCAGCACCGCCAGGTTGGGGCTGTATGGAGTGTGGGAAGGGGGGCAGGAACAGCTGGCCAGGTCAGCATAGCTCAGCTCTCTTGGGAAAGGGCTCTGTGGGGAGACGGGATGTTCCAGGAGAAGAGTGGGGCACTGTATGTGTGCAGGAAAGACATGGAAAGAGAAACCCTTTGCTGCAGGTGGCAGCTTGGGGCAGGTGGCCCTGGCACTGTGGCAGCAGGACATTCCTGAGGATCCCCTAGGCCAAATGTCTCATGCTGTCCTGGGGAGCCAGTCTGGACCTGGGTCTGCAAGCTGCCTGTGCTGGAGACCCACTCAGCTTGCTGGCTGGATGAACATTCTCACTGTCCCTCATTCCCACTGGTCCCCACTGCTGTGGGACCAGTTCCAGTTCCAGTGTGGCTGCTCTGCGGGCTCGGCTGGGGAGAGGGCAGGGGGGTGGCACAATTCAGGAGGGGGTGGGAGGGCTGAACTGGCAAACACCCCAGAGAAGAAAATACCAGTGAACGGCTGAAGTGTGTGAGTGTGCAGGGCTGGCACACAGCAGTGTCCTCTCCCAGCCAGGCCTCCTGGGAGAGCCCTGAAGCACCAGCAGAGCAGGGCTGGTGTGTGCCCATGTTCATGGGACAACCTGGGGAAACTGGCCCAGCACAGTCACCACAGACCAGCCCCTCATAACCGCCTTTTCCTGCACTGGCCCTTCACCCCAGCTGAGAGAGGTTGTTCATCCCTCAACACAAGAACACTGAATGAGTAAGTCAGAAGCCAATGTTTCCACCGCATGGACAAGATATGAGCATGCATATCATGTACATAAGATGAACCCGACTCAGTACAGACACCATCAGCTATTCTTGCCTGTTCCATGAAGGCCTGAATACAGCACTAGGATGTGCTGCCTTGAACTGAGGTCCCCATGTCCATTCCTCATGACGTGGGACACGAGGATGGCCATGCCTAAGGATCTGGACATGCTGGATCATGGGGCTGAGGCCTATTGTCTGAGGCTTAACAAGGCCAAGTGCTGGGTCCTGCACTTGGGTCACAACAACCCCAGGCAGCGCTAGAGGCTCAGGGAGGAGTGGCTGTAAAGCTGCCTGGTGGAACGGGATGTGTGGGTGTTGATCGATAGCTGGCTGAATATGAGCCAGAATGTTTGCAGGTGGCCAAAAAGGCCACCAGCATCCTGGCTTGTATCAGAAATGGTGTGGCCAGCAGGACTAGAGAAGTGATCGTGCCACTGTGCTTGGCACTGGTGAGGCCGCACCTTGAATCCTGTGTTCAGTTTGGGGCCCCTCATCTCAAGAAGGACATTGAGGTACTAGAGAGAGTGCAGAGGAGGCGACAAAGCTGCTGAGGGGCTGGAGCACAAGTGTGATGAGGAGCGGTTGAGGGAGCTGGTGCTGTTCAGCCTGGAGAACAGGAGATTGAGGGGAGACCTTCTCACTGTCCACAGCTGCCTGACAGGAGGTTGCAATATGGCGGGTCTTGGTCTCTTCTCCCAAGTAGCAAGTGATAGGACAGGAGGAATTGGCCACAATTTGCACCAGGGGAGGTTTAGATTGGATATTAGGAAAAAAGTATTTTCCGGAAAGGGTTGTCAGGCATTGGAACAGGCTGCCCAGGGCAGTGGGGGAGTCACCACCCCTGGAGGGGTTTAAAGGTGTTTAGACGAGGTTCTCAGGGACATGGTTTAGTGAGAGAGCTGGGCTATGGTTGGACTCAATGATCCCAAGGCTCTCTTCCTATCAGAGTATTCTATGATTCTATGATTCTGCCTCAGCTGAGAGTCCACAAAGCCAACTAAGTTATGGACACCTGGCACAACCCTGACATTTGTGTGTGTGACTCTGGGAACAAACCCCACTGACCCAGTGAGATTCACCTCCATTGCCCTGTGATTCTGGATTGTCTTTTCAAAATGACAGTGCAACCGAGGAGGCCCTGGCATCCGTCAAACCCATCTTCAAGAAAGGCAGGAAGGAGAATGGGGAGAATCACAGGCTGGTCAGCTTGTCTCTGTCCCTGGGAAAGTGATGGGACAAGTCCTCCTGCAGCCATCTGCAGGCACTTGAAGGACAAGAAAGAGACTTGTGAACCAAAATGGGCAGGGGAAAGACAGGCATGTTGTGTGTATGAAATTGTGCCAGGCCTTGGACATGGTCTCTTGTGGTGTCCTTATAGAACCTCACCTGGTCACCCTGCTTTGGGAAGGAGATGTTCAGGGCTCTCTTCAAACCTGACTGACTATGATCCATTGAGTCTTTCCCCTGGACACGTTTTTGAAGATAGAATATCTGCAGAAAAGAAAAAAACAACACAATAACCAGCAGCTCAAAGATGCCCTGTGGAAAGTCTGATCTTAGTCTGTTATGAAGCAACAAACTGCCCATCTGCTTCTATATCGGAGTTTTAATGAAACTAATTATAGGCCCAGCCTGTCATCTCTATATTTTCTTGGTGGTGTTTTTTAAATTGTGATAATGCTGCCATCCCATTTCAAATTGCTTCTCTGCTTTTCTTTCATAATCACTGGCCATGCTCTTTGTGTATTTAAAGAAAATAAAGAGCCCTGTAGTGACTCTTTTCATGGGATCCTTTCACGAAGGCCTGATCAGAGCTGCAGGGACAGTTCCTGTGTGCATGGGAGGAGGGGAGAAGAGCTGGAAGGGAGCAGCAGCGCTTGTTCTTCCAGAGCTGTTCTGGTTCCACTCCCACACTCTCCTTCTCATCCCTGGTGTTGGTGCAAGGCCTGAGTGCTCTGGCAGCTTGGTCACCGTCCTGCTGTGTGTCAGTGCTGTGGGCGCAGGCAGGGACAGGCAATGGGCACTGCTGTGACAGAGCTGGCCTCAGTAACAGTACTTGCACAAGGAAAAGTGACCTTCTTTGGGTGGTGCATGATGGTTTATATCTTCTTGCAACGTTTCTCTCAAGCTTATTCCTACAAAAGTCACCCACTTATAAAACGCCACTGTGCATCTGAACAGTGTGTGTGTGCTGGGCTGGCACACAGCAGTGTCCTCTCACAGCCAGGCTCCTGCCAGAGACCTGCAGGACCAGCAGAGCAGGGGCTGGGCTGTGCCCGTGTTCACTGGAAACACTTCAGAATCTGCCCCAGGGCATCATCATGGACTGGCCCCTCACAACCACCATTTCCAGCACTGGCCTCTCTCCCCAGCTCACCGAGGTTGTTCTTCCCTCCACGTAATTACAGTGAATGAACAGGTCAGCAGTCCATGTTTGCATTGTACATATGAGATGCGAGCATGCACATCATGTGCGTGAGATGGCATGAACCTGAGTGAGCAGAAACACCATCAGCTACTCCTGGGAGTTCCATGACGGCCTGCGGGACAGACAGTGTCTTGAGGTCACTTCACATTGGGAGTAACAGCCCATGGGAAACCACCCACTGGGATCTTCTTCCTTGAACTGAGGTCCCCGTGTCCATTCCTCATGATGTGGGGCTGAGGTGCCTCCAATCCCTTTGGGGTAGCAACAGGAAGGCAGAGGTACAATGTGACTCCTGTCTCTGTGAGTAAAAGGGACAGACTCTGTCTCTGAACATCCCTGGGTGCATAAGGAGTCCACGAGGCCAGCTCTGATGGAACCCTGGCATTTCTGTGTGTGACTCCAGGAACAACTCCAGTGGCCCAGTGAGATTCATCTCAGCTGCTGGGACGGCTCATCGCAAGTGCTCCTGTCTGCTACATCACCCTTGCCCATGATTCTGGATTGTGCTTTCCAAAGTGACAGCAAAATCAGAGAAGTCCTGAGGTCCTTGGGGAAGGAAGATGTCAAGCCCATCTTCAAGAAGGGCCTGAAGGAAGATTTGAAGAACTAAGGGCTGGTCAGCCTACCTCTGTCCCTGGGAAGGGGATAGGCAGCGTCTTCCTGCACCAGTTTCCGGGAACCTGAAGGACAAGGAAGGCATTCCTGGACCAAAATGAGAGCAAAACCCACTGAGACCCAAGAAATGCTGTGGACCCATTCCAGAGCTTTAGACCCCCAGGAAAGAGCTCAGTGACAGTGCAGCCCAGCCAGTTGCATCTGTGTCCCTCACTGAGCAGCAGAACCAGTGTGCAGTCACCGCATGGTCCTGCAGCCAACCTGCTCTGCAGAGCATCAGTGCCAGGCTGGGGCCCTGTGGGGAGCACAGGATGGGGCCAGGAGCACCAGAGCAGATCAGAGGAGGGATGGGGGAGATCAGACAGGAGCTGACCTGGGCTGGAAATTGCCTTGGAGAGAAAAATGCTGTTGTTCAGCTGCCCCAAGATAACACCCAGAGTTAAGGGTGCAGGGCCAGAAGTCCTTGCTGTCCTGGTGCTTCACCAGGCCTGGGAAGTAGCTGGAGAAGGATTGGTGTCCCCCACATGCCATCTCTTAGTGCATTTTCCCTCCTAAGGGGTGGCATGGAAAGTAAGTCTGGGACTCTGTGTCCGGACTTGCACTGCAGAAAGTATTCACCCAGAAGCCACACCATTTTGCTCTGGTACTTCAGTCCTGGTGCTCATCACATGTCCTTGAGACAAACTTATGCACTCCTCTTGTCAACCTTACCCCAAAAGTCACCCCTAGACAAGGCTCCTGAGCTGGGGCTGAGCTGGAGAACTGGGGTCCAGCTGTGACCAGAGGAAGGACAAGGCCTGTCCTGGGTCCTCTAAAGGACTGGCAGCCTCTGTGAGCTCCACCAGAAAAGGCAGCGTGCAGGAAACTATAGACGATCCCCATGCCCATTGGAGGCCCTTAGGAAGAGTTCCTCTCTCCAAATATCCAGCCCAGCTTGCTGCTGCATGAACAACCAGGAGAAACTGCCCCTGGACCCTCATTCCAGACCCCATCTCCTCCACCCATACAGGCAGTGCTCTTCCCCTTGTCACTGAGGTGGTTCCAGGGACCCAAGAGAGGAGGAGATGTTGGGTGGGATATGGTGTCCTTCAGTGCTCCTCATGGTACCTCCTGCTGGGCTTTGTGCCACTGGTCACAACCCTCTGAGCCTGGATGTTCAGCCAGTTCTCAGTGGTGCTGAACAGGAACATGCCCATGAGCACATTGGGCTGCACTGGGAGGAGCGTGGCCACCCAGACAAGGGCAGTTATTGCCCATCGTGACTCAGCACTGGTGTGGTCACATCTGGAGCCGTGTGTCCAAGTGTGAGGTTCCCCATTCTTGAGGAATGGGGAGGAGCTGCCGTGTGGCCAGGGAAAGTCTGGGTCATGTGTGGAGATGTTGAGAGACTCAGACTGCTTTAGCCTGGTGAAGGGGAGACTGAGGAAACGTGCTGGTTTTACTGAAATTGAGTTAATTTTCTTAATGCATTTTGAACCTCTCTCCTTCACAGCCAGTACAGTCTTTTGTTTAGATTTACTATGAGAATGAGGTAACGCTGTTTCTTCTCTGGGATAGAGTTCATTTTGTCTTTTAACAGCTTTACAGTGTTTGCCATTTGCTATGAAAGGAATGTCAGAACTCACTGAGTTCTCGGCTGTTGTCAGGGAAACCAAGGACTCCTTCGGCCATCCAGCTGCGGATGCAGATTGGCAGGAGGGGACACAGACAGGACAGCACCTGGATTGACATACAGGCTGATCAATGAAATATTCCCTATGATAGTGTCATGCTCAGTCTAAAGCTGGAGCCGGCTTTTAGGGCTTGTTACATGCGTTACTTTGGGTTTTCCAGCTGGTTTGGTCAGTTCCATTCAGAAGTTTAATTCTGTCAGGAGTTCGATGTCCGTTCGGCCTTTTGCCGTTCTGCCATTTTGCCGTTGGCCTTTGGGCCTTTCTGCCTGTTGCCCTTTTGCTCTCTCTTGCTGGGATGGGCTGTTCAGGACCAAGGTGCTCCCTTCCGCAGGACTGGCTGTTCCGTGTGACTGGAGTTACATGGGGCATTGCACTGAGTATATTTTCTTAATTTAATTTATCTATTTCTATTTAATTTACCTGGACTATTGTCAGTGAAACCAAGGACTTCTCTGGAGTGCAGCTGCAGGTGCAAACTGGTAAGAGGAGGCATAGACAGGACAGCACATGATTGACATCCAGGTCAATCAATGAGCTATTCTCTGCCATTAGTGTCATGCTCAGTATAAAGCTGGAGCTGCCTTTTCCAGCCCGTTAGTTTTGGTTTTCTGGCTACATTGCTTAGCTCTGTTCGGAAGTTCCATTCTATTGGGAGTTCAGTGTTAGTTCAGTTTTACGATGTTTTGCTGATTTTCAGTTGGCCCTTGGGCCTCTCTGCCTTTTGCACTTGTACTTTCTCTTGCTGGGATCAGCTGTTCAGGACCAGGGTGCTCTCTTCTTTTGGGCTGCCTGTTCAGCACAATGGGAGTTATGTGGGGGTTGCACTGAGTGTCATATATTTTACTTTATGTATATCTTAGTATAAGTATATTATTAGTAGTAGTGTATTATTTTTATTTTCTTATTAATTTTTTGTCTAAACCCACAAGTTTCTCCCTTCCCATTCACTTCTCTCCCTTATCCCACCTGGGGACTGGGAGCAGGATGTGAGCAGCTCTTATGGTCTTAGTTGGTGGCTGTGGTAAATCCATGACAAGAAAGGGCAGTAGTAGCTTCAGAAATCTTGAAAATCACTTTCCAAGATGACACCTTTTATTTTATTTTATTCACTATTTTTGGTAGAGGTAACAGCATGAGAAAGGAAAATGATCAGAAACTGCAGCTCTGGATGTCCAGAGTGGAGCTCAGGATAAAGAAATGTCATTCTGAGCACAGTGCTGTGGTCATTCAGAGGGACTCTGGATCAGCCATGGCTTTGTGTTTCCAGGAAGAGCTGGTGAGGATGGAGAGACAGCAGCACAGGTGGGGACACACTGGGCTGAGAACAAGGTGGGGAAGCGCATGGGGTGTCTGCAGCCTGTGGGGAAACAGCCACAGGCCTGGGACAGTGCAGGATGGACTGTGGTGGAGATGGCCAAGGGCACTGGCAAGGCTGGATGTCCCTGAAAGAGCCAAGGTCTTTGTCCCCTTGGCTATGGCTGATGTCCCTGCCAGTGAGGTCTTAGAGGAGACACATGGTTGTCATGGCCATGGCACCCCATTGCCTCCTTGCATCCCCAGGGAGTGTCACACCATTGTCCTGCACTGGGCATCGCACTCCCCACAGCCCCAGGAAGAACCTGAGCCACACGTGAGGGACAGGATCTCCCTTCCCAGGGGCAGGGGCTCAAGGCTTGGCCATTGTCCTTCATCAGACAAACCAAGGGCTTTCTCAGCATCAGAGCTGCTGCACTTTGCCTTTGCCTGATGCAATCACTGCCTCCAATTATCTGCTCTAACAAGTCCCTGGGGAGGCTTTGTCAGTAACAGCCCTCAGTGGGGCCATTAATGCTTCAAGGTACTTTGGAGTTTGTTCTGACTTGGACTTCTTGAGCAGATTCTTCAGTCTGTGCTTGGTATCTGAGGTTCATGGACTCAGCACCAAATACGCCACGGGGCTCATTAAAACACTGAGAGCCATAATGAGCGATGTTTCTTTCCCTAATTTCCTTCCAATCTTCAAGACTTGTAGAACTATCTGGAGAGGTTTCAATGGGACACTTGCTGATGAAGGTTTCAAAGAAGATTTCATAAAGGAGGGTTTTTTCTTTCCAGGGTGTTTTCTGTCATTTTTCAGTGTATAGAAGAAGTGACAGCAGCATTCTACACTGGACATTGATCCAGAGGGTCTACTGAAGACATCTGGACAGGCAGGAGAACAGTCCTTGAGGCTGGACACTGTATGGACAACCTGGCTCCTCACCCCCACCCCCAGTCTGCTGGTTCCCTCATTGGCCACCACAGATTGCATCACTTTTCCTCCATCAGTTTAATAAACAGCAAAACACTTTCCTCAGCTGTGTGTGTAAGCTGGATCTGGTGAGGTCCAGCATCCACAAGGGACACCCACACAAGAACTGGTTTAGACAGAGAGATAGGAGAGGATAGAAATAAACACAATGAATGTGTTGACTGCCATGTTAATTAGAGCTCTGAAGAATGGGGCAAGTTTGTAACTCCCTGAAGCTCAAAGCAGAAACCAGACAGCTGAGAGGCCACTGAATGACCAATGAGCAAGTGGAGGAGAAACCTGAGAGCACTGGGAAGGGCAAACGTCCAGACAGTGCTGGAAAGTTGTCCTTGGACAGGGACATTTAATCAGGAGAGGTGGGAACTCCTGAATGACGAGGGAGATGAAGTACTAGAGTGTTGGTAATAGAAGTACAGGGGAAGACCAGTGTTTCTTCACCAATACTTAGTACACTTCCAGACAGACATCAGTCATCAGCTGTCTCACCATAAACAGCCAGGGCCATTTTAGGGGCCCAGTGTACCTGAGGTGCTGGCCTGGGATTGGCATCTCTCACACAGGACCTGGGGAGACCAGAGCACCTTGCAGTGCAGGTGGAGCCTGGGCAGGGGTTCCCGGGGCATCTACACTGGCACCAGGTGTTTGTGTCCCTGGAGCTGAAGACATTTGTGTCCTAAACCCATGCCCAGTTCTGGAGAACTCTTTCCTTTCCAAAGAAAAGAAACTCCCTTACAAAGACTTTTAAATAAATAAGTAAGTAAGAAAGTAAGTAAGTAAGTAAGTAAGTAAGTAAGTAAATAAATAAATAAAAAGTAAGTAAATACATACATACATACATAAATACATACATACATACATACATAAATACATACATAAATAGAAAGAAAGAAAGAAGAAAGAAGAAAGAAAGAAAGAAAGAAAGAAAGAAAGAAAGAAAGAAAGAAAGAAAGAAAGAAAGAAAGAAAGAAAGAAAGAAAGAAAGAAAGAAAGAAAGAAAGAAAGAAAGAAAGAGAAGAAAGAAAGGAAGGAAGGAAGGAAGTTGACACCTTCCTTTGCTTTGGATCTTTGTCTTCAGTTCCTCTTATTTTAATATCCATTGACATCAACTGACATCTGATGGGTCTGCAGGCATGAAGCCAAGATCATGTTGTGTCTTGCACAGCGCCCCATGCCCTCTGAACCTTCCCTGCCCAGGACTCCTCACACGTTGCCCAGAGCGAGTCACACTGAGGGGTTGGCTGGTTCACGGGCTGAGATGTTGGTTTAGATGGTCACCTACAGCACAGGTGGATCCTGCCCCATCATCGCCTGCTCTGCTCCAGTCTGAAACAGAGCCCAACATCACAATGGGATCATGAGAGAACTGAGGTTGAAGGGACCTCAGGAGTCTGCAGTCCAACCTGTCACCAACTGGTCACACCAAGGTGTTCAAGCCTTGATTCAATCAGAGCTTTAGCAGGACTAGAGAAGTGATCATCCCTTTGTACTGGGCACTGGTGAGGCTGCACCTTGAATCCTGGGATCAGTTTTAGGCCCCTCATGGCAAGGAAGACGTTGAGGTGCTGGAGAGAGTTCAGAGGAGGGTGACAAGGCTGGTGAAGGGTCTGGAGCACCAGTCTGACGAGGAGCGGTTGAGGGAGCTGGGGCTGTTCAGCCTTGAGAACAGGAGGCTGAGGAGAGACCTTATTACTCTCTACAGCTGCCTGAAAGGAGGTTTTATCATGGAGGGTGTTGGTCTCTTGTCCCAAGTAACAAGTGATAGGACAAGAGGAAATGGCCTCAAGTTGCACACGGGGAGGTTTAGATTGGATATGAGGAATAAATTCTTCAGGGAAGCCACCAGTGATGTTCCTTTGGACTCAGTCCTGGGGCCAGGTCTGTCCAATATTTTTATCAATAATCTGGATGCAGGAATTTAATGCACCATTAGCAAATTTTCTGATAATACCATCCTCGGAGGTGCTGATGACTATCCCGAGGGACAAGGAGCCTTGCAGAGCGATCTAGATAGATTGGAGCATTAGGCAATGATCAACGGCATAAAATCTAACAAGTCCACATGCCGGATTCTGCACCTGGGATAAAGTAATGCCAAGCACAAGTCTAAATGGGGAGAGGATTGGCTGGAGAGCAGCCCTGCAGAAAGGAGCCTTGGGGCGCTGGTTGACAGGAGGCTCAACAAGAGTCAGCAGTGTGTGCCCTGGCAGCCAAGAGTGCAAATCCCATCCTGGGGTACATCAGACAGAGCAGAACCAACCGCTCAAAGGAGGTGATTATCCTGCTGTATTCAGAGTTGCTGTGGCCTCACCTTGAGTGCTGTGTGCAGTTCTGGGCCCCACGATTTGACGAGGATGTTGAAGTATTCCAATGTGTCCAGAGAGCAACAAAGCTGGTGACCGACCGGAAGGCATGTCCTCTGAGGAGTGGCTGAGCAATCTGGATTTCTCTAGTTTGGAGAGAAGGAAGCTGATGAGCAAGCTCATTGCCCTCTAAAAGTTCCTGAGGAGGGAAGTGTATAGGGAAGTGCTGGTCTCTTGTCCCTGGTATCCAGTGACAGGACATGTGTGAATGGTGCAAACCTGGGTCAGAGGATGTTCAGACTTGACCCTCTACTGAGAGTGGGGTCAAATACTGGAACAGACTTCTGAACGATAGGATGAGGGGCAACGGGCACAGCATAGGAGGTCCCATCTGAATATTAGGAAACACTTCTTTACTGTGAGGGTGCCCGATCACTGGAACAGGCTGTCCAGAGAGGTTGTGGAGTGTCCTCCTCTGGAGACAGTCAAAACCCGCCTGGACACCTTCCTGTGCCATCTGCTCTGGGCGAACCTGCTTTAGCAGGTGGGTTGGGCTAGATGATCTCCAGAGGTCCCTTTCAAGCCCAACCATTCTGTGATTCTGTGACAGCTGGTTGATGCCCCAAGCCTCAGCATTCAAGAGGCATTTGGCCAATGCACTTACTACCCTGTTTTAACTTTAGATCAGCCTTGAATTGGTCATGCAGTGGGACTAGATGGTCATTCTAGGTCCCTTACAGCTGAACTATACCTCACTTCCCTTCTTCCCTTTCTCCTCCTTTCCCTAGCAGGGGGAAGCTGCAAAGCCCCCCCACCACAGCCCCACCCGGCACCCTTTGCAGGAAGCCTTTGAGGTGCTGGCCCCAAGGCAGTCCCGGTGCCCAGGAGTTCCAGGGGGCTGTCCCTGCCCTTGGTGGCCATGTGCTGGGCACAGCTGCTGGCTGTCCCTGATGCCTTCTCTGCCCTTTGGCTCTCCAGGACAAAGCTCCTGCTCTTCTCTCCAGTCATGGCAGAAACCAGCCCTGCAACCAAGAGAAGAGCCCTGGTAGCTGTCCCCTCTCTGCACCAGAGCTGATGTCCATGAGGCACCACAGCGGGGAGGACCAGGCTCACAAAGCCTTTTCTGAGGGGATAACAGGATGGTTTCAACCACTGCAGCGTGGAGAAAATCCCCAGTGTGACCAGAGCCATAGGCTGGGCTGGACAGTGCCAACAGACCGCCATGGAAATAAGACTCGCTTTGAATCCATTCCCAAAGCACAGCCAGGCAAATGATGACTCTTCCCAAATGAGCAAAAAGAGTCCATTGCTGCTACTGCAGTCATGTTTCCTTTTCTACCCAAACCAAGATCCACAGTTGGCCATCTGTACAGGGGATGCAAAATGCACTTCAGCCGCAGGGTAAACCTTCCACACCTCCTGTGTGACTTGCACCTTTCTCGGAGTTATTTGCCTACCTTGATTGGTGGGAAGAGGTTCAGAACTTCTGGAAAGCCTTTAAGAGATACTCTTTTGAGTACTCAAAGAGTAAGGAAGCTGCTGCCATTTTGGACATTTGCGTCAAAACTCATACACACATGGGATAGTGTGTGGTGTGTGACATGGATTTCTTTTTCTCCTTGTTCTCCTTTTTAGTAATGCCTGAGATCTTTGCTTTGGAAAAAACATGCCTAAAGAAAAGAATCTGAGAACAAAAGTCCTGATCAGAGAGAAGGTCCATCTGGGCCAAGACTCAGTCTCCAAAGCTGCCAGCCATCCGTGTCTACAGGGTCTTGGGGTGCTCAAAGGCCTCAGTGGCTGGGACCGGCCTCCCTGGGGACCATCTCCTGCAGGGGCCCAGGGGCCGTGTCTCAGCTCAGCCTGGGACCTCTGGTGCCTGCCTGAGCCATGTTGTAGGTGTGTGTGCCTGTCTCTGCCCCATCTCCTGGACGGGCCTGGGCCCTGCCCTGCAGAGAGCGGCTCTCCTGGATGGAGTCCTCAGGCCTGGCTCAGAGCTCATCGTGCTCCAGGCACAGCTACTGAGCACAACCATGCTGTGCTGTGCTGTGCTGTGCTGCTCTATTCTGTACGCTCACAAGGAGTCCAATAAGGATGGGACTGTTCGACTGAAATGCCAGACAGGTTTTAGATCCAAAAACAGTTTCAGGGACACATACACAAAGGATACAACGGGAAACAGAATTTTTAAATTATTTTTTAATATTTATATTTATTTTATTAAAATTACAAATTTTAATAGAAGAAGGAGAAGGAGGAGAGCTGGCTCCTGCTGCAAACTTGCCCTGGGAGAAAGAACCCGAGAAAGCCAGGGCACGAGTGGTGCCTTGGAGGGCAGGAGCAGTGGGCATGAACCGAGCCAAAAGGGCCCAGAGGAGCTCTGACAGGTGGTCATGCTCAATGCTGCAGAGGAAGGCAAAAAAACCCCGGGGACCAGGGCCAGTCTGCCCCGGGGGAAAATTCCTTCCTGACCCCAACACTGGCGATCGGCTGTTCCCTGAGCATTTGAGCGAGACCTGGCTCCTCGGCCCACAGGCTGGTCATGCCTCCCAGAAGACCACAGAATAATAGAAGGATAGAATGACAGGATGATGATGTCTTCTCCTCTTCTCTTCTCTTCTCTTCTCTTCTCTTCTCTTCTCTTCTCTTCTCTTCTCTTCTCTTCTCTTCTCTTCTCTTCTCTTCTCTTCTCTTCTCTCCTCTTCTCCTCTTCTCCTCTTCTCCTCTTCTCCTCTTCTCCTCTTCTCCTCTTCTCCTCTTCTCCTCTTCTCCTCTTCTCCTCTTCTCCTCTTCAACTCTTCTCCTCTTCTCCTCTTCTCCTCTTCTCCTCTTCTCCTCTTCTCCTCTTCTCCTCTTCTCCTCTTCTCCTCTTCTCCTCTTCTCCTCTTCTCCTCTTCTCCTCTTCTCCTCTTCTCCTCTTCTCCTCTTCTCCTCTCCTCTCCTCTCCTCTCCTCTCCTCTCCTCTCCTCTCCTCTCCTCTCCTCTCCTCTCCTCTCCTCTCCTCTCCTCTCCTCTCCTCTCCTCCTTTCTTCACCTCTTCCCTCTCCCTCTTCTCTCTCCTTCTTCTCCTTCTCCCTCCTTTCACTAGCAGTACATGCTGAGGAAATTGCTGACAAACACTTGTAACCTTGCCCAGATTACCCATTCGCTCCATCACCTTGTGCAAAGGACGCATGTACCTTCTGGTGGCCGGGAGAGCACCGGGCCCCCTTAAACCACTCTGCATTCCACTTCCTACAGCTGCTGACCCTAGCTCCCCACTCCATCAGGATGGTGAGCTCTGCAGTGCTCCTCAAGAAGTTATTCCCTTCATTTTGCTGCTGCTATTCAGCTGAAAAGGATGTTCCTCTTCCTCTTCCTCCTCCTCCTCCTCCTCTTCCTCCTCCTCTTCCTCCTCCTCTTCATCTTCCTCCTCTTCCTCTCTTCTCTCTTCTCTCTTCTCTCTTCTCTCTTCTCTCTCTTCTCCTCTTGCTTCACCTCTTCCCTCTCTCTCTCCCTCTCCCTCTTCTTCTCTCTCCCTCTTTTCCTTCCCCCTCCTTTCACTACCAGTGCATGCTGGGGAAATCCCTGACAAACACTTGGAACCTTGCCCAGCTTACCCATTCGCTCCATCACCTTATGCCAACCACGCATCTACCTTCTGGTGGCCGGGAGAGCACCGGGCCCCCTTCAAACCACTCTGCATTCCACTTCCTACAGCTGCTGACCCTAGCTCCCCACTCCATCAGGACGGTGAGCTCTGCAGTGCTCCTCAAGAAGGCATTCCCTTCATTTGGCTACTGCTATCCAGCTGAAAAGGATGTTCATCCATCAGATGAACCTGGAAGGTTGCCCTGCTGGGAGATGGCCTTGCAGCGGAGAAACTCCAGCTGCCTCGTGCAGCTCTTCCTCCTTCAGCCCCTGTCAAGGGATTCCACCGGCTCCTCAAGGACTTCCTCTCCGATGTCTTCAGGCTGCCTCCAGGCCAGCTCTGGCAGCAGACACGGGACGCTGCTCCCTTTTATACTGCCCCGGGGCATTGTGACATCAGCATTGCCCCGTGGTCGCATTGTGACATGGAGGTGACATGGGCCCCCAGTGTCCCACCCCACCCACTGCCCATGTACCCAGAACTCCTTGGAGGAAGGACTTCGGGGTGCTGCTGGCCCCGAGGCTGTCCTTGTGCCCAGGAGGCCCAGGGCACTGTCCCTGCTCTTGGTGGTGAGATGAAGGGTGGTCTGGCAAACATCACCCTTTGTGTCCCCAGGTGATGGACACTGCTCATGTGCCTCTGCAGAGAGTGGCAGGAGCTGGATCCCCTTCTCGGGACAGACTCCTTCCAGGAGAGACACAGACACAGGGGGAACTCATCAGGGCTTTACGGCATTTCACTCGACATCAGTTTTGACATATTGGGTGCTGTCCTGTGACTGCCCTTTCTGCACAAATGATCATACAAACACAACCATTTAGTAAGACATGGTCATAAGGGGGCTGTTATGGACAAGAAAGATCACCATGAACTCTGGAGAGAGTGAGGAAGTTTACAATAAGCACCAGGAAGAACCAAGAAGCTCAAGGCATCTTCTGGTGATGAACAAGCATCAAGGGCTGACATGGCATCAGAGCCACCTCCACATGGCCCTCACCACCTGGAACCAGTGTCTCCAAGTCTTTCCTTCAGCAGCCTCCAGGGACAGGGACCTGCACTGGTTGTTTCCTTCACAGCTGTGTCAGTGATGGCCCTTCATGGGGTCCAAACACCCTCAGAAACTTGGGGTTCGCTTCTGCCTTTCACTTCATTAGACGTTTGTTCATTCTCTCAGTAGCTGCAGTTCAGGATCACGGCAGCAGAGGGCTCACTAACATCCAAAATGCTCTTACAAGCCAAGGCTCTGTGCATCATTTTCCTAAAGGCTTCAAGTCTGGTGTGGATGATTAGAGAGATTTCAGGAATAGCCAAACAGAGAGCATTTCCATAATAAATAGCAATAAAGCCCAATTTCTTCTGTTTCATTCCCTGCTCTCTCTTACGTCCCTTTTCAGAACAGGCGGCATCAGCAGCCTCCAGTTCATATTAATGTTTTGCATCTCCTGATAAAGACTGAATATGTCAGAAAAGTGGGTCCCTAAATCCCCATGTGAGTGAGGAGACAGGCCAGGACACCTCAAGAGGAGTCACACTCCTCTGGACCAAGAGGTGGGTGTTCCTGGCAATCTCAGGTGCCACAGCACAGCGATACTTGTGTTCAGGGAGCTGGTCAAGTGACCCATCTCCTGTTCTGTAATGGTGTCTGAGTTTGCTCAGGTCACCCCTGACTTGAGCCCCATCCACTGCTGGGTGTTCTCCAGACTCCTGCCTTCAGGAACAAAGTCCCAGGAGATCCTGCTGGTGAAGATGGAGGCAAAGAAGCCATGAAGAACCTCAGTCCCGTCTGATTCTACTCTTATGAAGTTCATCAGCAGGCCCATGTTCACCCTGTCTATTCTCTTACTGCAAGTGAAGCTCTGTCAGCTCATCTTGCTGCCATTCCCGTACAGGTATCAAGTCCAGGGCAGCTTTGTCATCATCCCCACATCCATGGACAAGGTTTCTAAATTCCTCCTTTGCAGCTTCCCCTGCTCCCACCTCCTGTGTGCTGCCTTTTTGCCCTGGAGCTCCATCAGTTCAGAGAAGCAGCCTCATGAGATAAATGCTTCTGTTCATGGGTACTTGGAGAGATCATTCTAGTTCTTAGAGCAGGATGTCCTGTAAGGATTATCAGATTTCCTGAGCTCCTTCACCCTGCAGATCTACTTCCATGGCACCATTTTGCCCACCATCCCCCATTATGTCCAAGTCTTCTCCTCTGGAGCCCACCAGCCTGTGCTCTGCTGCTGGCCTTCCTTCCTCCCCTCTGGTGCCTGGGACCCCACTGTGTCCTGGTCACAACAGCCAAGGTGGACACTGGTGTTCACATCCCTCACCAGCCCTTCCTTGTTTCCCAGTTCCAGATCCAGTTGAGCATCACTCTCATTGGCCCACAATGCAGACACGTTAAGCAGTTGGCCCAAGATCCTTTGGACTGTTGGCACTTGCCACTTTGCCAGGCCACTTAATGTCAGAGCAATTACAGTTCCCCATAGGAACCTGCTCATTGACTGGTGACTTCCTCCTTGAGTTGCTGACAGAAGATCTTGTCCATTTCTTCTACATGATCATGTAGTTTGCAACACCCAACACATTGTCACTCTCTATTGGGTTTACATGACAAACTCTTGGAACTGGGGGTAGGTGTGGGTGTGCTACAGTTGTCACCTCTCTGGGAAGACAACAGGAGTTTGACCAATGTCAGACAGAGCTGATTTCAGCTGCTCCAAGATGGACCCACTCCTTGCCAAATCTGAGACACTCAGTGATGTTGGCAGCACCTCTGGGATATTGTATTTGAGAAAGGGTAAAAAACGCTGCACAACAGCAGGTGGGAGAGAGGAGGGAGGAGATGAGAGAGAAAAGCAGTGCAGACATCAAGGTCATATCCCATAGGACCCAAGCAGGTCCCTCAGCAGGCCAAAGCTTGCTCTCCTGAAATCCTGCTCTTGGCCTTGTTCTCATCTCCCAGGAGCCTCAGCTCCACTTTCCATCCCTGACTGTTCCATCCTGACCAACTCTTTCTGGTTTGTAAGTGTGAAGTCCCACAGGGCACCTCACCCCACTGACTCCTCAGTCACCCGTGTCAGGAAATGTTGTCAATGAGCTCCAAACCCTCCTTGTCCCCAGCCAGGAACCTGGGAGGTGTGGGACCATAGTCCTGCCCTTGGCCTTGCACAGCCCCACATCACACTGTCCCAGGAAGGGCCCTGGGCAACGTGGGAGGGACAGGATCTGACTCCCCAGGGTTGGGGGTCAGGGCTTAGTCCTTTGGTTAATGAAACACATCCAGGGTTACGCAGCATCAGAGAGACCTTTACTTTGCTTTTCTGACCTGTCATCTCTACCTCCAGTTTTCTGCTCTAACCAAACTGTGGGGTCAGTTCTTCAGTTGTGTCCCTCAGTGGGGCCCATTAATATTACAGGAAACTTTGGAGTTTGCATCTGACTTGGACTTCCTGAGAAGTTTCTTCAGCTTCCCCTCAGGGTCTGAGGTCCATGGACTCAGCACCAAACCCACCAGAGGGGTCATTAAAGCGCCTGGGGCTGCTCCTGTGCTGCTGAGCTGGGCTGGGCTCCTGGGACACAGGGAGCTTATGGCAGCGGCAGCGCTGCAGAGAGACAGCTCTGCCCAGGAGCAGCTCCTCTGCACACGCAGCAGGGCTGAGGGCTCTGCCTGCAGCACCGAGGGCACAGGAGCCAGGCAGAGAGAAGGAAACACAGTCTGGGGTGGGAGGATGCTGAGATGTCACTTGGAGAGAAATCTTCGGAGATATGAAGCCCGTGGCTACAGGGCATTGCATCTGCAAATCTTGGTAGGATCTCAGAAAGCTGTCACATTGCAGAGCTGCGAGAGATGTAAGTACAGCTCTCAGGGATTCTCTGATCAGAGGGGAGGATGTGCTGCAGAGCAGGGGTTGCCTTCTGCACTGTCAGAGTGACAAGACGTGAATGCTGCGTTCTCCACAGTGTGGCTGTGGGGTGTAAATGTAAATGTGCAGGCAGGGGTGCCCACGGCTGTCCTGCAGAGCAGGGTCCCTGCACCCCAGGGCTGTGCCGGGCAGGGACTCTGCCGCCTGCCAGGGTCAGCGCTCAACCTGCCCGGGAGATCCCAGCAACACTGAGGGGAGAAGATGTGGTGGAGGAGCAAACCCTATTGGGCAGGAAAGGTGCCTCTGCTGTGGAGAGGGTGCTGTGTGGGTCAGGGTTGCTCACACATCCAGATCAGCCTCAGCATTTTTCCAAGGGGATGCCTCAAGAAGAAGATAAATGCAAGGATTGCCAGACAGATAAGGAGCTTTCCTGAGCCTGTCTTTTCAGTTTCCTCTCCCAAGGGCTGGGGGGTGCAGGAAAGGATAAAATGAAAATGAGCTCTAATGTTTAAACACGTCACTGATACTCCTGAACTGCAGCTCTGAGTGATCAGTCCATCTGCCAGAAGGCTCATGACATCCCTTCCCCACCCCTCTGCCTGTGCACAGCACCTGCATCACCTTGGCTGGACCCGTCAGCCTTAGTCTGACCTGTCCTGTTTTCCAGCCTGCAAACAGGAAGATGCCCCCAGGCAGTGCCCTGTGAACAGGCAGGATCTGTAGGGCCAGGGGGAGGGCACAGAGGGTGGGATGGTCTGTGAGCACTGACAGGGAAGAGACATGGACAGGGAAACACCTCCCAGGGGAGAATCTCCAGGCAGCAGGGAAATGATCAGAAATGAGAGGAAACCAAACCCGCAATGGTTATGGGAGGGAGAAGAGAGAAAAGTCCCTGTGACCCCCTGCAGTGCAGATCCCTCCTGTGAGCAGCCCCCTGGCCTCCTGTCCCACCCAGCAAAGCCTCTGCCCTCAGGGCCGGGGGCTCCAAGGCATGAAGCAGCTCCTGTGCAGCCAGAGCTCCAGTTCCTCTGCAGAGCACAGGGGCTGAGAGCAGCTGCCCGGCAGTGTTGGTGTCTGGGAGGTGCTGCACAGCTGGGGAAGGGTGACGCTGTCTGAGTGCCCGGCTGCCTCTGCCCTGGCCTCTCTCACACCCACCCTCACCGCATTTTCCTTCTTGCTGCCCTGCTCTGGGTCACTGCTGTTGGGATCTTGTTCTTGCTGTCAGGCTCTCTGGGGATGGCAGTTTCAGCTGCAGAGTCACAGCCTGATCTTGTGGGTCCTTTCCTGCAGGTGTGTCCATGGGCACACGTGTCCCAGCTTTGCTCTGACCTGTGGGCTGTGGGCAATGCAGTCTGTGGGGCTGGGGAATGAGCTGTGTGTGTCCTGGACTAAACGTTGGGTGCTGAGACCCTAGGAAAGGGTGAGACCTGTCATGGTCTGAGGTGGATCCCTCTGCTCTCAGCAGCACCTGGTGGCTTTTCAGGCTAACATGGGAGTGTGATCAGTCTCCATCTCAGAAAGGTGCCAGCCCAGGGCAGCTGGAGCAAGACAGAGGGACAGAGCAGCTGCCCTCACTCTGCACTGACCCACAGGCATCCTCTGGTCTCACAGGACTCGCTCTGTTCTCCCTGAGTGCAGCAGAAATGCTGAGGGTTTCTGACACCCAACAACACTCTGCAGGGTGGGAGGGCAGAAGGAGCTGTAGAAACACCAAACCTCTCAAACTCAGTTTCTCAGGCCTGGGGGTACAGATGCTGACAGTCCCTTCTGCACCAGGAGCGGTTCCAGCTGACAAAGCTGAACCCCAGGACTGGCCCCTGCCCACCCGATCACACAGGGTCAGGCTGACTCCTCAGGAGCCCCTGGGCAGAGACCCTGCTCTTCATTGCACACTCATCAAGCACCGACGAGGGCTCAGCCAGGACGTTCTCCTGGAAAAAGAAAAGTGTCTCTTTGTGTGACAGCGTGGGAGGGTCTGTGGGAAATGGTTTTGATTATTCCCAGAGAAGTCTCATCTAAACCTTCAGTATCTTCTCCTACTATGACAGGTACTCATGCCCACAGGCAGCCAATGTCCAACAGCAGCTCCATCACCCAGTTCCTCCTCCTGCCATTCACAGACACACGGGAGCTGCAGCTCTTGCACTTCTGGCTCTTCCTGGGCATCTACCTGGCTGCCCTCCTGGGCAACGGCCTCATCATCACCACCATAGCCTGGGACCAGCACCTCCACACCCCCATGTACTTCTTCCTGCTCAACCTCGCCCTCCTCGACCTGGGCTCCATCTCCACCATTGTCCCCAAGTCCATGGCCAATTCCCTCTGGGATTCCAGGGTCATTTCCTCTGCAGGATGTGCTGCCCAGGTCTTCTTTGTATTTTTCTTGCTTAGTGCAGAGTGTTCCCTTCTCACAGTCATGTCGTACGACCGCTACATTGCCATCTGCAAACCCCTGCACTACGGGACCCTCCTGGGCAGCAGAGCTTGTGTCCACATGGCAGCAGCTGCCTGGGCCACTGGGTTTCTCAGTGCTCTGCTGCACACGGCCAATACATTTTCACTGCCCCTGTGCAAGGGCAATGCCCTGGGCCAGTTCTTCTGTGAAATCCCCCAGATCCTCAAGCTCTCCTGCTCACACTCCTACCTCAGAGAACTTGGGCTTCTTGTGGTCAGTGCCTGTTTAGGTTTTATTTGTTTTGTGTTCATTGTGGTGTCCTATGTGCAGATCTTGAGGGCCGTGCTGAGGATCCCCTCTGAGCAGGGACGGCACAAAGCCTTTTCCACCTGCCTCCCTCACCTGGCTGTGGTCTCCCTGTTCCTCAGCACTGTCATGTTTGCCTACCTGAAGCCCCCCTCCATCTCCTCCCCATCCCTGGACCTGCTGGTGTCTGTTCTGTACTCGGTGGTGCCTCCAGCAGTGAACCCCCTCATCTACAGCATGAGGAACCAGGAGCTCAAGGATGCCCTCTGGAAACTCATATCTTAGTTTTTTCTGAAGCAATAAATTGCCCATCTGCTTCTACTTAGCAGGTTTAATGTAACTAGTTACACGTCCAGCCTCTCATCTCTATTTTCTGTTGTTATTGACATTGGTTTTTATGTGATAATGTTGTCATCCCCTTTCTAAATCACTGTCTGCTTTTATTTTATAACCACTGGTTGTGTAAATGAGGAGCCTTGATCTGTGTGTATTTAAACAAAATAAAGGGTTCTGTAGGACACTGTATCACTATGTCCGTCACTATATCCTTCCTGCAAGGCCTTTTGGAGCTGCAGGGACAGTTTCTGTGATGGAAGGAGAAGAAAAGAGTCCATCCTGGCAGCCCTGCCAGGGAGCAGCAGCGCTTGTTCTTCCAGAGCTGTTCTGGTTCCACTCCCACACTCTCCTTCTCATCCCTGGTGTTGGTGCAAGGCCTGAGTGCTCTGGCAGCTTGGTCACCGTCCTGCTGTGTGTCAGTGCTGTGAGCGCAGGCAGGGACAGGCAATGGGCACTGCTGTGACAGAGCTGGCCCCAGAACAGCCTTTCCAGATAGAAAGGTGATCTCCTACGGGCAGGGACTGAAGGTTTAATTCTTCTTACAGAGATTCTCTCAAGAATATGCACAAGAAAGTGACCCACAGATGAAATATCAGGGTACATCTGAACAGTGTGTGTGTGCAGGGCTGGCACCCAGCAGTGTCCTCTCACAGCCAGGCTCCTGCCAGAGACCTGCAGGACCAGCAGAGCAGGGGCTGGGCTGTGCCCCTGTGCACTGGACACCCCATAGAAGGAGCCTCAGGTCAGTCATCATGGAGCTGCCCCCTCACAACCACCATTTTCAGTACTGGCCTCTCACCCACAGAGGTTGTTCTTCCCTCCACAGAGGGACCCTGAATGAGTCCATGTTTACTTTGTACAGATGAGATGTGAGCATGCACATCATGTATGTCAGGTGACATGAACGCGACTGAGCACAAACACCATCAGCTATTCCTTGGTGTTCCATCAAGACCTGTGGCACAGACAAGGTCTTGTGGTCAGTTCATGTTGGGAGAATCACCCCATGGGAAATCACCTGAATGCAGGACTGGGTTGTGCTTCCTTGAACTGAGGTCCCTGTGCCCATTCCTCGTGATGTGGGACATCTCAGATGGGTGCAGAACTGGTGACACACCACAGTGCTGAGGTGCCTCCCATCCTTTGGGAGTGGCAACAGGAGGCCAGAAGGACACTGTGACTCCTGCCTCTGTGTGTAAAAAGGACAGACTCTGTCTCTCATCATCCCTGGATGCATGAGGAGTCCATGAGGCCAGCTCAGGTGTGGACACCTGACAGAACCTTGTCACTTCTGTGTGTCACTCCATTAACAAACCCCACTGGATAAGTAAGATTCATCTCAGCTGCCCTGGACAGGCTCTTTGCAAGTGCTCCTGTCTGCTGCGTCACCCTTGCCCGTGATTCAAGATTATGCTCTCAAAAGTGCCATAGAAACCTGAATGTTTCTTGGGTCTTTAGAAAACGCAGACCTCAAACTCATCTTCAGGAAGAGCAGGAATAGGAACTAGGAGAATAACAGGCTGGCCACCCTACCTCCCTCCCTGGGAAGGGGATGGGACAAGCCTCCTGCAGCCATTTCCAGGAATGTGAAGGACAAGGAAGGGATTGCTGAACCCAAATGGACAGGGGAAGGAAAGGCATGTTGTGTACAGGGTGTTTGCAAGGCTCAGCCATGGTCTCCTTCTGGCCAGAGTGGTGCTGATGGGGCTCAAGAAGCGGGTGCTGGGTGGGAAGTTGGCTGAACCATCAAGCCCAAATATCATCAGTGGTACAAAGTCCTCTGTGCAGCCAGATACTGGTGTCATCTCTCAGTGACCAACACTTTGGGCCAACACTGTTGAACATCTTTATTCTCCCCTTCTATGATGTAACCGAGTGTGCTTTCAGTGCCTTTGAGGATGATGCAAACCTGGGTGGAGGCCTTGAGCAACCTCACCTGGTTCACCCTGCCCTGAGCAGGAGAGTGAGACAAGATGAGTGAGACAAGGGCTCTCTGCAAACCTGAGTTATTCTGTGATTTGGAATAATTTTTGCCTTGGAGAGGTTTCTGGAGAGAGAATAGGTAGAAAAATAGTAAAAAGACAATGCAAAAGAGGAGATATATAAGGTGTTAACATAAATACAGCATTTCCAGTGAGGAGTGCTTTTCACCCACATTGCTAGTAGAAAATATATTTGACAAATTTGAACAAGGTGAGGAAGCAAGATGGGTGTCTGCAGCCTGCAGGGAAAGAGGGGCAGGGGTAGCACCGTGTAGAACAGCCTGTGGTGGAGATGGCAAAGGGCGCTGTAAGGCTGGAAGGGACCCACAGAACCCAGGTCTCTGTCCCCTTGGCCAGGGCAGTTGTCTCTGCCACTGAGGCCCAGGACAAGACATGTTGTCCTCATGGCACTGGGGCCTCGGTGCCTCCTTGCAGCCCCATGGGGAAGCTGGAAGTTGTTGTCCCAGTGTTGTCCTTCCCTGGGCCTTGCACACCCACATCCCACGGTACCAGGAAGAGCCCTGAGCCGTGTGTGAGGGACAGGATCCCCCTTCCCATTGCCTGGAGCTCATGGCTCCTCCTTTCTGCTTCAAAAGCAAACCAAGGGGTTTCTGAGCATCAGAGCTGAAGAGAAGACTCAAAGGAGACCTCATGGTGGCTACAGCTTCCTCACAAGGGGAGAAGGAGGGGAAGGTACTGATCTCTTCTCTGTGGTGACCAATGAGAATACCCAAGGGAATGGCAGGAAGATGTGCCAGGAGAGGTTTAGTTTGGACATGAGGAAAAGGTTCTTCACCCAGAGGTGCTGGACACTGAACAGGCTCCCCAGGGAGGTGTCACGGCCCCAACCTGACAGTGTTCAAGAAGAGATTGGACAACGTCCTCAGAAACACAGGGTGACCTGTGGGGTGTCCTGTGCAGGGACAGGAGTTGGACTCCATGATCCTTGTGGGTCCCTTCCAACTCAGGACATTCTATGATTGTATGAAATACTAGGTCAAAAGTCCATGTTTTCATTGTACAGATGAGATGTAAACACACACATCATGTGCATGTCCAGTGTGTGCATGTGGTGAGATGAACCCAAGGGAGCACAAATGCCATCAACTGTTCCTTGGGCTGCCATAAAGGTCAGTGGGACAGAGATGGTGTTCAGGGGCCTCTTCCAACCTGCGTTATTGTAGGATTCCATGAATCTTTTCCTTGGAGAGCTCTTTCACGTCAGAATAGACAGAAGAAGAAGAACAAAAAATCACAGGCAGAAGCAGAGGTATAAAATGAGTAAATACAGAGTAAATCCAGCAGCTCCTCTGAGGAACGTTTCTCCACTCAAACCCTTGACAGGAAATCTATTGGATAAATTTGATGAAAGCAGCTCAGTTTGATCTGCTCACACACTGGACCACAAGGAGGGTGATGGTGGGTACGATGTCGTGTGGTCACTTGTGTCTCAGGAACTCATAGTCCAGCAGGAACCAATGGCTGTGGAGGGCACTGTGAGGTCACTTGTGCCTCTGCAGGGGATTGGCCAACAGCAGGAACAGGGCTGGGAAAGGACTGTGAGGTCACACAGACGAGACGAGCAATCGCGCCCAATCAGCATGGCTTGATGAAAGGCAGGTCCTGCTTGACCACCCTGATCTCTTCTGTGACAAGGTGACCGGCTGAGCAGATGAGGGAAAGTCTGTCGTGGGCAGTGAATCCGCCACACGGGCTGTGGGTGTTGTGTCCTTAGACTGCAGTAAAGCCTGTGACACCGTGTCCCACAGCATCTCCTGGAGAAGCTGCAGCTCATGGCCTGGATGGTGTATCTGTGATGGGTAAAGAACTGTCTGGAAGGCATTTTGTGCCCTGGAGCCATTTGTCCCCTTCCTGTTCACATGGGCATCGCATGATTGCATCACTGCTCTCTGTCCCACTGTAGACAGGCACAAGGCCTTCTCCTCCTGGACCTCTCACCAATGCCACTGTTTTCTCCAGCACCCTCATCCTTGACTGTGGGATGCCCAGAACAGCCCTCCTAAGACAGTTTGGCAAAGCCTTTTTTCTACACCTTCCCCACATCCCTGCTCAATCCCCTCATCCACAGCCTAAGGACCAGAAAGGTTGGGTACAAGTGGGACATTGAGAAAAAAAGGTCAGAAAAGCTTTGAGGTGCAGAGAGAGCCCATCAACATGTTGGCCTGCTGTTCCCTTCTGAACAGGCCCAGAGGACCTGGACAGCATTTGCTGTGTCCCAGAAACTCGCCTGGAAGGTTGGGATACGGAGAAAAGGTTTGGTCTGGGAAGGGACAGACAGGGGCTGGTGGAACTGGCTGGTGTGGCCGTGAGACGTCTCTCCAACACCTCAGAAAAGTCCTGGCTCTCAGGGAGGCTGCATGGTCCTCTGAGAAAGAAAATAGCAAAAATGACTTATCATGGAATCATAGAATAATTGTGGCTGGAAGAGACCCTTAAGATCATCGAGTCCAACCATAACCTAAATCTGGCACTAAACCATGTCCTTAAGAACCTCTTCTGTATGTCTTTTAAACACCTTCAGTAATGGTGACTCCACAACCTCACTGGGCAGTCTGCTCCATTGCTTCTAAACCCTTTCCCTGAAGAATTTTTTCCTCATATCCAATCTATACCTCCCCGTGTGCAACTTGAGGCCATTTCTTCTCATCCTATCACTCTACTTGGGAGAAGAGACCAACACCCTCCATGATAAAACCTCCTTTCAGGCAGCTGTAGAGAGTAATAAGGTCTCTCCTCAGCCTCCTGTTCTCAAGGCTGAACAGCCCCAGCTCCCTCAACCGCTCCTCGTCAGACTGGTGCTCCAGACCCTTCACCAGCCTTGTCACCCTCCTCTGAACTCTCTCCAGCACCTCAAAGTCTTCCTTGCCATGAGGGGCCTAAAACTGACCCCAGGATTCAAGGTGCAGCCTCACCAGTGCCCAGTACAAAGGGATGATCACTTCTCTAGTCCTGCTAAAGCTCTGATTGAATCAAGGCTTGAACACCTTGGTGTGACCAGTTGGTGACAGGCTGGACTGCAGACTCCTGAGGTCCCTTCAACCTCAGTTCTCTCATGATCCCATTGTGATGTTGGGCTCTGTTTCAGACTGAAACAGAGCAGGCGATGATGGGGCAGGATCCACCTGTGCTGTAGGTGACCATCTGAACCAACATCTCAGCCAGTGAACCAGCCAACCCCTCAGTGTGACTCGCTCTGGGCAACGTGTGAGGAGTCCTGGGCAGGGAAGGTTCAGAGGGCATGGGGCGCTGTGCAAGACACAACATGATCTTGGCTTCATGTTTGTAGGGCCATCAGAAGTCAGTTAATGAAAGAGTATTCCAGAACTGGGGCTGGCTTTAGGACACAAATGTCTTCAGCTCCAGGGTCACAAACACCTGGTGCCAGTGTAGATGCCCCGGGAACCCCTGCCCAGGCTCCGCCTGCACTGCAAGGTGCTCTGGTCTCCCCAGGTCCAGTGTGAGAGATGCCAATCCCAGGACAGCACCTCAGGTACACTGGGCCCCTAAAATGGCCCTGGCTGTTTATGGTGAGACAGCTGATGAAAGATGTACTAAGGGAAGGAGAAGAAATATTGGTCTTCCCCTGTACTTCTATTACCAACACTCTATTATTTCATCTCCCTCGTCATTCAGGATTTCCCACCTCTCCTGATTAAATGTCCCTGGACAACTTTCCAGCACTTTCTGGACTTCTGCCCTTCCCAGTGCTCTCAGGTTTCGCCTCCACTTGCTCTTTGGTCATTCAGTGGCCTCTCAACTGTCTGGTTTCTGTTTTGAGCTTCAGGGAGTTACAAACTTGCCCCATTCTTCAGAGCTCTAATTAACATGGCAGTCAACACGTTCATTGTGTTTATTTCTATCCTCTCCTATCTCTCTGTCTAAACCAGTTCTTGTGTGGGTGTCCCTTGTGGATGCTGGACCTCATCAGATCCAGCTTACACACACAGCTGAGGAAAGTGTTTTGCTGTTTATTAAACTGATGTAGGAAAAGTGATGCAATCTGTGGTGGCCAATGAGGGAACCGGCAGACTGGGGGTGGGGGTGAGGAGCCAGGTTGTCCATACAGTGTCCAGCCTCAAGGACTGTTCTCCTGCCTGTCCAGATGTCTTCAGGAGACGCTCAGGATCAATGTCCAGTGTAGAATGCTGCTGTCGCTTCTTCTATACACTGGAAAATGATAGAAAACACCCTGGAAAGAAAAAACCCTCCTTTATGAAATCTTCTTTGAAACATTCATCAGCAAGTGTCCCATTGAAACCTCACCAGTTAGTTCTACATGTCTGGAAGATGTGAAGGAAATTACAGAAAGAAACATCGCTCATTAGGGCTTTCTGTGTTTTAATGAGCCCCGTGGCGTATTTGGTGCTGAGTCCATGAACCTCAGATACCAAGGACAGGCTGAAGAATCTGCTCAAGAAGTCCAAGTCAGAACAAACTCCAAAGTACCTTGAAGCATTAATGGGCCCCACTGAGGGCTGTTACTGACAAAGCCTCCCCAGGGACTCGTTAGAGCAGATAATTGGAGGCTGTGATTGCATCAGGCAAAGGCAAAGTGCAGCAGCTCTGATGCTGAGAAAGCCCTTGGTTTGTCTGATGAAGGACAATGGCCAAGCCTTGAGCCCCTGCCCCTGGGAAGGGAGATCCTGTCCCTCACAGGTGGCTCAGGTTCTTCCTGGGGCTGTGGGGAGTGCGATGCCCAGTGCAGGGCAATGGTGTAACACTCCCTAGGGGGTGCAAGGAGGCAATGGGGTGCCATGGCCATGACAGCTATGTGTCTCCTCTTTGGCCTTGCTGGCAGGGACATCAGCCATAGCCAAGGGGACAAAGACCTTGGCTCTTTCAGGGACATCCAGCCTTGCCAGTGCCCTTGGCCATCTCCACCACAGTCCATCCTGCACTGTCCCAGGCCTGTGGCTGTTTCCCCACAGGCTGCAGACACCCCATGTGCTTCCCCACCTTGTTCTCAGCCCAGTGTGTCCCCACCTGTGCTGCTGTCTCTCCATCCTCACCAGCTGTTCCTGGAAACACAAAGTCATGGCTGATCCAGAGTCCTTCTGAATGACCACAGCACTGCGCTCAGAATGACGTTTCTTTATCCTGACTGCACTCTGGACCTCCAGAGCTGCAGTTTCTGATGGTTTTCCTTTCTCATGCTGTTCCCTCTACAAAAAATAGTAAAATAAAATAAAAGAAAAGGCGTCATCTTGGAAAGAGATTTTCAGGATTTCTGAAGCTAGTGCTGCCCTTTCTTGTCATGGTCACCATTTTGTCACCTTTCTTGTCACAGCCAACAACCAAGACCATGAGAGCTGCTCACATCCTGTTCCCAGTCCCCAAGTGAGATAAGGGAGAGAACTGAATGGGAAGGGAGAAACATGTGGATTTAGAAAAAAAAAATAATAAGACAATAAAAATAATAAAAGTAACACACTACTTATAATAATATACTTATATTATTTCTATTTACATAAAGTAAAATATATGATACTCAGTGTAATCCCCTACATAACTCCAGTTGTGCTGAACAGGCAGCCCAAAAGAAGAGAGCACCCTGGTCCTGAACAGCTGATCCCAGCAAGAGAAAGTACAAGTGCAAAAGGCAGAGAGGCCCAAGGGCCAACTGAAAATCAGCAAAACATCGTAAAACTGAACTAACACTGAACTCCCAATAGAATGGAACTTCCGAACAGAGCTAAGCAATGTAGCCAGAAAACCAAAACTAACGGGCTGGAAAAGGCAGCTCCAGCTTTATACTGAGCATGACACTAATGGCAGAGAATAGCTCATTGATTGACCTGGATGTCAATCATGTGCTGTCCTGTCTATGCCTCCTCTTACCAGTTTGCACCTGCAGCTGCACTCCAGAGAAGTCCTTGGTTTCACTGACAATAGTCCAGGTAAATTAAATAGAAATAGATAAATTAAATTAAGAAAATATACTCAGTGCAATGCCCCATGTAACTCCAGTCACACGGAGCAGCCAGTCCTGCAGAAGGGAGCACCTTGGTCCTGAACAGCCCATCCCAGCAAGAGAGAGCAAAAGGGCAACAGGCAGAAAGGCCCAAAGGCAAAATGGCAGAACGGCAAAAGGCGGAACTGACATCGAACTCCTGACAGAATTAAACTTCTGAATGGAACTGACCAAACCAGCTGGAAAACCCAAAGTAACGGATGTAACAAGCCCTAAAAGCCGGCTCCAGCTTTAGACAGAGCATGGCAGTATCATAGGGAATATTTCATTGATCAGCCTGCATGTCAATCCAGGTGCTGTCCTGTCTGTGTCCCCTCCTGCCAATCTGCATCCGCAGCTGGGTGGCCAAAGGAGTCCTTGGTTCCCCTGATAACAGTCAAGATATCAGTGAGTTCTGATATTCCTTTCATAGCAAATGGCAAACACTGTAAAGCTGCTAAAAGGAAAAATGAACTCTATCCCAGGGAAGAAACAGCATTATCTCATTATTCTCATAGTAAATCTAAACAAAAGACTGTACTAATTGTGAAGGAGACAGGTTCAAAATGCATGAGGAAAATTAACCCAGTTTCACTAAAACCAGCACGTTTCCTCAGGCTCCCCTTCACCAGGCTAAAGAAGTTTGGGTCTCTCAGCATCTCCACACATGACCCAGACTTTCTCTGGCCACACGACAGCTCCTCCTGTTCCTCCAGAATGGGGAACCTCTCACTGGGACACACGGCTCCAGATGTGACCACACCAGTGCTGAGTCACGATGGGCGATAACTGCCCTTGTCTGGGTGGCCACGCTCCTCCCAGTGCAGCCCAATGTGCTCATGGACGTGTTCCTGTTTAGCATCACTGAGAACTGGCTGAACATCCAGGCTCAGAGGGTTGTGACCAGTTGCACAAAGACCAGCAGGAGGTCCCATGAGGAGCAGTGAAGGACACCATATCCCCACCCAACATCTTCTCCTACAGGTGTCTCTTGGGTCCCTGGAACCACCTCAGTGCCAAGGGGGAGAGCACTGCCTGTATGGGGTGGAGGAGATGGGGTCTGGAATGAGGGTCCAGGTGCAGTTTCTCCTGGTTGTTCAGGCAGCAACAAGCTGGGCTGGATATTTGGAGAGAGGAACTCTTCCTAAGGGCCTCCAATGGGCTTGGGGATGATCTAGATGCATTCAGGGACCTTTACGTCCTTGTTGTAAAAACATGTGGGGCCCAGAACTGCACACAGAACTCAAGGTGAGGCTGCACCAATGCTGAATACAGCAGCATAGTCACCTCTTTTGACCACATGGCCGTGCTGTGTTTGATGCACCCAGGATGCCGTTTACCATCTTGACTGCTGGGGGACAGTGTTGGCTCCTGTTGACCCTGTGGCCAAGCATCATGCCAGATCCCTTTCTGCAGGGCTGCTCTCCAGCCGCTCTCTCCCAATCTACACTTGCACTCAGTGTTACTCCATCCCAGGTGAACAATCCAACACTTGGACTTGTTCAATTTCATGCCAAGTGCTGAGTCCTGCACTTGGGTCACAACAACTCCAGGCAGCACTACGGGCTCAGGGAAGAGCGGCTGGAAATCTGCCCAATGGAAAAGGCCCTGGCGGTGTTGATGGACAGTGACTGAACATGAGCCAGCGTGTGCCCAGGTGGCCAAGAAGGCCACCAGCATCCCAGCATGCATCAGGAATAGTGTGGCCGGCAGGACCAGGCAAGTGATCATCCCTCTGTTCTTGGCACTGGTGAGGATGCACCTCAAATCCTGTGTTCAGTTTTGGGCCCCTCACTACAAGAAAGACCTTGAGGTGCCGGAGTGAGTTCAGAGAAGGGCAACAAAGCTGCTGAGGGGTCTGGAGAACAAGTCCGATGGGGAGCAGTGGAGGTAACTGGCGCTGTTTTGCCTGGAGAAAAGAAGGCTGAGGGGAGATCTTATTGCTGTCTACAGCTACCTGAAAGGAGGTTGGAACATGGAGGGTGTTGGTCTGTTCTCCCATATGGCCATTGCAGAAGCAGAGGAAATGGCCTCAAGTTTCACCCAGGAAAATTCAGTTCATATATTAGGAAAAATTTCTTCACGGAAGAGTTTGTGAGGCATTGGAACAGGCTGCCCATGGAGAGGTTGAGTGAACATCCCTGAAGGTGTTTAAAAGACATATAGATGAGGTTCTTAGGGACATGGTTTAGTGCCAGAGTTAGGTTAATAATTGGAATCAATGGTCTTGAGAGTCTCTCCCAACTTAAATTATTACATTATCTCTTTGGGATGAGAAACGTGATGGGGCAGCTCACCCAGATGGAGTACTGATATGGATGGATGGACAGATGGGTGGATAGATAGATAGATGGATTGGGACAGAGAGGAGGATCAGCCTATCAGCCTAAGGCCTGGGGCCAGCCATGGCATGATGGAAGCAAGGCCAGCCCCCCTTTGTCCCCTGCTCTTGTTTCCAAGAGGTCCTTTACACCCGTTGGTGGCAGCCCTCCTGTGCCAGCCCCTCTCACCAGCACACGACTCCTGGCCAGGAGCTCTTCATGCTGCTCCTGCTACCGCAGTGACAGAGCAGCCTGCCCTGAGCTGGGGAATGCAGAAATAGGGTTCTGTGGGTCATTCATTCTCCTGTTGAAGCACAGAGCACAGGGAGCAGGCTGTGGTGCCTGGAAACCACAGCGAGACAGTCCAAGGCAGATCTCTGAAGGTCTTTCACCATCTCCAGGAACACTGGGCACCCACAGATGGACACTCAAACCAGCACCATGACGTAACATGGTGCCCCATGTCCTCCCCTGAGCCATGAAAAACACAAGTACGGCAGCATGGCCTTGTGGGGGAAATTTATTCAGGCTGACCACAGCTTTGGAAGAAGAGCCCAAGCTCCAAATACTGAGACTGAGGAAATCCCCTTTTGTGGGCTGTTTCAAAAAGATGGCCCCAATTTCAGAAATACAGTGATTTCAAAATGGGTCCACACCTGTATTACAGAGAAGTGACACAGGACATCAGCTGTACCAGGGTCCCAGAAACAGGTAGAGAGGCCTCTGAGTCACTGCTCTGGAGAAGTGCCGTGGGTGAAGAAATTCCGTGACAAACATGGTTATCACAGATAAAATGCGCAATGCACAGGAGGTTCCTGAGATGAACTGGAAATCACTTCTGAAGAGACACGGGTAACTTATTGTTGCCGACAGAAAAATGACTGAATCAGCTTCTTCAGGGCCACTTTCAGCTCCTGGTTCCTCATGCTGTAGATGAGGGGGTTCACTGCTGGAGGCACCACCGAGTACAGAACAGACACCACCAGATCCAGGGATGGGGAGGACATGGAGGGGGGCTTCAGGTTGGCAAACAAGGCAGTGCTGAGGAACAGGGAGACCACGGCCAGGTGAGGGAGGCAGGTGGAAAAGGCTTTGTGCCGTCCCTGCTCAGAGGGGATCCTCAGCACGGCCCTCAAGATCTGCACATAGGACACCACGATGAACACAAAACATCCCTCGGAAAAAAAAAAAAAACAAAAAACCACTAAACATGAGAAGCTGCTGCCACAGTGCCAGGGCCGCCTGCCCCAAGCTGCCACCTGCAGCAAAGGGTTTCTCGTTCCATGTCTTTCCTGCACACATACAGTGCCCCACTCTTCTCCTGGAACATCCCGTCTCCCCACAGAGCCCTTTCCCAAGAGAGCTGAGCTATGCTGACCTGGCCAGCTGTTCCTGCCCCTCTTCCCACGCTCCATACAGCTCCGATCTGGCGGTGCTGCTCTGCAGAGCAAGTGGGCTGTGGTGCCCAGGGCCATGGGGTGAGTCCGCAGATTCACGTTGGTCAGGATGGGAGGAAGACCCAGCTCAGGGTGGGTCCTGCTCACTCCCCCTCAGCACACAGACATGGCTCCTGCAGCCCCAGAGATGCCAGAGAGAGGATTCTGGGCAAACAAGTCAGTGCGGGGTCCTTTATTTCATTTATACACACAGAGAGTACAGCACCTTATTTACACAAAGACTATGGGACACACCAGACAGGTAGATATGGACACAGCCATAAGAAGACATAATTTTGCTTATGGATAGCATTAATACAACCAAGAAAAACAAACACCGAAGAGAAAAAAAGAACAAAAAAATAAAAACACACAAAAGCTACAGAACTCAGGTTGAACTAGTAATGCGTTATATTACAAGTGACATGCAGAAGCAGGAGGTCACTTCATTACTGCTTTTGAAAAGCAAACAGTCATCACTTTCCTTATAGACTCCTTGAGTTCCCTGTTCCTCATGCTGTAGATGAGGGGGTTCACTGCTGGAGGCACCACCGAGTACAGAACTGACACCACCAGGTCCAGGGATGGAGAGGAGATGGATGAGGGTTTCAGGTCAGCAAATATGGCAGTGCTGACAAACAGGGAGACCACGGCCAGGTGAGGGAGGCAGGTGGAAAAGGCTTTGTGCTGTCCCTGCTCAGAGGGGATCCTCAGCACGGCCCTCAAGATCTGCACATAGGACACCACGATGAACACAAAACAGCCAAATGCTAAACAGACGCTGACCACAAGAAGCCCAAGTTCCCTGAGGTAGGAGTGTGAGCAGGAGAGCTTGAGGATCTGGGGGATTTCACAGAAGAACTGGCCCAGGGCATTGCCCTTGCACAGGGGCAGTGAAAATGTATTGGCCGTGTGCAGCAGAGCATTGAGAAACCCAGTGGCCCAGGCAGCTGCTGCCATGTGGACACAAGCTCTGCTGCCCAGGAGGGTCCCGTAGTGCAGGGGTTTGCAGATGGCAACATAGCGGTCGTAGGACATGACGGTGAGGAGACAATACTCTGCTACTATCAAGAATGCAAATGAAAAGAGCTGTGTCGTACATCCTGAGTATGAGATGGCCCTAGTGTCCCAGAGGGAGTTCGTCATGGATTTGGGGACAATGGTGGAGATGGAGCCCAGGTCGAGGAGGGCGAGGTTGAGCAGGAAGAAGTACATGGGGGTGTGGAGGTGCTGGTCCCAGGCTATGGTGGTGATGATGAGGCCGTTGCCCAGGAGGGCAGCCAGGTAGATGCCCAGGAAGAGCCAGAAGTGCAAGAGCTGCAGCTCCCGTGTGTCTGTGAACGGCAGGAGGAGGAACTGGGTGATGGAGCTGCTGTTGGACATTTGCTTTTCCTGAGCATGGCATGCTGTCATGAGGAGAAAAAAGACAGTGAGAAGCCAGGGAAGAGTTCTGCGACAAAAATGATACCAAGTCCCATAGACCCTCCCCTGTCACACACAGACACCCTTTTCTTTTCCTAGGAGAACTTTCTCCAGCACTGTGGCTGGAGCCCTGTTCGGTGCTGGAAAATGTGCAACCAAGAGCAGGGCCTCTGCCCATGGGCTCACGTTGAGTCAGCCCAGCTCTGCAGAAGTGGGGCCACAGGAACGGTGGGGACTGTCCTGGTTCTGCTAACACAGAAGGGCTGTCAGCACTTGCTTTCCCAGTCATAAGGAACAGAGATGGTGAAGGTAGTTTGGGCTTTCCAGGATTTTTACATCTCTCTCCATATTCACTGCAGAGCACCCTCAGCATTTCTGCTGCACTCAGGGAGAACAGAGCGAGTCCTGCGAGACCAGAGGGTGCCTGTGGGTCAGTGCAGAGTGAGGGCAGCTGCCCTGTCCCTCTGTCTTGCTCCAGCTGCCCTGGGCTGGCACCTTTCTGAGATGGAGGCTGATCACACTCCCATGTTACCCTGAAAAGCCACCAGGCACTGCTGAGAGCAGAGGGATCCACCTCAGACCATGACAGGTCTTCCCCTTCCCTAAGGTCTCAGCACCCAACGTTTAGCCCAGGACACACACAGCTCATTCCCCAGCCCCACAGACTGCATTGCCCACAGCCCACAGGTCAGAGCAAAGCTGGGACACGTGTGCCCATGGACACACCTGCAGGAAAGGACCCACAAGCTCAGGCTGTGACTCTGCAGCTGAAACTGCCATCCCCAGAGAGCCTGGGAGGTGTTTCCCTGTCCATGTCTCTTCCCTGTCAGTGCTCACAGACCATCCCACCCTCTGTGCCCTCCCCCTGGCCCTACAGATCCTGCCTGTTCACAGGGCACTGCCTGGGGGCATCTTCCTGTTTGCAGGCTGGAAAACAGGACAGGTCAGACTAAGGCTGACGGGTCCAGCCAAGGTGATGCAGGTGCTGTGCACAGGCAGAGGGGTGGGGAAGGGATGTCATGAGCCTTCTGGCAGATGGACTGATCACTCACAGCTGCAGTTCAGGAGTCTCAGTGACGTGTTTAAGCATGAGAGCTCATTTTCATTTTATCCTTTCCTGCACCCCCCAGCCCTTGGGAGAGGAAACTGAAAAGTCAGGCTCAGGAAAGCTCCCTGTCTGGTAATCCTTGCATTGATCTTCTCCTTGAGGCATCCCCTTGAAAAAACCTGGGGCTGATCTGTATGTGTGAGCAGCACTGACCCACACAGCACCCTCTCCACAGCAGAGGCACCTTTCCTGCCCAATAGGGTTTGCTCCTTCCACCACATCTTCTCCCCTCAGTGTTCTTGGGATCTCCCGGGCAGGCTGAGCACTGACCCTGGCAGGCGGCAGAGTCCCTGCCCGGCACAGCCCTGGGGTGCAGGGACCCTGCTCTGCAGGACAGCCCTGGGCACCCCTGGGTGCTCCCCCTGCAATCACCCTCAGCAGAAGCTGCCATCATGCCCTGTTCCTGTGACAGTGCAGCAGAGAAGCCCTGCTCTGGAGTGTGTTCTTATCATCTACAACAGAGATACTGTGAGAGAGACCTGACAGATCCTGTAAATTGTGGAATGTACCAGCTTAGGGTCTCCCTCCAGGAAATGCATCTGCATTGTCCTACAGCCAGAGACTTACCGTTTTACAACTGTGATTTGTCTCATTGAATCCTCAGCAACCAACCACCCCACATTGCCTTTAATCTCTCTGTGCCTGGCTCCTGTGCCCTCGGTGCTGCAGGCAGAGCCCTCAGCCCTGCTGCGTGTGCAGAGGAGCTGCTCCTGGGCAGAGCTGTCTCTCTGCAGCGCTGCCGCTGCCATGAGCTCCCTGTGTCCCAGGAGCCCAGCCCAGCTCAGCAGCACAGGAGCAGCCCATGATGTCCCTTTCTCTGTCCCCTCTGGGCTCCCAACAGGTGTCTCTGGGGCTCCAATGGCACAGCTTCGAAGTTGAAGTAATCAGTGATGTTGATTCTCTCTCCTCTTCAGAGACACTTCTTTCCAGCATTGTATTTTTCATTTTAAAAAATAAATCGGTATGAGAATCATCTTTTCTTGTCCCATCATTAGACAGGACACCAGGAATGTTACAGCAAAGGATCTAATTTCTCCAGGCTAGGGGAGGAATATCTTCAGTTGAATGAAGGCATTTTGTTCTGGTTTTACACTCCTAGGTCTAGAGAGACATTCATCAATCTTTGGCCATGTCATGTCTGTGCTCTGATTCAAAGCCTTTGCACACATGGGCTCTTGGACACTTGGTACCAGGTTTCTTGTGCAGGTCGGAGCTGGGCTGGTGCCACAGCTGGGGTGGCTCAGCCCAGATGTGAGGCAATGTCCTCAGCCAGGGACCTGACTGGGGAGCTGGAGCTGTCAGTGCTGCAGACAGAGCTGTGACACGGATGGAATGAACTGCCAGGCAGGGTGGCAGGAGTGAGTTCATCTGGTCTCAAGGACAGCAGCCTCCAAGCACAGCAACAGTCCAGACCAAAGCTCAGTCCAGACCTGTAAGGCAATTCAGGGGCCCCATAATGAGCTGTTACTACTGCAGGAACAGTTAAAGGAGAAACAAAGACACTGTGTGGACACTAATGAATATAATAAGAGGTGAGAATCCCTATGTCCTCTTGTTCTCCCTCTTCACCAGCAAGGTCTCTGAGATCTCTGTGGCTGGAGGCAGAACAACCAGCAGTGGATGTGGATCAAGTCGGAGTCACCGGAACTATCACAATCCTCTCCAGTCTATGGGACAGCAGGGGCAGCATCCCAGGAGCTGGGACAGCAGGACGATGATACAGTGAGGCCACTCTCCCCCATCTGTGAAAGCTCATGGAGACTGGGGGGACTCCCTGACCACTGGCAGCTCTCACACAGTGTGTGCACTTTTCAAAATGGCCAGTGGGTGAGCAGGGGAACTAAGAGCTGTGCCCCAGAGCATGTCCACTGGAACCCCATTTCTGGGTGTCTGGAAGAGAAGGTGATGGGGTTTGCCCAGAGCAGGTTGTGCCTGTCCATCCTCTTTGCTTTCTGTGAGGAAAGGACAGGGTGGTGGATGTGGGCAGAGTAGTGGTGGTCTGTTACCTGGAAGTCAGCAAAGCATTCGGTGTCACGGTTCACAATATTCTTGTGTTCAAAGTAGGATATTCTGGTCTGTGTCAGTGTGCAAGTAGATGGGTAAAAAGCCATCTGGATGGTTGGGCTTGGAAAGGTGCTGTAGAAAGGGAGAAACATTCCATTCATGAGGACAGTCAAGCACTGGAAGCTGTTTCCCAGGAGTGCACACTCACTCAGAAAGTGACCAGGATTTGTTTGGATAAAGCCCTGAGCAATCTGGTCTGACCCTGCTGTGAGCAGGAGGTTGGTCAAGACACCTCCTGAGGTCCCTTGGAGCCTGAATGGCACTGTCCTTCCTTCTCCTTCATGTTTTCAATTTAGAGACAGCTCTCAGGTGCTCCCTGAGCACAGGAATAATTCACATGAGGTGCAGGTCTGCTTTACAAGTGCCCCCGAACAGTACTGACCACAACTTTTGCATCTCTTTTCATTTGCCCCAATCCAGGGTCTTTTTTGCTGTTCTAATACCCTTCCAGAAAGAACAGCCCATGTTGTTAACCCTTTCAGAGCAGGTTGTTCAAGAGGTGTCAGCATCCATGTACCTAGTCTGCACAGCAGCCAGGCAGCAAAGCCACCGGTACAGAAATGGAGATGAGACACTTGACCAGCTCCTTGCACCCAGATATCAGCGTGACATGTCTGCTGAGATTCCCGGGAACACCTGAACTGTAAGAGCAGAGCATGTGAGTTCTGGTTGGGTATCCTGGCTTGTCTCCTGACCCATGTGGTGCTTCAGGCTGTGAAGAGAATCAAAACCAGCCATTGGACTGGGGTAGTTCCATTTTACACGTGTCACACGGGGCAGATGAAGGGAGCTCAGAACTGCAGACTCTGCTGCACGGTTGGGACTGCAGAGACTGGAAATGCAGGTGACAGTGTGTGTCAGGGCACACACATAAAGGTTCTGGCTTCCTTTGTGCCTTTGCACTGACCTGGGATCTGTTCCTTGGCCTTCTTTGTCTCAAAAAGAAACTGTTCTCCTATGCAACCTCTATCACTCCACGTTAGAAATAATTAAAAGGTAGAAAAATAATGAAAGAAGCACAATTTGGGGGTAATTCTGTCCAAGAGGTGTACTCTTTAAATGACTATAACAAAAATTAAGTGAGAGAAAAAGCATTGTTCTAAGAAATTCTTTCAAGACACAACTGCTGAGGTGTAGGAGATGTTTTGAAAAGCAAGAATGACTGTTAGGAATGAAATTAAAGAGCTTTAGTTCATCATGATCATCATTGAGAATAAGGAGTTCCCTGTTACTGTTACTAGTGACAGCACCACTGTTCACAAACATCCTTCAGAGCATCTCCATTTTTCCTGGGCTCCAAAGCTCATCCTGCTCAGAGTTTGACAGGATTGCTGCAAACCCCTGCGACCCAAATCTCTACAACTGTCTCTGCTCAACAGCCTCTTACCCCAGGAAGGGGAAAACTGCTAATGCAGGCACCAAACCAGTGCCAAACCTGCCTGGAGAGCCAGGACGGTTGTGCCACACAACAGCAGCCTCTGAGGGAACCTGGAGGTGATGGAACTGAAATGGTTTCCACCCAAATCACAGAATCAGAGAATCATTTAGGCTGGAAAAGACCCTTAAGAACATGGGGTCCAACCGTAAATCAAACACTGCCATGTCCAACACTAAACCATATCCCAAAGCGCCACAACTCCACATGTTTTAAACACCTCCAGCAATGGAAGCTCCAATCCTGAGCTGGCAGGACACCACTGGCTGCAGTTGGACATAAGATACTGGTCATGGCAGTGAGTTCAGCCCTCGCTGGCAGAATGTCTCACACCCTCACTGAGGAGGGCAGGGGGCTGGGAGATGGGAGCACGTTTCAGTTTCCAGATCCCAGCACAGAGCCCAAACCATCCTGCCCTTGGACTCTGGATCCCATTTCCTGAGATGCAAAGCTGGTGGCCTTCTGAGGATAATCATGTTAAAGGCATGAATAATCCTTCAGGTGTTTGTGTAATTTGTCTAAGAATGTCAGTTAAAGAAAAAAGAAACTTATATATAATTATCTATAAAACAGTACTCTGCATCTGTTGTAGCCCCTCTGACTATGACAATTAAATAGGCATTTGCACTATAAGGTTTCATACCCCATCCACAAGCACACATCTAAGTGGTTCAGATGAAGGGTGGTCTGGCAAACGTCACCCTTTGTGTCCCCAGGCGATGGACACTGCTCATGTGCCTCTGCAGAGAGTGGCAGGAGCTGGATCCCCTTCTCGGGACAGACTCCTTCCAGGAGAGACACAGACACAGGGGGAACTCATCAGGGCTTTACGGCATTTCAGCATCAGTTTTGACATATTGGGTGCTGTCCTGTGACTGCCCTTTCTGCACAAATGATCATACAAACACAACCATTTAGTGAGACATGGCCATAAAGGGGCTGTTATGGACAAGAAAGCTCATCATGAACTCTGGAGAGAGCGAGGAAGTTCATAATAAGCACCAGGAAGAACCAAGAAGCTCGAGGCCTCTTCTGAAGAGCGGGAGGATTGAGCAGCCGTGATTGGCCATTGTAGGTGTGGGAGAAGGTCAGGGCATGTCAGGGAGAAGCAATGAGATGGCTGATGGCTTCAGTGAACCCTTCCAGCCATGTCTGAGCCCAGAAATGGAAAGCAGTTGATGTCTGCAGGTGGAGGAGGAACAGGAGGAAGATCTTCCTGGGAATATGGGAGGAAGAAAGGCCTCTCTTGGGCTAATCCTGTATGGCAGTGCCATTTGCATGCTGTGGGCATGGCTGTGCCTGGGAGATGGGGAACGGCTGCTGCTGGGGTGGCTGTGCTCAGCCATGGCCCATGAGCTGACCCTGCTCTGCTCCTCTCTTACACTGCCCACACTTGGATGGTCCTCAGGAATCATCCATGAACCTGGTGGATCCATGAACCTCCTGGAGTGATGGGGTGTGGATCCAAACAGAAGATTCAAGCAAGTGTGGGACTGGGACACTGAGGTGACTGGTGACCATTGCCAGGTGTATGAAAGAAGCTGGATGAGTTGTGATTTGCTCACAGGCATTTCCAGCTCCACAGAAATCCAGAGCCTTGCAGTTAGAGCAACAGCACTTGACATAAACACCACCCCCAAAACACAAAACACTCACACTGACCACAGGAAAAGCCTTGAAAAACATTGGAGAAAAAACCACCAGGTTCCAGGGGTCAGGGCTCAGCCATTCTGGTGATGAACAAGCATCAAGGGCTGACATGGCATCAGAGCCACATCCACATGGCCCTCACCACCTGGAACCAGTGTCTCCAAGTCTTTCCTTCAGCAGCCTCCAGGGACAGGGACCTGCACTGGTTGTTTCCTTCATAGCTGTGTCAGTGATGGCCCTTCATGGGGTCCAAACACCCTCAGAAACTTGGGGTTTGCTTCTGCCTTTCACTTCATCAGAGGTTTGTTCATTCTCTCAGTAGCTGCAGTTCAGAATTACGACACCAGAGAGCTCACTAACATCGAAAATGCTCTTACAAGCCAAGGCTTTGTGCATCATTTTCCTAAAGGCTTCGAATCTGGTGTTGATGATTAGGAGGATTTCAGGAATAGCAAAACAGAGAGCATTTCCATCATAAACAGCAATAAAGCCAAATTTCTTCTATTCCCTTCCTGCTCGCCCTTCCCTCCTTTCCAGAACAGGTGGTATCAGCAGACTACAGTTCATATTGATGTGGAATGTCTCCTAGGAAAGACTGAATATGTCAGAAAAGTGCATAACTATATCACCATATGAGCAAGGGGAAAGGCCAGGACAGCCCAAGAAGAGTCACACTCCTCTGGACCAAGAGGTGGGTGTTCCTGGCAATCTCAGGTGCCACAGCACAGCGATACTTGTGTTTGGGGAGCTGGTCAAGTGACCCATCTCCTGTTCTGTAACAGTGTATGAGTTTGCTCAGGTCACCCCTGACTTGAGCCCCATCCACTGCTGGGTGTTCTCCAGACTCCTGCCTTCAGGAACAAAATCTCTGGAGATGTTGCTGGTAAAGATGGAGGCAAAGAAGCCATGAAGAACCTCAGTCCAATCTGATTCTACTCTTATGAAGTTCAGTAGCAGGTCTATGTTATCCTGGCCTTTTTCTGTAAGGAAGCTGTGTCAGCTCATCTTGTTGCCCTCAGCCTCCCCTGCAGGTATCAATTCCAGGGTAGCTTTGGCATATTCTCTGCATCCATGGATAAGGTTTCTAAATTCCACCTTTGCAGCTTCCCCTGCTCCCACCTCCTGTGTGCTGCCTTTGTGCCCTGCAGCTCCAACAGTTCAGATCAGCAGCTTCATGAGATAAATTCTTCTTTCCACGGGGACTTGGAGAGATCATTCTTGTGCTTGGAGCAGCCTGTCCTGTAAGGCTGATCCTCAGCTCCTTCACCCTTCACACCTACTTCCATGTCACCACTTTGCCCACCATCCCCCATTATGTCAAAGCCTTCTCCTCTGGAGCCCACCAGCCTGTGCTCTGCTGCTGGCCTTCCTCCCTCCCCTCTGGTGCCTGGGACCCCACTGTGTCCTGGTCACAACAGCCAAGGTGGACACTGATGTTCACATCCCTCACCAGCTATTCCTTGTTTCCCAGTTACAGATTCAGGTGAGCATCACACTGGTTTGCCCACCAGACAGCCACATTAAGAAGTTGTCCCAAGATCTTCTAGAATGTTGGCACCTACAGCTTTGACTGGTCAATGAATGCCAGGGCAATTGCAGTTCCCCATAGGAACCTGCTCATTAACTGCACAATTCCTCAGGTTGCTGACAGAAGATCTTTTCCATTTGTTCTCCATGATCAATTATTTTGTAACACCAAACATGTTGTCACCCTGTACTTGGTTTACATGTCAAAGTCTTGGAACTGGGGGTGAGTGTGGCTGTGCTACAGTTCTCGCCTCTCTGAGAAGAGAACAGGAGTTTGACTGATGTCAGAAAGAGCCGATTTCAGCTGCTCCAAGATGGACCCAGTCCTTGCCAAATCTGAGCCACTCAGTGATGCTGGCAGCACCTCTGGGATATTGTATTTGAGAAAGGGTAAAAAACACTGCACAACAGCAGGTGGGAGAGAGGAGGGAGGAGATGGGAGAGAAAAGCTCTGCAGACACCAAGGTCATATCCCATAGGACCCAAGTAGGTCTTTCAGCAGGCCAAATTGCTCTCCTGAAATCCTGCTCTTGGCCTTGTGATCATCTCCCAGGAGCCTCAGCTCCACTTTCCCATCCCTGACTGTTCCATCCTGACCAACTCTTTCTGGTTTGTAAGCGTGAAGTCCCACAGGGCACCTCACCCCACTGACTCCTCAGTCACCCGTGTCAGGAAATGTTGTCAACGAGCTCCAAACCCTCCTAGATGGCTGGTACCTTGCATATCTTCGGTCTGCCACGAGGACATGGCCCTGGAAACATGAGGCTTCTTTCATTTGTCTGAAGGAGGCCTCATCTCATTCCTCTTCCTCATCAGTGAGTCTGTAGCTGATGTCCAGTCACCTCAACATTGCCCATGTTGTTCTGCCCTCTCATGCTGACTCCTCAACCTTCAGCTGACATTGTCTGTCCCCAGACAGAGCTCCACGTATTCCTGCTGCTCTATCACTTGAAGAAAACCTTCTACTCTTACTCCAGACCTCTGACATTATGAGTATCAGATGCACAAGACCCCACGGTTTCTCCAGGAGGTCGTATTTGCAGTGTCCTGTAACTCCTCATGCTGTTATCTTGGGAGAGACACCCTTATCAGGATAAGCTGACTGCATGCAAACATTAACAAGTGAGCAAATGGAGCTTCAGGCCAGGGAGAGTCCAGACCTTGAGAAAATCTGGCATTCACCCATCAGAAAGCTCTGAATTTTGACCAAATGAAGTGACCAGTTCTGTATTGGGGCAGGAGAATAACCCCATCCATCAGGACAGAGCAGGACCTGACATGCTGAGCAGTGGCCCTGAGGAGAAGGGCCTGGGCACTACAAGGGCTGCCACATGAGCCCCTGGAGAGGCAGATCCTCTGCCTCACTCATTGCTCGGGGCTCTTGCTGGTGCACGGTGATGTGGGGAGTGTGATGCTGAGTGAAGGACAATGGTGTGACAGTTCCCACCCTTACTGGGGGTGTGCAAGGAGGCCTTGAGCTGCCCCCGGTGTCTGAGGACAACATGTTTCTTCACAGGCCTTGTTGGCAGAGATGATCACCATAGCCAAGGATACAAAGACTTGGGTTCTCTTGGAAACATCAAGGACACCACACCAGCCTGTGGGTGCACACTCACCATGAACAAGGCAGCTGCACACGGGGCTGCATGAGGAGGAGCGTGGGGACCCAGACACCTGCAGTTCTCATCCCATTCGGTTCAGCACTGGTGTGACCCACACACACGGGTGTGTGCCGGTGTGCGGCTTCCCAGTTTGGAGAAGCAGGGAGGAACTGCAGAGTGCAGGGCTGTGCCAAGGCAGGTTCAGCACCTTGTGCACATGGTGTGGGGTGCTGAGGGACCTGGGCTGCTTTGGCCCAGTAGCGCTGGGGAGGCTGCAGCAGTGCAGGAGTAGCCTGAGAGTGCCTGAAGGGTGGTTTCAGAGGTGGTGGAGGTTTCTTCATAGTGGGAAAGAGCTTGAGAAAGAAATAATGGCCCAAAGTGCAGCTGGGGAGGTCCAGGCTGGACATGGGCAGAAAGGAATGTGATGGAAGGGCAGTGCTGTGGGCGAGCAGGTCAGCAGAGGGAGTCTGCATCAGCCCAAGGCTTTGTGCTTCAAGGACCAGCTGGGGAGGATGGAGAGATCTCAGCAAAGGAAGGAAGATGCTCAGACAAGAGCAAGGTGGGGCAGCAGGGGGGATGTCTCCAGCCTGCAGGGACAGAGGTGCAGGGGATGCCACAGCACAGGACAGGCTGTCGTGGAGATGATCATGGGATGTAAAGAGGCTGAAAGCCCCACCAGACATGAGCTCCTTCTCCCCTTGGCTATGGCTGTTGTCTGCACCTCTGATGCCTGTGAGGAGACACCTTGTCCTTCCAGCACAGGGGCCTCATGGCCTCTTGTTCCCAGCCAGGAACCTGGGAGGTGTGGGACCATAGTCCTGCCCTTGGCCTTGCACAGCCCCACATCACACTGTCCCAGGAAGGGCCCTGGGCAACGTGGGAGGAACAGGATCTGCCTTCCCATGGTACAAAGTCAGGGGTTGGCTTTTGTTAAAGAAACACATCCAGGTTTACGCAGCATCAGAGACATCTTTACTTTGCTTTGGCTGACCTCCAGTTTTCTTCTCTAACCAAGCCTGGATATTGTTTCTCAGTAGGTTCCCTCAGTGGGACCCATTAACAGTACAAGAAACTTTGGAGTTTGAATCTGAATCTGACTTCTTGAGAAGTTTCTTCAACTTCCTCCAGGGTCTGAGGTCGATGGACTCAGCACCAAACCCACCAGAGGGGTCATTAAAGCGCCTTGGGCTGCTCCTGTGCTGCTGAGCTGGGCTGGGCTCCTGGGACACAGGGAGCTCATGGCAGCGGCAGCGCTGCAGAGAGACAGCTCTGCCCAGGAGCAGCTCCTCTGCACACGCAGCAGGGCTGAGGGCTCTGCCTGGGGATCTCAGGAGACGAGCCAGGCACAGAGAGATTAAAGGTGGTCAGGACTGGGAGGATGACTGAGAGCTCACTGGAGGAGAAACCTTTGCAGCCCTTGCCATGGTAAGTCTCTGGGTGCAGGGCAGTGCAGCTGTAGCTCCTGGAGGCATCTCCTGAAACTGGCACAGGCACAGCTTGTGGGGTCTGTAAGGACGGGGCTCTTGTCAGGCCATGTTGAACAGCTGTGAAGCCGGGTGAGCACCCAGGGGTGCCCAGGGCTGTCCTGCAGAGCAGGGTCCCTGCACCCCAGGGCTGTGCCGGGCAGGGACTCTGCCGCCTGCCAGGGTCAGCGCTCAGCCTGCCCGGGAGATCCCATGGCAGCAGCTGTGGGTGGAAGGAGCGACCCCCGGCAGGGCAGGCAGGGAGCTTGTGGGGTTGAAGGGGGCTGTGTGGGTCAGGGCTGCTCAGAGCTCCAGATCCCCCCACAGACATGGCAGAGGGGCCTTCTGAACAACGACATTGATACAGCAACAGCTGCAAGGGAAGGAGTCTGTGCTTCCAGTTTTCCACTCTTGTTCGTCTGGGTTTGCAGTGGGAGATGGGGATTTATTTCTCTCTTTGGAGCAGACACTGAGACCCCAGTTCTCGTTAGGACTGGTCTGAGCTGCTCCTGAGCCCCTGCACACACAGAGCTGCCCCTGGGCAGTGCCAGGAGGTGTGAGCAGGACAGAGCTGAGCACACAGCGGGTGGGACGGGGTCTGTGACACTGACAGGGAGCAGACCAGGGACAGAGACACAGCTGCAGGGAGCACAGACATGGGCAGGGACAGTTAACTGCTACCAGAAATGCTGGGACAGGATTTAGGGACTTCTCTCACATGCTCTCAATTGCAGACACATTTCCCAGTGCAACCCCTGGTCTCCTCTCCTCCCCAGCAGACCCTCTGCCCCAAAGCCATGGGGTCCAGGTCACGAGTCTCCACCTCAGCAGCTGGACCTCCAGGTGAAGGGTTCCTGGAACGTGGTACTCAAAAAAGGTGCTAAAAGTACTTGCTCTCCAGTGTCATTATGTGAGTGGCAGCAGCACAGCCGGGTCAGGAGAAGGTTCCACAGCATGCCCATCTGCCTTTCTGTCCTTGCTTTATTTTCTGGTAGCACTGCAGTGTCCTTCCCTGTTTCTTCACCTGTCCCTGGTGCTCTTGCTCTCTGGGGTTGGGGTGGGAGTGTGGGTCAGTTTTTATTCTGACACCAACTCAGGGGGTTTTGCCCCAGAGCTGTGTTCATGGAAACCAGATGCCCAAGCTGCATTTTAAACTGTGATAAACTGTTTTTTCTCACTTGGTAGAAAGAGAGAATGAGCAGAAACATCCCTCCATCAGGGAGGGCGTTTTCCATCAGAAACAGCATGTTTATTTTCCTCAGAGAAGTCACCCCTAACCTGTCACTGCCTTTTCCTCCTTGCACAGGTCCTCATGCCCACAGGTAGCAAATGTCCAACAGCAGCTCCATCACCCAGTTCCTCCTCCTGCCGTTCACAGACACACGGGAGCTGCAGCTCTTGCACTTCTGGCTCTTCCTGGGCATCTACCTGGCTGCCCTCCTGGGCAACGGCCTCATCATCACCACCATAGCCTGGGACCAGCACCTCCACACCCCCATGTACTTCTTCCTGCTCAACCTCGCCCTCCTCGACCTGGGCTCCATCTCCACCACTGTCCCCAAGTCCATGGCCAATTCCCTCTGGGATTCCAGGGCCATCTCATACTTGGGATGTGCGACACAGCTCTTTTTGTTTCTCTTCTTGATCACAGCAGAATTTTATCTCCTCACAGTCATGTCGTACGACCGCTACGTTGCCATCTGCAAACCCCTGCACTACGGGACCCTCCTGGGCAGCAGAGCTTGTGTCCACATGGCAGCAGCTGCCTGGGCCACTGGGTTTCTCAATGCTCTGCTGCACACGGCCAATACATTTTCACTGCCCCTGTGCAAGGGCAATGTCCTGGGCCAGTTCTTCTGTGAAATCCCCCAGATCCTCAAGCTCTCCTGCTCACACTCCTTCCTCAGGGAACTTGGGCTTCTTGTGGTCAGTGCCTGTTTAGCTTTTATGTGTTTTGTGTTCATTGTGGTGTCCTATGTGCAGATCTTGAGGGCCGTGCTGAGGATCCCCTCTGAGCAGGGACGGCACAAAGCCTTTTCCACCTGCCTCCCTCACCTGGCCGTGGTCTCCCTGTTTGTCAGCACTGTCATGTTTGCCTGCCTGAAGCCCCCCTCTATATCCTCCCCATCATTGGATCTGGTGGTGTCTGTTCTGTACTCTGTGGTGCCTCCAACAGTGAACCCCCTCATCTACAGTATGAGGAACAAGGAGATCAAGGATTCAGTGTGGCAACTAATGAATGGCTGTTTTCTGAAGCAATAAACTTCCCGTAATCTTCTGCATAGCATATATAATGTAAATAATTTTCTCACTGAGTGGTTGTGCCCATGTCCACTGGACACCCTAGAGAACCTTCTGCAGGTCAATCATCATGGACTGGCCCCTCACAACCACCATTTCCAGCACTGGCTTCTCACTTCAGCTTGAAGAGGTTCTTTGTCCCTCCCTGGAAGCACAACTACTCGGTAGATCAGATATCTATGTTTGCATTGTACAGACGAGATGTAAACAAATCCATAAAGTGCTTCTGAGGTGATGAACCCAGGTGAGCAGAAACACCATCAGCTGTTCCTTGGGGTTCCGTGAAGGTCAGTGGGACAGACAGTGTCTTGATGTGACTTCATGTTGAGAGTAACATCCCTTGGGGAACCACCTGAATGGGATGTGCCACCACTGGGATGTGTTTCCTGGAACAGAAGATCCCGTGTCCATTCTTCATGTATCTCATGTAAGTGCAGAGTAGGGTGGCAAATGGCAGGGCTGAAGTGTCTCCCAGCCTCTCGGAGTCATAGCAGGAGGTCAGAGAGACACAGTGACTCCTGCACCTGTGTGCAAATGGGAAAGACTGCATTTGAACATCCATGGATGTGTAAGGAGTCCATGAGGCCAGCCCAAATGTGGATGCCTGACAGAACGCTGACATTTCTGTGTGTGACTCCAGGAACAAACCCCACTGGCCCAGTGAGATTCATCTCAGCTCCCATGGACAGGTTCATTGCAAGTGCCCCTGTCTGCTACATCACCCTTGCCTAAGATTCTGTATTGTTGTAATAAATTTAGACTCGAAATTAACTTGAATAACACAAATTTATTCCCGATGGATTTCAACGCAATAAGCAAAGACAGCGCTGGGCGGCCATGAGATTGGCTTCTCCAATGGCCGTTTTCTTCCAGCCTTTTTCTAGGGTCCCGGGTTCGTTGCTCAGAGCGCCACGCCACTCGTTCTTTCTGCGGATGTGTCCTCTGTTGTCAGGCAGTTAATCTCCTGTCTTCTCACCTACCCCTGCCCCCCTCCCACCTTTAGAGGATCGAACATTTAAGGCAATTGCATAACAAAGGGCAGGGGCTTCCCATGTTGCACAATAACCCCTGAGCGTTTCCTTTTAAGAAGTGTTAATGAACAAACATCTCTAACTCAATAACCCCTGAGCGTTTCCTTTTAAGAAGTGTTAATGAACAAACATCTCTAACTCAATAACCCCTGAGCGTTTCCTTTTAAGAAGTGTTAATGAACAAACATCTCTAACTCAATAACCCCTGAGCGTTTCTTTTAAGAAGCTTTAATGAACAAACATCTCTAACTCTTAGAATTGTTTATTACAATTCCCCCCTTTTCTTTTTCTACTTATTTTGTTCATTAAAGAGTTGTAATTCTTGACTACTTAATACAAATAACTCAGTATCATCTTGATTGGGTAACTGCTCATACTTTGCTTTAACTAATAATAAATGTGCTGATTCTAGCCTGCTTTTCACAATAGCTATTACTTTATTAAAAATACATGGTCCAAACATCAACACTAGCGTTAAGAGAATCAATGGCCCTGCTATAGTAGAGAGGAGGGTTGTAAGCCAAGGTGATTGTCTAAACCAGGTTTCGTACCAACTCTGCCGAGATTCATATTCCCTTTTTCGTTTTTCTATATTTTCTCGTAGCTTATTCATGGTATTTCTTACTAGACCTGTGTGGTCTGCATATACACAGCATTCCTCCTTTAAAGCTGCGCAAAGGCCTCCTTCTTTGAAGAACAATAGATCTAATCCTCGCCGGTTTTGCAAGACCACTTCTGACAAGGATCTGCCTGATTTTTCTAGCGCAGTAATAGATTGCTCTGTTCTTAGCAGATCCTCATCGACGGCTGCTCTCAATGCCGCCAATTCTTGTTTTGGTTGACTATTGAGGCAATTCCTGTTCCTGCACCTGCTACACTGAGGGCCATTATCATACCTAAGGTCAGAGCAGTGATCTGTTCCCTTTTCGTTAATCGGTGTGTAAAGACAGTTTCTAGCTGATATTCATATTCTTTCGGGTGATAAGTAATTTTAGGGATTACGACCACTTGTATACAAAGTTCTTTCATGGTTTTTTAGATAATTCATAGAAACACAAGGTGTAAGTCCGGTTTTTTAACATATCCACTTAGAATTATTGGCGGGTATTACCCAATCACCAGGCCTATTAGCTTTAAGGGTGCCATTTATACATAGATACCGTTTTCCAGGGGGTATTTGACCTATACATATTCCTTGCCCCTGGACTTGTTGCAATGATATTCCTTATTATTTTCCCACCTACAAGACCCAGGATTTGATCCATTAGCGAGCTTTGGCATATTTCCCAGTCCAATAGCTTCGAAATATGGTGGTTTGGTGTTGAAGCATAACCAGCATTCTGCTGTTAAATTTGGGTGTGTTTTGTTAATCACCTCATAGCTCACATTTATTAGAGTCCAAAGTGGGTTTACTTCTTCCGGTTGTGTAAATGCGTCTATATCAGAGCTATCTGTCATTGTTATACTAAGTATCTTAGAAGTTTTATTTATCTCTAATTTCCCCGTTATTATCACATTAGGGCCTGTTGATTGGGATTTCCCTTCTGGGGCAGGTTCTTTTTGTATCTTTATAAGTGTCCCTCCATCAGTCCTAGTCTCCCAGATCCTTACACCCCAAGTTTCACCAATTGACCACCCCCGGTCTTGCGGTTGCAAGACTGTAATTTCTAATGTTTTGCAATTCCCTGGGTCAGAACTACCATAAAGCGATGGGAGAGATTGTCTCACAACCCCAATAAGCACAATAATATTGATTAGGATAGTTGCAATATCCCATTCCTGGATTGGAGCTAGGGCACCAATAAGTTGATACTGCACTTCCCCTTTTATGTGGAGGTTTGCAGTGACCAAAATTCCAGTCTTCCCCAGAACCTAAATGTCCTAATAAATCACAAATGGTTACGTTAAATGAGGGTGCACCTACAGTTACATTTTCTTCAATCACACGGCTTTCCTCTGCTTGAATTAAAGTCCACTTATACGGTCTATGCGCTGTTTCTCCATAGCTCAGCAATAACAGCAACATCAACACAGTGTACCAGATTGGGCTGCATTGACTCTGGTTCATGCCTCCTTGCTTTTTAGCTAGTGCCTGGGTGTGCCGCTTAACATTGGGGTAGCTCGGCCAATATTTTGGCATAGTTCCACTCAGGCTCTTGTTTCCACCGTTTCTTATTCCTCTGCCTCGCCCGTCAACCCGGTTGCTTCGAGCCACGGGGTAAACCATCTTCTCGGCAGCAAGAATATTCTTCAGGAAACGCTGAATGCTTTTGCTCTCCATGCCTTTGCTTATACGCTTCCCAATTATAGTCTTTTACTATAGGAGAGTGGGACGGTATTTTCTTTATGGTAGTTCTACAGCACACCCAGGGGTGTTATTTGTATTTTAAAGGGGCTGGTTCATTAGGGTGAGAGCAAAACCGCCCAGGCTGTATTTCGTGGGTGTCTATACACCACCAGTCAGGACTGTCGGGTTGGATCTCTTTTTCGTGTGACTTTTGATTTCAATGCTAAATCTGTAATTTCTAATTCTGTATTATAACATTGATTGCGTATTCCTCTAGGGGAATACCGTCCATACAATGCAACCACCAATTGTTTTGGCACACTATGCAACTAAAGCATATAAAAACGACAACAATTACAACTTATATTAATACATCTAACTCTTTGATTTTTACAAATGGGATATTCATAAACAACTTTATCGTTTTTCTGTACTTGCACGATATGATTCAACAAGCCCAAGTCCATTTATTGTTTCCGTAGTTTAACTTTCAGAGGGTCGTCTGTGGGCTCTGCAGTCCAGGCGTTAGTCTTGACTGGACCTGTAACTCGGCTGGCGTGTGTCCACCCCTTTTCGGCAGTTCGGATGGCTGTTTCTGTAGTGAGTAAAACAACAACAGGTCCCTCCCATCGAGGGGTTAATGATGTTTCTTTCCATGTTTTTATGAGTACCTTATCTCCAGGTTCTAGGGTATGTATTTTTATGTCCAGAGGTGGACGCTGTACCACCAACCCTTTTTCCCAAAGGTATTTCCTTCACTTCAGCAACTGCACTAAGTAATTTTTCAACCGAAAATCACTCACTTTTGGGTGATCTTGTGGCGTTTCTAAATCGAATGGCATTCCATATGACATTTCAAAGGGTGATATTCCGAGGTCTGTTCTCGGCTGGGTCCTTATGTTTAACAGTGCTAGGGGCAAACATTTTACCCATGACATCTTAGTCTCTATCATTAATTTAGTAAGCTGCTTTTTTATCTCTCCATTCATTCGTTCGACCCTTCCCGAGCTCTGTGGATGCCATGGAGTATGATACTGCCAGTCAGTACCTAGTGCCTGAAAGATTTCTGTAATAATTCTTGATGTAAAATGTGGGCCCCGGTCGGAATCGATAGCTTCAGTTATTCCATATCGGGGAATTATTTCTTCTAACAATATTTTTGCTACCGTACGAGCAGTGGCCCTAGTTGTTGGAAATGCCTCCACAAAGTGCGGGAGATGGTCCACAAGCACCAATAAATAGAGGTATCGCCCGACCTTTGGTAACTCTGTAAAATCAATCTGTATTCTTGAGAATGGCCGGTATACGAGTTTCCTTCCGCCGGGAACTTGTTTCCTTATTTGTTGTTTATTTACTTTCTGGCATGTAAGGTACCCTTCAACAATACGTTTTGCTATGTTATATGCTCCTGTGCAAGCATATTTTGTGGCAAATTGATCTACTAATGCTTGCGTTCCCCAATGCGTAATATCATGTAACCCGTTCATTATACCGACTGCAGTTACTTTTGGAACTACTTCTCTCCCATCTACTAATCTCCATTGTTCACCTTGCTGCTTTGCCCCTAATTTGGTTAGCTTTTCTTTTTCTACAGTACTAAAGACACATATATTTGAGCGTGGACGGCTAGGACACTGTCTATCTTTTAGCCCAAGACAAGTACAGGGAATAGCGTCTACATTAAACTCTTTCCAGCACTCATAGCAAGGGAAATCGTTTTCCCGTTCTGTTCCTTGTCCGCAATTAGGGCAATTTTCTCTTAATCTCTTTGGATCTGGCAGCTCACAAGTCAATCCTTTAAGATTTAATAAGGCCGCCCTTTTTGCTTCTTCGTCTGCAAGGTTATTTCCCCTAATAATGGGATTCAGGCCTTTCTGGTGTCCCTTTAAATGAACCACTGCTATTGCTCGAGGTTTTCTTATTTCTTGCAAGATTTGTGTGATAATTCCTGATGGATTAAGTTTTTCCCTTGGGAATTTATCAACCCTCGTTCCTCCCAAATTTTACCAAATGTATGTACTACTCCAAATGCATACTTCGAATCCGTATATATGGTTCCACTACCCGTGCCGGTCCATTGTAAGGCTCTTAAAACGGCATACAACTCACAGGCTTGTGCTGACCACCCAGGATTTAATGGCCCTGATTCTAAGACCGTATTCATTTTTCCGTTTATTATCGCATATCCTGATTTACGTTTCCCTTCAATGACTCGAGAGGAGCCATCTACGAACAATTTTTCTCCTTCTGACAATTCCTCTTCTAAGTCAGGTCTTATTTTTGTTTGGTCTTCAATTGTTTGCAAACCATCATGTGTTAATTGTTTGCTAGATTCCCCATATAAGAACTGTGCAGGGTTCTGCAAGGAAGTAATTTCTAGGGTGAATTTAGGGGATTCAATTAAAATACTTTCGTATTTTAACAACCTAGAATCTGTTATCCATTTATCAGATTTTTGTTGCAAAACCCCTCGTATATTATGTGGTGTCAAAACATGCAATTCTCCTCCAAATGTTATTTTCTGTGCTTATTCTACTAGTAATGCAGCTGATACTATTGCTTTTAGGCATGTTGGCCAACCCCTGCTAACGGGGTGTAGCAATTTAGATAAATAAGCTACTGGTTTTTTATGTCCAGCCCATTCTTGTGCCAAGACCCTGTATGCAGTCCCTGCATCTATATTAGTGAACAAATAAAATGGTTTCCATATATCTGGCAAGCTCAACACAGGGGCACTTATCAGCTCTTTCCTTATGCAATCAAATTGTTCCTCATCTTGTTCTGTCCATTGTACCAGTTTTTCCTGTGTTAATTTTTCATACAAAAATTTTACCTTCTTTGTATAATTTTCGATCCATTGTCTACAGTATCCAGTTAGTCCTAACATTTGTCTTATCTGTCGTTTAGACTTTGGGGCTGGCAATGACAAGATCCCATTTACTCTTTCTGGGTCCAAATGTTTGGTCCCCCTGCTTAAATAGTGTCCTAGATATTTCACTTCTTGCTCAACAAACTGGAGTTTGGTCTTTGACACTTTGAGCCCCTGTAGACTAAGGAAATTTAATAATTTAATACTTTCTTGTCTAACCACTTCTTCGTCTTGCCCTGCTAACAAGAGATCATCTACATATTGCACTAGTACCACTTCTGGACTGCGCTCATATCCCTGCAGAATTTGTTCTAAAGCTTGCCCGAACAAGTTAGGTGGCTCCGTAAACCCCTGGGGAAGCACAGTCCATCGCAAAGGCAAAATAGTCTCGGCTCTCTTCATCAAGCGGGCAAGCCCAAAAGGCATCCTTTAAATCTATAACACTATACCATTGATCATTCGGACCTAATTGACTCAGGAGGGTATACGGGTTGGCCACTACAGGGAATCGACTCACGGTTCTTTTATTCACCTCCCCCAGGTCATGTACTAGTTTTCATTTTCCATATTTCTTTCTTACGGGTAAAATGGGGGTATTGAAGGGAGACATGCAGGGCTCGAGTAGGCCTTTTTCTAGTAATCTTTCTATTTCTGGTTTTAATCCCCTTTGGCCCTCTTTGGATACTGGATATTGTTTTACACGAAGGGGTATTTCTGGACTAGAAATTTTAACTTTAAAGGGCGTTATGTCCAGCTTCCCTACTGAGTCTTCTGTATACCATACTTCAGGATTAATTTTATTTTCGTCTTCCACCCTGAGAGGGTGGAATCTTATCCGAATTTCTTTCCCTGTTACTTCTAAATTAACACCCAATTCAATTATTAAATCCCGTCCCAAGAGATTATATTCAGCTTCGGGAACTAAAAGTAAATTTCCCACTCCTATTTTGGAATCGGTTTCAATAACTACTCCTTTTATAACAGGGACCCGAAATGGCTCTCCCTTTGCCCCAATTACTTGCATAGTGTCGGAAGATATCTCGCATCCCTTGGGTAAAGTTTGTATGGTAGATCGTTCTGCTCCAGAATCTACAAGAAATTCAATTTCTTGCTGCTGAGGACCCACTTTTAGTTTTATCAAGGGCTCTGTTCCTTTTTTGAGTCCCCAGCAAAAAGAGCCCCTGACACCCCTATTCCGCTTTAAACATTTTCTCATCCGCCACTTTCTTCCTACAGTTCCGCTTAATGTGCCCTTTCTTTCCACAGTAAAAGCATTCTACCGGCTCACCCCGTTCCACTGCAGTCTCGTCATTAAGAGGTCTTGCCTTAGGACTAGGCCCCTTATACCGTGCCCTTCGGTCTCTGGATTTCCATTGCTGCTGGGCTGTACCTTCTCTGACTGCTGCAACAACCGTTCGTACAGTCCTCCGCTCTTTCTCATCCTCTCTCCTAACATGCACTTTCTGAGCTTCCCTCAATAGTTCATCTAACCCCACGGTTTTGACAATCTCCTAATTTTTCTAGCTTTTTCCTAATATCTATCCAAGATCTAGCTACAAATTGTGTTTTTAACAGCGCCTCTCCCACAGGGGTACTAGGGTCTAACCCCGAATACAATTGTAAGTTTTTGCTGAGCCGTTCCAACCACTCTGTAGGTGTTTCACCTTTCTTTTGGTGTTCACTAAATACCTTGCCAATGTTCTGACCCCTTGGAACAGACCCTCTAATGCCTTGGACTAATATAGTCCGTAGGTCTTGCATATGACCCCTATGTAATGGATCCTGTTTGTTCCAGTCAGGTCTTTGCAGCGGCCATTTAGTGTCGGCTGCAGGACCTTGCTGATGCTGTTCATCCCAAATCCGCATACCGGCCCTACGGATCATTCCCCTCTCTTCTGCAGTTAACAATATTCCTATTATCGATTGCAACTCGTCCCACGTGTATACGTTGGGCCCTAAAAATCAGTCAGTCAACCCGCTCCGCTACCCCCAACGGGTCTTCTACCAAACTCCCCATTTCCTTTTTAAAATCTCTAACATCCCCGGAATTAAGAGGTACCGCCACATATCCCATTCCCGCCCGAGGCCCTCCCATGGCGATCTCTCGCAGCGGATATAGTTGCCCTGGTGTTTGCTGTTGCTGTTGTCTACGCGTGACAGGCCCCGTGGACTGGTTATCATCCGAACCCTCTGGGTTCGGTGCCGAAGGGGGTGGACTAGGGACTGGGCTAGGAACTGGTACCGGGGGTGGCCGTGGTGGTACATAAGGTGGGGGTGTCATCGGGATCTCTTCCTCATGCCGCTTATTTCTCTGGCGGCCATGTGTATCACCCCCCTTTTCTTTTAACGGGTATAGATTAACCCTAGTCTCTGATCTTATCCATAATAATGCATATTCGCTTTCTTCTGAACTGAAAGGCTCCTTTGAATTAACATAAATGTTTAAAGCCTGACAGATCCAGTCCTCAAATGATCCGAAAACTGGCCAATATAGGTGGTCTCTACGGATCTCTTTACCACCCCAAACTTTCATTCAATAATGTATCATTTTCGTTTTGCTTTTACCCCGCCTAGAGGGCTAATCATCCCAATACCTAATCATTAATCCTAACAGACTATCTGGAGGAATTGGGGAAGCCTTTCCTGCGGTTGCCCTCCCATGGGAACAGAATGCCTACTTTTCTTCTGTCCCATCTTCTGAGATACCCTCCGCTGTATCTCAGGAATCCCAGCCCCAACACAGCGGATAACCGGCCTGTACTCACGCGTCCTGCGTCTTCACTCGGGTCTTCGTGCACAAAGTTTAAGGGGCTGCCGGCATTTACTTTGCTTATTGCAATTTAGAATGTTCGTCGGTGAAGGATCCGGTGACAAGAGTCCCACAAGGGCCTCTTAAAAAAAGAAGCGGGGCGCCTCCCTTAGAGGGGTTGCCACCGAATATGCTTCATCCGAGTCACGGCACCAAATTGTAATAAATTTAGACTCGAAATTAACTTGAATAACACAAATTTATTCCCGATGGATTTCAACGCAATAAGCAAAGACAGCGCTGGGCGGCCATGAGATTGCCTTCTCCAATGGCCGTTTTCTTCCAGCCTTTTTCTAGGGTCCCGGGTTCGTTGCTCGGAGCGCCACGTCACTCGTTCTTTCTGCGGATGTGTCCTCTGTTGTCAGGCAGTTAATCTCCTGTCTTCTCACCTACCCCTGCCTCCCTCCCACCTTTAGAGGATCGAACATTTAAGGCAATTGCATAACAAAGGGCAGGGGCTTCCCATGTTGCACAATAACCCCTGAGCGTTTCCTTTTAAGAAGTGTTAATGAACAAACATCTCTAACTCAATAACCCCTGAGCGTTTCCTTTTAAGAAGTGTTAATGAACAAACATCTCTAACTCAATAACCCCTGAGCGTTTCCTTTTAAGAAGTGTTAATGAACAAACATCTCTAACTCAATAACCCCTGAGCGTTTCCTTTTAAGAAGTGTTAATGAACAAACATCTCTAACTCAATAACCCCTGAGCGTTTCTTTTTAAGAAGCTTTAATGAACAAACATCTCTAACTCTTGGAATTGTTTATTACAGTCCAGAGAAGGGCAGAAGGACGGACGGGATGCTGACAGACGTGAGGTGTTGTATGGCGCTTTCTTCAGGGACTCCAAGAAGATCTTCTCCTTTTCTAAGTAATCATCCCCCCGAGAAGAGGGGAAGGATGTGTGGGAATGATCCCAGAAAGTGCCGCAGAAACAGGGTCACAGTCCAGGGTGTTGCTCACCAACGAGAGAAGCATCCCAAAGCCTCCCTCGTGCCCTGTCCCCCATGAAGGGGTATTAGGGAGTGGCTTAAAGATAAAGGACATGAATCTATGGAGCAGTTGCACGATCAGAGTTTGTTCTAATAAGAGTTGTGTTCTAATGTTTGTTCTAATAAGAGTTGTGTTAATGGTTTGACATGTTTCAGGAGCTTAGCATAGCCAGGCCTCAGTGTCTCAATAGGCCTCAGCAGAGACTGCTGATCGTGAGGGAACAGCAAGGACACTGTGACCTTGACAAGTCCTGTAAACAACTCCAGGGAGGGGGGAGTTGAAAAGGCGCAAAACTCAGGCGGCCAGCGGGCCGCAGGTAGGAGGGTCAAGGCAAATGTAACCTTTGGATCTAAGCCAATCAGCAGGTGACAAGTATGCATAATAACTGTAACCTGGATAAATATGTGTCGTTAACGGCAATAAAGTTGAACAATGCGTTATCACTCACATTGAGTTGGCCTAGCTTGTTCCTCCACCGCTCGCAAAGGGGACCCCTCCCCGTGCTCCTCCAGAGCCCAGAACCTCGCAGGTCTCTGTTAACACACTGCAAGGTAGAGTTTACTGATGCTGGTTCGAGGAGGCAGCCATCCAGGCTCAGAGACATCACTCTCATTTCTCTGTCTTTTCAGCAGCTCGTCTTGCAGTATCAGCTGCCAATTTATTTCCAGTTTCCTGATCAGTGTCTCCTTTTTGATGCTCCTTGAAATGCATGATGGCAACTTTTCTAGTAACAGCACAGCTTCTGACAATTGGAGTATCACATTTAATCTGTTCTCCTTGTGCTGTTAATAAACGTGGCCCTTTTCAAATGCTCCATGGCATGCACCACTCCCAAAGCATATTTGGAAACTGTCCAAACATTAATCTTATTCTCTTTGGAAAATTCTACAGCTCGTGTGTGTGCAGGTGTCCGGGCAGAAGTCCCAGAAGACAAAGGTTTAGCTTCAATTACCTCGTGTCACCAGACGCACTCAGCTGAGCTCAACACCAGCGCAGATGCTCATGTGCAACAAAATCAACACACACGCTTGTGGAGGGAAAGACATGTACTCACAGGTGTGTGGAGCGACAGATAGATACCACAGTCGCTAACGAACACAGACTTTCAGGCACAGTGTCGGACACCAACAGGGTCCAGTCTGCAGGTATCCTAGACGTGGATAGTCGACCCCACCACATGTAACTGTGCCAAACTATCAGGCACTTACAGGAAAGACACTTGCTCTCACACAAGCACACAAGCGTTTGTCCTCAGCTTCTATATCAGGGACAAGCTTGTGAAGAGATTCCCTGCTGTTCTTTCGTGTTATGTCATGGTCTGATTCCTTTCTCTTGCAGATCAATTGCTAAGCCTCTTTCCTCGGGCCACTGTGAAGCATTTGCCACGGCAGACAAGTACCGTGGAGCAGCATTCGGTAGTGCCTACGACTGTCTTTGTTCCTTTACAGAATCACAGAATCGACTGGGTTGGAAAAGACCTCAGAGATCATCGAGTCCAACCCTTGGTCCAACTCCAGTCCATGGACTAGATCATGGCACTAAGTGCCATGTCCAATCTCAGTTTAAAAACCTCCAGGGCCGGTGAGTCCAACACCTCCCTGGGCAGCCATTCCAATGCCTGATCACTCTCTCTGTAAAGAATTTCTTTCTAATATCCAGCCTAAATTTCCCCTGGCAGAGTTTAAGCCCATGCCCCCTTGTCCTATTGCTAACTGCCTGGGAGAAGAGACCAATCCCCACCTGGCTAGAACTGCCCTTCAGGTAGTTCTAGAGAGTGCTGAGCTCAGCTCTAAGCCTCCTCTTCTCCAGACTAAACAAGCCCAGCTCCCTCAGCCTCTCCCCATAGGGCTTGTGTTCCAGTCCCTTCCCCAGTCTTGTTGCTCTTCTCTGGACCTGCTCCAGCACTTCAATCTCTTTCCTGAGCTGAGGGGCCCAGAACTGAACACAACACTCCAGGTGTGGCCTCCCCAATGCAGAGTACAGGGGAAGGATCACTGCCCTTGTCCTGCTGACCACGCTGTTTTTGATACAGGACAGGATACCGTTGGCCTTCTTGGCCACCTGGGCACACTGTTGGCTCATGTTGAGCTTCCTGTCCATTAGTACCCCCAGGTCCCTTTCTGTCTGACTGCTCTCCAGCCACTCTGCGCCCAGCCTGTAGCGCTGCAGGGGGTTGTTGTGACCAAAGTGCAGCACCCGGCATTTGGCCTTGTTGAACTTCATCCCACTGGAATCAGCCCATTTTTCCAGTCTATCCAGATCCCTCTGCAGAGCCCTCCTGCCTTCCAGCAGGTCGACACTCCCTCCCAGCTTGGTGTCATCAGCAAATTTGCTGATGATGGTCTCAATCCCCTCATCTAAATCATCAATAAAGATGTTAAACAGGACGGGACCCAACACTGACCCCTGGGGACACCACTAGTGACTGGCCGCCAGCTGGATGCAGCCCCATTCACCAGCACTCTCTGGGCCCGGCCCTCCAGCCAGTTCTTAACCCAGCGTAGAGTACACTTGTCCAAGCCATGGGCTACCAGCTTTTGCTGGAGTATATTATGGGAGACAGTGTCAAAGGCCTTGCTGAAGTCCAGATAGACCACATCCACGGCTTTCCCCTCATCCACCAGGTGAGTCACCTGATTATAAAAGGAGATCAGGTTGGTCAGACAGGACCTGCCCCTCCTAACCCCATGCTGGCTGGGTCTGATCGCTTGTCCATCCTGAAGGTGCTGTGTGATTCCATTCAGGATGATCTGCTCCACAACCCTGCCAGGCACCGAGGTCAGGCTGACAGGCCTGTAGTTGCCAGGGTCAGCTCTGCAGCCCTTTTTGTGGACTGGGGTAACATTGGCCAATTTCCAATCATATGGGACCTCCCCAGTGAGCCAGGACTGTTGGAAGATGATGGAGAGCGGCTTGGCAAGTTCTTCTGCTAGCTCCCTCATCACCCCAGGATGGATCCCATCTGGTCCCATAGACTTGTGAGGATCCAGATGGCTCAGTAAATCACCAACTATTTCCTCCTGGAATACAAGGGGCCTATTTGGCTTCCTATCTCTGCCAACCATCTCCAGAGATGAGTTGTCCTGAGGGCCACCTGTCTTACTGGTAAAAACTGAGGCAAAGTAGGTATTAAGTACCTCAGCTTTCTCCTCATCTTTGTTAACTATATTTCCTTCAGAGTCCAACAGAGAATGGAGGTTTTCCTTGCCCCTCCTTTTGTTATTAACATATTTGAAGAAGGACTTTTTATTATCCCTGACAGAATTGGCCAAGTTAACTTCAAATTGCACTTTTGTTTCCCTGATCTTTTTTCTGCATGATCTAGCTATTTCCATAAATTCTTCATAAGTAGCCAGCCCTTTTTTCCACTGTCGGTAAAGTCTCTTTTTATTTCTGATTTCATTCAGAATCTCCCTGTTTAGCCAAGCCGGTTGTCTTCCCCGCCGGCGAGCCTTTTGGCACACTGGTATAGCCTGTTCCTGTGCACTCAAAACCACCTGCTTGAAGAATGTCCAACCCTCCTGGGCCCCCTTGTTTTTAAGCATTGTTTCCCAGGGTATGCTCTGAACTAGACTTCTGAATAGGCAAAAATCTGCCCTGCGGAAGTCCAGCGTAGAGGTTTTGTTAATGGTTCTCCCTGCATCTCTGAGTATTGAAAATTCTATTATTTCATGGTCGCTATGCCCCAGGCGGCCTCCAACCACTACATCTCCCACCAGCCCTTCTCTGTTTGTGAACAGTAGGTCCAGCGGGGTCTTGCCCCTGGTGGGCTCATTTACCAGCTGATGAAGGAAATTGTCCTCTATACACTCTAGGAACTTCCTAGACTGCCTCTTCTGTGCAGTATTGAGCTCCCAGCAGATATCCGGCAGGTTAAAGTCACCCACAAGAACAAGGGCCGTCGATTTGGAGACATCTGCCAGCTGCTTGTAGAACAATTCATCTCCTTCATCGTCCTGGTTGGGTGGTCTGTAACAGACACCCACGAGTGTGTCAGCCTTGTTGAACTTCCCCCTGATTCTGGTCCACAGGCACTCAACCTTGTCACTGCTGACCTCAAGTTTAACAGAGTCGAGTGACTCTCTAACATATAAAGCCACCCCTCCACCTCTCCTACCCTGCCTATCTTTTCTGAAGAGCTTGTAGCCACACATAGCAGCACTCCAGTCATATGAGTCATCCCACCATGTTTCTGTGATGGCAACTATGTCATAGCTTTCCTGCTGCACGATGGCTTCCAGCTCCTCTTGTTTGTTGCCCATACTGCGTGCATTAGTGTACATGCACTTCAAGTGGGCTGCTGATTTCCCTCTTAATTCGGGCTTTCCATCCGTAGGCTGATTTTTGGAGAGCCCAGTTTCAATCCCTTCCCCCTTCAAACCTAGTTTAAAGCCCTCCTGATCAGCCCTGCCAACTTATGGGCTATAGTCCTCTTGCTCTCCCTAGAAGGATGAAGCCCATCTGATTTGAGGAGACTGGGTACCACGGAGCTTGGCCCATGGTCAAAAAACCCAAAATTTTGACGGTGACACCAATCCTTAAGCCACCTGTTGATGAGATGGGCTTTTCTGCTCCTCTCTTTATTTAGTTCCTCATCCATCCCAGATAGCACAGGAACTGAGGCAAATATCACTTGTGCTCCCGTCCCATGAACTGACTGACCCAGTGCTTTAAAGTCTTTTTTAATTATCTTGATACTTCTTCTGTTGATGTCCTCGCTGCCAGCTTGGACTACTAACAGGGGATAGTAGTCTGAGGGCTGAATCAGCTCGGGAAGTCTTCTATTAATGTCCCTCACCCCGGCCCCAGGAAGGCAGCAGACCTCCCTGTGGGATGGGTCTGGGCGACATATAGGGCCCTCTGTTCCCCTCAGAAGAGAGTCACCAACTACTACCACTCTTCTTTTTTTTTTTTTTTTCTTCCTACAGCTGCAGTTGTGATTCTTTTTGTTGATGAGGTTCATCCAGAGGGCTCTCCAGGTGGATCTTCTTGGCTGTCCTCTGCCTCATTTTTTCTAAACCCACAAGTTTCTCTCTTCCATTTCAGTTCTCTCCCTTATCCCGCCTCGGGACTGGGAGCAGGATGTGAGCAGCTCTCACGGTCTTGGTTGGTGGCTGTAGTAAAACCATGTCAAGAAAGGGCAGTAGTAGCTTCAGAAATCTCGAAAATCACTTTCCAAGATGGTGTCAATTTTTAATTTTTTTTTTTTTTTTTTTGGTAGAGGGAACAGCATGAGAAAGGAAAACCATCAGAAACTGCAGCTCTGGAGGTCCAGAGTGGAGTCAGGATAAAGAAACGTCATTCTGAGCGCAGTGCTGTGGTCATTCAGAGCGACTCTGGATCAGGCATGACTTTGTGTTTCAAGAACAGCTGGTGAGGATGGAGAGACAGCAGCACAGGTGGGGACACACTGGGGTGAGAACAAGGTGGGGAAACAACGACAGGCCTGGGACAGCGTAGGATGGACTGTGGTGGACATGACCAAGGGTGAGGCTGGATGTCCCTGAAAGAGCCAAGGTCTTTGTCCCCTTGGTTACGGCTGATGCCTCTGCCAATGAGGCCTAAGAAAAGACACAGTCGTCATGGCCATGGGGCTTCTTTGCCTCCTTGCACCCCCCCAGGGAGACAGGGAGGTATGACACCATTGTCCTTCACTTGGCATCACACTCCCCACATCCCCAGGAAGAACCTGAGCCACACGTGAGGGACAGGATCTCCCTTCCCAGGGGCAGGGGCTCAAGGCTTGGCCATTGTCCTTCATCAGACAAACCAAGGGCTTTCTCAGCATCAGAGCTGCTGCACTTTGCCTTTGCCTGATGCAATCACTGCCTCCAATTCTCTGCTCTAACGAGTCCCTGGGGAGGCTTTGTCAGTAACAGCCCTCAGTGGGGCCATTAATGCTTCAAGGTACTTTGGAGTTTGTTCTGGCTTGGACTTCTTGAGCAGATTCTTCAGCCTGTCCTTGGTATCTGAGGTTCATGGACTCAACACCAAATACGCCATGGGGCTCATTAAAACACAGAAAGCCCTAACGAGTGATGTTTTTTCCTGTAATTTTCTTCAAATCTTCCAGACTTGTAGAACTAACTGGAGAGGTTTCAATGGGACACTTGCTGATGAAGATTTCAAAGAAGATTTCATAAAGGAGGGTTTTTTCTTTCCAGGGTGTTTTCTGTCATTTTCCAGTGTATAGAAGAAGTGACAGCAGCATTCTACACTGGACATTGATCCCGAGGGTCTCCTGAAGACATCTGGACAGGCAGGAGAACAGTCCTTGAGGCTGGACACTGTATGGACAACCTGGCTCCTCACCCCCACCCCCAGTCTGCCGGTTCCCTCATTGGCCACCACAGATTGCATCACTTTTCCTACATCAGTTCAATAAACAGCAAAACACTTTCCTCAGCTGTGTGTGTAAGCTGGATCTGATGAGGTCCAGCATCCACAAGGGACACCCACACAAGAACTGGTTTAGACAGAGAGATAGGAGAGGATCGAAATAAACACAATGAACGTGTTGACTGCCATGTTAATTAGAGCTCTGAAGAATGGGGCAAGTTTGTAACTCCCTGAAGCTCAAAGCAGAAACCAGACAGTTGAGAGGCCACTGAATGACCAAAGAGCAAGTGGAGGAGAAACCTGAGAGCACTGGGAAGGGCAAACGTCCAGACAGTGCTGGAAAGTTGTCCTTGGACAGGGACATTTAATCAGGAGAGGTGGGAACTCCTGAATGACGAGGGAGATGAAATACTAGAGTGTTGGTAATAGAAGTACAGGGGAAGACCAGTGTTTCTTCTCCAATCCTTACTACACTTCCAGACAGACATCTTACATCAGCTGTCTCACCATAAACAGCCAGGGCCATTTTAGGGGCCCAGTGTACCTGAGGTGCTGGCCTGGGATTGGCATCTCTCACACAGGACCTGGGGAGACCAGAGCACCTTGCAGTGCAGGTGGAGCCTGGGCAGGGGTTCCCGGGGCATCTACACTGGCACCAGGTGTTTGTGTCCCTGGAGCTGAAGACATTTGTGTCCTAAACCCATGCCCAGTTCTGGAATGCTCTTTCATTAACTGACTTCTGATGGCCCTACAAGCATTAAGCCAAGATCATGTTGTGTCTTGCACAGCGCCCCATGCCCTCTGAACCTTCCCTGCCCAGGACTCCTCACACGTTGCCCAGAGCGAGTCACACTGAGGGGTTGGCTGGTTCACGGGCTGAGATGTTGGTTTAGATGGTCACCTACAGCACAGGTGGATCCTGCCCCATCATCGCCTGCTCTGCTCCAGTCTGAAACAGAGCCCAGCATCACAATGGGATCATGAGAGAACTGAGGTTGAAGGGACCTCAGGAGTCTGCAGTCCAACCTGTCACCAACTGGTCACACCAAGGTGTTCAAGCCTTGATTCAATCAGAGCTTTAGCAGGTCTAGAGAAGTGATCATCCCTTTGTACTGGGCACTGGTGAGGCTACACCTTGAATCCTGGGGTCAGTTTTAGGTCCCTCATGGCAAGGAAGACATTGAGGTGCTGGAGAGAGTTCAGAGGAGGGTGACAAGGCTGGTGAAGGGTCTGGAGCACCAGTCTGACGAGGAGCGGTTGAGGGAGCTGGGGCTGTTCAGCCTTGAGAACAGGAGGCTGAGGAGAGACCTTATTACTCTCTACAGCTGCCTGAAAGGAGGTTTTATCATGGAGGTTGTTGGTCTCTTGTCGCAAGTAGCAAGTGATAGGACAAGAGGAAACGGCCTCAAGTTGCACACAAGAAGGTTTAGATTGGATATGAGGAAAAAATTCTTCAGGGAAAGGGTTTTGAAGCAATGAAACAGACTGCCCAGTGAGGTTGTGGAGTCACCATCAGTGAAGGTGTTTGAAACACAGATAGATGGGGCTCTTAGGGACATGGTTTAGTGCCAGATTTAGGTTATGGTTGGACTTGATGATCCTAAGGGTCTCTTCCAACCACAATTATTCTATGATTCCATGATAAGTCATTTTTGCTATTTTCTTTCTCAGAGGACCATGCAGCCTCCCTGAGAGCCAGGACTTTTCTGAGGTGTTGGAGACGTCTCATGGTCACACCAGCCAGTTCCACCAGCCCCTGTCTGTCCCTTCCCAGACCAAACCTTTTCTCCGTATCCCAACCTTCCAGGCGAGTTTCTGGGACACAACAAATGCTGTGCTGGTCTTCTGGGCCTGTTCAGAAGAGAGCAGCTTGCCAACATGTTGATGGGCTCTCTGTGCACCTCAAAGCTTTCCTGACCATTTTTCTCAATGCCCCACTTGCACCCAACCTTTCTGTTCCTTGAGCTGTACATGAGGGGATTGAGCAGGGATGTGGGGATGGTGGAGAAAAAAGGCTTTGTCAAACTGTCTTGCGAGGGCTGTTCTGGGCATCCCACAGTCCAGGATGAGGGTGCTGTAGAAACCAGTGGCACAGGTGAGGTGAGAGGTCCAGGAGGAGAAGGCCTTGTGCCTGTCTACACTGGCGTAGAGCCACTGCTCATTCATGGGATGCCCATGTGAACAGGAAGGGGACAAATGGCTCTAAAATGCCTCCCAGCCAGTTCTTTACCCATCGCGCATACACCATCCAGGCCACGAGCTGCAGCTTCTCCAGGAGATGCTGTGGGACACGGTGTCAAAGGCTTTACTGCAGTCTAAGGACACAACACCCACAGCCCGTGTGGCGGATTCACTCCCCACGACAGACTTTCCCTCATCTGCTCAGCCGGTCACCTTGTCACAGAAGAGATCAGGGTGGTCAAGCAGGACCTGCCTTTCATCCAGCCATGCTGATTGGGCCCGATTGCTCGTCTCGTGTATGTGACCTCACAGTCCTTTCCCAGCCGTGTTCCTGCTGTTGGCCAATCCCCTGCAGAGGCAGAAGTGACCTCACAGTGCCCTCCACACCCATTGGTTCCTACTGGACTATGAGTTCCTGAGACACAAGTGACCACATGGCATCGTACCCACCATCACCCTCCTTGTGGTCCAGTGTGTGAGCAGATCAAACTGAGCTGCTTTCATCAAATGTATCCAATAGATTTCCTATCAAGGGTTTGAGTGGAGAAACGTTCCTCAGAGGAGCTGCTGTATTTACTCTGGGACATTTTATATCTCTGCTCCTGCCTGTGATTTTTTGTTCTCCTTCCTCTGTCTATTCTGACGTGAAAGAGCTCTCCAAGGCAAAGATTCATGGAATCCTACAATAACACAGGTTGGAAGAGGCCCCTGAACACCATCTCTGTCCCACTGACCTTTATGGCACCCCAAGGAACAGCTGATGGCATTTGTGCTCACTTGGGTTCATCTCACCACATGCACACACTGGACATGCACATGATGTGTGTGTTTACATCTCATCTGTACAATGAAAACATGGACTTTTGACCTAGTATTTCATACAATCATAGAATGTCCTGAGTTGGAAGGGACCCACAAGGATCATGGAGTCCAACTCCTGTCCCTGCACAGGACACCCCACAGGTCACCCCGTGTGTCTGAGGACGTTGTGCAGTCTCTTCTAGAACACTGTCAGGTTGGGGCTGTGACACCTCCCTGGGGAGCCTGTTCAGTGTCCAGCACCTCTGGGTGAAGAACCTCTCCATCATGTCCAACCTGACCCTCCACTGGCACATGCTTCTTCCATTCCCTCGGGTTCTACCATTGGTCACCACAGAGAAGAGATCAGTACCTTCCCCTCCTTCTCCCCTTGTGAGGAAGCTGTAGCCACCATGAGGTTTCCTTTGAGTCTTTTCTTCAGCTCTGATGCTCAGAAACTCCTTGGTTTGCTTTTGAAGCAGAAAGGAGGAGCCATGAGCTCCAGGCAATGGGAAGGGGGATCCTGTCCCTCACACACGGCTCAGGGCTCTTCCTGGGACCGTGGGATGTGGGTGTGCAAGGCCCAGGGAAGGACAACACTGGGACAACAACTTCCAGCTTCCCCATGGGGCTGCAAGGAGGCACCGAGGCCCCAGTGCCATGAGGACAACATGTCTTGTCCTGGGCCTCAGTGGCAGAGACAACTGCCCTGACCAAGGGGACAGAGACCTGGGTTCTGTGGGTCCCTTCCAGCCTTACAGCGCCCTTTGCCATCTCCACCACAGGCTGTTCTACACGGTGCTACCCCTGCCCCTCTTTCCCTGCAGGCTGCAGACACCCATCTCGCTTCCCCACCTGCTCTCACCCCAGCATTTCTGCACCTTCACTGCTGTGTCTGCACCCCCACTGGCTGCTCTTTGGCACACAAACCATGGGCTGATCCAGCTCCCTCTGGGTCACCTCTTGCCCCACAGCACTGCTCTTACAGTGACATTTTTTCCTCCTGATAACCAGTCTCCACTTCCCCATCTGCACTTGGTGGCTTTGGTTTTTTTTCTCTGCTGCTTTTTCCCACTACTTGAGAAAGCTTCACCACCTCAGAAACTGCCCATCAAGCAGAGATCCCAACCTGTTATTCTTCATGTGGTCTTGCACTTGACCAGAGAGAAGTAACCTCACCATGATCTCCTAAATCCCATGAGTGCTGCTGGCCTTTCAGCTTCTCTGATACACACAACCATGTCCCTGCTGCTGTCCCATCATGTTCTCAGGTGGGATGGATGTGACAACCCGTCTCCAAGATCTCTTCCTGGGTAGGATCTGTCATACTTAGGCTGAGGTTCTTTCCCAGCATGTCCCTGCTGCTGGGCTGTCACCTCCAGAGACAGAACTGACCTCACTGTCCCCTTCACAGCCACAGGATTCTGACTGGATTATGAGTGTCTGAGACACATGTTTACCTCATAATACCACAACCATCCATTCCCCCTCCTTAGCACCCAGGACCTGACAAAGGCAGAAGCACATTCCTATACCTGCCCCTCTTTCCCACAGGCTGTAGACACCCATCTCACTTCCTCACCTTGTTCAAATTTGTCAAATATATTTCCTACTCACAATGTAAGTGAAAAGCACTCCTCACTGGAACTGCTTTTTTTTATGTTAACACCTTCTATATCTCTATACCTATTCTCTCTCCTGAAACCTCTCCAAGGCAAAAATTCTGTCAAACCACAGAATAACTCAGGTTTGCAGAGAGCCCTTGTCTCACTCTTCTTGTCTCACTCTCCTGCTCAGGGTGAACCAGGTGAGGTTGCTCAAGGCCTCCACCCAGGTTTGCATCATCCTCAAAGGCACTGAAAGTGCTCTCTGATACATCATAGAAGGGGAGAATAAAGATGTTCAACAGTGTTGGTCCAAGTGCTGGTCACGGGGAGATGACACCAGTAACTGGCTGCACACAGGACTTTGTACCACTGGTGATATTTGGGCTTGATGGTTCAGCCAATTTCCCACCCAGCATCCACTTCTTGAGCCCCATCAGCACCACTCTGGCCAGAAGGAGACCATGGCTGAGCCTTGCAAACACCCTGTACACAACATGCCTTTCCTTCCCCTGTCCATTTGGGCTCAGCAATCCCCTCCTTGTCCTTCACATTCCTGGAAATGGCTGCAGGAGGCTTGTCCCATCCCCTTCCCAAGGAGGGAGGTAAGGTGGCCAGACTATTATTCTCCCCATTCCTGTTTGTGCTCTTCTTGAAGATGGGACTGAGTTCTGCATTTTTTAAGGACCCCAGAACCTCTCTGGTTTCTAGGGCACTTTTGAGAGCACAATGTGGAATCAAGGGCAAGGGTGATGTAGCAGACAAGAGCACTTGCAGTGATCCTGTCCAAAGCAGCTGAGATGAATCTCACTGATCCAGGGGGGTTTGTTCCTGGAGTCACACACAGAAATGTCAGGGTTCTGTGAGGTGTCCACATCAGAGCTGGTCTCAGGACTCCTTATGCACCCAGGTATGCTCAGAGACAGAGTCTGTCCCTTTTACACACAGAGGCAGGAGTCACAGTGTCCCTCTGGCCTCCTGTTGCCACTCCAAAGAGACAGGAGACACCTCAGCCCTGTGGTGTGTCACCTGCTCTGCACTCATCTGAGATGTCCCATGCCATGAGGAATGGACACGGAGACCTCAGATCAAGGTTGCATATCCCAGTGCTGCATTCAGGTCACATCCCAATGTGATGTGACCTCAAGCCACTCTCTGTGCCACGGACCTTCATAGAGCCCCAAGGAATAGTTGATGGTGTTTATGCTCGCTCACGTTCATGTCACCTCAGGTACATGATGTGCGTGCTCCCATCTCATCTGTACAAAGCAAACAGGGACTGCTGAACTATTCATTGAGTGTCCATCCATGGAGGGAAGAACAACCCCTGTGGGTGAGAGGCCAGTGCTGTGAATGGTAGTTGTGAAGGGCCAGTCGATGATGACTGACCTGAGGCTCCTTCCATGGGGTGTCCGGTGCACAGGGGCACAGCCCAGCCCCTGCTCTGCTGGTCCTGCAGGTCTCTGGCAGGAGCCTGGCTGTGAGAGGACACTGCTGTGTGCCAGCCCTGCACACACACAATATTCAACTGTAAACTGTTGGTTGCATCTGCGGCCACTTTTGTGGGAATGTTCTTGAGATAAACTTTGTAAGAAGACATAAACCTCTGGACCTGCCCTGAGGAGATCACCTTTCTATCTGGAAAGGCTGTTGTGAGGCCAGCTCTGTCACAGCAGTGCCCATTGCCTGTCCCTGCCTGCGCCCACAGCACTGACACACAGCAGGACGGTGACCAAGCTGCCAGAGCACTCAGGCCTTGCACCAACACCAGGGATGAGAAGGAGAGTGTGGGAGTGGAACCAGAACAGCTCTGGAAGAACAAGCGCTGCTGCTCCCTGGCAGGGCTGCCAGGATGGACTCTTTTCCCCTCCTCTCATGAACACAGGAACCATCCCTGGAGCTCTAAAAATGGGCTTGCAGGAAGAATATAGTGATAAACAAGTCACTAAAGAGCCTTTTATTTTGTTTAAAGACAAGGAGAGCACGGCTTCTCATTTACACAGCCAACAGTTATAAAAGAAAATCCAACAGTGAATTAGAAAGGGGATGACAACATTATCACAATAAGAAAACAACTAATAAAATCAAAAAATCCAGATGACAGACTGGACCTGTAATTAGCTACATTAAAACGCCTATGTAGAACCAGATGGGCACTTTATTGCTTTACAAAACAATAAGATATGAGTTTCCACAGGGCATCCTTGAGCTCCTGGTTCCTCATGCTGTAGATGAGGGGGTTCACTGCTGGAGGCACCACCGAGTACAGAACAGACACCACCATGTCCAGGGATGGGGAAGAAATGGAGGGGGGCTTCAGGTGGGCAAACACGCCAGTGCTGATGAACAGGGAGACCACGGCCAGGTGAGGGAGGCAGGTGGAAAAGGCTTTGTGCCGTCCCTGCTCAGAGGGGATCCTCAGCACGGCCCTCAAGATCTGCACATAGGACACCACTATGAAAACAAAACACGTAAAACCTAAACAGGCACTGACCACAAGAAGCCCAAGTTCCCTGAGGTAGGAGTGTGAGCAGGAGAGCTTGAGGATGTGGGGGATTTCACAGAAGAACTGGCCCAGGGCATTGCCCTTGCACAGGGGCAGTGAAAATGTATTGGCCGTGTGCAGCAGAGCATTGAGAAACCCAGTGGCCCAGGCAGCTGCTGCCATGTGGACACAAGCTCTGCTGCCCAGGAGGGTCCCGTAGTGCAGGGGTTTGCAGATGGCAACGTAGCGGTCGTACGACATGACTGTGAGGAGACAATACTCTGCTGTGATCAAGAAGAGAAACAAAAAGAGCTGTGTCGCACATCCCAAGTATGAGATGGCCCTGGAATCCCAGAGGGAATTGGCCATGGACTTGGGGACAATGGTGGAGATGGAGCCCAGGTCAATGAGGGCGAGGTTGAGCAGGAAGAAGTACATGGGGGTGTGGAGGTGCTGGTCCCAGGCTATGGTGGTGATGATGAGGCCGTTGCCCAGGAGGGCAGCCAGGTAGATGCCCAGGAAGAGCCAGAAGTGCAAGAGCTGCAGCTCCCGTGTGTCTGTGAACGGCAGGAGGAGGAACTGGGTGATGGAGCTGCTGTTGGACATTTGCTTTTCCTGATCACAGGGCGCTGTCATGAGAAAAAAAAAAAAAAGACAGTGAGAATCCAGGGCAGAGTTCTCTGACAAAATCAAACCCACTCCCATAGACTCTCCCCTGTTACACACAGACAGTCTTTTTCAGCACTGTGGCTGCAGCCCTGCTTGGTGCTGGAAAATGTGCAACCAAGAGCAGGGCCTCTGCCCATGGGCCGTCGATAAGTCAGCCCAGCTCTGCAGAAGTGGGGCCACAGGAACGGTGGGGACTGTCCTGGTTCTGCTAACACAGAAGGGCTGTCAGCACTTGCTTTCCCAGTGATAGGGAACAGAGATGGTGAAGGTAGTTTGGGAGTTCCACGTTTTTTTACATATCCCCCCATATTCACTGCAGAGTGTTGTTGGGTGTCAGAAACCCTCAGCATTTCTGCTGCACTCAGGGAGAACAGAGCGAGTCCTGCGAGACCAGAGGGTGCCTGTGGGTCAGTGCAGAGTGAGGGCAGCTGCTCTGTCCCTCTGTTTTGCTCCAGCTGCCCTGGGCTGGCACCTTTCTGAGATGGAGGCTGATCACACTCCCATGTTACCCTGAAAAGCCACCAGGCACTGCTGAGAGCAGAGGGATCCACCTCAGACCATGACAGGTCTCACCCTTTCCTAAGGTCTCAGCACCCCACGTTTAGCCCAGGACACACACGGCTCGTTTCACAAACCCAACAGCATTTCCTCCATCATAGCATCTCAGCACTTCTCCATGGGGAATTCAGATAATGCTAAAGTGCTATAGAATAGTTTTGCATCCTGGAGGGAAGCTCACAGCTTGGAAGGAAACCTCAAGGACATAGTGAAGTGTTCTAATGATGGCATTTGATTGAGGGAGACTCAGCTCAATCCCCAGCCCCACAGACTGCATTGCCCACAGCCCACAGGTCAGAGCAAAGCTGGGACACGTGTGCCCATGGACACACCTGCAGGAAAGGACCCACAAGCTCAGGCTGTGACTCTGCAGCTGAAACTGCCATCCCCAGAGAGCCTGACAGCAAGAACAAGATCCCAACAGCAGTGACCCAGAGCAGGGGAGCAAGAAGGACAATGCGGTGAGGGTGGGTGTGAGAGAGGCCAGGGCAGAGGCAGCCGGGCATGCAGACAGCGTCACCCTTCCCCAGCTGTGCAGCACCTCCCAGACACCAACACTGCCGGGCAGCTGCTCTCAGCCCCTGTGCTCTGCAGAGGAACTGGAGCTCTGGCTGCACAGGAGCTGCTTCACGCCTTGGAGCCCCCGGCCCTGAGGGCAGAGGCTTTGCTGGGAGGGACAGGAGGCCAGGGGGCTGCTCACAGGAGGATCTGCACTGCAGGGGATCACAGGCACTTTTCTCTGTTCTCCCTCCCATAACCATTCCGGGTTTGGTTTCCTCTCATTTCTGATCATTTCCCTGCTGCCTGGAGATTCTCCCCCTGGGAGGTGTTCCCCTGTCCATGTCTCTTCCCTGTCAGTGCTCACAGACCATCCCACCCTCTGTGCCCTCCCCCTGGCCCTACAGATCCTGCCTGTTCACAGGGCACTGCCTGGGGGCATCTTCCTGTTTGCAGGCTGGAAAACAGGACAGGTCAGACTAAGGCTGATGGGTCCAGCCAAGGCGATGCAGGTGCTGTGCACAGGCAGAGGGGTGGGGAAGGGATGTCATGAGCCTTCTGGCAGATGTACTGATCACTCAGAGTTGCAGTTCAGGAGTCTCAGTGACTTGTTTAAGCACCACATCTGCACATCTTTTAAACACGTCCAGCAATGGAAGCTCCAATCCTGAGCTGGCAGGACACCACTGGCTGCAGTTGGACATAAGATACTGGTCATGGCTGTGAGTTCAGCCCTCGCTGGCAGAATGTCTCACACCCTCACTGAGGAGGGCAGGGGGCTGGGAGATGGGAGCACGTTTCAGTTTCCAGATCCCAGCACAGAGCCCAAACCGTCCTGCCCTTGAGCTCTGGATCCCATTTCCTGAGATGCAAAGCTGGTGGGACTTCTGTGGATAATCATGTTAAAAGGCATGAATACTCCTTCAAGTGTTTGTGTAATTTGTCTAGGTATGTCAGGTTTTAAAGAAAAATCAAAGTTTAACATGCTTATATTTAAATATCTGTTAAATAGTATTCTGCATCTCTGGTAGCCCCTCTGGCAATGACAATTAAATAGGTATTTGCACTATAAGGCTCCATACCCCATCCACAAGCACACATCTAAGTGGTTCAGATGAAGGGTGTCTGGCAAACGTCACCCTTTGTGTCCCCAGGTGATGGACACTGCTCATGTGCCTCTGCAGAGAGTGGCAGGAGCTGGATCCCCTTCTCGGGACAGACTCCTTCCAGGAGAGACACAGACACAGGGGGAACTCACCAGGGCTTTACAGCATTTCACTGGGCATCAGTTTGACATATTGGGTGCTGTCCTGTGACTGCCCTTTCTGCACAAATGATCATACAAACACAACCATTTAGTAAGACATGGTCATAAGGGGGCTGTTATGGACAAGAAAGCTCACCGTGAACTCTGGAGAGAGCAAGGGAGTTCATAATAAGCACCAGGAAGAACCAAGAAGCTCGAGGCCTCTTCTGAAGAGCGGGAGGTCTTGAGCAGCCGTGATTGGCCATTGTAGGTGTGGGAGAGGGTCAGGGCATGTCAGGGAGAAGCAATGAGATGGCTGATGGCTTCAGTGAACCCTTCCAGCCATGTCTGAGCCCAGAAATGGAAAGCAGTTGATGTCTGCAGGTGGAGGAGGAACAGGAGGAAGATTTTCCTGGGAATATGGAAGGAAGAAAGGCCTCTCTTGGGCTAATCATGTATGGCAGTGCCATTTGCATGCTGTGGGCATGGCTGTGCCTGGGAGATGGGGAACGGCTGCTGCTGGGGTGGCTGTGCTCAGTCATGGCCCACGAGCTGACCCTGCTCTGCTCCTCTCTTACACTGCCCACACCTGGATGGTCCTCAGGAATCATCCATGAGCTGGTGGATCCATGAACCTCCTGCAGTGATGGGTATGGATCCAAACAGAGGATTCAAGCAAGTGTGGGATTGGGACATTGAGGTGATGGATGACCATTGCCAGGTGTATGAAAGAAGCTGGATGAGTTGTGAGTTGGGTTGCAAACTGGTTTAAGGAGAGAAGCTAGAGAGTGGTAGTCAATGGTGCGGAGTCTAGTTGGAGGCCTCAGGGGTCAGTACTGGGGCCAATATTATTCAATATATTCATTAACGATTTGGACGAGGGAATAGAGTGACTGTCAGCAAGTTTGCTGATGACACTAAGCTGGGAGGGGTGGCTGACACACCAGAAGGCTGTGCTGCCATCAGAGACCTGGACAGGCTGGAGAGTTGGGCGGGGAATAACCTGATGAAATTTAACAAGGGAAAGTGTAGAGTCCTGCATCTGGGCAGGAACAACCCCAGGTTCCAGTATAGGTTGGGAAATTACATATTAGAGAGCAGTGTAGGGGAAAGGGACCTGGGGGTCCTGGTGGACAACAGGATGACCATGAGCCAGCACTGTGCCCTTGTGGCCAGGAAGCCAATGGCATCCTGGGGTGTATTACAAGGGGGGTGGTTAGTAGATCGAGAGACGTCCTCCTTCCCCTCTACTCCACCCTGGTGAGACCACATCTGGAATATTGTGTCCAGTTGTGGGCCCTCAGTTCCAGAAGGACAGGGAACTGCTGGAGAGGGTCCAGCGTAGGGCAACCAAGATGATTAAGGGAGTGGAGCACCTCCCTTATGAAGAAAGGCTGAGGGAGCTGGGTCTCTTTAGTTTGGAGAAGAGGAGACTAAGGGGTGACCTCATTAATGTTTATAAATATATAAAGGGTGAGTGCCATGAGGATGGAGCCAGGCTCTTCTCGGTGGCAAACAATGATAGGACAAGGGGTAATGGGATCAAGTTGGAACACAAGAGGTTCCACTTAAGTTTGAGAAAAAACTTCTTCTCAGTGAGGGTGACAGAGCACTGAACAGGCTGCCCAGGGAGGTTGTGGAGTCTCCTTCTGTGCAGACATTCAAAACCCACCTGGACATGTTCCTGTGCGACCTCACCTGGGCGTTCCTGCTCCAGCAGGGGGACTGGACTGGATGATCTTTTGAGGTCCCTTCCAATCCCAAACATACTGTGATACTGTGTGATTTGCTCACAGGCATTTCCAACTCCACAGAACACCAGAGACTTGCAGTTAAAGCAACAGGACTTGACATAAATACCACCCCCAAAACACAAAACACTCACAATGACCACAGGAAAAGCCTTGAAAAACACTTGAGAAAAATCTACCAGGTCCCAGGGCTCAGCCATTCTGGTGATGAACAAGCATCAAGGGCTGACATGGCGTCAGAGCCGCCTCCACATGGCCCTCACCACCTGGAACCAGTGTCTCCAAGTCTTTCCTTCACCAGCCTCCAGGGACAGGGACCTGCACTGGTTGTTTCCTTCACAGCTGTGTCAGTGATGGCCCTTCATGGGGTCCAAACACCCTCAGAAACTTGGGGTTTGCTTCTGCCTTTCATTTCATTAGAGGTTTGTTCATTCTCTCAGTAGCTGCAGTTCAGGATCACGGCAGCAGAGAGCTCACTAACATCTAAGATGCTCTTAACACCCAAGGCTGTGTGCATCATTTTCCTAAAGCTTTTGAGTCCGGTGTGAATGATTAGGGAGATTTCAGAACTGTTGCCAAACAGAGAGCATTTCCATGATAAATAATAATAAAGCCAGATTTCTTATATTTCCGTCCCCCTCCCAATGCCCTCATTTTCAAAACAGCTGTTATCAACAATCTCCAGTATATACTGATCTAGAGAATCTCCTGATAAAGACTGAATGTGTCAGAGAAGTGGGTGCTAAAGCATCACTTGAGCAAGGAGACAGGCCAGGACACCTCAAGAGGAATCACACAACTCTGGACCAAGAGCTGGGTGTTCCTGGCAATCTCAGGTGCCACAGCACAGCGATACTTGTGTTCAGGGAGCTGGTCAAGTGACCCATCTCCTGTTCTGTAACGGTGTCTGAGTATGCTCAGGTCACCCCTGACTTGAGCCCCATCCACTGCTGGGTGTTCTCCAGACTCATGCCTTCAGGAACAAAGTTCCAGGAGACCTTGCTGGTGAAGGTGGAGGCAAAGAAGCCATGAAGAACCTCAGTCCTATCTGATTCTACTCTTATGAAGTTCAGCAGCAGGTCTGTGTTACCCTGGTCTTTTTCTGTAAGGAAGCTGTGTCAGCTCATCTTGCCACCCTCAGCCTCCCCTACAGGTATCAAGTCCAGGGCAGCTTTGGCATCATCCCCACATCCATGGACAAGGTTTCTAAATTCCTCCTTTGCAGCTTCCCCTGCTCCCACCTCTGTGTGCTGCCTTTGTGCCCTGCAGCTCCATCGGTTCAGACAAACACCCTCACGAGATAAATGCTTCATTTCGCTGGTTCTCAGATAGATCATTCTTGTGCTTGGAGCAGCCTGTCCTGAAAGGCTGATCAGATTTCCTGAGCTCCTTCACCCTTCTGAGCTGCTTCCCATGTCAACACCTGAATCAGTACCCCCAGTTTGACAAAGTCTTGTCCTCTGGAGCCCACCAGCCTGTGCTCTGCTGCTGGCCTTCCTCCCTCCCCTCTGGTGCCTGGGACCCCACTGAGTCCGGGTCACAACAGCCAAGGTGGACACTGATGTTCACATCCCTCACCAGCAATTCCTTGTTTCCCAGTTCCAGATCCAGGTGAGCATCACTCTCATTGGCCCACAATGCAGACATGTTAAGCAGTTGGCCCAAGATCCTTTGGACTGATGGCACTTGCCACTTTGCCAGGCCAGTTAATGTCAGAGCAATTACAGTTCCCCACAGGAACGTGCTCATTGACTGGTGAGTTGCTCGAGTTGCTGACAGAAGATCCATTTCTTATCCATGATCAAGTCATTTGTAGCACACAAATTGTTGCCACCCTGTACTGGGTTTACATGGCAAAGTCTTGGAACTGGGGGTGAGTGTGGGTGTGCTACAGTTGTCACCTCTCTGAGAAGACAACAGGAGTTTGACCAATGTCAGACAGAGCCGATTTCAGCTGCTCCAAGATGGACCCAGTCCTTGCCCAATCTGAGCCACTCGGTAATGCTGGCAGCACCTCTGGGATATTGTATTTGAGAAAGGGTAAAAAACGCTGCACAACAGCAGGTGGGAGAGAGGAGGGAGGAGATGTGAGAGAAAAGCAGTGCAGACACCAAGGTCATATCCCGCAGGACCCAAGCAGGTCCCTCAGCAGGCCAAAGCTTGCTCTCCTGAAATCCTGCTCTTGGCCTTGTTCTCATCTCCCAGGAGCCTCAGCTCCACTTTCCATCCCTGACTGTTCCATCCTGACCAACTCTGTCTGGTTTGTAAGTGTGAAGTCCCACAGGGCACCTCACCCCACTGACTCCTCAGTCACCCGTGTCAGGAAATGTTGTCAATGGGTTCCAAACCCTCCTGGATGGCCGGTACCTTGCCGATATTGGGATATCTCAGGTCTGCCATGAGGACACGGCCCTGGAAACATGAGGCTTCTGTCATTTGTCTGAAGGAGGCCTCATCTCATTCCTCTTCCTCATCAGTGAGTCTGTACCTGATGTCCAGTCACCTCAACATTGCCCATGTTGTTCTGCCCTCTCATGCTGACTCCTCATCCTTCAGCTGACATTGTCTGTCCCCAGGCAGAGCTCCACGCATTCCTGCTGGTCTCCCACATGAAAGGAATCAACCCCTGTGACTCCAGAGCTCTGACATTATGAGTATCAGACACCCAAGACCCCAAATTTCCTCCTGGAGGTGGTATTTGTAGTGTCCTGTAACTCCTCACGCTGTTCTCTTGGGAGACACACCCTCATCAGGATAAACCATCTGCATGCAAACATTAACAGCTGAGCAAATGGAGCTTCAGGCCAGGGAGAGTCCAGACCTTGTGAATATCTGGTATTCGCCCATCAGGAAGCTCTGAAGTTTGACAAGTTGAAGTCTCCAGTTCTGTATCAGGGCAGGACAACAACCTCATCCATCAGGACAGAGCAGGACCTGACACGCTGAGCAGTGGCCCTGAGGAGAAGGGCCTGGGCACTACAAGGGCTGCCACATGAGCCCCTGGAGAGGCAGATCCTCTGCCTCACTCATTGCTCGGGGCCCTTGCTGGTGCACGGTGATGTGGGGTGTGTGATGCTGCGTGAAGGACAATGGTGTGACAGTTCCCACCCTTACTGGGGGTGTGCAAGGAGGCCTTGAGCTGCCCCCGGTGTCTGAGGACAACATGTTTCTTCACAGGCCTTGTTGGCAGAGATGATCACCATAGCCAAGGAGACAAAGACTTGGGTTCTCTTGGCAACACCAAGGACACCACACCAGCCCGTGGTGCACGCTCACCATGAACAAGGCAGCTGCACATGGGGCTGCATGAGGAGGAGCGTGGGGACCCAGACACCTGCAGTTCTCATCCCATTCGGTTCAGCACTGGTGTGACCCACACACACGGGTGTGTGCCGGTGTGCGGCTTCCCAGTTTGGAGCAGCAGGGAGGAACTGGAGAGTGCAGGGCTGTGCCAAGGCAGGTTCAGCACCTTGTGCACATGGTGTGGGGTGCTGAGGGACCTGGGCTGCTTTGGCCCAGCAGCGCTGGGAAGGCTGCAGCAGTGCAGGAGTAGCCTGAGAGTGCCTGAAGGGTGGTTTCAGAGATGGTGGAGGTTTTCTGCGTAGTGGGAAAGAGCTTGAGAAAGAAATAATGGCCCAAAGTGCAGCTGGGGAGGTCCAGGCTGGACATGAGCAGAAAGGAATGTGATGGAAGGGCAGTGCTGTGGGGGAACAGGTCAGCAGAGGGAGTCTGCATCAGCCCAAGGCTTTGTGCTTCAAGGACCAGCTGGGGAGGATGGAGAGACCTCAGCAAAGGAAGGAAGATGCTCAGACAAGAGCAAGGTGGGGCAGCAGGGGGGATGTCTCCAGCCTGCAGGGACAGAGGTGCAGGGGATGCCACAGCACAGGACAGGCTGTCGTGGAGATGATCAAGGGATGGAAAGAGGCTGAAAGCCCCACCAGACATGAGCTCCTTCTCCCCTTGGCTGTGGCTGTTGTCTGCACCTCTGATGCCTGTGAGGAGACACCTTGTCCTTGCAGCACAGGGGCCTCATGGCCTCCTTGTCCCCAGGCAGGAACCTGGGAGGTGTGGGACCATAGTCCTGCCCTTGGCCTTGCACAGCCCCACATCACACTGTCCCAGGAAGGGCCCTGGGCAACGTGGGAGGGACAGGATCTGACTTCCCAGGGTTGGGGGTCAGGGCTTAGTTCTTTGGTTAATGAAACACATCCAGGTTTACGCAGCATCAGAGAGACCTTTACTTTGCTTTTCCTGACCTGTCATCACTGCCTCCAGTTTTCTGCTCTAACCGAACTCTGGGGTCAGTTCTTCAGCTGTGTCCCTCAGTGGGACCCATTAACATTACAAGAAACTTTGGAGTTTACATCTGACTTTGACTTCTTGAGAAGTTTCTTCAGCTTCCCCTCAGGGTCTGAGGTCCATGGACTCAGCACCAAACCCACCAGAGGGGTCATTAAAGCGCCTTGGGCTGCTCCTGTGCTGCTGAGCTGGGCTGGGCTCCTGGGACACAGGGAGCTCATGGCAGCGGCAGCGCTGCAGAGAGACAGCTCTGCCCAGGAGCAGCTCCTCTGCACACGCAGCAGGGCTGAGGGCTCTGCCTGGGGATCTCAGGAGACGAGCAAGGCAGAGAGAGATTAAAGGTGGTCAGGACTGGGAGGATGACTGAGAGCTCACTGGAGGAGAAACCTTTGCAGCCCTTGCCATGGTAAGTCTCTGGGTGCAGGGCAGTGCAGCTGTAGCTCCTGGAGGCATCTCTTGAAACTGGCACAGGCACAGCTTGTGGGGTCTGTAAGGACGGGGCTCTTGTCAGGCCATGTTGAACAGCTGTGAAGCCGGGTGAGCACCCAGGGGTGCCCAGGGCTGTCCTGCAGAGCAGGGTCCCTGCACCCCAGGGCTGTGCCGGGCAGGGACTCTGCCGCCTGCCAGGGTCAGTGCTCAGCCTGCCCGGGGAGATCCCAGCAACAAGGAGGGGAGAAGCTGTGGGGGGAAGGAGTGATCCCGGGCAGGACAGGGTCATTCTGCCTTTGAGAGGGTGCTGTGTGGATCAGAGTTGCTGACAACTCACCCCCAGGGACATTCCAAGAGGCACAACAAGGCAGGGATTATCTGAGAGGGAAGCAATTATTGCCTTTTGTCCTCTACTCTTGGCTGGCTGGCTAGGAAAGGTAAGGTGGAAATATGTCTTGCAGTTACGGAGAAAGTGCTGAAACTCCAAATATTGATTTTTCTCTGAGAGCGCAATTCAACGCTCTCTGGCTCACAGAGCAGCAACATCTCCTTTCCAGCCCCTTTAGGGCTGGTGTGATATTCTCAGCAGAATCCGCACACACACAGAGATGTTCCTGGGCAGTGCTGAGCTGCCAGGAGGTTTGTGCAGGGAAGAGCTGAGCACGCAGGGGGTGGGACAGACTGACACTGAGAGCAGTGACAGGGAGGAGACATGGGGACAGAGAAACAGCTCCCGGCAGGAGATGTCTCTGTGGGAGCAAATTCCCTAAGCCCATCATGCCCTGTGGGGCTCTGGGATGTGCGACATGTGGGGCTGGGGAATGAGCCTATTCTGTCCCAGTCAGAACGGCTTTAGGACATCCCAGTGCTTCTCTGGCATGATATTGTGAATTATGATTACGATATAAGTAGATTATGCTTATGTATAAACACAAGAACTCCCCCCCTTTCCCAGGTCCTGGTGCTGTAGGGCAGGGTTGACTCCTTGGGAGCCCACAGGAAGAGGCCCGGATCCTCACAGCACAATCAGAAAGCACAAACCAGTGCTCCAGCCAGGGAGATGACCACAGGGGCTGCCAAAAAGGAGAGAACAATTCGCATTTCTGTATGTGGTGGCACAGGTGGAAGTACAAGAGGGATGTTGGTTGAGGCGGGGAAGAGATTTTCTGGGAGAACTCTCTCCTGATTTGTCAACGTGCTCTCCTGTTTCCACAGTGCCCCATGCCCAGAGGCAGCAGATGTCCAACAGCAGCTCCATCACCCAGTTTCTCCTCCTGCCGTTCACAGACACACGGGAGCTGCAGCTCTTGCACTTCTGGCTCTTCCTGGGCATCTACCTGGCTGCCCTCCTGGGCAACGGCCTCATCATCACCACCATAGCCTGGGACCAGCACCTCCACACCCCCATGTACTTCTTCCTGCTCAACCTCGCCCTCCTCGACCTGGGCTGCATCTCCAGCACTGTGCCCAAATCCATGGCCAATTCCTTCTGGGACACCAGGAACATCTCCTACACAGGATGTGTTGCACAGCTCTTTCTCTTTACCTTCTTGGTAGTAGCAGAGTATTGTCTCCTCACCATCATGTCATACGACCGCTACGTTGCCATCTGCAAACCCCTGCACTACGGGACCCTCCTGGGCAGCAGAGCTTGTGTCCACATGGCAGCAGCTGCCTGGGCCACTGGGTTTCTCAATGCTCTGCTGCACACGGCCAATACATTTTCACTGCCCCTGTGCAAGGGCAATGCCCTGGGCCAGTTCTTCTGTGAAATCCCCCAGATCCTCAAGCTCTCCTGCTCACACTCCTACCTCAGGGAACTTGGGCTTCTTGTGGCCAGTGTCTGCTTAGCATTTGGCTGTTTTGTGTTCATTCTGGTGTCCTATGTGCAGATCTTGAGGGCCGTGCTGAGGATCCCCTCTGAGCAGGGTCGGCACAAAGCCTTTTCCACCTGCCTCCCTCACCTGGCCGTGGTCTCCCTGTTTGTCAGCACTGCCATGTTTGCCTACCTGAAGCCCCCCTCCATCTCCTCCCCATCCCTGGACCTGGTGGTGTCTGTTCTGTACTCAGTGGTGCCTCCAGCAGTGAACCCCCTCATCTACAGCATGAGGAACCAGGAGCTCAAGGATGCCCTCTGGAAACTCATATCTTAGTGTTTTCTGAAGCAATAAATTGCCCATCTGCTTCTGCTTAGCAGGTTTAATGTAACTAGTTGCACGTCCAGCCTCTCATCTCTATTTTCTGTTGTTATTGACATTGGTTTTTATGTGATAATGTTGTCATCCCCTTTCTAAATCACTGTCTGCTTTTATTTTATAACCACTGGTTGTGTAAATGAGGAGCCTTGATCTGTGTGTATTTAAACAAAATAAAGGGTTCTGTAGGACACTGTATCACTATGTCCTTCACTATATCCTTCCTGCAAGGCCTTTTGGATCTGCAGGGACAGTTTCTGTGATGGAAGGAGAAGAAAAGAGTCCATCACGGCAGCCCTGCCAGGGAGCAGCAGCGCTTGTTCTTCCAGAGCTGTTCTGGTTCCACTCCCACACTCTCCTTCTCATCCCTGGTGTTGGTGCAAGGCCTGAGTGCTCTGGCAGCTTGGTCACCGTCCTGCTGTGTGTCAGTGCTGTGGGCGCAGGCAGGGACAGGCAATGGGCACTGCTGTGACAGAGCTGGCCTCAGTAACAGTACTTGCACAAGGAAAAGTGACCTTCTTTGGGCAGTGCATGATGGTTTATATCTTCTTGCAATGTTTCTCTCAAGCTTATTCCTACAGAATTGGCCACAGATGAAACACCCGTGTGCATCTGAACAGTGTGTGTGTGCAGGGCTGGCACACAGCAGTGTCCTCTCACAGCCAGGCTCCTGCCAGAGACCTGCAGGACCAGCAGAGCAGGGGCTGGGCTGTGCCCCTGTGCACTGGACACCCCGTGGAAGGAGGCTCAGGTCAATCACCATGGACTGGCCCCTCACAACCGCCATTTCCAGCTCTGGCCTCTCACCCCAGCTCAGAGTTCTTTGTCCCTCCATGGAATTACACTGAATGACTAGGTCAGAAATCAAAGTTCGCATTGTACAGATGGGACGTGAGCATTGAGAACAGGTACATGAGTTGACATGAACTTGAGTCAAAACAAACACCATCAGCTATTCCTGGGGTTCCATGATGGCCTTTGGGACAGACAGGGTCTCGAGGTCATTTCTCATTAGGAATAACATTGCATGGAAACTGTTTGAATGCAGCACTGGGTTGTGCTTCCTTTAATCAATGTCCCTGTGTCCATTCCTCGTGACGTGGAACATATCAGATGAGTGCAGAGCAGGTGACACACCACAGGGCTGAGGTGTCTCCCGTCCTTTGGGAGCGGCAACAGGAGGCCAGAGGGACACTGTGACTCCTGCCGCTGTGTGTAAAAGGGACAGACTCTGTCTCTGAACATCCCTGGGTGCACAAGGAGCCCATGAGGCCAGCTCAGATGTGGACACCTGACAGAAACTGACATTTCTGTGTGTGACTCCAGAACAAACCTCACTGGCCCGGACAGACCAATCTCACCTGCTCCTGTCTGCTACGATGTCCTTACCCGTGAGTCTGGATTGTGGTCTCCAATGTGTCAGAGCAACCAGAGAGGTACTCAGGTCCTTGGAAAAGGCAGTTGTCAAACCAGTCTTCAAGAAGGGCAGGAATGAGAACTGGGAGAATTACGGGCTAGTGAGCCTACCTCTGTCCCTGGGAAGGAAATAAGACAAGTCTTCCTGCAGCCATGTCCAGGCACTTGGAAAACAAGGAAGGGATTGCTGAACCCAAATGGGCAGGGAAAGAATGGGCACGTTGTGCACATGGAATTTCACAAGGTGTCAGACAAGGTTTCCTGTGGTGTCCTTATAATGTGATTGGTGCTCCATGGGTAAAGAAGTGGATGCTGGATGGGAAGTTGGCTGGATGATGGAGCCCAAATGTCACCAGTGGTACAAAGTGCCCACAGAGCCAGTTTCCAGTGGGATCCCTCAGGGACCAGCACTTGGGCCAACACTGTTGAACGTCTCTATTCTCCCCCTGTATGATGTGACGCAGTGAACCTTCAGCTCCTTAGTGGATGGTGCAAAGCTGGGCAGAGGCCTTGGACAACCTCACCTGGGTCACCCTGCCCTGAGCAGGACAGTGGGACAAGATGATGTTCACACCTGAGTTGCTCTGTGATTCCAGGAATCTTTCCCTTGGAAACGTTTTGGAAGAAGGAAGAGGTGGAGGAACAAGAAAATAAAAATACAGGCAGAGGAGGAGACCTCAAAGGTGTCAAATAAACAGAGCAGTTCTGTGAAGAATGTTTCTCTATTCAGATTGTTAGCAGGAAATCTATAACCAGCTCCCCAAACTCCCTGTTCTGCTCATTGGCCCCTGGGATTTGCAGCACATTTCTTTACATCAGATTCTGCACTGAAGTTTGCACTGATTGTTACAGCTTCTTCGCAGGATTGCTTCATGTTTCCTTAGAGAACTGGATGTAAACAGGCACCGGGGAATTTTTAATTAGAGGAAACAAAAAAGGAAAAAAAAAAAAAGAAAACACAATAGAACTCAATAGAACTTAATGATGTTTCTCAGTTCTATGGTTAAATTAAGTAGCTTCCATCGAGGTCCATTGCCATAACTCAAGAGTTGCCTGTAGGGAGTAGGAGAGCAACTGCTGAAAGACTTGACCTGCCTGAAGCTCAAAGCAGAGTGAGAGCTGAGAGGCTCTGAATGAGCCAAGAGTGAGAGGTGAAGAACCTCTGGGGAGCGATGGAAAGTGCAAATGTCCAGACAGGCTTCTGAAGAGATGAGTTCAGACACGGGGAGCTGGGTAAGGACAGGTGGAAACTCCTGGATGTGCAGGGGATTAAATACACGTAGTGACAGACAGAGTTCTGGCACTGCAAGCACAGGGAAAGGCCAACGTTTCATCTCCCACAGTCCGTACACATTCTGAAAATTCATATTTTGGCAGGATAGAAATTCCGCAGACATTTTATTTGAAATATTGAATTATTTCATCTGATGAAAAAAAGAGTGGGGGGTTTTTTGTTCTTTTTGTTGTTGTTGGTTTGGTTTTTAATTTTTGAGGGGAGTTCTCAGGTTTTTGGGCTGAGCTCCATGGTCTCACTATAAGCACCCAGTGCAAACCTCGAGAGGCCCCGTGTTCCTGAGGTGTTTGCCTGGGACTGGCGGGTATCAGACCAGACTGATAGAGCGATGGTGCTTTCATCATTTACAATTAGTATTCAACACTTGTGCATCTAATTAGATAAGTTTCAGGACTGTAGGTGAAGAGGCAGATATGTGAAGAGCACTTGGAAGATGTGATAGAAGAATATTCCAGTTGATAATAGAGAATCATAGAATTATTTCAGTTGGAAGAGACCCTCAGGACCATTGAGTCCAACCACAACCTAAATCTAGAAATAAACCGTGTCCCTAAGAACCTCGTCTAAACATCTTATAAACCCCTGCAGGGCTGGTGACTCCACCACTGCCATGGGAAGCCTGTTCCAATGCCTGACAACCCTTTCCAGGAAGAATTTTTTTGTAATATCCAATCTAAACGTCCCCTGGCACAATTTGAGGCCATTTCCTCTTGTCCTATCACTTGCTACTTGGGAGAAGAGACCAACACCCTCCACGTTCAACCTCCTTTCAGGCAGTGGACAGCGAGAAGGTCTCCCCTCAGCCTCCTGTTCTCCAGGCTGAACCCACCAGTTCCCTCACCTGCTCCTCATCACACTTGTGCTCCAGACCCACACCAGCTCCGTTCCCTCCTCTGCACTCTCTCTGGTGCCTCAATGTCCTTCTTATGATGAAGGGCCAAAACCTGAACCCAGGATTCAAGATGCCACCTCATCAGCACTGAGAACAGTGGAACAATCACGCTAGTCCTGCTGGCCACACCATTCCTGATACAAGCCAGGATGCTGGTGGCCTTTTTGGCCACCTGGGCACACACAGGCTCATGTTCAGCTGCTGTCGATCAACACCCCCTGATCCCTTTCCACCAGGCAATTTTCCAGCCACTCTTCCCTGAGCCTGGGGTTGTTGTGACCCAAGTGCAGGACCCGGCCCTTGGTCTGGTCAAACCTCATACAAATGGCCTCAGCCCAATGATCCAGCGGGTCCAGATCCCTCTGCATGGCCTTCCCACCCTCCAGCAGATCAACACTCCCACCCAACCTGGTGTCATCTGCAAACTTAATGAGGGTGCACGCGATCCCCTCATCCACATCACTGATAAAGCTTAAATAGAACTGAGTCAAATACTGAGCCCTGGGGACACCACTTGTGACCGGACACCAACTGGATTTGGTTCTGTTCACCATGATTCTTTTGGTCCAGCCTTCCATCACACATATACCCATCCAGGCCATGAGCTGCAGCTTCTCCAGGAGATGCTGTGGGACACGGTGTCAAAGGCTTTACTGCAGTCTAAGGACACAACACCCACAGCCCGTGTGGCGGATTCACTCCCCACGACAGACTTTCCCTCATCTGCTCAGCCGGTCACCTTGTCACAGAAGAGATCAGGGTGGTCAAGCAGGACCTGCCTTTCATCCAGCCATGCTGATTGGGCCCGATTGCTCGTCTTGTCTGTGTGACCTCACAGTCCTTTCCCAGCCCTGTTCCTGCTGTTGGCCAATCCCCTGCAGAGGCAGAAGTGACCTCACAGTGCCCTCCACAGCCATTGGTTCCTGCTGGACTATGAGTTCCTGAGACACAGTGACCACATGGCATCGTACCCACCATCACCCTCCTTGTGGTCCAGTGTGTGAGCAGATCAAACTGAGCTGCTTTCATCAAATGTATCCAATAGATTTCCTATCAAGGGTTTGAGTGGAGAAACGTTCCTCAGAGGAGCTGCTGTATTTACTCTGGGACATTTTATACCTCTGCTTCTGCCTGTGATTTTTTGTTCTTCTTCTTCTGTCTGTTCTAATGTTAAAGAGCTCTCCAAGGCAAAGATTCATGGAATCCTACAATAACACAGGTTGGAAGAGACCCCTGAACACCATCTTAGTCCCACTGACCTTTATGGCACCCCAAGGAACAGCTGACGGCATTTGTGCTCACTTGGGTTCATCTCACCACATGCACACAGTGGACATGCACATGATGTGTATGTTTACAACTCATTTGCACAATGAAAACATGGACTTTTGACCTAGTATTTCATAGAATCATAGAATGTCCTGAGTTGGAAGGACCCACAGGATCATCGAGTCCAACTGCTGTCCCTGCACAGGACACCCCACAGGTCACCCCGTGTGTCTGAGGACGTTGTCCAGTCTCTTGTTGAACACTGTCAGGTTGGGGCCGTGACACCTCCCTGGGGAGCCTGTTCAGTGTCCAGCACCTCTGGGGGAAGAACCTTTTCTTCACGTCCAGCTGATCCTTCACTGGCACATCTTCCTGCCATTCACTCGGGTTCCTTTACTGGTCACCAGAGAGAATAGATCAGTACCTTCCCTTCCTTCTCCCCTTCTGAGGAAGCTGTAGCCACCATGAGGTCTCCTTTGAGTCTTTTCTTCAGCTCTGATGCTCAGAAACCCCTTGGTTTGCTTTCTAAAGAAGAAAGGAGGAGCCATGACCTCCAGGCAATGGGAAGGGGGATCCCGTCCCTCACACACGGCTCAGGGCTCTTCCTGGGACCGTGGGATGTGGGTGTGCAAGGCCCAGGGAAGGACAACACTGGGACAACAACTTCCAGCTTCCCCATGGGGCTGCAAGGAGGCACCGAGGCCCCAGTGCCATGAGGACAACATGTCTTCTCCTGGGCCTCAGTGGCAGAGATAACTTCCCTGGCCAAGGGGACAGAGACCTGGGTTCTGTGGGTCCCTTCCAGCCTTACAGCGCCCTTTGCCATCTCCACCACAGGCTGTTCTACACGGTCCACAAAGATGTGGGATGATCCAGCCCCCTTTGGGTGACCTCCTGACCAGAGCACTGCCCTTCCAGTGACATTTCTTCCTCCTGATATCCAGTCCTCACCTTCCAAGTTGCACTCTCTTTCCTGGTTCTTCCCACTATCAAGGAAAGTTTGACCATCTCAGAAACTGCCCTTCAAACAGGGAATCCAATCACCACAAGGCTTCTTGTGTTTTTTTACCTGACAGAAGACAAGTAACCTCACCATGATCTTCCAAATCCCAGCACTGCTGCTGGCCTTTCAGCTTCTCTGACACACACAACCATGTCCCTGCTGCTGTCCCGTCATGTTCTCAGGTGGGATGGACGTGACAACCCGTCTCTCTTCCTGGGTAAGACCTGTGGGCACTCTGGCAGAGGTTCTTTCCCAGCCATGTCCCTGCTGCTGGGCTGTCACCTCCAGACACAGAACTGACCCCACTGTCCCCTTCACAGCCAAAGTCTTTGAACTCAATTATGAGTTTGTGAGACACAAGTGACCTCATAATCCCACACCCATCCGTCACCCTCCTTATGGGCCAGGAGCTGACTAGATAAAACTATGCTTGTTTTGTCAAATTGATCAAATTTATTTCCTACTAAAAACCTGAGTGGAGAAGCGTTCTGTAAGGGAATGTGAAATGTTGACATCTTTTCTATGTCCTCTCCTGCCCCTTTTATTTTTTTATTTTTTCCTTCTTCCTCGTTGCTAATTGCAAATTCACTAACTGAAGTGCAAAGCCAATCCCACACGCAGAGATGAGATCTTGTTTATTCCAGAGTTGTGCAAGTCTGGATGCTGGAATAAAACCAGCACAACAGATAAGGAACATCTATTATATCCAAAACCTTATCACTACATTCAGACCTTCCCGGCAGTCCTAAAGAAGCAAGTGTTCACACATTGGCATATTGGTTACATAACCATTTTATCACCACGCATGCTTGTTGAGAAAGGGCCCCGGGCTGACCCCGGTCTCCCATCCTGGGGATGCATATGAGCGCACAAGGAGCAAAGTTCAGCTAAAGGACACTTTATGTAACAGTCTTGAGACAGATGTTAGAACAAGACTCAGCTAATAGTGCAGGCTCCAGAGTGTCTGCGCTGCAAGGACAGTATTCTTTGCAGGTTCTGATTAGGTGTTTTAAAAGTCACTTTTATCTTTGTTAGAACAGCAGACTGACCAAAACTGAGAGGATTTACATATTTTAGGTTAGCAATTTCAGGCAGGATTCATTCTTTTAGCTGGTAAGGACTACATCTTCTGTCTTCAAACACCTCTCCAAGGTAAAGACTCATTGAATCATAGAATAAGTCAAGTTTGAAGAGAGCCCTGAACATCATCTTGTCTCACTCTCCTTCTCAAGGGAGGGGGCACCAGGTGAGGTTGTTCTAGGCCTTCTGCTGCCTGGAGATGGGTGCAGGAGAATGTGGTCCGGCCCCCTCCCAGGGACAGACATAGGCTGAGCATCCTGTCATTCTCCCAGTTCTCCTTCCTGCCATTCCTGAAGATGGGTTTGACGTCTGACTGTCTGAGGGACCTCTGAACCTCTCTGATCACTCTGACATTTTGAGACCACAATCCAGAATTTCCCACAGGGATGGAGGGGCAGGTGTAGGACTGTGTAGAACAGCATGTGATGGGGATGGTAAAGGTGATGGAGCAAATAAGGACACTTGCAATGAGCCTGTCCAAGGCAGCTGAGATAAATCTCAATGGGCCACTGGGGTTTGTCATTGGAGTCACACACAGAAATATCAGGGTTCTGTCAGACATCCACATCTGAGCTGGCCCTGTGGACTCTTAAAACACATTGACATAATCAGGATCAGACACTTTCCCATTTACACACTAAGGCAGGAGTCAAAGTGTCTCTCTGGCCTCCTGTTCCTATTCCCAAAGGTTGGGAGGCACCTCAGCCCCATGGTGTGTCACCATGTTCTGCACTCATCATTGATGTCCCTCATCATTAGGAATGGACATTCGTTAAAGGAAGCACATCCCAGTGCTGCTTTCTGGTGGTTTCCTATGGGATATTAGTCCCAACATGATGTGACCTCAAGGAACTGTCTGTCTCACAGGCCTTCATGGAACCCCAAGGAACAGCTGATGGTGTTTGTTCTGACTCACGTTCATCTTACCTCACATACATGATGTACATGCTCACATATCATCCGTACAATGTGAACATGAACTTCTGACCTACTCATTCAGTGTGATTCCATGGAGGGACAAAGATGTCTGAGTTGGTATGAGAGGCCAGTGCTAGAAATGATGGCTGTGAGGGGCCAGTCCATGGTGATTGACCTGAGGCTCCTTCCCTGGGGTGTCCAGTGCACAGGGGCACAGCCCAGCCCCTGCTCTGCTGGTCCTGCAGGTCTCTGGCAGGAGCCTGGCTGTGAGAGGACACTGCTGGGTGCCAGCCCTGCACACACACACTGCTCAGATGTACCCTGGTGTTTAATCTGTGGGTGACTTTTGTAGGAATATGATTGAGAGAAACTTTGCAAGAAGATATAAACCATCATGCCCTGCCCATAGGAGATCACCTTTCTATCTGGAAAGGCTGTTGTGAGGCCAGCTCTGTCACAGCAGTGCCCATTGCCTGTCCCTGCCTGCGCTCACAGCACTGACACACAGCAGGACGGTGACCAAGCTGCCAGAGCACTCAGGCCTTGCACCAACACCAGGGATGAGAAGGAGAGTGTGGGAGTGGAACCAGAACAGCTCTGGAAGAACAAGCGCTGCTGCTCCCTGGCAGGGCTGCCAGGATGGACTCTTTTCCCTCCTCCCATGCACACAGGACCTGTCCCTGCAGCTCCAAACAGGCCTTGCAGGAAGAATATCAGTGAAAAAAAAATCACTGCAGAGCCCTTTATTTTGTTTAAATACACAGAGAGCATGGGTCCATATTTATACAGCCAGTGTGTCTGAAAAAAACCTGACAATGAATTAGAAAGGGGATGACAAAAATATCATGATTTATTAAAAAATAAACACCACCAACACACACACACACACAAGTCTGGGCCTCTAATGAGTTACATTAAAACTGTTATTTGTTAAAGAGAAGATGATGAACACTTTATTATTTTTCAAATGCATCCCTCCATTAGTTTCCTCAGGGCATCCTTGAGCTCCCTGTTCCTCATGCTGTAGATGAGGGGGTTCAATGTTGGAGGTACCAGTGAGTACAGAACAGACACCAGCAGGCCCAAGGATGGGGAAGAGATGGATGGGGGCTTCAGGTAGGCAAAAAAGGAGGTGCCGGCAAACAGAGAGATGACAGCCAGGTGAGGGAGGCAGGTGGAAAAGGCTTTGTGCCGTCCCTGCTCAGAGGGGATCCTCAGCACGGCCCTGAAGATCTGCACATAGGACACCACGATGAAAATGCAGCACATAAAAGCCAAACAGGCACTGACTACAATAAGCCCAAGTTCCCTGAGGTAGGAGTGTGAGCAGGAGAGCTTGAGGATCTGGGGGATTTCACAGAAGAACTGGCCCAGGGCATTGCCCTTGCACAGGGGCAGTGAAAATGTATTGGCCGTGTGCAGCAGAGCATTGAGAAACCCAGTGGCCCAGGCAGCTGCTGCCATGTGGACACAAGCTCTGCTGCCCAGGAGGGTCCCGTAGTGCAGGGGTTTGCAGATGGCAACGTAGCGGTCGTAGGACATGACGGTGAGAAGAAAATACTCTGAACCAAGCAAGAAACAAAAAGAGAAGACCTGTGCAGCACATCCTGCATAGGAAATGACCCTGGAATCCCACAGAGAGTTGGCCATGGATTTGGGGACAATGGTAGAGATGCAGCCCAGGTCAAGGAGGGCGAGGTTGAGCAGGAAGAAGTACATGGGGGTGTGGAGGTGCTGGTCCCAGGCTATGGTGGTGATGATGAGGCCGTTGCCCAGCAGGGCAGCCAGGTAGATGCCCAGGAAGAGCCAGAAGTGCAAGAGCTGCAGCTCCCGTGTGTCTGTGAACAGCAGGAGGAGGAACTGGGTGATGGAGCTGCTGTTGGACATTGGCTGCCTGTGGGCATGAGGACCTGTGCAAGGAGGAAAAGGCAGTGACAGGTTAGGGGAGACTTCTCTGAGGAAAATAAACATGCTGTTTCTGATGGAAAACGCCCTCCCTGATGGAGGGATGTTTCCACTCATTCTCTCTTTCTACCAGCTGAGAAAAAACAGTTCATCACAGTTTAAAATGCAGCTTGGGCATCTGGTTTCCATGAACACAGCTCTGAGGCAAAACCCCGTGAGTTGGTGTCAGAACAAAAACTGGCCCACACTCCCACCCCAACCCCAGAGAGCAAGAGCAGCAGGGACAGGTGGAGAAACAGGGAAGAACACTGCAGTGCTACCAGAAAATAAAGCAAGGACAGAAAGGCAGACGGGCATGCTGTGGAACCTTCTCCTTACCCGGCTGTGCTGCTGCCACTCACATTATCACACTGTAGAGCAAGTACTTTTAGCACCTTATTTGTGTACCACGTTCCAGGAACCCTTCAACTGGAGGTCCAGCTGCTGAGGTGGAGACTTGTGACCTGGACCGCATGGCTTTGGGGCAGAGGGTCTGCTGGGGAGGAGAGGAGACCAGGGGTTGCACTGGGAAATGTGTCTGCACTAGAAAGGATGTGAGAGATATTCCTAAATCCCATCCCCAGCATTTCTGATAGCAGTTAAGTCTTCCTGCCCATGTCTGTGCTCCCTGCAGCTGTGTGTCTGTCCCTGGTCTGCTCCCTGTCAGTGTCACAGACCCCGTCCCACCCGCTGTGTGCTCAGCTCTGTCCTGCTCACACCTCCTGGCACTGCCCATGGGCAGCTCTGTGTGTGCAGGGGCTCAGGAGCAGCTCAGACCAGTCCTAACGAGAACTGGGGTCTCAGTGTCTGCTCCAAAGAGAGAAATAAATCCCCATCTCCCACTGCACACCCAGACGAGCAAGAGTGGAAAACTGAAAGCACAGACTCCTTCCCTTGCAGCTGTTCATGTGTTGAAGTTGTTGTTCAGAAGGACCCTCTGCCATGTCTGTGGGGGGATCTGGAGCTCTGAGCAGCCCTGACCCACACAGCCCCCTTCAACCCCACAAGCTCCCTGCCTGCCCTGCCGGGGGTCGCTCCTTCCACCCACAGCTGCTGCCATGGGATCTCCCGGGCAGGCTGAGCGCTGACCCTGGCAGGCGGCAGAGTCCCTGCCCGGCACAGCCCTGGGGTGCAGGGACCCTGCTCTGCAGGACAGCCCTGGGCACCCCTGGGTGCTCCCCCTGCAGTCACCCTCAGCAGAAGCTGCCATCATGCCCTGTCCCTCTGACAGTGCAGCAGGGAAGCGCTGGTCTGGACCATGTTCTTCTCCTCTACATGAGAAATACTGTGAGAGAGACCTGACAGATCCTGTAAATTGTGGGATGTATCACCTTTAGGAGATCCCTCCAGGAAATGCAGCTGCATTGTCCTACAGCCAGAGACTTACCGTGTTAGAACTGTGATTTGTGTCGTTGAATACTCAGCAACCAACCACCCCACATTGCCTTTACCCTCTCTGTGCCTGGCTCCTGTACCCTCGGTGCTGCAGGCAGAGCCCTCAGCCCTGCTGCGTGTGCAGAGGAGCTGCTCCTGGGCAGAGCTGTCTCTCTGCAGCGCTGCCGCTGCCATGAGCTCCCTGTGTCCCGGGAGCCCAGCCCAGCTCAGCAGCACAGGAGCAGCACAAGGCGCTTTAATGATCCCTCTGGTGGGTTTGGTGCTGAGTCCATGGACGTCAGACCCTGAGGAGAAGCTGAAGAAACTTCTCAGGAAGTCCAAGTCAGATGCAAACTCCAAAGTTTCCTGTAATATTAATGGGTCCCACTGAGGGACACAAATGAAGAACTGACCCCAGAGTTTGGTTAGAGCAGAAAACTGCAGGCAGTGATGACAAGTCAAGAAAAGCAAAGGTCTCTCTGATGCTGCGTAAACCTGGATGTGTTTCATTAACCAAAGGGCCAAGCCCTGACCCCCAACCCTGGGGAGTCAGATCCTGTCCCTCCCACATTGCCCAGGGCCCTTCCTGGGACAGTGTGATGTGGGGCTGTGCAAGGCCAAGGGCAGGACTATGGTCCCACACCTCCCAGGTTCCTGGCTGGGGACAAAGAGGGTTTGGAGCCCATTGACAACATTTCCTGACACGGGTGACTGAGGAGTCAGTGGGGTGAGGTGCCCTGTGGGACTTCACACTTACAAACCAGAAAGAGTTGGTCAGGATGGAACAGTCAGGGATGGAAAGTGGAGCTGAGGCTCCTGGGAGATGATCACAAGGCAAAGAGCAGGATTTCAGGAGAGCAAGCTTTGGCCTGCTGAGGGACCTGCTTGGGTCCTGTGGGATATGACCTTGGTGTCTGCAGAGCTTTTCTCTCCCATCTCCTCCCTTCTCTCTCCCACCTGCTGTTGTGCAGCATTTTTTACCCTTTCTCGAATACAATATCCCAGAGGTGCTGCCAGCATCACTGAGTGGCTCAGATTTGGCAAGGACTGAGTCCATCTTGGAGCAGCTGAAATCGGCTCTGACATCAGTCAATCTCCTGTTGTCTTCTCAGAGAGGTAACATTACAGAACAGGATATGGGTCGCTTAACCAGCTCCCTGAACACAAGTATCACTGTGCTGTGGCACCTGAGATTCCCAGGGACACCCACCTCTTGGTCCAGAGGTGTCTGACTCCTCTTAAGGTGTCCTGCACTATCTCCTGATTCACATGGTAATTTAGGCACCCACTATTCTGACTTATTCAGTCTTTATCAGGAGACGCTCCATACGGATATGAACTGGAATCTGCTGTTACCACCTGTTCTGGAAAGGGAGGGAAGGGAGAGCAGGGAAGGGAATAGAAGCAATTTGGCTTTATTGCTATTTATTAGGCAAACGCTCTCTGTTTGGATGTTCCTGAATTCTCCCTAGTCATCCACACCAGACTTGAAGCCTCTAGGAAAATGCTGCACAGAGCCTTGGCTTGTAAGAGCATTTTAGATGTTAGTGAGCCCTCTGCTGCCATGATCCTGAACTGCAGATACTGAAAGAATGAACAACCTCTGATGAAGTGAAAAGCAGAAGCAAACCCCAAGTTTCTGAGGGTGTTTGGGACCCCATGAAGGGCCATCACTGACACAGCTGTGAAGGAAACAACCAGTGCAGGTCCCTGTCCCTGCAGGCTGCTGAAGGAAAGACTTGGAGACACTGGTTCCAGGTGGTGAGGGCCATGTGGAGGTGGCTCTGATGCCATGTCAGCCCTTGATGCTTGTTCATCACCAGATGGCTGAGCCCTGACCCCTGGGACCTGGTAGATTTTTCTCAAATGTTTTTCAAGGCTTTTCCTGTGGTCAGTGTGAGTGTTTTGTGTTTTGGGGGTGGGTTTTATGTCAAGTGCTGTTGCTTTAACTGCAAGGCTCTGGTTTTCTGTGGAGTTGGAAATGCCTGTGAGTTCCTCACAACTCATCCAGCTTCTTTCATACACCTGGCAATGGTCACCAGTTACCTCAATGTGCCTATCTCACACTTGCTTGAATCCTCTGTTTGGATCCATACCCATCACTCCAGGAGGTTCATGGATCCACCAGGCTCATGGATGATTCCTGAGGACCATCCAAGTGTGGGCAGTGTAAGAGAGGAGCAGAGCAGGGTCAGCTCATGGGCCATGACTGAGCACAGCCACCCCAGCAGCAGCCGTTCCCCATCTCCCAGGCACAGCCATGCCCACAGCATGCAAATGGCACTGCCATACATGATTAGCCCAAGAGAGGCCTTTCTTCCTTCTGTATTCCCAGGAAGATCTTCCTCCTGTTCCTCCTCCACCTGCAGACATCAACTGCTTTCCATTTCTGGGCTCAGACATGGCTGGAAGGGTTCACTGAAGCCATCAGCCATCTCATTGCTTCTCCCTGACATGCCCTGACCCTCTCCCACACCTACAATGGCCAATCACGGCTGCTCAAGGCTCCCGCTTTTCAGAAGAGACCTTGAGCTTCTTGGTTCTTCCTGGTGCTTATTATAAACTTCCTCTCTCTCTGCAGATTTCACGGTGAGCTTTCTTGTCCATAACAGCCCCTTTATGACCATGTCTCACTAAATGGTTGTGTTTGTATGATCATTTGTGCAGAAAGGCCAGTCACAGGACAGCACCCAATATGTCAAATCTGATGCTGAGTGAAATGCCGTAAAGCCCTGGTGAGTTCCCCCTGTGTCTGTGTCTCTCCTGGAAGGAGTCTGTCCCGAGAAGGGGATCCAGCTCCTGCCACTCTCTGCAGAGGCACATGAGCAGTGTCCATCACCTGGGGACACAAAGGGTGACGTTTGCCAGACACCCTTCATCTGAACCACTTAGATGTGTGCTTGTGGATGAGGTATGGAGCCTTATAGTGCAAATACCTGTTTCATTGTCATTGCCAGAGGGGCTACCACAGATGCAGTGTACTATTTTACAGATATTTAAATATAAGCATATTAATTTTCTTTTTTTTTTTCTTTAAAAACTGTCATTCCTAGATAAATTACACAAACACTTGAAGGATTATTCATGCCTTTTAACATGATTATCCTCAGAAGCCCCACCAGCTTTGCATCTCAGGAAATGGGATCCAGAGTCCAAGGGCAGGATGGTTTGGGCTCTGTGCTGGGATCTGGAAACTGAAACGTGCTCCCATCTCCCAGCCCCCTGCCCTCCTCAGTGAGGGTGTGAGACATTCTGCCAGCGAGGGCTGAACTCACAGCCATGACCAGTATCTTATGTCCAACTGCAGCCAGTGGTGTCCTGCTAGCTCAGGATTGGAGCTTCCATTGCTGGAGGTGTTTAAAAGACGTGGAGTTGTGGCGCTTTGGGATATGGTTTAATGGTGGACTTGGCAGTGTTTGATTTACGGTTGGACCCCATGTTCTTAAGGGTCTTTTCCAGCCTAAATGATTCTCTGATTCTGTGATTTGGGTGGAAACCATTTCAATTCCATCACCTCCAGGTTCCCTCAGAGGCTGCTGTTGTGTGGCACAACTGTCCTGGCTCTCCAGGCAGGTTGGGCACTGGGTTGGTGCCTGCATTGGCAGTTTTCCCCTTCCTGGGGTAAAAGGCTGTTGAGCAGAGACAGTTGTAGAGATTTGGGTCACAGGGGTTTGCAGCAATCCTGTCAAACTCTGAGCAGGATGAGCTTTGGAGCCCAGGAAAAATGGAGATGCTCTGAAGGATGTTTGTGAACAGTGGTGCTGGCACTAGTAACAGTAACAGGAACTCCTTATTCTCACTAATGATCATGATGATTTAAATCTCTTTAATTTCATTCCTAACAGTCATTCTTGCTTTTCCAAGCATCTACTACACCTCAGCAGTTGTCTTGAAAGAAGCTCTTAGAACAATGCTTTTTCTCTCACTTCTTTTTTGTTATAGTCATTTAAAGAGTACACCTCTTGGACAGAATTACCCTCAAATTGTGCTTCTTTCATTATTTTTCTACCTTTTAATTATTTCTTATGTGGTGTGATGTGGAGGTTCCATAGGAGAATAGTTTCTTTTTGAGACAAAGAAGGCCAAGGAACAGATCCCAGGTCAGTGCAAAGGCCCAAAGGAAGCCAGAATCTTTATGTGTGTGCACTGACACACACTGTCACCTGCATTTCCAGTCTCTGCAGTCCCAACTGTGCAGCAGAGTCTGGAGTTCTGAGCTCCCTTCATCTGCCCCGTGTGACACGTGTAAAATGGAACTACCCCAGTCCAATGGCTGGTTTTGATTCTCTTCACAGCCTGAAGCACCACATGGGTCAGGAGACAAGCCAGGATACCCAACCAGGACTCACATGCTCTGCTCTTACAGTTCAGCTGTTCCCGGGAATCTCAGCTGACATGTCACGCTGATATCTGGGTGCAAGGAGCTGGTCAAGTGTCTCATCTCCATTTCTGTAACAATGGCTTTGCTGCCTGGCTGCTGTGCAGACTCTGTACATGGAGGCTGACAGCTCTTGAACAACCTGCTCTGAAAGGGTTAACAACATGGGCTGTTCTTTCTGCAAGGGTATTAGACCCTGGATTGGGGCAAATGAAAAGGAATGCAAAAGTTGTGGTCAGGACAGTTTGGGGGCACTTGCAAAGCATCGCTGCACATGTGAATTATTCCTGTGCTCAGGGAAAACCTGAGAGCTGTCCCTAAATGGAAAACATGAAGGGGAAGGAAGGACAGTGCCATTCAGGCTCAAAGGGACCTCGCCAGGTGTCTTGACCAACCTCCTGCTCACAGCAGGGTCAGACCAGATTGCTCAGCGCTTGATCCAAACACATCTTGGTCACTTTCTGGGACAGAGTGGGTGCGCACTCCTGGGAAACAGCTTCCAGTGCTGGACTGTCCTCAGGACTGGAAAGTTTCTCCCTTTCTACAGCACCTTTCCAAGCCCAACCATCCAGATTGTTTTTACCCATCTGCTCACACACTGACACAGAATATTGTGGGAGATGATGCTGAATGCCTTGCTGACTTCCAGGTAACGGGCCATTGTTGTCCTCCCCCCATCCAGCCCCACTGTCCTTTCCTCACAGAAAGCAAAGAGGATGGACAGGCACAACCTGTCCTGGGCAAACCCCGTCACCTTCTCTTCCAGACACCCAGAAATGGGGTTCCAGTGGACATGCTCTGGGGCACAGCCCTTAGTTCCCCTGCTCACCCACTGGCCATTTTGAAAAGTGCACACACTGTGTGAGAGCTGCCAGTGGTCAGGGAGTCCCCCCAGTCTCCATGAGCTTTCACAGATGGTGGAGAGTGGCCTCACTGTGACATTGTCCTGCTGTCCCAGCTCCTGGGATGCTGCCCCTGCTGTCCCATAGACTGGAGAGGATTGTGTTAGTTCCAGTGACCCCAACTTGATCCACATCCACTGCTGGTTGTTCTGCCTCCAGTCACAGAGGCCTGGGACACATGACTAGTGAAGAGGGAGGACAAGAGATACAGAGAATATCAGTTGTTTCACATATTAAATTCATAAGTGTCCACACAGTGTCTTTGTTTCTCCTTTAACTGTTCCTGCAGTAGTAACATCTCATTATGGGCCCTTCAATTTCCTTACAGGTCTAGACTGAGTTTTGATCTGGACTGTTGCTGTGCTTGGCGGCTGCTGTCCTTGCAGACCAGATGAACTCACTCCTGCCACCCTGCCTGGCAGTTCATTCCATCCGTGTCACAGCTCTGTCTGCAGCACTGACAGCTCCAGCTCCCCAGTCAGGTCCCTGGCTGAGGACATTGCCTCACATCTGGGCTGAGCCACCCCAGCTGTGGCACCAGCCCAGCTCTGACCTGCCACAAGATACCTGGTACCAAGTGTCCAAGAGCCCATGTGTGCAAATGGTTTGCTGCAGAGCACAGACATGACATGGCCAAAGATTGGTCAATGTCTCTCTAGACCTAGGAGTGTAAAACCAGAACAAAATGCCTACGTTCATTCAACTGAAGATATTCCTTCCCCAGTTTGCAGAAATTAGATCCTTTGCTGTAATATTGCTGGTGTCCTGTCTAATGATGGGACAAGAAAAGATTATTCTCATACCGATTCATTTTTTAAAATAAAAAATACAATGCTGGAAAGAAATGTCTCTGCAGAGGAGAGAGAATTGACATCACTGATTACTTCAGCTTCGAAGTTGTGCCATTGGAGTCCAAGAGACACCTGGAGGAGCCCAGAGGGGACAGAGCAAGGGACATCATGGGCTGCTCCTGTGCTGCTGAGCTGGGCTGGGCTCCTGGGACACAGGGAGCTCATGGCAGCAGCAGCGCTGCAGAGAGACAGCTCTGCCCAGGAGCAGCTCCTCTGCACACGCAGCAGGGCTGAGGGCTCTGCCTGCAGCACCGAGGGCATGGGAGCCGGGCAGAGAGAAGGAAACACAGTCTGGGGTGGAAGGATGCTGAGATGTCACTTGGAGAGAAATCTTCATAGATATGAAGCCTGTGGCTACAGGGCATTACATCTGCAAATCTTGGTAGGATCTCAGAAAGCTGTCATATTGCAGAGCCTGTGAGAGATGTAAGTACAGCTCCCAGAGATTCTCTGATCAGAGGAGAGGATGTGCTGCAGAGCAGGGATTGCCTTCTGCACTGTCAGAGTGACAAGACGTGAATGCTGCGTTCTCCCCAGGGTGGCTGTGGGGTGTAAATGTAAATGTGCAGGCAGGGGTGCCCAGGGCTGTCCTGCAGAGCAGGGTCCCTGCACCCCAGGGCTGTGCCGGGCAGGGACTCTGCCGCCTGCCAGGGTCAGCGCTCAGCCTACCCGGGAGATCCCAGGAACACTGAGGGGAGAAGATGTGGTGGAAGGAGCAAACCCTATTGGGCAAGAAAGGTGCTTCTGCTGTGGAGAGGGTGCTGTGTGCGTCAGTGCTGCTCACACATCCAGATCACCCCCAGGTTTTTTCAAGGGGATGCCTCAAGGAGAAGATCAATGCAAGGATTACCAGACAGATAGGGAGCTTTCCTGAGCCTGTCTTTTCAGTTTCCTCTCCCAAGGGGTGGGGGGTGCAGGAAAGGATAAAATGAAAATGAGCTCTCATATTTAACAAGTCACTGAGACTCCTGAACTGCAACTGTGAGTGATCAGTCCATCTGCCAGAAGGCTCATGACATCCCTTCCCCACCCCTCTGCCTGTGCACAGCACCTGCATCACCTTGGCTGGACCCGTCAGCCTTAGTCTGACCTGTCCTGTTTTCCAGCCTGCAAACAGGAAGATGCCCCCAGGCAGTGCCCTGTGAACAGGCAGGATCTGTAGGGCCAGGGGGAGGGCACAGAGGGTGGGATGGTCTGTGAGCACTGACAGGGAAGAGACATGGACAGGGAAACACCTCCCAGGGGAGAATCTCCAGGCAGCAGGGAAATGATCAGAAATGAGAGGAAACCAAACCCGCAATGGTTATGGGAGGGAGAAGAGAGAAAAGTCCCTGTGACCCCCTGCAGTGCAGATCCCTCCTGTGAGCAGCCCCCTGGCCTCCTGTCCCACCCAGCAAAGCCTCTGCCCTCAGGGCCGGGGGCTCCAAGGCATGAAGCAGCTCCTGTGCAGCCAGAGCTCCAGTTCCTCTGCAGAGCACAGGGGCTGAGAGCAGCTGCCCGGCAGTGTTGGTGTCTGGGAGGTGCTGCACAGCTGGGGAAGGGTGACGCTGTCTGAGTGCCCGGCTGCCTCTGCCCTGGCCTCTCTCACACCCACCCTCACCGCATTCTCCTTCTTGCTCCCCTGCTCTGGGTCACTGCTGTTGGGATCTTGTTCTTGCTGTCAGGCTCTCTGGGGATGGCAGTTTCAGCTGCAGAGTCACAGCCTGATCTTGTGGGTCCTTTCCTGCAGGTGTGTCCATGGGCACACGTGTCCCAGCTTTGCTCTGACCTGTGGGCTGTGGGCAATGCAGTCTGTGGGGCTGGGGAATGAGCTGTGTGTGTCCTGGGCTAAACGTTGGGTGCTGAGACCTTAGGAAAGGGTGAGACCTGTCATGGTCTGAGGTGGATCCCTCTGCTCTCAGCAGTGCCTGGTGGCTTTTCAGGGTAACATGGGAGTGTGATCAGCTCCCATCTCAGAAAGGTGCCAGCCCAGGGCAGCTGGAGCAAGACAGAGGGACAGAGCAGCTGCCCTCACTCTGCACTGACCCACAGGCACTTCTTTTTTTCCTCATGGCAGCGCCCCATGCTCAGGAAAAGCAAATGTCCAACAGCAGCTCCACCACCCAGTTCCTCCTCCTGCCGTTCACAGACACACGGGAGCTGCAGCTCTTGCACTTCTGGCTCTTCCTGGGCATCTACCTGGCTGCCCTCCTGGGCAACGGCCTCATCATCACCACCATAGCCTGGGACCAGCACCTCCACACCCCCATGTACTTCTTCCTGCTCAACCTCGCCCTCCTCGACCTGGGCTGCATCTCCACCATTGTCCCCAAATCCATGGCCAACTCCCTCTGGGACACCAGGGCCATCTCCTACACAGGATGTGCTGCACAGATATTTTGTTTTTTGTTCTCTATAACAGCAGAATATTCTCTTCTGACCATCATGTCCTACGACCGCTACGTTGCCATCTGCAAACCCCTGCACTACGGGACCCTCCTGGGCAGCAGAGCTTGTGTCCACATGGCAGCAGCTGCCTGGGCCACTGGGTTTCTCAATGCTCTGCTGCACACGGCCAATACATTTTCACTGCCCCTGTGCAAGGGCAATGCCCTGGGCCAGTTCTTCTGTGAAATCCCCCACATCCTCAAGCTCTCCTGCTCACACTCCTACCTCAGGGAAATTGGTCTTCTTGCTTTCATTGGTTTTCTGGTTTTGGGATGTTTTGTGTTCATTGTGGTGTCCTATGTGCAGATCTTGAGGGCCGTGCTGAGGATCCCCTCTGAGCAGGGACGGCACAAAGCCTTTTCCACCTGCCTCCCTCACCTGGCCGTGGTCTCCCTGTTCTTCAGCACTGCCATGTTTGCCTACCTGAAGCCCCCCTCTGTCTCCTCCCCCATCCTGGATCTGGTGGTGTCTGTTGTGTACTCTTTGGTGCCTCCAGCAGTGAACCCCCTCATCTACAGCATGAGGAACCAGGAGCTCAAGGATGCCCTGAGGAAACTGCTTCAATACTCACTACTTCAGGTTAATAAGTTTCATGGTATCTCACTAGGGCTGCAATAGAAATAGCCAGGACTAACTTTTCTTCTTATGTGTCTCTATTTTTCCATAGTGCTTTTGCTGGGCTTTGTATTTTGTTTTGTGTCTGTAATAACATAATTCTTGGCCTCCTGCATGTCTTGTCTTGCATCAAAGACCTCTTGTACATATATATATGCACTCCTTGGTTTTTGATAAACTCAATAAATAAAGCAGTAGAAAACAATTTGTCTCAGGTCCCATCTCTTCACTCTCTGGAGCTGAGGGCTCAGCCCCAGGATGCAGGAGGGTCCAGACAAATGCTGCCTCATGGAGGAGCAGCCCTGGTGGCCTTGGGGCTGCCCATGGGCACCTCAGTGGTCTCTCCCCCTCTGCCGCCAGTGACTCGAGGCTGCTGCTTCCCTGGAGCTGTGGCCAAGGGCAACAGCAGGATGCTGCCTTTTCAGTGCTGGTGTCTCCTCAGAGACACCGGCTTTGTGGAAACTGCAGTGGAGCTGGAGCACAGGATTGATTTAGAGCTCAGGGAAGGTCTCATGGAGAGCAGATACCGGTCCACAGTCACATCGCACACTGCCTACTGGTCATATATGGATATCACTCTTTTCCTTCTAACCTTCCTGTGCAAACATGACCAAGAAGACACCGACGCATCCAGTTTAAACACTCTTGGAATTTTGGACTGGGGATGGGGCGGGATGGAAAAGGCGATTTGAAAACAAATGACTGTGCCCTTGGATTTGTGGGGCTCCTAAGGTCTCATGTAACTTGAGACTGTCCTGTTGTCCCTACAGTGGCATCCCTGAGGCTGCAGAGAAGCGGAGGCGATGTGAACCACTTGATCAGAGCTGTGTCTGTGCAAACAGCACCATAAACCCAGGGGCTCCTCAGGGCAGGGCAGAAGACTGGACGCCTCTTCCAGAGCTGGTGTCAGGAATACAGCCCAGGTGCTGCTCCCTCAAAAGGACTTCTGCTCTTTTGGGGTTCTTGATGGATTCAGGGAGACAGGCTCAGAGTCCCAGGGGGTGTGTTAGGGACCAAAGACTGGACTAAGAGCTTCCTTCTTGTTTGCACATGTCCAAGAAGACTGTAACAGGTCTTGGACTTATCTGCCTGTTGCTGTCCCACCTGAAATAGGAATGATGGCAGATGTTCTCCTGGAGAGGAACTGTATGCGCCCAGGAGAGCTCAGGGCATCTCCAGGGAGAGCATGGGAATAAACTTTGGAAGGAGGGGCAGGTTACTCAGGAGGAATAGAAGAATTCTTTGAGGTTATGGAGGGAGACAACTAGAAGGGCCAAAGCCCAACTGGAGCTACACCTGGGTACTGCTGTAAAAGGTAAGAAGAAAAGTTTCTATAAATATATCATCAACAAGAGGAGGGCCAAGGCGAATCTCCATCCCCTGATGGATGCAGAGGGAAACACAGTGACAGAAGATGAGGGAAAGGCTGAGCTGCTAAATGCCTTCTGTGCCTCAGTCTTTAATAGAACAGTTGTGCTCCAGGTACCCAGCCCCCTGAGCCAGAAGACAGGGATGGGGAGCAGAATGAAGCCCCAACCTGCTACACCACTGGGACACCCACAAGTCTATGGGGCCAGATTGGATACACTCAGGGGTGTTGAGGCACCTGGTGGAGGTAATCACTGAGCCACTTTCCATTATCTACCAGCAATCCTGGCCAAGTGGGGAGGTCCCAGTTTACTGGAAATTGGTTAACATGACACCCATCTACAAGAAGGGCCAGAAGGATGATCCGGGGAAATAGAGACCTGTCAGTCTGCCCTTGGTGCTGGGCAAGGTCATAGAGCAGATGATCTTGAGTAACATTACAACATTACACGACACATACAAGAGAACCATGTGATCAGGCCCAGTCAACATGGGTTTCTGAAAGGCAGGTGCTGTTTGACAAACCTGATCTCCTTTTACGACAGGGTAACCTGTCTAGTAGATGAGGGAAAGGCTGTGGATGTTGTGTCCTTAGACTTCAGTAAAGCCTTTGACACCCTATCCAACAGCATCTCCTGGAGAAGCTGCAGCTCATGGCCTGGATGGTGTATCTGCGATGGGTAAAGAACTGGCTGGAGGGCCAGGCCCAAAACGTTGTGGTGAACGGAGCCAAATCCAGTTGTTGGCTGGTCATGGGTGGTGTCCCCAGGGCTCAGTATTGGGGCCAGTTCTGTTTAGTCTTTTCTTCAGCTCTGGTAGTCAGAAACCCCTTGGTTTGCTTTCTGAAGCAGAAAGGAGGAGCCCTGAGCTCCAGGCAATGGGAAGGGGGATCCTGTCCCTCACACACGGCTCAGGGCTCTTCCTGGGACCGTGGGATGTGGGTGTGCAAGGCCCAGGGAAGGACAACACTGGGACAACAACTTCCAGCTTCCCATGGGGCTGCAAGGAGGCACCGAGGCCCCAGTGCCATGAGGACAACATGTCTTCTGCTGGGCCTCAGTGGCAGAGACAACTGCCCTGGCCAAGGGGACACAGACCTGGGTTCTGTGGGTCCCTTCCAGCCTTACAGCGCCCTTTGCCATCTCCACCACAGGCTGTTCTACACGGTGCTACCCCTGCCCCTCTTTCCCTGCAGGCTGCAGACACCCATCTCGCTTCCCCACCTGCTCTCACCCAGCATTTCTGCACCTTCACTGCTGTGTCTGCACCCTCACTGGCTGCTCTTTGGCACACAAACCATGGGCTGATCCAGCTCCCTCTGGGTCACCTCTTGCAACACAGCACTGCCCTTCCAGTGACACCTTCCTCTGCTTTGGATCTTTGTCTTCAGTTCCTCTTATTTTAATTTTCATTGACATCAACTGACATCTGATGGGCCTGCAGGCATGAAGCCAAGATCATGTTGTGTCTTGCACAGCGCCCCATGCCCTCTGAACCTTCCCTGCCCAGGACTCCTCACACGTTGCCCAGAGCGAGTCACACTGAGGGGTTGGCTGGTTCATGGGCTGAGATGTTGGTTCAGATGGTCACCTACAGCACAGGTGGATCCTGCCCCATCATCGCCTGCACTGCTCCAGTCTGAAACAGAGCCCAACATCACAATGGGATCATGAGAGAACTGAGGTTGAAGGGACCTCAGGAGTCTGCAGTCCAACCTGTCACCAACTGGGTCACACCAAGGTGTTCAAGCCTTGATTCAATCAGAGCTTTAGCAGGACTAGAGAAGTGATCACCCCTTTGTACTGGGCACTGGTGAGGCTGCACCTTGAATCCTGGGGTCAGTTTTAGGCCCCTTATGACAAGGAAGACATTGAGGTGCTGGAGAGAGTTCAGAGGAGGGTGACAAGGCTGGTGAAGGGTCTGGAGCACCAGTCTGACGAGGAGCGGTTGAGGGAGCTGGGGCTGTTCAGCCTTGAGAACAGGAGGCTGAGGAGAGACCTTATTACTCTCTACAACTGCCTGAAAGGAGGTTTTTTCATGGAGGTTGTTGGTTTCTTCTCCCAAGTAGCAAGTGATAGGACAAGAGGAAATGTCCTCAAGTTGCACACGGGGAGGTTTAGATTGGATATGAGGAAGAAATTCTTCAGGGAAAGGGTTTTGAAGCAATGGAGCAGACTGCCCAGTGAGGTTGTGGAGTCCCCATCACGGAAGGTGTTCAAAAGACATACAGATGAGGCTCTAGGGACATGGTTTATTGCCAGAATTAGATTATAGTTGGACTCAATGATCCTAAGGGTCTCTTCCAGCCACAATTATTCTATGATTCCATGATATGTCATTTTTGCTATTTTCTTTCTCAGAGGACCATGCAGCCTCCCTGAGAGATGTGACCTTTCTGAGGTGTTGGAGAGATGTCTCACGGCCACACCAGCGAGTTCCACCAGCGCCTGTCTGTCCCTTCCCAGACCAAACCTTTTCTCCATATCGCAACATTCCAGGCGAGTTTCTGGGACGCAGCAAATGCTGTGCTGGTCTTCTGGGCTTGTTCAGAAGAGAGCAGCTTGCCAACATGTTGATGGGCTCTCTGTGCACATCCAAGCTTTCCTGACCATTTTTCTCCAAGCTCCATTTGCACCCAACCTTTCTGTTCCTTGAGCTGTACATGAGGAGATTGAGCAGGGATGTGGGGAAGGTGGAGAAAAAAGGCTTTGTCAAACTGTCTCGGGAGGGCTGTTCTTGGCATCCCATAGTCAAGGATGAGGGTGCTGTAGAAACCAGTGGCACAGGTGATGTGAGAGATCCAGGAGGAGAAGGCCTTGTGCCTGTCTACACTGGGGTAGAGCAGTGATGCATTCATGGGATGCCCAGGTGAACAGGAAGGGAAGAAATGGCTCCAGGGGACAAAATGCCTTCCAGCCAGTGCTTTACCCATCACAGATACACCATCCAGGCCATGAGCTGCAGCTTCTCCAGGAGATGCTGTGGGACACGGTGTCAAAGGCTTTGCTGCAGTCTAAGGACACAACACCCACAGCCCGTGTGGCGGATTCACTGCCCACGACAGACTTTCCCTCATCTGCTCAGCCGGTCACCTTGTCACAGAAGGAGATCAGGGTGGTCAAGCAGGACCTGCCTTTCATCCAGCCATGCTGATTGGGCCCGATTGCTCGTCTGGTGTGTGTGACCTCACAGTCCTTTCCCAGCCCTGTTCCTGCTGTTGGCCAATCCCCTGCAGAGGCACAAGTGACCTCACAGTGCCCTCCACAGCCATTGGTTCCTACTGGACTATGAGTTCCTGAGACACAGTGACCACATGACATCGTACCCACCATCAGCCTCCTTGTGGTCCAGTGTGTGAGCAGATCAAACTGAGCTGCTTTCATCAAATGTATCCAATAGATTTCCTATCAAGGGTTTGAGTGGAGAAACGTTCCTCAGAGGAGCTGCTGTATTTACTCTGCGGCATTTTATATCTGTGCTTCTGCCTGTGATTTTTTCTTCTCCTTCCTCTGTCTATTCTAATGTTAAAGAGCTCTCCAAGGCAAAGATTCATGGAATCCTACAATAACGCAGGTTAGAAGAGACCCCTGAACACCATCTCTGTCCCACTGACCTTTATGGCACCCCAAGGAACAGCTGACGGCATTTGTGCTCCATTGGGTTCATCTCACCACATGCACACAGTGGACATGCACATGATGTGTATGTTTACAACTCATCTGCACAATGAAGACATGGACTTTTGACCTAGTATTTGATAGAATCATAGAATGTCCTGAGTTAGAAGGACCCACAAGGATCATAGAGTCCAACTCCTGTCCCTGCACAGGACTCCCCACAGGTCACCCTGTGTGTCTGAGGACGTTGTCCAGTCTCTTCTTGATCACTGTCAGGTTGGGGCCGTGACCCCTCCCTGGGGAGACTGTTCAGTGTCCAGCACCTCTGGGGGAAGAACATTTTATTAATGTCCGACTGAAACCTCCCCTGGCACATCTTCTGCCATTCCCTTGGGTTCTGTCGTTGGTCACCAGAGAGAAGAGATCAGTACCTACCCTTCCTTCTCCCCTTGTGAGGAAGCTGTAGCCACCATGAGGTCTCCTTTGAGTCTTTTCTTCAGCTCTGATTCTCAGAAACCCCTTGGTTTGCTTTCTGAAGCAGAAAGGAGAAGCCATGAGCTCCAGGCGATGGGAAGGGGGATCCTGTCCCTCACACACGGCTCAGGGCTCTTCCTGGGACCGTGGGATGTGGGTGTGCAAGGCCCAGGGAAGGACAACACTGGGACAACAACTTCCAGCTTCCCCGTGGGGCTTCAAGGAGGCACCGAGGCCCCAGTGCCATGAGGACAACATGTCTTCTCCTGGGCCTCAGTGGCAGAGACAACTGCCCTGGCCAAGGGGACAGAGACCTGGGTTCTGTGGGTCCCTTCCAGCCTTACAGCGCCCTTTGCCATCTCCACCACAGGCTGTTCCACACGGTGCTACCCCTGCCCCTCTTTCCCTGCAGGCTGCAGACACCCATCTCGCTTCCCCACCTGCTCTCACCCAGCATTTCTGCACCTTCACTGCTGTGTCTGCACCCTCACTGGCTGCTCTTTGGAACACAAACCATGGGCTGATCCAGCTCCCTCTGGGTCACCTCTTGCCCCACAGCACTGCCCTTCCTCTGACATTTCTTACTCCTGATATCTATCCACCACCTTCCAAATTGTACTTTCTTACTTTTTTTTCCTCTGCTGCTTTTTCCTGTTACCAAGGAAAGCTCAACCATCTCGTAAACTGCCCTTCATGCAGGAAACTCAACCCATTAGGCTTCTTGTGGTCTTTCACCTGACCAGAGAGAAGCAACCTCACCATGATCTCCTAAATCCCATGAGAGCTGCTGGCCTTTCAGCTTCTCTGATAGACATGAGCATGTTCCTGCAGATATCATATCATGTAGTCAGGTGGGATGGACATGACAACCTGTCTCTCTTCCTGGGTAGGGCCTGTGGGCCCTTGGGCAGAGGTTCTTTCCCAGCCATGTACCTGCTGCTGGGCTGTCACCTCCAGACACAGAACTGAGCCCACTGTCCCCTTCACAGCTACATGCTTCTGAATGAATTATGAGTGAATTATTGCTGCATGGCTGATATTCAAAGTCTGTGCGTGGATGCTGAAACCTCTTCAGTAACCTGTTCTGAAAGAATCAACAAGGTGGGCATGAATAGAGCAGAAAAAGAAGACCCTGAGTGGGGGCAAATGAAAAGGGATGCAAAAGATGTGGTCAGGGCTGTTTGGGGGCACTTGTAAAGCAGCCCTGCACCTCATGTGAATCATTTCTGTGGTCAGGGAGAACCTGAGAGATTTGTCTAATTTTAGAACATGAAGGGTATGAAAGGACAGTGTCATTCAGGCTCAAAGGGACCTTGGGAGGCGTCTTGACCAACCTTCTGCTCACAGCAGGGTCAGACCAGATTACTCAGGGCTTGATCCAAACACATCTTGGTCACTTTCTGGGACAGAGTGAGTGCGCACTCCTGGGAAACAGCTTCCAGTGCTGGACTGTCCTCAGGACTGGAAAGTTTCTCCCTTTCTACAGCACCTTTCCAAGCCCAACCATCCAGATGGTTTTTACCCATCTACTTGCACACTGACACAAAATATTGTGGGGGATGATGCTGAATGCCTTGCTGACTTCCAGGTAACGGGCCATTGTTGTCCTCCCCACATCTAAAAGCTGGTCCTTTCCTCACAGAAAGCAAAGAGGATGGACAGGCACAACCTGCCCTGGGCAAACCCCGTCACCTTCTCTTCCAGACACCCAGAAATGGGGTCCCAGTGGACATGCTCTGGGGCACAGCCCTTAGTTCCCCTGGTCACCCATTGGCCATTTTGAAAAGTGCACACACTGTGTGAGAGCTGCCAGTGGTCAGGGAGTCCCCCCAGTCTCCATGAGCTTTCCAAGATGTGGAGAGTGGCCTCACTGTGACATCGTCCTGCTGTCCCAGCTCCTGGGATGCTGCCCCTGCTGTCCCATAGACTGGAAAGGATTGTGTTAGTTCCGGTGACCCCTGACTTGATCCCCATGCACTGCTGTATGTTCTGACTCCAGCCACAGAGATCTCAGAGATCTTGCTGGTGAAGAGGGAGAATGAGAGGACACAGGGATTCTCACCTCTTATATTCATTAGTGTCCACACAGTGTCTTTGTTTTTCCTTTAACTGTTCCTGCAGTAGTAACAGCTCATTATGGGGCCCGTGAATTGCCTTACAGGTCTGGACTGAGCTTTGATCTGGACTGTTGCTGTGCTTGGAGGCTGCTGTCCTTGAGACCAGATGAACTCACTCCTGCCACCCTGCCTGGCAGTTCATTCCATCCGTGTCACAGCTCTGTCTGCAGCACTGACAGCTCCAGCTCCCCCAGTCAGGTCCCTGGCTGAGGACATTGCCTCACATCTGGGCTGAGCCACCCCAGCTGTGGCACCAGCCCAGCTCTGACCTGCCACAAGAAACCTGGTACCAAGTGTCCAAGAGCCCATGTGTGCAAAGGCTTTGAATCAGAGCACAGACATGACATGGCCAAAGACTGATGAATGTCTCTCTAGACCTAGGAGTGTAAAACCAGAACAAAATGCCTGAAGCCATTCAAATGAAGATATTCCTTCCCCAGCCTGGAGAAATTAGATCCTTTGCTGTAACATTCCTGGTGTCCTGTCTAATGATGGGACAAGAAAGATGCTTGCAATACCAATTTATTTTTTAAAATGAAAAATACAATGCTGGAAAGAAGTGTCTCTGAAGAGGAGAGAGAATCAACATCACTGATTACTTCAACTTCGACGTTTTGCCATTGGAGCCCCAGAGACACCTGGAGGAGCCCAGAGGGGACAGAGAAAGGGACATCATGGGCTGCTCCTGTGCTGCTGAGCTGGGCTGGGCTCCTGGGACACAGGGAGCTCATGGCAGCGGCAGCGCTGCAGAGAGACAGCTCTGCCCAGGAGCAGCTCCTCTGCACACGCAGCAGGGCTGAGGGCTCTGCCTGCAGCACCGAGGGCACAGGAGCTGGGCAGAGAGAAGGAAACACAGTCTGGGGTGGAAGGATGCTGAGATGTCACTTGGAGAGAAATCTTCAGAGATATGAAGCCTGTGGCTACAGGGCATTGCATCTGCAAATCTTGGTAGGATCTCAGAAAGCTGTCACATTGCAGAGCCTGCGAGAGATGTAAGTACAGCTCTCAGAGATTCTCTGATCAGAGGGGAGGATGTGCTGCAGAGCAGGGGTTGCCTTCTGCACTGTCAGAGTGACAAGACGTGAATGCTGCGTTCTCCCCAGGGTGGCTGTGGGGTGTAAATGTAAATGTGCAGGCAGGGGTGCCCAGGGCTGTCCTGCAGAGCAGGGTCCCTGCACCCCAGGGCTGTGCCGGGCAGGGACTCTGCCGCCTGCCAGGGTCAGCGCTCAGCCTGACCGGGAGAGCCCAGCAACACTGAGCAAGGACTGTCCTTGGCTGGGAGGGCAGAGCTGAGATCCTGTTCATGTACAATGAGAGCGGTCAGTGGTTTGCAGATCAGCCCTTGGAAACCATATTGCTCTGCTCTCAGCAGTGTCCAGTTTCTGCTCAGGGGAACATCTGGGGCTGATCGTCCTCCAGCTCAAAGAGATGCTGGCACAGGGCAGCTGAGACCAGGACTGATTGACAGACCAGCTGCCCCCACTCTACACTAAGGGACAGTCCCTTTGTCTGTCAGCGCCCACAAGGTTTCACTTGCAGTGAAAGCATCGTTAAGGCATTTTTGCCTTAACAAACAAACAAACAAAACCTCCTCAGCCATGGTGGGGCAGTTAGAATAAAATAAACAAAACAAGATCTCTACAGCTCTGCTCTGCCATTTGGTGAAATGGGAGAGACTGTGCTTAAACGGTCTTTGATATCACGAGTTGATAAAATCTGAGATCACCCCATTTCTCTATTTTCCTGTTGCTGTAGGGCAGGACTGAATTCAGTATAGTCCACAACAAATGTGCCTCTTGCCAATGACACTGTCAGCCAGCACCAACCACAGCTCATGAAAGGGACCTGAACAGGGTAAGTCAGCCTAGGGGATTTCCATGAGAACAGGAACACATTTTGCTCAGAGAACTCTACCCTAATTTCTCACTGCCTTTTCCTCATTGGACAGGTGCCCATGACCAGAAACAGCCAATGTCCAACAGCAGCTCCATCACCCAGTTCCTCCTCCTGCCGTTCACAGACACACGGGAGCTGCAGCTCTTGCACTTCTGGCTCTTCCTGGGCATCTACCTGGCTGCCCTCCTGGGCAACGGCCTCATCATCACCACCATAGCCTGGGACCAGCACCTCCACACCCCCATGTACTTCTTCCTCCTCAACCTCTCTGTCATTGACCTGGGCTCCATCTCTACCTCTGTCCCTAAAGCCATGGGCAACTCCCTCTGGCAGACCAGGGCCATCTCCTATGCAGGATGTGCTGTACAGCTCTTTCTCTTTGTGTTCTTCATTTCAGCAGAGTTTTTTCTTCTCACAGTCATGGCCTATGACCGCTACGTTGCCATCTGCAAACCCCTGCACTACGGGACCCTCCTGGGCAGCAGAGCTTGTGTCCACATGGCAGCAGCTGCCTGGGCCACTGGGTTCCTCTATTCTCTGCTGCACACGGCCAATACATTTTCACTGCCACTTTGCCAAGGTAATACCGTTGAACAGTTCTTCTGTGAACTTCCCCAGATCCTTAAGCTCTCCTGCCCAGATGCCTATCTCAGGGAATTTAAACTTCTTGTTTTCAGTACTTTTGTCATTTTAGGATGTTTTGTGTTCATTGTGCTGTCCTATGTGCAGATCTTGAGGGCCGTGCTGAGGATCCCCTCTGAGCAGGGACGGCACAAAGTCTTTTCCACCTGCCTCCCTCACCTGGCCGTGGTCTCCCTGTTTATCAGCACTGGCATGGTTGCTTTCCTGAAATCCCCTTCTATCTCTTTGCCATCCCTGGATCTAGTGCTGGCAGTTCTGTACTCATTGGTGCCTCCAACATTGAACCCTCTCATCTACAGCCTGAGAAACCAGGAGCTCCAGAATGCAGTGTGGAAACTGATGCCTGCATGACTTCCAGAAGCTCTAGACTGTCCATCTCTTTCAATATATGCCTCATAATGTAACTCATTACAGGTCCATCCTTTCTCATTAGTTTGTTGTTGTTGTTGTTAGTTTTGTGTTTGTGTTGTCTTTTGTTCTGCCTCTTTTTTTTTAACTTTAATAATGTTATCCACAAAGGAATGTGGACAACCCATTTCAACTTCATTATCTACTTCGCTAGTGTGACCCTGTGACTATGTGAACATGGGGCTCTATTCTGTTTTTAGTTTAAAAACCAAAAATGTACCTGCGATGACTTGTCTTTCTGACTGATACCCAGGGATCTACAAAAGAACCAAAAGTCCTTCCTCACAAGTTCCCTACCAAGTGCAAGGGGAAAAGAGGGACCTAAAACCTTCCACGGCGAAAATGCAATGGGGCAGTCCTTGAGGTGCCCTCCTACCAGGAATGGGGAATGTCCCCATCCCTTAGGAAATCCTTCTCTCCCTCACGACCTGCATGGTGTTTTTGTTTGGGAAATCCCTCATTATTGTGCAGGTGGTGGCAAAACAGCATTTGCACAACCCGTGGACTTCCTCTTGGGACATTTGTTCTCCCTGGAGACCTCCTGCATATCCACTCCCCTATACCAGCTGATGGGCAGCTTTGTGGCTGGGGACAGCACCATCCCTGCTCATCATTGTGTTAGTGCTGTTTCCTGCACCTTGTCCTTGTACAGAGCGCTCACTACTGGTGACCACATCCTGCGATCAGTACTGGGCTGTGTGTCATCCCCTGCCCTCTACAAGACTCATGACCTGGGACATCTGTCTCCAGTGGGCAGACACACTAGGGGCTCCTCTGTCATCTACAGGAATCGTTTCAGTCGTGTCCTGGGTACAGTTCTGTGGTCCCAGCAGAGCTGACCACTTCTGTGATTTACCGCATTGCTGGAGCTCTCATGCAGTGACACCGTGACACTCAGGCTCTCTCCATTCCCATTCTCCTCTTCCTGTTCACAAGGTTATCCTCTGTGTGTATCAGATCTCTGTGGGCAGGCAGAAAACATTCTCCACCTGTTCCTTTCTCCTCACCAATGCTGCTGTTTTCTACAACACCCTCATCCTTGTCTCTGTGATGCCCAGAACAACCCTTTTGAATAGTTTAACAAAGCCCATCCTCACACTCCTTTTCAATCCCCCCATCTACAGCCTGAGGACCAGAAAGTTTGCAGAGAGGGAGACACTTAAAACATGCTCAGGAAAGCTGTGAGTGGCACAGAGGCCCCATTGGAGTCATGGGCACTCAGGAAGAATTCACTTCTGATTCTCTTCCAAACAGTGCCTGATGGGCTAGACAGGTGTTTACTGTGCCCCTGGCACTCTCCTGGAACTGTGAAAACTTTTGGTGTGGGAAGGGCCAGAGAGGTGCTATTAGAGCTGGCTGCAGTCATTGTGAGATCTCTCTCAAACATCTTGGAAAAATCCAGAGAGAACAGGGAGATTCCAAGAGCCCCAGAAAAGGCAAATAACAAACCCAGCTTCAAGAAGGACAAGAAAGAAGACTGGGACTATTACATGTAGATCAGCTTCACCTCATTCCTTGGGGAGGTGATGAGGCAAATGCTCTTGCAACCATCTCCAGGTCCTTGAAGGACGCGAAAGGGATGGCTGAGGCCATTGAAGGACAAGAAAGGGACGGCTGAAACCGCGTGAAAGGAGAAGGAAAGGCATGTTGTGTACCTGGACTTTTGCAACTTCTTGAATGTGGTATCCCAAAGTCCTAGAGCAGGTTTCTGATGTCTGAACTGAAGACTTGGATGATGCGAGTGGTGGGAAGTTGGCTGGCTGATCAGGAACGAATGCCGTTAGTGGTACTGATGAAGCTATTGGAAAGTAAAATGTGGGAAAGCAAGATGTGCGGTTCCAGCCACCTGGATGATAAAGGAAGATCAATACTAACATAACCATCTGGACAGTCGAAGACATAATACTAACTTAAGAATATATAAAGGGCCTTGGACAGATTACTTTGAAGTACATTTCTCGTAATTGTAAAAAGTTATAGCCCAGACTTGTGAGAATGGTATCTCGGGCCAGATAACCACCCCCAAGTGCATGGGATGTGTGAATGTCCTTGGGCCTGGGCTGTGAATGAGCGGGAAAACAAGTGAGACAAACATCACATGAGTTTAGTGTGTTCTTAATAACAATTAGTGGAAAAAACACCTTTTGTAAACATCTTAGTCCAGGCCCGTACCTGTAAATCCTATAAGTTGTCAATGGTGAACAAAGAAGGCAGCCCAGGCCTAGGTCAGCTCTCTGCTTGGCCAGGCTCTGCGCTCCTTCCTGAAGAAGATCTCTGCCTCTGCGTGAATTTCTGTATGTGTCCTGGTATGTGTTGTTCCTAATCCTAGCTGCAAAAAAGTTTCTAACTGCATGAAGAAAATTAACTCAGTTTCAGTCAAATCAATGCAATGAGATTTGAACAACCTTTTCTTGAGGAAGATGTGGGTCAGGGGGGCTGGAACTACATGATCTTTAAGGTCTCTTCCAACCCAAACCATTCTGTGATTCTAAGGGAAAAGGGAGATATGTTCCATTATCCTCTCCACAAGATAGCATACCTACCACAACACAGTAAATACGTCAGAACACATCAAACGTCTTATTATTAATGCCCCCTGCACACCTCGGCCCTTCTCATGGCTTTTATTGCTGAGCATCACAAGAGGACAAGCAAGCTCCAGCTGGTCTGACTATACTGACTGACTTCCATGGTCATGGGGAACCTGAGAACATTCCCTGCTGCCATCAGGGGAAGACTCAGAGGGGAAGACATCACAACACCATTCGGGTTTCCACTCTCCTGAATGGGAGTTCAGGAGGTCTCAGGTCTGACCTCTCCTCACAGCACGTTCAGCTGTGGAGTGAGACCACGTTGCTCAAGGCTTTACCATGTGGGGGCTGGAAAACATCCAAGGGCAGAGACAGCACAACAAAGCTGGGGAAGCTGCTCCAATGCTTTGATGCCTTCACTGAGAAGAATATTTTCCTTATCTGCAGCCTGAACCTTCCTTATTTCAACATCTGACTATTGTCTATTATCCTCCTGCCAAGCAAGACTGGCTCCACCTTCTGGAAAAACCTCCCCGCAGGGACAGAGAGGCTGTTACAAGATGCCCAAAGCCTTCTCTTCTCCAGGCTGAACAAGGCCCTTTCCCTCAGTTTCTCCTCCCAACAAGTGTCCCAGTCCCTGAGCATCTTAGCAACCCTCCACTGAACTCCCTCCCAGTTATCAACATCTTCAGGGGTTAGTCTATGCCAGGTGCAGGACCTGCCATATGTCCTTCCCTGTCATGATGTTCCCGACAGGACAGCCCTTCTGCCTATGAGGTTTCTCAACTTTGCATCATCAACAAATGTGGTGGGAGTTGTCTCCTCAAGGTCACAGATTATTGAAGTATTAAACTGCCCAGGTCTCAGCAGAGTCCCCTGTGCTGCCCCACAAGCCCCCAGTAAGTCCCAGTGGTCTCGACGTTGGGCATGAGAGCCCTTCACCACTGCTCCGTCAGCCTGATATCCAACTGTTTTTCACCCATCTGTTTGTCAGCCCATCCGACTGTAATGGCCTATCTCGGGTTCAAGAACATTGAGGGACACAATGCCAAGAGCCTTGCTGAAGCTGAGGTAAATGACATCCACTGTTCTGCCCTCATGCAGAAATGCAGTTACTTCATCATGAAGGCAATCAACTTTGTGAGACATTAATTACCCTTGCTAAGTCCATGCTGATGTTTTCCAGACACGTTTTGCTCTATTAGGTGCCCAGAAATGTCACCCAAGAGGACTCATTGGACAGGTCACTCCTCACCAAAGTGTTCTTGTGCAGCTTGCGGTTCCCTGGCTGGCACTTTTGGCTGCAACATTGGATTGTTTTCACTCACAAGAGACCTCTACCAATCCTGTGACCTTTCAAAGGGGATATTCCAAAGATGTGTTGATCTCCTGCAACATCCTTGCCACTGTTCTGCCTGTTATATGGTGTCTTTAATTTCTGTGATCTTTCACCTATTTTCACCTGTCCTGATATAATGACTGTTTCTAAAGTCCCGTTTTCAGTTGCAGACTCTCTAGACAAAGACCCTTTTCATCATTCTCCAGTTTTCTTTTTCTCTTACTCTTTATTCATTCAGATTGCTCTCAACTTGCCAGCTGCTGTTTTGAACTTCAGGTAGTTAAATGTTTGCCTGTTTTGCAGTAGTCTAATTGTCTCCTTAGTCAACTCTTTAATTATGTTTGTATCTTTATTCTTTTATCTGCTTACCTAAAACATTTCTCATAAGATTATCCCTTGTTGAAAGACAACCTTATTAGAGACAGCTTGTACTTAACTTATGGTGGAGGAGTGCATTTATTATTTATGAAGCTTAATTGTGCTTCACTTTTCTTTGTTTGTCATTAGCAGAAATCCTTCAGTGCCTGTGTGCAGCCAGTTCTCTATGAAGAGCAGATGGTGCAAAGGAGCTGTAACATCCAGCTGAACATGCGTGAACAAATCTGATGTAAGGAAAAGTGAGAACAAGTCCCAGGGGGCAACAGGAGATAGGGTAAGGTTGGGCAGGTGAGGAGGAGCGTTGTCCATACCATGTTGGACCTCAAGGGACTGCTTTTCCTACCTGTGCAGACCTACTGAGGAGACATTCTGGATCATTATCAAACAGAGAACGCTACTATCACATCTTCACTGAACTGAAAAGGAACATAATATGCCCTTCAAAATACAGAATAATTTCTGCTAGGTGCATTTTGAAATCTTCCTTCTTAGCTACATTATGAAACAGCTCAAATTAGTTGTAGTGTCTTGAAGACTTGAAGAAAATTACAGGAAGGGAAATAGTTCATTAATACTTTCTGTATTTTAATGAGCCCCATGGTGTATTTGGCCCTTAGTCCATGAACTACAGATACTGAGAGGAGACTGAACAAATCGCTCAGGAGGTGGAAGTCAGAAGCGCAACTCGAAGTACCTTGAAACACTGATTGACCCCACTGAGGGTCATTATTGACAAAGCCTCTCCATGGACTCGTTAGAGAAGATAATTGAAGGTTGTGATTGCAGGTAGGAAAAGGCACTGTACAGGTCATTCTGCTATGGAGAAAATCCTTGGTTTGTTTTGCCAGCTAAAGGCCAAACCCTGACCCCAGGCCCCAGGAAGGCAGATCCCTCATGCGTGGCTCAGGGCTCTTCCTGGAGCAGTGGGGAGTGAGTTTGAGCAAGGCCAAGTGCAGGAAACTGTACAACCCCTCCTGGCTTCCCCAAAAAGGGGCAACGAGGATCAAGGTCCAGAGCCTCAAAACAGAGTTTATCCTGGTAGGTCTCAGAGACAGGTAAAACTGCCATAGCCAGGGGGACAAAGACTTGGGTCCTGTGTGACCTTTCAGCCTCTCCAGAGCCCTTGGCAATCTCTACTTCAGGTTTGCTGATACTGTCCCCTTTAGGCACCTTTGTCCCTTCAGGCTGTTGACATCCATCTTGCTTTCCTACCTAGCTCTCATCCCAGCATTTCCTACTTTCACTGATGTCTCTCCACCCTCTCTGGTCTTTCCTTGAAGCCCAAAGCCATGGGCTGATCCAGACTTCCTCTGGGTGACCTCTTGCACCACAGCACTGCCCTTGGACTGAGATGTCTTTTTCTGAACCTCCAGCCTTCCAAGTTGCAATTTGTGGAGGTTTCCTTCTCTTCCTACTACAAAGAAAAGCTCCATTATCTCTGAAACCACCCTTCAAGCAGTTGCAGGCTACTGCTGTAGTGCCCTGAGCCTCCACCTCACCAGTTTCAAGAAGCCCAGGTTTCTCAGCCTCTCTCAAAGGCCCCAAACCCCATCCTTGCAGATCTCTGGAACCTCTGTAGTTCCTCTCCATTCCTCCAGAACAGAAAGTCCCACACCCAGACACACTAGCCCAGATGTGGCCACTGGAGCACTGATTCAAGGGGGACGATAATTCCCTTGTTTGCTTTGTCACACTCTTCCTAACGCAGCCCCACATGCCCTTGGCCTTACTCATAGTGAGCATGCACCACTGGCTCGTATGGCATCCCTCGTAATACCCAGCCCCTTCTTCTCAGAATCGCTCCTAGGTTGTTCAGGTCCCAGCCTGCCCTCATGTGTGGGGTTATTCTGCCCCCAGTAAAGGACCGGCAACTTCTCCTTGTAAAATTTCATGAGGCTTTTATTGACAAATCCCAGAGTTTGTCCAGGTTCCCCTGGAATGAACCTCTCTTTGGACAGCTATTAACGTGTGTGTACAGATGGCCTACCAGATTTGTAGTGTCCCTGACAACATCAGAATATCAGGAATTACGAGGCACTCCAGATAACAGAAGGAGGTATTAGATCAATGGAATAGTTGACCAAGGAAGGAATCTCCATGGTCAAAAGCTAAGAAAGGTCTTATGAGAATACAAAGGAAGCCAAACTCAAGCCAGGGACGATATCTTGCTGATGTCCAAGAAGGTATGGAAAGGCTGTTATTATCACAGAATCACAGAATGTCAGGGATTGGAAGAGACCTTGAAAGCTCATCCAGTGCAATCCCCCCATGGAGCAGGAACACCCAGATGAGGTTACACAGGAAGGTGTCCAGGCGGGTTGGAATGTCTGCACAGAAGGAGACTCCACAACCTCCCTGGGCAGCCTGGGCCAGGCTCTGCCACCCTCACCAGGAACAAGTTTCTTCTCAAATTTAAGTGGAGCCTCTTGTGTTCCAGTTTGAACCCATTGCCCCTTGTCCTATCGTTGGTTATCACCGAGAAGAGCCTGGCTCCATCCTCCTGACACTCACCCTTTATATATTGATGACCATTAATGAGGTCACCCCTCAGTCTCCTCCAAGTTAAAGAGCCCCAGCTCCCTCAGCCTTTCCTCACACGGGAGATGCTCCACTCCCTTAATCATCTTGGTGGCTGCGCTGGACTCTCTCCAGCAGTTCCCTGTCCTGCTGGAACTGAGGGGCCACAGCTGGACACAATATTCCAGGTGTGGTCTCCCCAGGGCAGAGCAGAGGGGCAGGAGAACCTCTCTGACCTACTGACCACCCTCCCTCTAATACACCCCAGCACCCTTTCTAATACACCCCACAGCCCCGTCCTCTCCTGGCTTTGCACCTTCAAAATAAAGGTGCACAATGGCATCCTGGGCTGCATTAGTGGGAGTGTGGACAATCAAACAAGGGAGTCCTTCTCATCCCCCTTGACTCAGCACTGCCAGAGGGTTGAGGGAGGTCATCCTTCTCTGCTCAGCACTGCTACAATTTGTCTTGCTCGCTTCTACCCCACCCCCCCATCACACCCACACTGTAGACACAGCTGTCCTCCACATCTTCGCAAAGTCCTACCTTGTCCTCTTGTGAAAAATATATCCAGGAGACCATTTTCACCACCTTGGGTTAGGGATTACCTTCCACTTGCCCTTCAGCCAAGGACTTCTAGCAGAGGTCCATGGTCTTCAAAGCCCCCATTGATTACCAGGGCCTAAAGTTGTGACTCTTCCTCTAGTTGTTCAAATAAGACCTTATTTTCTACCTAACCTTCATCAAGAGATCCAGTGATCCTGACCAGAACACCATTGTACATGGAGGAGTTAGAGATCCACACAGCAGTAAACCTGAGTAGACCCAGGGCTGTGCTCCATGTACAGCTTGGCCTTCAGGCTGTGTTGTGCTGAATGGATCCCTGGGTGGAAGAATTAACTGGATTGTAACAGAGAAGTCTTCAGGGAGCTCCCACCTGATAACGACTATTAGGCCAACTGCATGTCCTTATCCCTCTCTAAAACTGCAACCACAAATTCACATGTGAACGACTTGAATTTTTTTCCATGTAAGAAAACACTGAAAGCTGCAGTGGCAAACTTCTCTGATTCCACGTGGGCTTTGTTGTGTTCAGCTGTAGACATTGTTTATGGTCCATAACCTTGCAGGTGCTGTTTTGCCTGAACGCAAATTCCTTTCTTCTCAGCGAAGTGCAGTATCGGCCTTATCTTGTAAGTGATCAGTGTAGTTTGTAGTTGCTTTTGGTAGATATGAGCAGCACTTCACAGCTTAAAATTTTAGCAAATACAGCTTACCAAGTAACATGAAGCAAAGAGTATATTAAAAACCATGTCCCTAAAGAATTGATTGTATTTAGTGTGCATCTACTTAAGGTAAATGATTAATATTAAACTTAAATTGATCTCATCCACTGACCTGTGAGCAGTAAAAGCATTGCCATACAGCTCACTTATTTAGCAGGGAGAGCTCACAGTGGCTCATCCAGGCTGTCGTATTTATGGAATGAAGTGACAGACTCGTAGTCACATTGCACACGGTAAGAAAAGTGTCTGAGACTTGTACGCCCACAAATTCCCAGCGTTCATCTGCTCTTCTGCTTCCCTGTGGGTCTCCTGGCAGGAGTTCTTGGCCTGGGTACGGCTCAGGCCCTTCCCTCCTTGGAGCCTGGACCAAACTGCAGTGGGTTTGGCCGGGGGTGACTGGGGGATCGAGTGCATCTGCCACCCCTGGCAGCCCAGAGAGAACTGAGCCAGACAACGGGACTCCTTTCCGCAACATCCTCAGAGATGGATGCTCCTGGAGCAAGGAGATGGCACTGAGTGTGTCTGTGACATCCCCACCATGCACCAGCCGCTGGGGAAATGGAGCAGTGCGATGGACTGTTCAAGACTGTGCTCAGAGCAATGGGTGCTGGAACTTTTAGAAACGGATTGAAACTTGAATCAGACAGGTGCCCAGGGCTGAGCTGGCCTGTGCCTCCCAAGGGGACCTCCTGACCCTCCCCGCCCAGGCACAGGGTCACAGTGGGGCCCTTTGTGACCTCACTTGGTGACACCCACTGCCCCGCATGCTGGCCCAGCCCACACTGTCCGACAGGACGGTGACAGGACAGGGTGCGAGCACGGAGCTGGCGAGAGCCCCGAGCGTAGCCCACGTCTGTCAGAGAACCAGAGAGTCTTCTTGGTTGGAAGAGACACTTAAGATCATCGAGTCCAACCACAGCCCAGCTCTAGCTGCCCCCGGCAGACTTGGAGCAAGGCGCTCCTGAGCTCAGCTCACGTCTTTCCCCGACGAGGAGCACACGGGCGCATCGCACACCCTTCACCGCTGCCTCTGGCAGAGCTGCAGCACCGAGGTGTTTTGACGAAGCGTCCACCTTCCCCATTTTTCGTCCTTCCCTTTGACTGAAAAATGGCAGGAAGACCCCCCATCCGCCCTAGGCTGGCCTGGCAGGAGAGACCCCCCAGCCGCCCCCGGGTGGCCTGGCAGGAGGAGGTTGGATCTCCCCAGGAGGTCACATCTTCACCGCAGCCCAACCAGGTGGATGTGGCCCAGCCACCGCAGATCGGTGAGTGAGGGGCCCTGATTGTTGGGCAGGGTGGGGCCCAGCGATCGCTCCCCGCTCGACACCAGGGTCACGGTTCCCCACACGCTGGCAGGGGGTTCCATGGGTGGTGATTATGCTGCCTGAAGCCCAGGGCTGCTCGGAGCTGGGAGCCGGCCCCAGCACAGCCTCTGCGGGCAGAGGGGACCCAGCTCCTGCTGCAGGGCACGGGCAGCGAGAGGCAGCTGGGCGGGCAGAAGGCAGCCGTGCTGCGGGACGGGGACCTTTCCTGCCCGTCTGAAGCGAGTTCCTCACCCGCTGCACTGGGCGCTTTCCCCGTCCTGCCTGGCTCCAGCATCGCAGCCCGTCTGCCGGGCACCCTGCAGCCCTGACACGCACGGGGAGACTGTGCCGGGGCAGCGGGCACTGGGATGGACATGGGGCAGAGCTCCTTCTGCTCTGTCCTGCCTGCAAACCCTCTCTGCAGCCCTCCCTGCTCTCCTCCTTTATTAGATGCTGGCTGGTTACCTGTCTACCAATTCGAAAGGAGACGCGTGGACTCCATCGTGTCCTTTGTCAGCAGCCCAGAAAAGGTAACCATGGCCGTTTGGAAGGCGGCTGAGCCGGTGTCTGCTGACAGGGGCTCTGCTGCGGGTGCTGGAGGGTGCTGGCTGGGCAGAGCTGCCTCTCCCAGGGCGCTAATTGGCACTGCACCCCCATGCTGTGGTGCCGCTGGCTGTGTGTCCCCATCTCACACTCCCTGTTTGTCTCTCTGTCCCCTGGCTGCCAGGAGGAGAGCCAGAAGATTCCGTTTCTTCAGAACATTTGTGACCTGTGCTACAACAGCAAGTGCCACGGCCCTCCACAGGGCCTAGATCTCTTCTGCCAGAGATATGGTCTGGCAGAGAATATCAAGGTGAGGGGAGACGTGGCGCCTCTGGGGAAGGGGGCGATGCCCCCGGCACCCTGTGAGGACAGCGCTGGGCAGGGCCAGGGGCTGGTGGCACTGGGTGCCGGCAGCTGCAGGTCCCATCCCGGCTGTGCTGTGCAGGTGCTGCTGGAAGAGGAGCCCAGAAACAAACTGCGCACGGCGGTGCGGTGGAACGCCATGCTTGCCATTGCCGAACTGAGGTACCTGCCCATCCCTCCCGGGGACCCTGCACGAGATCTCGAGGCCCTGCTCCAAATACCCAAGTGTGACTGGCTCCTCTCTCTTTGCAGCGCAGTGGAGAGGGCGCTGGAGGGCAAGGAGGCAAGCCTCCTCCAAGCCTGCTTCTCTAGCGTCTTCTTGCTTCCTCCAGAAGAGAAAATGCAGGATATGGGCCGTTATCTCTTCTTAAAAGTAAGTGCTTGGTGAACTGCAGGACCCAACAGTCCCTCTGGCTGCTCCCTGTTCACCCCATGCTGATATATAACCAGAAAGACAAGGCAGGGTTGGTCTCAGCTCTGCTTTCACACCCTCATGCCTTCATCTGCTGACAGTTGGCCTGGCCACATCCAGTGCCAATTGCTGCTCTGCCCGTAGCAGATTATTTGCCCCTGAGTCTCTCCCAGACACAGAAAATCAGCACAAGAGTTGCCTCTTGGCACTGAGAGTTCATATCAGTCCCCCGTGTGTGAAACAGATGGCAGGAAACACGGCCAAAACTCGTTGTCTCCTTGCAGACCATGGAAGCCATGGACAACATGCTGCAGGCATTGGTGCTCGGCTCTTCAGCCTCCAGAGTCAGCGAGCTGCTCCAGAATATCTTCCAGGTCTGGCGTGTGCAAAGAGTGGGCTTCACAAGGGCTGTTCCTCACCCTGGGGACAGGGTGTCCCCTCTGGAGTGGACAGTCCTACCCGGTGCCGTGCAGAGAGCGCTGCCGGGAGGGTGCCCACCTCCCCGGGGAACCAGGGGCTGCCCGCCAGGCTCTTCTGCAGCACAGTGGCCGCAGAGGGTGACATCTGCCTCCCTGCCTGGCCACAGGGCTGGCCTGGGGCATTTGTTCCAAGCCTGCCAGGGGCCTGAGGGCCAGAACCCCACTACAGGCTTTGCTTGAGAACAGAGTCCAGCCCAGGAGTGGAGCGGTGCTACTTCTGCTGGAGTGCTGGCTGCTCCCAGGGCTCACCAGCAGCTTCTCTCTTCCCAGATGCTCTTGACCTTCACCACCTCTGAGAGAGAATGTGTGCAGGAGAGGGCTGTGGGGAGGATTGAGAAGATGAGCTCTGCGCTATTCAGACATCCCACACTGGCGGTAAGGAGCCAGGCACCCTCCAGCCAGGCCGTCTCCCCATCCCTGCACCCCAGAGCAGCCTGCAGCTGCCCCACGCGGGGCTGCTGCCCAGGCAGCTGCTTTGGGAGCTGTGGCCGGCACAGGCCTGCAAAGCCCTGACTACCCACAGAGCCAGCCCTGGACACACGCTTGGGTTCCGGGCTTTGGCACCAGTGTCCCAGCAGCAGCCCCAGTCCTCCTGGCCACCAGCAAGCCCTGGTTCACGGCAGGGCCAGCACCATGTGCCCATGAGTCCAACCCTCCTCCCTCACTCCGGGGCCTCTGTTCTCATCCTCCCCGTACAGTCACTGCCGCCCCTGATGCCAGCTTTGCTGCGGGCTCTGCCACCAGCACTGTCGGGTGTCTCTGCAGGGCTGCTGGCACTGCCTGGCTAAGCAGCAGCATCAGGGCGCTCGGTGTGATTTGGCTTCACTTCCTTCTTTTCTTTCCTTCCTCCCGTAGTCCTGTGCGAGATACCTCAGAACTTCTGAAAGGACAGACATCGTCCTTGTGTTCATCGAGGCGATGAGAGACTCCAGCATCTTTGACAAGAAGCGGGCAACAGACTTGCTGGACATGGTCATGGAATTCCCTGACTTCTGGCTGGCGGATGTAAGTGGCCAGTGGCTGGATTGCCCTGCCAGGCTTCAGCCCTGTCAGGCCTTGTTCCTTCCTCCATCCCTACCCCCAACCCCTGGTGTCTCAGGAACCTGAAGCCACATGAAGGTGGCAGAGAGGAATGGGAAGGACAGCTGAGGAAGTGGCTGCACTCCAGTGACAGCGCCATCCTCACCTTATCTCCTCCAGCTGCCAAAGATCATGAGATGCATCCACAAAAACCTGGACAGCATCAACACAGCACCAGCTCGGCAGAGCGTGGCGTCCCTGCTTCTGCTCATGGCTGACAGGAGACCCGGGAAGGTGCTCACAACGCTGCTGAGGATCGCTCCACCAGGAGACAGGTACTGGCCCCAAAAGCCATGAGGGCTTGTTCCCTGTGGGGAGAGGGGCACAGAGCCAAGGAATCCTGCAGGACACCCCCGAGGAGCAGGACCCTCCATCCCACCACATTTTCCAGCGCTGGGGGTCAGCCAGGCCTGCAGCAGCCACAGCTGAGCAAGCCAGCCCAGAGCCCCCCACTGCGCTCCTGCCAGCCCCACGGGAGCAGCAGCTCAGCCTCTGCTGCTGCCCAGGGCATCCCAAGCGTCCTGCAGCGCGGAGCCGGACACGCTGCTGTGGCCCAGGCTGCCCTGCTGACAGAGCGCTCTCTCGCAGGACTGCCCTGGACATGTGGGACATGATGATCTCCACACCCCGGCCTCTGAAGAAGATCTTAAAACACTTGCGCAAAAGACTCCTGGTCATAGACTCCGTGTTTCCCGCAGGCGTTGTCAGTGGGTCAGAAAGTCCTGACATGGTGAGCGGGGCGGTGTCAAGCGAGCCATGTTGGCAGGTGGGGCTGGGGCATTGGGTGAGGTGGTGGCTTGGCCTTGGCTGGGGGTCAGGCAGTGGGTGAGAGCTCCACACGCCCTCCCTGCCGTGCTGGGGCCCGATGGCTGCCTGGGGAGCTTTCATTGCACGGAGTCTCTCCAAGACATCTGCCCATGGGGGCCTGTGGGAAAAGGGGACGGCTGAGCAGGACACAGGGAGTCATTGCTTTTCAACCCTCCCTGCCCTGGCCCTGCTCTCCTGTATCTCCGTGGCTGTGCCCATGGCCACCACCTGCCAGGAGGCTGCCACAGAGATTCCTGTGCCACCACCTGCCATGAAGCTGGACAGGAGGCTGGTACTCAGTGACTGGCTTTTTTGCCACGGTGGTCTTTGATCCTTTCACAAAAATGAAACTGTTTTTCACACAGGCAAGAAAAATACAGTCCCTCCTGCCACAAGTTGTGGGGTTGCTCGACCACAGCAACACAGAAGTGAAAAGGAGAGTCCTGACATTCTTCTGCAGCGTGATGGGACACCTGAAGAGCGAAGAGGCCAGGCCCACTGTCGAGCAGCTGGAGGAAAAGCTCCTGCCCCTCTTTGATGATGTAAGGCTGATGACGGAGACTGAGCCCTGGGGGTGGGCAGCCTGCAGTGCCAGCTGCCCTTCAGCCCAGCCCCGTGGACAGCACTGGGAGCAGGCTCTGCTCCCCTGGGCTCTCGTGGGATGGCTTCTGGGCTTCTGCACAGCCTGACCCTGGAGCATCTCCCCTCACGTCAGCCCCGATACTGCCCCTGCTCACCACGGGCAGAGAGCTGCTGGGATTGAAGTCCGGCTTTCCTCCTTCCTCCCAGGAGTCCAGCCAGCTACGAGAGCTCTCCATCTGCCTCTTCAGAGAGCGGGTGCAGTCAGTGATGGCGCACGACAAGAAGAGGATTAAGAGCTACGTGCACCGTGCACTGCTCCCCCTCTTCTTTCGTTTGAGCGATCAGAGCAACAACGTGGCCAAGGTACAGATTTCCACGCTGAGCACTGAGGCAGAGAGGGGTGTGCTGACAGCACACAGGTGGCCTGGGCACCAGGGGACAGGGCTGCTGGCAACTGGCAGCCTCCTCCAGCCCATAGGAAGGGTCCTTACAGACCCAGCACGAGTAGCGGTAGAGAAGCTGCCATGGCCATTTCCACCACCTGCCATAGCTGGTCTCACGGGGCTCAGCAGCAGCCTGTGGCCACCGAGGCCTGAACCGGCGCATCCCTACGGGCTCCTCAGCTGTCCCTGCAGGTGCTGGGTCTCGAGCTTTGAGCCTCAGTCTCTGTCCCCCAGGGCTGTGCCCAAGAGAGCCCCAGATGTTTGGGCCAGGGCATGTCGCTGCCCCCAAAGGGCAGGTGTTCCAGAAACAAAGCCAAGAATGGGGGGACACCAGGTCTCCTTATGCAGACTGTGGGTGCCATGTCCCAGCTTCTGCTGTTCCGCAGGCTGCCAGGGAAGCCCTCCTTGGTGCAGCAGAGCTCCTGAAATGGAAGCAGCTCAGACACCTGGTGCGGACTCAGCAGACATGGAGGATTGGAGAGAGCTTGGTGAGAACAGCGAAGGCCCAGGCTGACTGAGGGCTGCCCCACATGTCTGGGCTGTGGGCTCTGCAGATGTGCCTCGCCTGCCCTGCTGCAGCCCCGAGCTGCACCCTTGTTCCCTGTCCTCAAGAACAGAACCCCCAAGGGCTCTTCCCTCTGCCCCACGCCTGGCGGGAAGGAGGACTCTCAGCACCCCTGGGACCACTCTGCTTGTGTCTGTCTCTCAGCCTCAGCCCAACAGGGCTACTGGCTGGGGGGCAGGAGTGGCCTGTGGGGAAAGGGAAACCTGGGTTACTGGGAGGAGGGACTGGTCCAGCCAGCTCGGGATGGGCTGCAGACAGTGACATGCTCACACCCTTGTGCTCTCTCCAGCTGGAGCAGGACAGGAGCAGGGCTCAAGAGCTCTTGAGTCAGAGCCTGCCATACCTGAGGGATGCTCAGGCCAGCTTGCGAGAGGCGGCCGTGAGGTTCATCGGTGAGTCGCAGCCCCAGGGTCCCTCTCTTGGCAGCCTGGCACCAGTCCCCACTGCTGCCCTGGCACAAGGAGCAGCCCTGTGGCTTCAGAGCCCCAGCTGCCCTGTGCAGGGCCTTGGCCTCCCCTCCCAGCCCTGCCCACACAGGTGGCCTTGGTGGCTGCCTTGCTCAGTCCCGCTATGTCAGCTCTGGGGTATCCCCTGGGGCCAGCTCTGATGAGGGGAGGGAACAGGGGTCTGATGGAACTCTGTGCCCAGGGCTGGCTGCGCGGCCCCTGAGGGACCGAGGGGAGGAGGAGAAGCTGGCTGAGATCTGCAGTGGTGAGTAGGGAGCCTGGTCAGGAGGGGATGCCTGGGTGTCTCTGCAGACGTGGGAGATCATCTGGGCTCTGCTTCTTTCTGTTGCAGCCCTTCGGCCCTTGGAGACGGACAGTAAATCCTTCGTCCGCTCCCTCGCTGCTCAGACCATTGTCATCCTGAGCAGTCCAAGGGAGCAGCCACGATCACGATGGGCCCTGCAAGCCCTGTGCTGCTGGCGTCGCTGACCCAGGTGGAGGAGCAGCTCTGCTTGCGGAAAAATGGCTGGATTTTAATAAAGAGCCCTTCTTGAAGTTGGGTTGGATGTCTGGCTTTTCCAAGGACCCCAGAACCTCTCTGATTGCTGTGGCACTTTTGAGAGCACAGCTCGGCATCATGGGCAAGGGTGACATAGCAGACAGGAGCACTTGCAATGAGGTTGTCCAGGGCAGCTGAGATGAATCTCACTGGGCCAGTGGGGTTTGTTCCTGGAGTCACACACAGAAATGTCAGGGTCTGTCAGGCATCCACATCTGAGCTGGCATCCTGGACTCCTTCTGCACCCAGGGGTGTTCAGAGACAGAGTCTGTCCCTTTTACACACAGAGGCAGGAGCCACAGTGTCTGTCTGGCCTTCTGTTGCCACTGCCAAGGGATGGGAGGCACCTCAGCCCTGTGGTGTGTCACCCTGCTCTGCACTCAGCTGAGATGTCCCACGCCATGAGGAATGGACATGGGGACATTGGTTAAAGGAACCACAACCCAGTGCTGATTTTAGGCAGTTTGCACGGGATTTGAGGCAGTTTGCTGGGGGAAATCCCATGGGCAAGACTGCTTGAAGGAAAAGGGGCCCAAGATAGCTGGATTGCATTCAGAGATTGCTTCTTCCATGCTCAGGATCAGAGCATCCCCACACGTAGGAAGTCAAGGAAGGGAGCCAGGAGGCCTGCGTGGTTGAATAGGGACCTGTTGGGTATGCTCAAGCAGAAGAGGAGAGTTTACAGGTTGTGGAAGCAGGGGCTGGCCCCTTGGGAGGAATATAAGGCTGCTGTTAGAGGATGTAGGAAGGCAGCTAGGATAGCCAAGGCCTCCTTAGAATCACAGCTGGCGAGAGGGGTCAAGGACAGCAAAAAGAACTTTTACAAATACATAGCAGATAAAACTAATACCAGAGGCAATGTAGGCCCACTGATGAACGGCGTGGGTGCCCTGGTGGCAGAAGATACAGAGAAGGCAGAATTACTGAAAGCGTTCTTTGTCTCTGTCTACTCTGCCGGAGGCTGTCCTGGGGAGCCCTGTACCCCTGAGACCCCGGATGAAGCCAGGTCAATGGAGGAGTTTGCTTTAGTCGATGAGGACTGGGTTAGGGAGCAATGAAATAGTCTGGGCATCCATAAATCCATGGGTCCGGATGGGATGCACCCGCGGGTGCTGAGGGAGCTGGCTGAAGTCATTGCTGGACCGCTCTCCATCATCTTTGCCAAGTCTTGGGAAACGGGGGAGGTGCCCGAGGATTGGAGGAAAGCAAATGTCACTGCAGCCTTCAAAAAGGGCAAGAAGGAGGACCCGGGTAATTATAGACCGGTCAGCCTCACCTCTGTCCCTGGGAAAGTAATGGAACAGCTTATCCTTGGTGCCATCTCAAGGCATATCAAGGATAAGAGGGTTATTAGGGGCAGTCAGCATGGCTTCACCAAGAATAAGTCATGCTTGACCAACCTCATAGCCTTTTATGAGAATGTAACAAGGTGGATGGATGATGGCAGAGCGGTGGATGTGGTCTACCTTGACTTCAGTAAAGCCTTTGACACAGTCTCCCACAGCATCCTCACAGCTCAGTTGAGGAGGTGTGGTCTCGCCAATAGAGTAGTGAGGTGGGTTGCAAACTGGCTTAAGGAGAGAAGCCAGAGAGCGGTAGTCAATGGTGCGGAGTCCAGTTGGAGGCCAGTATCTAGTGCAGTGCCTCAGGGGTCAGTACTGGGGCCAATATTATTCAATATATTCATTAATGATCTAGACGAGGGAATAGAGTGTACTATCAGCAAGTTTGCTGATGACACCAAGCTGGGAGGGGTGGCTGACACGCCAGAAGGCTGTGCTGCCATCAGAGACCTGGACAGGCTGGAGAGTTGGGCGGGGAATAACCTGATGAAATTTGACAAGGACAAGTGTAGAGTCCTGCACCTGGGCAGGAACAACCCCAGGTTCCAGTATAGGTTGGGAAATTACATGTTAGAGAGCAGTGTAGGGGAAAGGGACCTGGGGGTCCTGGTGGACAACAGGGTGACCATGAGCCAGCACTGGGCCCTTGTGGCCAGGAAGGCCAATGGCATCCTGGGGTGTATTACAAGGGGGTGGTCAGTAGATCGAGAGAGGTCCTCCTTCCCCTCTACTCCGCCCTGGTGAGACCCCATCTGGAATACTGTGTCCAGTTCTGGGCCCCTCAGTTCCAGAAGGACAGGGAACTGCTGGAGAGGGTCCAGCGTAGGGCAACGAAGATGATGAAGGGAGTGGAGCATCTCCCTTATGAAAAAAGGCTGAGGGAGCTGGGGCTCTTTAGTTTGGAGAAGAGGAGACTAAGGGGTGACCTCATTAATGTTTATAAATATATAAAGGGTGAGTGCCATGAGGATGGAGACAGGCTCTTCTCGGTGGCAAACAATGATAGGACAAGGGGTAATGGGATCAAGCTGGAACACAAGAGGTTCCGCTTAAATTTGAGAAGAAACTTCTTCTCAGTAAGGGTGCCAGAGCACTGAACAGGCTGCCCAGGGGGGTGTGGAGTTTCCTTCTCTGGAGACATTCAAAACCCACCTGGACATGTTCCTGTGCGACCTCACCTGGGCGTTCCTGCTCCAGCAGGGGGATTGGACTAGATGATCTTTTGACGTCGCTTCCAATCCCAAACATACTGTGATACTGTGATACTGTGAAGCCGCTCTGACCTGCACTGCTAACAACTAAAGCACAACCAACCTACAAGTTTCTTGCAAGTATTGTACCAAACAGAGCATCTCCATTTCTTTTTCATCATTTTAAATGGCAGATGGATTTTTCCACAAGAAAATCCCCAATCTAAGCAAGACTCACTGTTCAGCACACCAGTCCTGCACTGACCTTGTCGGCAATAGGCATCCTGTAGAAGATGTTCCATACTACGATTCCTGCCACAATTTTATGCCCTTCTCTTTGCTTTGGAACTTGAGGCACTGGGGGAAAACTTGGAGGAACGTCAATTTCTGATGCTTCTGCTTCAGTCTCTTGATCGAAGGGACCTTGTCCCTCTAGCAAAGAGATGTCCAAACATCCCGTGCAGAAGAGAAGCAGCAGCTCTTTGCTGGTGATGTTGAGAGCGGACTAAAGAGCAGGGCCCTGGAAGAGATGGAGGTGTTGTTCTTTTAGTTGCATCCGGCAAACGATTCAATAATTCGAGAATGAAACCATCCTGACATGAAGCACAGCGCTGGCCATTCCCGACTTCCATCACCAAAAGCAAAAGGCAGACCAGCTGCTTCTTTAAGGCAGCATAGACAAAATAAAGACGCTTAGAACCACAGCAACTCTTCTGTGCAAAACCTGATCATTTGATTGCTATGGAGGAAATTCATCCTCCCTGGGAAAAGAAGTTGGAACTTTGGGAAATGACTTACCCAAGGCCTTCTTGGAGGAACGTTATATTTGAATCCCATTTGACTATCCAAACCAGCCTTTAAAGCTTGGTGTAGGAAAGAAGCAAACAGATTGATGTCTGCGGGAGCTCTGCGGTGCGATCAGACCAACTCTCTGGGCACCACCCAGCGAGACACATGAACCTTCCCGCACGGACACAGCTCCCGAGCACGACTCCAGCCCTCCCTCATTGCTCCCTTGCATTTGTCAGCATGGCTTTTGCTGTTAATTTAGCAAGAACTCCTCCTGTTGGCAAATTACTGTTGGTAATACATAATACATAATACATAATACATAATACATAATACATAATACATAATACATAATACATAATACATAATTAATACATAATACATAATTAATACATAATACATAATACATAAAACATGATACATAATACATAATACATAATACATAATTAATAATAGATAATAGATAATAGATAATAGATAATAGATAATAGATAATAGATAATAGATAATACATAATACATAATACATAACACATAACACATAATACACAATACAGATTAAAGTGAAGTACACATTGCTGAGTCAACACCTTGAACTGGGCACCTGCTGAATTGGAACTGGGAGGCTTAGAGGAGTCAACGCAGCTGTGATTTAGGGCCCAGCAAGCCCCGTGTGTCAAAAGTGATCCAAATCGTGCCGAGGAAACAGATGCTTCCCACAGAACGATGTGGGTATCTCTAGATGTACATCACTACCTTTCTGGCCACGGCCCCAACTGACTCGTTGCGGCACAGCCCCGCAGCACCAGAACATGTCGCCGGTCACCTCCCGCCTGAGGAGCGCAGGTTGGACAGCTGTGGCAAGTTACTTGCTTTGTTCCATGTCAGTTTTACTCCTTTGGCTTTTCGGGAAGTGAGGCTGTTTCACGTCCACTCCATCATGACGTTCCAATTCCCCTGAAAGTGCTGGCGTCACCTTCTCCCAGAGAAGGACCGCGCTGTGAGCAGGAGGAATACACCAGTCCAAGCCAGGAAAAGAAGGGCTCTGCTCCGGGGACGTGGCGGTGCTGTGCTTTGTCCTGAGCCCCCGGCCGATCGCAATACAACTCTGCCCTTCCCAGGCAGAAATTCCCTGCAGGGCAACTGGGCAGCTGGAGGCTGGGGAGAGAGATGCTGCTGCTGCCCAGTGCTGCCCCAGCCATTGCAATCAGCTCTGGGTCTGTGCAGTGCACGGGGGTGCTGGGGAAGAGGAGGATGCTGCGAAGGCTGCAGCCCGGGCCATGCAGCAGCCACAGACAGCCATGGCTGGTTTGCAATGCGCCACACAGGGATCAGCAGCTGCTGCGGCTCTTGGCTGACTGGGTTTATACCTGAGCCCCCCTCCATTTCTGGGCCCCAGAAACCCAGGGCAGAGTAACTCGCATCTGAGACGAAGCTCTGAGCAGGTGGATTTCTTGTCAAGACCAGCACTGTTTGCGGCGCTTCTCCCCGGTGTCTCAGGCCTGAACGTGCTCTCGTGACGCTGGCAGCCTTGTGCATCAGAGCCTTGTGCAGAGATGGGTCATGGCTCAGATCTCCAGCAAGGGAGCGAGCAGCCGGCTCTTCCTGACTTGGAAGACCCTCGGTGGAGGAGAGGGACCACATGCGGGTTTGGAGGGTCTCGCCTGTATCAGCTCATGCAGGTGCTCCGAAACACCCCCGCAATGGGGAGGTTCCTTGTGAGACGAAGGGGATGCCGTACGGTGCAGGTCAACCAGGCCAAGTCGGCAACAGATCTCAAATGTTCCAAGTCCTGGACTGGAACTGGAGACAGGCGGGTGGGAAGGGAGCTTGAGGGGGATCCAGCCAGACTGCCGGCTTGCGGCAGCACCAGCCCAGGGCTTCCGGCAACCAAGGCCGGGACACCCCGAGGACAGAGATTTCCTGCAGCCTTCTTTGTCCCGAGGTGGAGCAGGAACAGAGGAGCACAGGGGAAAACTTGTCATTTTTGTTTAATTGTCTTTATTGATTTTGAAAACAATCCAAGGCCGAGCAGAGGCTGGCAGCACCATGTCCTCAGGGCAGGTGAACGCCGCGGTCACGGCTCTACTCCTCTTGCTGTGCCGCGGTGCAGCTGCAGCGGAAAGCCCTGCGCAGAGCCCGGAGCGCCCTCCTGAACCGGGAAGGCCGTCGCCGTGGAGCCGGGCCCTGCGCTGGGCAGGCGATGTCTGCGCTGGTCTCTCCCCCATGCTCTGCAGACATTGGAGAAACCGTGTTCTCTTCTTCCTCCTTTGCAGCTGGGACGAGAGGGGCTGTGCTGGCCTGTCCCTCATCCTCTCCTGCCAAATGAGCCTCAATGGCTTCAAGTCCTGCAGGTACTGGTGCTGCCATTGGAACATCCGTGCATTGGGCCAGGTCCTGCTGTTCCAGCGGTTGCTGGCCAGGTCCCTGGATCTCAGCCTCAGCCCTGCGCACGGCCTCACTGACGATGTACTCCACAATGTCTGACAGGTCCACATCGTCCTCTGTGGGGCTGTGCTGGGCAGGTGCCGGGCGCTCTGCCTCTGCTGCCGCCTCCGTGTCTGTGCTGGTCAAGCCAGACCCCTCCTGGGGACCTGCAGGGGCGTCCTGCAGGTGCTCCTGGACCGAGGGGTTGATCCAGGTGCTCTGGATGGTGTCTCCGCCCTGGCACCCCTCTTTGCTGTTCTCATCTTGCAGGTCCATGGGCTGGGCCAGGTCCTGCTGTTCCTCTGGTTCCTGGCCAGCTGCCATGATCTGAGCCACAGCCCTGCGCACGGCCTCACTGACGATGCGCTGGGCTGTGTCCCACAGAGCCGCGTCGTCGGCTGTGGCGCCCTGTGGGGCAGGTGCCGGGCACTCTGCCTCTGCTGCTGCCTCACTGTTGGTGCTGCGAGGCCAGCCAGACCCCTCCTGGGGACCTTTATGGTGGTCCTGCAAGCGCTCCTGGACCGAGGGGGTGACCCAGGTGCTCTGGAGGGTGTGCTGGCCCAGGCTGTGGCCGATCTGCGGGCAGGAGGAGGAGCAGGACACCTCCTTGTCAGTTGGCATCTTGGGTCTCCTCTATCAAAGAGCCGCAACGGGCACCCAGGGGAGATGCTGCCTCGTGAGAAGCTGCTGCTCCTGAGAAGCTGCTGCTCCTGAGAAGCTGCTCTCCTGGGAGTGAGCACCCCAGGGCTCTCGCTCCTTAAATACCCCCACGGTCAGGGTGGGGACCCCCGTGTCACAATGGCCTCTGGTGATGTCGACCCCGTGTCACAATGCCCTCTGGTTATGACGTCACAGAGCCCGGGCGGTTGTCATGGAGACACCCACCTCCGGGCCCGGCTGGGACTGGCTGTGCGCGGCGTGGGGCAGCCCCTGCTTGAAGGAGGAGGGAGCAGAGAATGGCGAGGGAAGCTGTCCCCAGCACACAGGACCCTGTCCCCCAGAGCTTTGCTCAGATGCTGCTGCCTGCTCCGCTGCACCTGCAAGAATCCGCATCCAGAGCTTGTTTGCAGGACAAACCAAGGGCCACTCGACAGCCTCACCACGCTGATTCTTTGTTTTTGTCGTGGTTTGATCATGGGGAGACAATCAAAACTGTGGGAGAAGGTTTCCCTTCACCCTTTTTCCCCCTTCCCCCTTCAGGCCACAGTAGTCTACAGTTAATCTCCACTCATCGCTAGACTTACGCACTGGCCAAATTGGGCTATTGAAAGGTGAGCGAGTCTTCCTGATCACACCCCGGCTTTCCAGTTGACCAATCAATTTCTGAATAGCAATCCAAGGGTCCCGAGTGGTGCGATACTGTCGACGATGCACCGTTGTGGTAGCAACTGGCACCTGCTGATCATCAGCCATCAGCAGTCCTACAACAGAAGGGTCATCTGAAAGACCAGGAAAATCAGACAGCTGTTCAATTCTCTCAGTGTCCACAGATGCTGTACCAAATGCCCACCTATACCCTTTTGGGTCCTTAAAATACCCTCTCTTAAGGTAGTCGATGCCAAGGATGCACGGAGCATCTGGACCAGTCACAATGGGATGCTTTTGCCAGGTTTTTCCAGTTAGGCTCATTTCAGCCTCTACAACAGTCAGCTCTTGGGATCCCCCAGTCACTCCAAAAATACTGATGAGTTGTGTCCCCTTACAGCCTGAAGGAATTATTGTGCACTGAGCAGCAGTGTCCACCAAAGCCTTGTACTCCTGGGGGTGTGTTGTACCAGGCCATCCTATCTGTACCGTCCAGTAAACTCTGTTATCCCTTTCCTCCGCCTGGCTGGAGGCAGGGCACCTCTAATCTCGGTCTTCCACGGTCACTCGCTGTGAATTAGAGGTTCCTTCACGAGCACCAGAATCTCTTTTGTAAACCGGGGCAGCCCTTTTCCTAGAAGCCTGCCCTGTTAACTCATGCACTCGTTCTTGAAGTTCCCCAGTAGGTTTACTGTGCCACTTACTCATATCTTCTCCCTGCTCACGTAGGAAGGACCACAGCAAACCTCTGCTGGTGGCCTGCCTGTGTTCTCTCTCTGGAGATTGGGAACGCCTTCTCTCTCTCTCTGGGGACTGGAAACGCTTTCTCTCTCTCTCTGGATATTGGAAATGCTTTCTCCTAATAGCTGAAGCATTGGTTCGTACAAATCGAGAGCCATGTGTGTGTTCCCTGAGTGCTTTCATTTCTCTCAACGGCTTTTCAAAACAGTCAACAGTCGTTTCACTCAGTTTCTCCACCCTAGAGACATAAGCCCCCAGGGGATCAGAAAGGTTTTCCTCAAATTCCCGGAGCCGCTCAGTCATGTCATTAACACTTTGTCTACCGCCAGTTGACACGAACGTTCCTGCCAATATCTTAGCGTATGGAGCTGGTGCACTCTGTGAGAATCTGCGCCACATAGACCGTGTACACTCAACTCTATCTGGATTCACCCCCTCCTGGCTATCTGGCCCAAAATAGATAATCTCTCGCACAGCTAACTCTCTCAGGAACTGGATACCTCGCTCCATAGCATTCCATTTCCTTGATGTGCATTGACAGTCATCCTTGTTACGAAATCTTGTTTTCATGGCTGTCAAGAGTCGGGTCCAGAGGGCCGTGGGGTTGGGCTCACTGGCAATTGCCCCATCAAGGGTGGAATCCCTTGACAGAGATCCCAACTGCTTGGCTTCTCCGCCCTCCAGTTCTCTTGGGTCAGCCCCGTTATCCCAGCATCGGAGCATCCAGGTTAACACATTCTCACCATCTTTACGAGTATAGTCTTTTCGCAACTCTCTCAGCTCACTTGGAGAAAAAGACCGGGTAACGGTCACTTCCTCCCCTGATGATGCCCCTGGGGATGAATGCAGCCCCTTGCCATCATCTGCAGCCCGATTAGTCTTCTTAGCCGCTTCTTACAACCCGCTACTGATGCCGATATGGGCTAAAGATTATCGCTGGGCTTGTTTTTGCTACAACAGGAACAATGCCCCTTTGCAGCAGAGGATCTGCCCATGGGCATGTCTTTACTCTTCTGCAGTTAATGAAGCGCTTCCAACACGGCACCACCTTGCATTAACCCAAGTGCTTGAATTAGGGATAATTACCATGTCTGAGCTGTCAGGCAGCCATCTGCCAGCCCACAGAACCTGGTGCCTGAGCCCAGAGGCTATGCCTATGCTTTCACACCTATGCTTTCCATAGCAGGTGCCCTGGGGTTTAGCTGAGACCTGCTCCCCCGCCTGTTTTCCTACCTGGACATCTAGGAGGTGAGAGAGGCCACATGCCAAACACATGGAGCCGGCACCAAAAGGTTGAGATTCTTTAATGGAATAGACGTAGGCTGGCAGGTTCCTGCACCCGTGGCAGCACTTTCGCAGAGCAATTCATCACCATCATGTACTAGAGGATTGTTTTTCATAGTTTCTTTTAGTAACTTTAAAGGCAAAGAGAAGAAGTTCCTTTGTATGTGAATAACCTCCTCAGTAATTTCATGCCACCGCCATTCCAGGTGGTTTCAGCCATGCCCAGTGCGTGACCACCAAGAGCAGGGACAGCGCCCTGGGCCTCCTGGGCACAAGGACAGCCTGGGGGCCAGCAGCACCCCGAAGTCCTTCCTCCAAGGAGTGCTGGGTGCATGGGCAGTGGGTGGGGTGGGACACTGGGGGCCCATGTCACCTCCATGTCACAATGCGACCACGGGGCAATGCTGATGTCACAATGCCCCGGGGCAGTATAAAAGGGAGCAGCGTCCCGTGTCTGCTGCCAGAGCTGGCCTGGAGGCAGCCTGAAGACATCGGAGAGGAAGTCCTTGAGGAGCCGGTGGAATCCCTTGACAGGGGCTGAAGGAGGAAGAGCTGGACGAGACAGCTGGAGTTTCTCTGCTGCAAGGCCATCTCCCAGCAGGGCAACCTTCCAGGTTCATCTGATGGATGAACATCCTTTTCAGCTGGATAGCAGTAGCCAAATGAAGGGAATGCCTTCTTGAGGAGCACTGCAGAGCTCACCGTCCTGATGGAGTGGGGAGCTAGGGTCAGCAGCTGTAGGAAGTGGAATGCAGAGTGGTTTGAAGGGGGCCCGGTGCTCTCCCGGCCACCAGAAGGGAGATGCGTGGTTGGCATAAGGTGATGGAGCGAATGGGTAAGCTGGGCAAGGTTCCAAGTGTTTGTCAGGGATTTCCCCAGCATGTAGGGCTAGTGAAAAGAGGGGGAAGGAAAAGAGGGAGAGAGAAGAAGAGGGAGAGGGAGAGAGAGAGGGAAGAGGTGAAGCAAGAGGAGAAGAGAGAGAAGAGAGAAGAGAGGAAGAGGAAGAGGAAGAGGAGGAGCAGAAGGAGGAAGAGCAGGAGGAAGGGAGAGGGAGAGGGGGAGGGGGAGGGGGAGGGGGAGGGGGAGGGGGAGGAGGAAGGAGAGGGGGAGGGGGGGGAGGGGGAGGTAGAGGAAGCGGAAGAGGAAGAGGAAGAGAGGAGAGGAAGAGAGGAGAGGAGAGGAGAGGAGAGGAGAGGAGAGGAGAGGAGAGGAGAGGAGAGAGGAGAGGAGAGGAGAGGAGAGGAGAGGAGAGGAGAGGAGAGGAGAGGAGAGGAGAGAGAGGAGGAGAGGAGAGGAGAGGAGAGGAGAGGAGAGGAGAGGAGAGGAGAGGAGAGGAGAGGAGAGGAGAGGAGAGGAGAGGAGAGGAGAAAAAAGAAGAGAAGAGGAGAGGAGAGGAGAGAGGAGAGGAGAGGAGAGGAGAGGAGAGGAGAGGAGAGGAGAGGAGAGGAGAGGAGAGGAGAGGAGAGGAGAGGAGAGGAGAGGAGAGGAGAGGAGAGAAGAGAAGAGAAGAGAAGAGAAGAGAAGAGAAGAGAAGAGAAGAGAAGAGAAGAGAAGAGAAGAGAAGAGAAGAGAAGAGAAGAGAAGAGAAGAGAAGAGAAGAGAAGAGAAGAGAAGAGAAGAGAAGAGAAGAGAAGAGAAGAGAAGAGAAGAGAAGAGAAGAGAAGAGAAGAGAAGAGAAGAGAAGAGAAGAGAAGAGAGGAGAAGAGAAGAGAAGAGAAGAGAAGAGAAGAGAAGAGAAGAGAGAAGAGAAGAGAAGAGAAGAGAAGAGAAGAGAAGAGAAGAGAAGAGAAGAGAAGAGAAGAGAAGAGAAGAGAAAGAAGATCATTATCCTATCCTTCTGATATTCTGTGGTCTTCTGGGAGGCATGACCAGCCTGTGGGCCGAGGAGCCAGGTCTTGCTCAAATGCTCAGGGAACAGCCGATCGCCAGTGTTGGGGTCAGGAAGGAATTTTCCCCCGGGCAGACTGGCCCTGGTCCCCGGGGTTTTTTTGCCTTCCTCTGCAGCATTGAGCATGACCACCTGTCAGAGCTCCTCTGGGCCCTTTTGGCTCGGTTCATGCCCACTTGCTCTTGCCCTCCAAGGCACCACTCGTGCCCTGGCTTTCTCGGGTTCTTTCTCCCAGGGCAAGTTTGCAGCAGGAGCCAGCTCTCCTCCTTCTCCTTCTTCTATTAACATTTGTAATTTTGATAAAATAAATATAAATATTAAAAAAAAAAATATCTGTTTCCAGTTGTATCCTTTGTGTATGTGTCCCTGAAACTGTTTTTGGATCTAAAACCTCTCTGGCATTTCAGTCGAACAGTCCCATCTTTATTGGACTCCTTGTGAGCGTACAGAATAGAGCAGCACAGCACAGCACAGCACAGCATGGTTGTGCTCAGTAGCTGTGCCTGGAGCACGATGAGCTCTGAGCCAGGCCTGAGGACTCCATCCAGGAGAGCCGCTCTCTGCAGGGCAGGGCCCAGGCCCGTCCAGGAGATGGGGCAGAGACAGGCACACACACCTACAACATGGCTCAGGCAGGCACCAGAGGTCCCAGGCTGAGCTGAGACACGGCCCCTGGGCCCCTGCAGGAGATGGTCCCCAGGGAGGCCGGTCCCAGCCACTGAGGCCTTTGAGCACCCCAAGACCCTGTAGACACGGATGGCTGGCAGCTTTGGAGACTGAGTCTTGGCCCAGATGGACCTTCTCTCTGATCAGGACTTTTGTTCTCAGATTCTTTTCTTTAGTATGTTTTTTCCAACGCGAAGATCTCGGCATTAATAAAGAGGAGAACAAGGAGAAAAAGAAATCCATGTCACACACCACACACTATCCCATGTGTGTATGAGTTTTGACGCAAATGTCCAAAATGGCAGCAGCTTCCTTACTCTTTCAGTACTCCAAAGAGTATCTCTTAAAGGCTTTCCATAAGTTCTGAACCTCTTCCCACCAATCAAGGTAGGCAAATAACTCCGAGAAAGGTGCAAGTCACACAGGAGGTGTGGAAGGTTTACCCTGCGGCTGAAGTGCATTTTGCATCCCCTGTACAGATGGCCAACTGTGGATCTTGGTTTGGGTAGAAAAGGAAACATGACTGCAGTAGCAGCAATGGACTCTTTTGCTCATTTGGGAAGAGTCATCATTTGCCTGGCTGTGCTTTGGGAATGGATTCAAAGCGAGTCTTATTTCCATGGCGGTCTGTTGGCACTGTCCAGCGCAGCCTATGGCTCTGGTCACACTGGGGATTTTCTCCACGCTGCAGTGGTTGAAACCATCCTGTTATCCCCTCAGAAAAGGCTTTGTGACCCTGGTCCTCCTCGCTGTGGGGCCTCATGGACATCAGCTCTGGTGCAGAGAGGGGACAGCTACCAGGGCTCTTCTCTTGGTCGCAGGGCTGGTTTCTGCCATGACTGCAGTTGTTGCCATCATGATTTCTCTGCTGCAAAGGGCCCTGCAGCGGACAATGAGGGCAGCATTTTTAGCACCAATAAAAAAAGGGGGAATTGTGGGAAATTGCAGCAGATCTGTGGAATCCTTGACAGAAAATGTGAGAGTAGAGATCAGCCTTGAGATATTAAGATTTACCCTTGAGAAGGATGGGAGTAAAGGAGTATCCGGAGAGAGGAGAGATGTACCCGTGAGAGAGAAGGGGATAGAAGAGTAACATGGACGATAGAAAAATTAACTAATGAGATGTTAGTGCTGTAACTTGTAATCAATGGTGAAAAGACACATGAACTGGTAGAATTGTATAAAAATGCACTTGTAGCAATAAATGGCATCTATTACTTTCATCTTGAAAGAACTTGGTCCATGTCGTTTGTCCGTCTCAACCGCGACACAAAACCCCCTGGAGAGCGTGTGTGTCACAAACCCCCCTGGGCAGTGTGTGTGTCACAAACCCCATTGGACATGTGTGTGTCACAAACCCCATTGGACAGTGTGTGTCACAAACCCCATTGGACAGCGTGTGTGTCACAAACCCCATTGGACAGTGTGTGTGTCACAAACCCCCCCTGGACAGTGTGTGTGTCACAAACCCCATTGGACAGTGTGTGTGTCACAAACCCCATTGGACAGCGTGTGTGTCACAAACCCCATTGGACAGCGTGTGTGTCACAAACCCCATTGGACAGCGTGTGTGTCACAAACCCCATTGGACAGCGTGTGTGTCACAAACCCCCTGGCGCAGGGTGTTTGTTGGCGCAGGGGGTTCTGTGCAGACTTTTCCTGCTGTGTGCAACTTGACTGCGAGCCAACCACTTTATTCTATAAACACGACAGTCTGGGTGAGCCACTGTGAGCTCTCCCTGCTAAATCAGTGAGCTGTGTGGCAATGCTTTTACTGCTCACAGCTCAGCGGATGAGCCCAATTTCAGTCTAATATTAACCATTTAACTTAAGTAGATGAGCGCTAAATATAATGAATTCTTTAGAGATATAAGGCTGTAGGATTTTTAATATACTCTTTGCTTCATGCTTCCCATGCCAGGTAGACACTCCCGAACTTGCCCTTCCCCAGCGGCCACCCAGTCTCAAAGTCATCCAGCGTGAAGGTCCGTCTGCAGGGCGGGGGGCAGAGACACACGATGGCGGGGACACCCCATCATAGGGGGACACCCCATCATAGGGGGACACCCAGCACCTGCGCCCACACGTAGTCAACACCAACCCCGGTGTCACCCACCAATGCCCAGGGGTCACAGGACCACCGCACTGTCACCCATGGGGTCTCAGGGATGGCCCCCACTGTCATACTGGGGGTAACTGGGCCCCCCAGTGCCACTCAAGGTGTCGTTGGACCCCACACGATCACCTCAAGGTCCTCAGGACACCCCACAGTGCCGTCCACCACCACCCAGGGGGTCTCTGGGACCCCCCCCACTTATGATACTTGGGTTCCCAGGACGCCCCCACGGACCACAGGACCTCAGGACCTCCCCACTGTCACCGCACGGATCCCAGGAGCCATGCTCATTACCCCAGGGTCCCCTCAGTGCCACCCACCATCACCCCAGGGGGCCCCAGGGCTCCCTTCCCCCCAACACCCACGGAGTCTCTGGGACCCCACACTGTGGTCCCCGGAAGATCCCCAGGAGCCCCCCGCTGTCACCAGGGGGTAACTGGCATCCCCCAGTGCCACCCAGTGGGTCCCTGGCACCCCCTCCCCCATCCCCCCAGGGTCTCCAGGGTCCCACATCCCCCCAGGGGTCCCTGTTACCCCCAGGCCCCCCAGTTCCGCCCCCACCGTCACTCACTGGGCGGGGGAGAGGCCTGCAGGGCAATGGGCTGCAGGGGCGCAGCTCCTGGTGGGGCAGGCTCAGCTGCGGGAACCCCCACACACACCCTGGGGGCCCCCGAGGACCCTCCCGTGGGACACAGGCGTCCAGGGACCCCCAAGTAACACCCGCGCCCCCACCAAGGGGCCCCTGCTCCCCGGACCCGCTGTCCCCGATCCCCGCCGCCGCCTTCAAACCCGCCCCTCGGCGGGCACGCGCCGCCCGCCCATTGGTCCCCGCTGCGGACGGCCCCGCCCCCACCCGCCTGCCGCCCGCCCCGCCGCGCTTACGCCGCTTCTCATTGGCCAGCCAAGCCGCCCGCCTGGCGGGCGGGGCGGGATCTCAGCGCTGATTGGCTGCCGGGCGCAGTGAGGGGTTCGAGTGCGTTGTTGTGCGGGGGCGTTGGCGAGGAGACACAACGGTTTCGGGGTGCGGGCGGGCCGGACGAGGGTCGCCCTGCCGAGCAGAGAGCGGCTGTGCGGGCAGGGAGTGCGGGAAGGGGAGCGGCGGGGCTGGCGCCTCCGGTTTGTCAGAGGGAAGCTGAGGCAGCGCGGGCAGCGTGTGAGTTCAGACAGGCTGCGGGGTAAATGAGCCACAGCGCTGGTGACACGATGAGTCTCTTGCAGAGCTCACGGGTGGACCTGGCGTTCAGTAACAATTCTCTTCAAGCATTTCATTTCTTTTGGGGCTGTTACTGCTTTAAGTGAACACCTGATTCCATTGGGTTTGTGACACACACACTGTCCAGAGGGGTTTGTGACACTCACACTGTTCAGGGGTTTGTGACATACAAACTGTCCAATGGGGTTTGTGACACACACGCTGTCCAATGGGGTTTGTGACACACACGCTGTCCAATGGGGTTTGTGACACACACACTGTCCAATGGGGTTTGTGACACACACACTGTCCAATGCGGTTTGTGACACACTCGATGTCCAGGGGGGTTTGTAACACACACGCTGTCCAGGGGGGTTTGTGAAAGACAATCTGTACAATGGAGATAGTGACACACACACTGTCTAATGGGGTTTGTGACACACACGCTGTCCAATGGGGTTTGTGACACACACACTGTCCAATGGGGTTTGAGACACACACGCTGTCCAATGGGGTTTGTGACACACACACTGTCCAATGGGGTTTGAGACACACAGGCTGTCCAATAGGGTTGGAGACACACACAATGTCCATTGGGGCTTGTGACACACACGCTGACCAACGGGGTTTGTGACACACACACACGCTGTCCAGGGGGTTTGAGGCAAACACACTATACAATGGAGTTTGTGACACACACACTGTAGAATGGAGTTTGTGACATACATACGCCGTCCAATTCGGTTTGTGACACACAGTGCCAATGCGGTTTGACAGAAACACACGCCGTCCAATGGGTTTTGTGACACACATGCTGTCCAATGGGCTTTGTGACATACACACGCTGTCCAATGGGGTTTGTGACACACACACTGTCCAATGGGGTTTGTGACACACACGCAGTCCAGGGGATTTGTGACACACACACTGTCCAGCGGGGTTTGTGACACAAAAATGTCCAATGGGGTTTGTGACACACACACAGTCCCGCCGAGCGCCCCCTAGGGGAGGGGGAGCCTGTCAGCCCCGGGCCTGTCACTGCTGCTGTCCCTGCTGTCACCAGCCAGGCCTCTGGAAACTGGTCAAACCATGGCCAGACTTGGGGCCAAAGTGGAACAAAGTCTCCAAGAGACAAGTCGGGAAGAAAGATATGGGACAGAGGGAGAAAGCGAAGGGAGCAGGAGAAAGGGAAGGAACACTGTATGGGCAACCTGGCTCCTCACCCCCGCCCCCAGTCTGCCGGTTCCCTCATTGGCCACCACAGATTGCATCACTTTTCCTACATCAGTTTAATAAACAGCAAAACACTTTCCTCAGCTGTGTGTGTAAGCTGGATCTGATGAGGTCCAGCATCCACAAGGGACACCCACACAAGAACTGGTTTAGACAGAGAGATAGGAGAGGATAGAAATAAACACAATGATCGTGTTGACTGCCATGTTAATTAGAGCTCTGAAGAATGGGGCAAGTTTGTAACTCCCTGAAGCTCAAAGCAGAAACCAGACAGCTGAGAGGCCACTGAATGACCAAAGAGCAAGTGGAGGAGGAACCTGAGAGCACTGGGAAGGGCAAACGTCCAGACAGTGCTGGAAAGTTGTCCTTGGACAGGGACATTTAATCAGGAGAGGTGGGAACTCCTGATTGACGAGGGAGATGAAATCATAGAGTGTTGGTAATAGAAGTACAGGGGAAGACCAATATTTCTTCTCGTACCCTTAGTACACTTCCAAACAGACATCAGTCATCAGCTCTCTCACCATAAGCAGCCAGGGCCATTTTAGGGCCCCAGTGTACCTGAGGTGCTGGCCTGGGATTGGCATCTCTCACACAGGACCTGGGGAGACCAGAGCACCTTGCAGTGCAGGTGGAGCCTGGGCAGGGGTTCCCGGGGCATCTACACTGGAACCAGGTGTTTGTGTCCCTGGAGCTGAAGACATTTGTGTCCTAAACCCATGCCCGGTTCTGGAGAACTCTTACCTTTCCGAAGAAAAGAAACTCCCCTACAAAGACGTTAAAAAGAATGAATGAATGAATGAATGAATGAATGAATGAATAAATAAATAAATAAATAAGCAAATATATAAATAAATATGTGCATAAATAAATAAGTAAATCAGTAAATCAGTAAATAAGCAAATAAATAAAGCAGTAAGTAAATAAATAAATAAGTATGTAAATAAGTATGTCAATAAGTAAGTAAATAAGTAAATACATAAATACATACATGAATAAATAGAAAGAAAGAAAGAAAGAAAGAAAGAAAGAAAGAAAGAAAGAAAGAAAGAAAGAAAGAAAGAAAGAAAGAAAGAAGGAAAGAGAAAGAAAGAAAGAAAGGAAGAAAGAAAGACACCTTCCTTTGCTTTGGATCTTTGTCTTCAGTTCCTCTTATTTTAATATCCATTGACATCAACTGACATCTGATGGGCCTCCAGGCATGAAGCCAAGATCATGTTGTGTCTTGCACAGCGCCCCATGCCCTCTGAACCTTCCCTGCCCAGGACTCCTCACACGTTGCCCAGAGCGAGTCACACTGAGGGGTTGGCTGGTTCCCTGGCTGAGATGTTGGTTCAGATGGTCACCTACAGCACAGGTGGATCCTGCTCCATCATCGCCTGCTCTGCTCCAGTCTGAAACAGAGCCCAACATCACAATGGGATCATGAGAGAACTGAGGTTGAAGGGACCTCAGGAGTCTGCAGTCCAACCCGTCACCAACTGGGTCACACCAAGGTGTTCAAGCCTTGATTCAATCAGAGCTTTAGCAGGACTAGAGAAGTGATCATCCCTTTGTACTGGGCACTGGTGAGGCTGCACCTTGAATCCTGGGGTCAGTTTTAGGCCCCTCATGGCAAGGAAGACATTGAGGTGCTGGAGAGAGTTCAGAGGAGGGTGACAAGGCTGGTGAAGGGTCTGGAGCACCAGTCTGACGAGGAGCGGTTGAGGGAGCTGGGGCTGTTCAGCCTTGAGAACAGGAGGCTGAGGAGAGACCTTATTACTCTCTACAGCTGCCTGAAAGGAGGTTTTATCATGGAGGGTGTTGGTCTCTTGTCCCAAGTAGCAAGTGATAGGACAAGAGGAAATGGCGTCAAGTTGCACACGAGGAGGTTTAGATTGGATATTAGGAAGAAATTCTTCAGGGAAAGGGTTTTGAAGCAATGGAGCAGACTGCCCAGTGGGGTTGTGGAGTCCCCATCACTGAAGATGTTTAAAACACAGATAGATGGGGCTCTTACGGACATGGTTTAGTGCTAGATTCAGGTTATGGTTGGACTCAATGATCTTAAGGGTCTCTTCCAACCACAATTATTCTATGATTCCATGATAAGTCATTTCTGATATTTTCTTTCTCAGAGGACCATGCAGCCTCCCTGAGAGCCAGGACTTTTCTGAGGTGTTGGAGAGACGTCTCACGGTCACATCAGCCAGTTCCACCAGCCCCTCTCTGTCCCTTCCCAGACCAAACCTCTTCTCCATATCCCAACCTTCCAGGCGAGTTTCTGGGACACAGCAAATGCTGTGCTGGTCTTCTGGGCTTGTTCAGAGAGAGCAGCTTTCCAACATGTTGATGGGCTCTCTGTGCACCTCTAAGCTTTCCTGACCATTTTTCTCAAAGCTCCATTTGCGCCCAACCTTTCTGGTCCTTGATCTGTACATGAGGGGATTGAGCAGGGATGTGGGCAAGGTGGAGAAAAAAGGCTTTGTCAAACTGTCTAGCGAGGGCTGTTCTGGGCATCCCACAGTCCAGGATGGGGCTGCTGTAGAAACCAGTGGCACAGGTGAGGTGAGAGGTCCAGGAGGAGAAGGCCTTGTGCCTGTCTACACTGGGGTAGAGAGCAGTGATGCATTCATGGGATGCCCATGTGAACAGGAAGGGGACAAATGGCTCTAAAATGCCTCCCAGCCAGTTCTTTACCCATCGCAGATACACCATCCAGGCCATGAGCTGCAGCTTCTCCAGGAGATGCTGTGGGACACGGTGTCAAAGGCTTTACTGCAGTCTAAGGACACAACACCCACAGCCCGTGTGGCGGATTCACTCCCCACGACAGACTTTCCCTCATCTGCTCAGCCGGTCACCTTGTCACAGAAGAGATCAGGGTGGTCAAGCAGGACCTGCCTTTCATCCAGCCATGCTGATTGGGCCCGATTGCTCGTCTGGTGTGTGTGACCTCACAGTCCTTTCCCAGCCCTGTTCCTGCTGTTGGCCAATCCCCTGCAGAGGCAGAAGTGACCTCACAGTCCCCTCCACACCCATTGGTTCCTACTGGACTATGAGTTCCTGAGACACAAGTGACCACATGGCATCGAACCCACCATCACCCTCCTTGTGGTCCAGTGTGTGAGCAGATCAAACTGAGCTGCTTTCATCAAATTTATCCAATAGATTTCCTATCAAGGGTTTGAGTGGAGAAACGTTCCTCAGAGGAGCTGCTGTATTTACTCTGGGGCATTTTACATCTCTGCTTCTGCCTCTGCTTTTGTTCTCCTTCCTCTGTCTATTCTGACGTGAAAGAGCTCTCCATGGCAAAGATTCATGGAATCCTACAATAACACAGGTTGGAAGAGAACTCTGAACACCATCTCTGTCCCACTGACCTTTATGGCACCCCAAGGAACAGCTGATGGCATTTGTGCTCACTTGGGTTCATCTCACCACATGCACACACTGGACATGCACATGATGTGTATGTTTACAACTCATCTGCACAATGAAAACAGGGACTTTTGACCTAGTATTTCATAGAATCATAGAATGTCCTGAGTTGAAGGGACCGACAAGGATCATGGAGTCCAACTCCTGTCCCTGCACAGGACACCCCACAGGTCACCCCATGTGTCTGAGGACGTTGTCCAGTCTCTTCTTGAACACTGTCAGGTTGAGGCCGTGACACCTCCCTGGGGAGCCTGTTCAGTGTCCAGCACCTCTGGGTGAAGAACCTCTCCCTCATGTCCAACCTGACCCTCCCCTGGCACATGCTTCTTCCATTCCCACGGTTTCTACCATTGGTCACCACAGAGAAGAGATCAGTACCTTCCCCTCCCTCTCCCCTTGTGAGGAAGCTGTAGCCACCATGAGGTCTCCTTTGAGTCTTTTCTTCAGCTCTGATGCTCAGAAACCCCTTGGTTTGCTTTCTGAAGCAGAAAGGAGAAGCCCTGAGCTCCAGGCAATGGGAAGGGGGATGCTGTCCCTCACACACGGCTCAGGACTCTTCCTGGGACCGTGGGATGTGGGTGTGCAAGGCCCAGGGAAGGACAACACTGGGACAACAACTTCCAGCTTCCCCATGGGGCTGCAAGGAGGCACCGAGGCCCCAGTGCCATGAGGACAACATGTCTTCTCCTGGGCCTCAGTGGCAGAGACAACTGCCCTGGCCAAGGGGACAGAGACCTGGGTTCTGTGGGTCCCTTCCAGCCTTACAGCGCCCTTTGCCATCTCCACCACAGGCTGTTCCACACGGTGCTACCCCTGCCCCTCTTTCCCTGCAGGCTGCAGACACCCATCTCGCTTCCCCACCTGCTCTCACCCAGCATTTCTGCACCTTCACTGCTGTGTCTGCACCCTCACTGGCTGCTCTTTGGCACACAAACCATGGGCTCATCCAGACTCCCTCCTGGTGACATCTTGCACCACAGCACTGCCATTCCAGTGACATTTTTTCCTCCTGATACCCAGCCTCCACCTTCCAATCTGCATTTGGTGGCTTTTTCTTCTCTCTCCTGCTTTTTGCGACTACCAGGGAAAGTTCACCCACCTCAGAAATTGCCCTTCAAACAGGGAACCCAACCTGTTAGGCTTTTTCTGGTCTTCCACTTGACCAGAAAGAAGTAACCTCAGTATGATCTTCTAGATCCCATGAGTGCTGCTGGCCTTTCAGCTTCTCTGACAGACACGACCATGTCCCTGGGCACTTGGGCAGAGGTTCTTTCCCAGCCATGTCCCTGTTGCTGGGCTGTCACCTCCAGAGACAGAACTGACCTCACAGTCCCCTTCACAGCCACATGCATCTTACTGGATTAAGAGTTTCTGAGACAGAACTGACCTCGTACACCACCCTCCGTATGGCCCAGGACCTGACCAGGTAAAAGTATGTCTGTTTTATGAATTTGATGAAACCTATTTCCTGCAAATGATTGGAGTGGAGAAACATTCTTCACAGGAACTGCTGTATTTATGTTGACACTTTGTAGTTCTCTTCCTCTGCCTCTTTTTTGGGTTTTTTTTCTTCTTCCTCCACATGTTCCATTTTCAAAACCCTCTCCAAGGTGAAGATTCATTGAATCACACAATAACTCAGGTTTGAAGAGAGCCCTGAATATCCCCTTGTCTCACTCTCCTGTTCAAGGCCGGCTGAACCAGGTGAGTGTTTTCAGGGCCTCTGCCCAACGTTGCATCTTCCACAAAGGAACTGAAAGTGCACTGCGTCACATCATTGAGAAGAGAATAAAGATGTTGGCCCGAGTGCTGGTCACTGAGGGATGCTACTAATAACTGGCTACAGTTGTTCTTCAGGTAACTTTCCCGTGGTCTTGAGGTTATTTCTCTAACTGTATTTATGTCAATCCACAAGATCGTCCCTTCCCTTTTGATTCTCTCCCCTATTTGGAGGTGGGGAGTGAGAGAGCGGCTACCATGGATGTGATTGCTAGCTTAAGTTAAATTCATTTCTTAATAAATTCATTTGTTAATTCATGTAACAAATAATTTACAAAGGGCAAACCCTGGCCAATAGATGAAGGGGATTATAGCGGTGCATACATGGAAGTACAGAAGGAGGAGGGGCAGTTCCTGAGGATGCACTGGATAGTGTGGCACCTGAGCATGGCACAAATGGCATGAAACGGCAGGAGAACCCCAACAGCATCCTGGGACGCCCACTCACCAGCCCCGTCTCTCAGGAGCCCCTCGGAATCCTCCAGCAACCCCCAGGAAACGCTCTTGCCCGTCAGCGAGCTGCCCCGACCCCCTGCCCATCCTACACGCTGTTAGAGCTGCCAGGAACACAGACTGCCAACCCTCCCCAGCGCTGGAATGCCAGTGCCGAGGGGAGGGCAGAATAGCAAGGGGCAAAACGCTTCAAAATTCCACGTCGGCGCTAATTAACCCAACACAAACGAACCTCTGACACAGATGAGCCAGATCAAGAACAGGAACGTTCATGGGCTGAGGAATCGGGTTTGCAAATCTTCTACACCGATCTGAACCGACACAGCATTTTTTATTTTTTGCCTTAGCTTCTGCTCTGGTTTCAGCTGAGGCTTTCTGGTTTCGCCATCTTCCCGTGAACCCGCACTCGATAAATGCAGGTATACTTCGGGTTTCCCCAGTTGCTCTTGACAAGAAATTTGACATATGAAAAGGCTCTGGGAAGTGCCTGTGAAGAAAAGAGGCAAAAGGAAACGGAGGTGTCAAGAGCCAGAGTGCAGTCAATGGATCTGCCCCTGCCAGCCCGGCTCGGGCGCAGGAACCAGCTCCCAGAAGTGCTGCGGGCCCCTGTGCTCAGCGAGAAAGCGTTCACGCTCTTCCTGCTGCGGACGTGCGGGCAAACCTGCTTTGCTCCCTGGCATCTTTCCCCCGCGTGTGGACCGTACCTTCAGCGGGAACGTCTGGATGGGCTCTTTCGCCACGTTGTACATGAACGTCCCAAGCAGAGTTTCCTCTTCTCCGTCCGCATCCAGTCCCTCGGGGGCAAAGCACAAGGAGAGCAGCTCAGACTCATCCCAGCACCGCGGGGACGCATGCGCTGGATCAGCCCCATCCTGTTCCCAGCCTCTCCTGGGACCCCAGCGCTCGTCTGGTACTGGTTGGGCTGGAGCTCAGTCTCCGCCTGGAGTTTTGGTGAAGAACCCTAAGGTGCCCTGGCCAAACTAACTCTTGAGAGCAAGGAAACCTCTCAAGCCCTTGAAGTATCATGCCAGGGCACGGCCGGGCTCGGGAGAGAGCGGGACACAAGCCTCCGAGGATGCAAAGTCGCTGTCACGGCTTGGCCCCAGGGCAGAAGCGCCCAGCAGACACTTACAAAGACAGCGACGTCTCTGGGGGCGCTAATGACGGACCCAGAGGGAGAGGCTTCCTTGGAGATGTGCTGCACGGTGACGGCGCTCAGGTGGATTCGTGCTGGCAACCGGATGACCACCTGGCCCTGATGCCCTTGGAAAGGCCAGCAGTTCCCTGGGGAAACATCCGGCTGCAACCAGAACAGCAGAGAAATGAAGCGTGAGAGAGCGCTGGGGCCAACACAACTGCTCCTGGAGCTTGCAGCGCAGGCACCGGGGTGTCTGTGGGGTCTGCTGCAGCTCAGAAATGTCCCTGAGATCAGACCCCAACTTCCCAGGAAGGAAGGAAACCAGCACTGAGGATTTCTGCTGCCCTACCTGCAGAACAGCCTCAGGAGGGTTGGCAGCATGAAACAGCTGTATAACACTGCAGATCCAATTCCCTTGGCAGCTGTAAGTCTGGGAAGTTCTCCGCGTGTCGATGGCGGCACCTGGAAGGAAGGGGGGGCAGATGACCGCAAGCGGAGGACTCGGTGCTCAGACGCGACCCGTGAGGCCGCTGCCAGCTCCTCGTTTTTCAGTCCTGTCCTCATCACCAGTTTGGAGAGCAGCGCCGGGAGCACGGCTGGGCTGCTTGTGTCCGTACCAGCGCTCTGCAGGGCCCAGTCAGACATCTCCACGGAGACTTGCGAAGCCGCCTCGGACGCTGCCTGGTTGAGGAACAGCACGGTCAGCAGTCCAAGCCCACCAACAACCCCAAGGAGGCTTTCTTGGGGGTTCCGCCCAGCCAAACCTCCTTCCCCAAATGCACGCTCACCTTCCTCGCGCTGATGAGCTGCACCCTCAGCTGAGCCACCTCCTGCAGCAGACGCCGCATATTTTGATTTTGTGCCGCCAGCAAAGCCTGGTAATTGCTGAAGGACCAGGAAAGCAGATCTCGTCAGAGAGATGTCCGTCCCCTCTGGGGAGCGTCGGAGCTCAGCATGGAGCACAGACACGGGTGCTCGCCCGGCTTTGCCAGCGCTTCCCTCCTCACCCGGCTGAGCAAGGCAAAGGCCAGAGGGAAGGACAGGAGCCCTGGCTTTAGGAAAATGGGTGCAGGTAGCACGAGGTGTTGGCTGAGGCTTCTGCACAGACCCAGTTGCAGCTCAGGAAACATCTCTTACCTCTGGATCTTCCATTCGATCGCAGACCCACAGATCTGCTCCTGAAAGGGAACAATTCCCCGTTAGAGTCTCCACCACCAGAGCTGCCGGGGCTCCCCGGGGGAGGCTTCCCCAGGAGACACGGCACAAGCTGCTCTTTCTTTGCGTCGCCCTGCACGGAAGCAGAAGAGCCCGTGATTTCTCCAGCCACTGTCAGCAGCGCTCCATTGCAGGAATCACCCACCTCTATCCACCCCTTCGCCCATGTCGTCCACCCTGGCATCGAGGTTGTGCAGTAAATGCCAAGAGCCACCAGGAGCAACAGGAGGATGGCTCGGAAGAACCTCATGTCCCTCAAGAACTGCATCCTCTGCCTGTCCATCACAAACCAGTTCTTTTTGGGGGCCATCTTGTGCCTGAAAAAGAGAGTCCAGGGGCTGTCAGGGAAACAAGTGTTGAGCAAACCCCTTCAACAGCTGGATTTGCATTCTTAGGCTGAAAAGCTGGAGGAACCTGATTTCTGTCCACACTGCTCAACACTACTGGCAGCTCTTCCGCAGAGGAAGAGCTGCAGGAGCACCTTCTGAAAGAGAAGGAAAACAATCCATAAAGAGCAAATGAAGACTCTTGTCAGCAGCCTTGTGGTGTGGACCTTGCTCTCTCTTTGGCTGAGAAACCAGGATTGTTCTCACATAGAATCACAGAATAGTTTGGATTGGAAGGGACCTTCAAAGCTCATTGAGTGCAACCTCCTGCCATGAGCAGGAACTTCTTCACCCTGATCGGGTTGCTCAGAGCCCCGTCCAGCCTGGCCTGGGGTGTCTCCAGGGATGGTTCATCCACCACCTCTCTGGGTACCCTCAGGGGCAACAATTCCTTCCTCATGTCTGGGCTGGGGAACAGGCCCTGTTCTCCCCTTTGCTTGCACTGGCCCTGGACATCCCCTTCCCCCCGTCCACAGCAGAAACCTGCACTACGTACATGGCAAAGACGGATACGCTCAGCAGACATGTCCACAGGGAGACCAGGGCACCTGCCCCACGGCAAGTGAGGCTGAAGACCATCCCTGGGCAAAAAAAAAAACAGAGACAAGTCAGGCCTGTCTCTTGAGGTCTCCTCTCCAGGAGTTCACTGCCAAGCACGTCACAGCGAGCAGCAGTGGCTGAGCTTACATGCAATTTTTGTGGTCTCATTGCGCCAATTTGCAAATCTTGGAGTGGCTGAGCCAGGACTTGACTTCCAGAATCGCGTCACCAGCTCCAGCCTCGTGCCGGCGCTCCTGCAGGAGGACAAAGGGAGATGCCGCTTGCCCACCAGCCCCACGCTGTGTGAGCCGAGGCCCTGGCCAGAGCTCGGCCTCGGGAAGCCTTACAGGGGACGTCCCAGCTGCGGGGACAGAGGCAGCCCCTTCCCCAGCTCCGTTTCTCTCTCCAGAAGCCTCTGTCATCTTCTCCACGCTGCTCCCCGCCCCACGGGTCGTGTCCGGCCACGTCCCAGCTCCCACCCCAACCCACCGCCCCGGGCAGGAGCGGCCAATTCTTACCCACTCGTCTGGCAGCGGCTCGGCCCCGCTGCCTCCCCTGCCGGCTCTTGGTCGGCCTTGGCCTCCAAGGAGCCTTTGGAGGCCTCTCGGCATCTTCTCTGGGGTGCCTTTCTCCTGGCCATGGCTGGCAAGGGCGGGCTCCCCGCTCAGCGCAGCACTTGGCCTGTCCAGGCACCAACAGCTCGCGCAGCCCAACAGCACCCGCAGCAGGAGCTGCCTGCCCAGGGCAACAGCCAAATGGCAGCTGGGGCTCCTTCCCCGGGCGGGAAGGCCACGCTGGCCAACTCTGACCTCACAGTGGCGGCTCTGACGTCACACTGGGGTCCCCAGGGCTGAGCAGGGCGGGGACACCCTGTGGGCTCTGCTGGGGTGACACGGCTGCTGCCTGCCCGGGCACAAACGCCCCCTCAGCAGAGGAGCCGGATGGAGAACGGGGATTCCACAGCCTGGAAAAGCTCCACAAGGAGCTGGAGATTCCTGGGTCTCAGAGTAATTCTAGAGCTCAAGTGGTGACAGACATCAGCTCCAGCTCAGAAAGGCATGGAAAGAGAAACCCTTTTCTGCCGTGGGTGCCAGTTTGGGGCAGGCTGCCCTGTCCATGGGGCAGCAGGAGCTGCCTGAAGAGCCCAGGGGCCAGGCCACCTGGCGCTCCCGCTGGGCCCACGGCTCCTCCTTCACCGCGGTCACGAACACACACGGCACCTCCCGCTGCCCCGCGCCCCGCCGCCTCGTGGCCCCGGCCACCCGAGCCCGCCCGCTCCCAACGCCGGACCAGCGCCGGGCGGAACCGCAGCTGCACCGCCCCGCGCTGCCCACGGGAAATGGAGTCCGGCCCGCCCGCCAGGAGCCCCGTTATAGTTGAACTGGTTTTTGTAAGTTGCATTCGGTTTTGGAAACTGTGTCCAAGATTCTTACCTTATCTTGAAGCTTTGCAGGTTGTATTCAGGTTCTTATCCTAGTTTGGGAATAGAGAGCTGAAAGTTAGTCCTTATCTTGAAAGCGTAGGATGTGCATCCAAGAGTCTCACAGGATTCTATAATGAGCATATGGATAGTGCGCATGTGCTGTGACAAGAGGCGAAAAGGACACGAGTGAAGAAGACTCCTTACTTCATCCTGCAGACCCCCTGAACGACCACCAGAGAACACTGCGCGTGCTCAGAGCAGTTCCAAGAGCTGCTCCATTGAGTCCATTTTTACTGTTCTGCTTACAATAGATGACAGCTCTTTTCTCCTGCAGCAGAAGCACAGCCACATCTCCTGTTTCTGGGAAAAACAACCCTCAGGCTGTTCGAGGATCAGTTGTGCCTTCCATCACAGCAAACCTCGAAATACAAACGGACTTTTCCTGCCACCTAGTAACAGTGAGTGAAAACATTTTCTCTACTATTTGTTCATTAGAGTAAGTACATACACGAGTGTCCTTGCAGTGCTCAGTAATCTCTATGAAGGTTCAAAATGTACCGTGGTAAATCAGTGGTGTAGGATCTGCTACCGCAGTGAGTTCAGAGCAAAGAAAGGAATTGTATTGGCATTTGAATAGTGTTGCCATGGGACTTTTAGAGCTGCCATGTTACGGATCCTCATGTTGCAGGAAAGATGATGGCACAAGTGGTGATTCAGGCTGCTGGGATCCACAGAGTAGAAATGTTGCAGAAATCATTTGCAAGGGTATATAATATCTGAAAATCAAATTAGTTTTGGAAAATAAAAAAGCACCATTACAAGTTTTGTTTGTTTGTTTTTTTGTTGTGTGTGTGTTTGTTTGTTTCCATTCCTTCCTCAGAGGAAGCAATCTCCTCCCTGAGGAGCCATCTCCTCCCTGAGCTCCCTCAGCCTTTCCCGCCCAAACTCCTTCCGCGCCGTCCCGCCCTCAGGCTCCTCCGCCGCTCCCGCCGCTCCCCCCGTTCCCGGCCCCTCCCCGCGGCAGCGCCGCCCCCGCCCCTCGCGCCCCCTGGCGCCCCCACGGCGGCCCCGGCCCCGCCTGCGCCGCTCCCGACCCGGCGCTGCCCGCTCCCGCTCGCTTTCCTCCCTCTGCCCTGCGGCACCACGGGCTCCCCCCTCCGCCCCACAGCCCCGCCCGAGCCCCGCGCAGCGCTCAGCCCGGGGCTCCCTTCCCTCACAGCCGCCCGCGTGTTTCCCCCTCGCTCCTTTCTCGGCCCGGCCCGGGGCCGCGCTCTTGCGGCTGGCTGCCCCTCGCCTTCCTCCTGCCGAACCCAGCCCGTCCCTCCCCCTCCAGCCTCCCCCCTCAGCCGGGACCGGGGCGGCCCCGTCCAGTCTCCCCGCTGTCCGCCCGCCCCTCGCTCACCGCCGGCCCCGCCGCTCCTCGCCGCACCGCCGGCACGCGCTCCTCGGCCGACGCGCTCCCGCCCCGCCCATCCCGCGCAGGAGCCAATCCCGTCCGCGCCCGCCACCGGGCCCCGCCCCCCCTCCCGGCCCGGAGCCGCCGGCGGCCGCTTGCTTGCTTGCTTTCTTTCTCTCTTTCTTTCTCTCTTTCTTTCTTTCTGTCTCTCTTTCTTTCTGTCTTTCTGCCTGTCTTCCCTTTCCCTGCTGCTTCTTTCTCCATCTCTGTCCAGATTACTGCCCCTTTTCCTTCTTGATGTCTTTCTGTCCCGTTTGTCTTTCTGTCTTCCTTGCCTGTTCCCGGCCCCATCCCCTTTCGCTATATCTCCCCTGTCCAGCTGGCTCTGCCTTTTCTTTGTCTTCTCTTCCTCTTTCCTGCTCCTCAGCCCTCTTTTCCTCTTCCTCCAGCTCATTGCTGCATGTTTTCCCTTTCCAGTCTCTTCATTTTGATCTGAACTTTGCTTTGTTTCTCAGTCCCTTTGTTCTGTTCCCTGCCTTTCTTTTTGTCTCTCCATCTGTACATCCTCCTCCCTGTCTTTCTCTACCCCCTTCCTGCTTCTCCTCCTCCCCACTCCCCATCCCTCTGTCCTGCTCCTCAGCCCTGCTGTTTCTTCCTCCCTGTCTCATCACGGCTCCTTGTCCCTTTTTGCCTTGATCTCTCCATCTCTCCATCCTTTTCCCTGTGTGTTTCTTTCTCTCTGGGCTCCTCTGTCTTCTCTCTTGTCTCATTTGTCTCTTTCTAGTCCTCTGTCCTTCTCCCCAGCAGCTTCAACTGAATGACCAGGTGTCCGTGCACTCTGGTGTTTCCTCATCCCTGCCCTGGGGAAGATCTGTGTCTGTAGGGCTGGGGATCATTTAGGAGCTGGTCTCCTTGTGCAGACGGCAGAGCCGGGTGCAGTTGTGGCAGAGGTTGTTCTCAGCTGCTGCTCTGTGCAGCTTGGTTCAAGAGCCAGCTGGGGGCTTCTTTGGAAGGGAGGTTTCTTGTTCTGTGCTTACTGCTCCTCGGGACCCTGCACAGGAGCGCTGTTGGGGTCTGCAGGGACGGGTGGGACCTGCTGTGACTCCTGGTGAATGTGAACTCAACTTGTCCTGATGGCCTCGAATGAAACCAGACTGGCTGTAGGTGGTTTTCTTCCCTCTTTCAGTTCTAAACTACACGTTTGGCACTGAAGAACATGAGACTTTGTGCTGTTTTCCAGACATCAGTGGCTGCGAATCAGCTGAGAACATCACTGCCTTAGGTACCAGGGCAGGTGGTCTGTGATCAGGGCTGGGGACTTGCATGGCAGCGCTTTTATGAACATTTTATGGTGTTGCCACTTCAAAGCCCTTCATTTTCCTAGAAATTTTAAGATGGTATTTCTTATTCGGAGGTTCAGACTCTGGTTGGACTTGATGTCGAATGGTCTATATAATGGGGTCCATAAAATAATAATCTCGCTTCCTTGTTGTTTTCTTACACTGTCTGAATTTGGTAAGCGAGAGCAAGAGTGGTTGACAGTGTCTGCTTTTGAGAGTAACGTATTCCTGACTCTCCCTCTTGGTATGGTGAAGGTTTCTGCCTGCACTGTGATTTTGCTGGGCTGTGAGGCTGTGTTGGAGCAGCAGAGGTAAGAAGTGGTGGCTTTAAAGGCAATTAAGCTGTGGTAAAACTAGCAGGTAAAGCTCGTTTCTTCCTAGAGAGCTGCCTGACAAAAATAGTTACAAGGAAAGACCCTTGAAGTTGGCTTTTTTTTTCTAATTTAGTCTTAATATGGAGCCTTTGGTATTGATTGATTGATTGATCTCTGGGAAGCAAGAAGTGAGAACCTGTGCACTTCCATAGGCAGCGCTGCCTCCCAAATAGGTGCACCCTTCTCCACTTCTGTTCCTTCCATGCTCATGCAGAACAAGGCCATGCAGTAGTGTGCAGATGTGGTGATTCCAATGTGACTATGAGGTCACAGCCCCACGGTGACGTGCTGTGCTGTGTCTTGGCAGCAGCAGCAGCAGCAGCAGCATCATGGTGCGAGCGTGGGGGCCATGGTCCTCACCCTCCTCCTCCTCCTGGTGTCCCTGCCAGCCCGGGACGCCCAGGCTGCTCCAGCCGAGCGCAGGGAGCAGGTGGGCGGGCAGGGGCAGCACCCAGCCCCGAGCAGCTCAGCAGGGCAGCAGTGGGGCCAGGGCTGGGGCTGGGGCCGGGAGAGCAGCCGGGCTGGGCCGGGCAGGGCGAGCCAGGCAGCACCAGGGTGTGGGCAGGGGGCAGACGCCCCGCAGGGAGGGGAGAGGGGCTGCAGCTGCTTCGGGGGCAAGTTCTGGGCAAGCAGGGGCTGGGAGTGGTGGCCCAGGGGCAGAAACCAGCACTGAGTCCCTGTGGGGCCCTCGCTGCCCCCCAGCCTCGTGCCACACGGCCCCATCCCAGGGCACGCTTGCAGCCTTTGGGCCTGTTTCAAATCCAAGCTGGGGTTGCTTTGGCCCTTTGGGCCAGTTTTGAGCTCAATCTGGGCACATTTGTGCCCTTTGGGGTCGTTTCTGCCTAGATCTGGGAGTTCTTTGGCTTGGCAGTCCAGTTTCTACCCAAATCTGGGGGTGTTTGGGCCACTTTTGGCCATTTTTTACCCAAATCTGGGCATAGTTTGACTTTTTGGTCCAATTTCACCCCAAATCTGGGGATGCTATACCTCTTTTTGGCCAGTTTTGATCCAAATCTAGTGGTGCTTTACCACTTTTTACCAGATATATTCAGGTGCTTTTTTTCCCCTAATGGAGGCGCTGTAATCTCAAATATGAGATGTTTTCACCTTTGCTGACAGTTTTGCACCCAAACGTGGATGTTTTTGCCTCTTTTGGCCACTTTTTGCCCAAATACTCAGATATTTTTGCCTGTATTGGCCAATTTAGCCCCCAAATATTTGGAATATTTTGTCATTTTGCCAGTTTTTTCCCCAAATACGGCTATTTCTCTGCAATATATGGGCATTGTTGTCCTAAATATGTTGTGCTGTGTTTTGTTTTGTTTTTCTCTCTTCTTTATGTCCTCTTTCACCCAAAATGCAGGAGTATTGCTCTGTGAGCCTGGAAACCTCTCTGCTCTGTGCTTGACTCCAGGCCATGGCATTGGCAGAGTTGATCGAGCTTCTCAGCTGGATCCTGGTTATGAGCCTTGGGCTGTCCCAGAGGTACGTTGGCACTGTCTGTCTGCTTGTGGGAATAAACACTCACGTTTTAATAGGTTATTCACATGTGATTGTACCCAGGATCATCTCAGAGGCTTTTCAAAAGCTTTTTGTGCCTTGGTGGTGTTACACAGACAAGTAAAGAGTATTCATTTGCCTGCAAACCTGCTAGGTCTCAGCAAAAAGGTCACCCATGTTCCATTTCTAGCAGTGGGAACGTACACCTTTGTATGTGTCCTGTGTCATTACCTCACCCCCTCCCATCACTGCAGGTGACTGAGGAAGAAGGAGATCACAACATGCCATGGAAGCTCCTCACCCGTGTTTGACTCCCTGTTTGGTTCCTGCAGTCCATGGTGATCAAGCCTCTTGGTGTAATCCTGTTCCTGAGCCTGGGGGCAATCCCAGGGTAAGTGTTCAGTCTTCATTGGTCACTGGCCTTTTGCATTTGCTAATATTTGGTTTATTATTTGTTAACATTTTCCTGCAATAGTTGTGCCTTGCAGTAGCCAGCAGGCTCTTTGCCAGAAGAAACATGGCTGATCATTTTTTGCCCTGGTGCTCCATGCTCCCACCTTAGTGTGGGTTTTCTTCTGTGTGTGTGAGAGGTGTCCTGGTCAGAAGGCCCTGAGAGCCCCATGTTTGTCCATCTGGTCCTTGAGGGGTGTTGCACGTGGCCTGGTCACAGTAGTTTGGAAGCTGCCAGGTACCATTCAAGGGATCTGCATAGAGTGGGCGGTTTCTAGGACCCTGGGTGTTCCCCGGGAGGTTTTTAGGACCCTGGGGGTTCCCAGAGAAAGTTTTAGGACCCTGGGGGTTCCATAGAGATTCATAGAGCCCTATAGGGACCCATAGGGACCTGTAGGAGCCTAAGGAGCCCCATGGAGACCCATGGAGCCCAATAGAGACCATAGAAAGGGAGGATTAAAGCTCTTTGCCAACTGCTCCATCTCTGCGCTGCTCGCAGTGCCGGCTGCCGAGCCAGCGGCAGGTTGGGGCTGAGTTTAGAGCTGGGTGAGCTCCAGGGAGTCCTTTCTCCCGACAGCTCCAGGCCTGCTTAGTGGCCACTGCAAGTGCTGGATAAATGTTGGCAAGCTGCTCCTGACGGGAAGGGAGAGAGGAGCTGCCGCTGGGATGGGTTTGGATCCTGAGGACACAGCGGTGGGTGACAGGGGTGGCCATTGCGGAGGGGCAGTGTGAGCTCTGGTGCTGCTGTCTCCAGGCTGGATCACCAGGCCCAGGCCACCATGCTGGTTCACCAAGTCCTTGGCAGATCCCTGTGGTCCATGGTGAGCGCTGGCTGCCAGGTCCTGGGCCTGTGACTCTCAGGGCAGCGGTTTCCCTGAGAGCCTTGCAGTAAAGATCTTTTGGGAAAACTGCTGAGTGTGTGTAACTTACCCAGAGGTGCAGCTGGCCAGTCTTGTGGTTCCTGTGCGTTGTGGCGTGTGTTGTAGTGATGGAAAAAGCTGCTGGCTGGGGGCCCCCAGCTCTTTGCCACCAGCTGAGGAACCCATGTTGGCAGTTATGTACCAGCACTTGCTGTCCCAGCACACAGTGGAATTGCACGCTGTGAATCCTGGTGCCGACATCCCAGAGCCCAAAGCTGGAGAGGGGGAACACGGCAGCTGCCTGTGCTGTGCTGGGGTGGTGTTGGGTGCGGGTGTTGTGCCAGGGTGTGCTTACTGCTCTTGCTTTTGCAGTGAAGTTCTCAGCGTGCAAGAGCGTCTGGGAGACCTCTGACCCTTTCCTGGGCCTGGTGCTGGAGATCAGGTAGTGGGGCAGGGTGTGGGTGGGGGAGCTCTGCTCTCACAGGGGATGTTCCTGCAGCTGCACCGTTACTGCTCTCCAGGCTGCTTAACTGCCAGTGTCAGGCAGGGTGCAGGCAAGAGGGAAGCAGCTTCTGTTGTTGTGCTGCCTCTGTCTGGCAGAGCAGAGCCTGTTGCCTGAGCGTGACCCACGACTCCTCCATTGAGGCTCCGTGGGACTGGGGACAGTCCATCCGTCCCTTGTCATGCTGGCCAGTGCCTGGCTGGGGGCAGGCTCAGGGCTTTGGTGCAGTCTGTGGCCCTGTGCTCATGCTCTGTTTTATCTCTTGGGACCAGCGTCTCTGATCAGGTGAAAAAAGCTGTGACCAACAGACCCGTGTGTTCACCAGTGACAGGCCAGGTGAGTCCTGAAGGCTGTTCTGGGCCAGAGCTGCAGGGAGCTGCTGCCCCTCTGCCTGCTCTGCGAGGGCAGGTGGGCTGCAGCTTGGCAGGGAGGCAGGCACTGCACCCCATGGACAGGTGTGAGGGAGGATGGCTTGCAGGAAGGATCCTGCTCAGTTAAGAGTTGCTGTGTGAGTTTGGAGGGGATGGGATTGCAGTATCACCCTGTGTCCTTGGCACAGTGATTCAGCCTGGAGGCCCAAAAAGCTGCTCGCCCTCCTGCAGCTGCCTCCTGTGCCCAGAACAGTTCAGAGCTCCTGCAACACCAGCAACACAAGTGGGGCCAAAGCAGAGCTGTCCTGGCAGAGCTCCTGGGAGAGCAAGCAGCCACCCACCTCACCCAAGCTGCTGCTGGAGCCCATCCCCAGCCAGGAGCCCAGGGGCAGTGGGGAGAATGCTGAGACCCTGGAGAGGGACTCCTGCAGCAGCGGTGCTGCCAGCCCAGTGCACGGCACAGCGGGGATCTGCCCAAAGCGTCCCAGAAGGCCCAGGGCGGAACCAGCAGCTTCTGCACCTCTCAGGAATCAGGCTGTGGCATGGACCTCCCTACTGGCTCCAGCACCAAGGTGGCTGCACCCAAAGACTCCAAACCGGCAACATTGAAATCCTCCCTGTTGGCCAGTGCTGATCTGGAGCTGAACATCACCATGTCACCACCACCAGCCATAGAGCTGGTGCTTTCTGCCAAAAAGTGAGTCTGAGCTTCTGCCTGGAGTCTTTGATAGGTGCCTTGTGTCTTCTGAGCTGGAGATTGTGTTGGGGAGAGTGTAGACTGAATGCTGCGTGTCTTGCTAAGCTGGAGGCAGACAGGGAGAGCCCCTCAGCCCCAGGGCTGCAGCAGTTGCTCTGGTTTGGGGTACAGGGCCAGGTCCCCGCTGTTGTTCCCATCCCTGATTAAGGCTGGAGAGACGCCTCCTGTCTTCTTGCTCAGGACAGAGGGGCGGCTGTGCCAGTCCCTGGAGCCGGGTGGCCTCACCAATCTTCTCTGAGTGTCTTGTCCCC